>NC_054467.1:958491-1558491 GCF_017639515.1 Carcharodon carcharias | reverse complement strand
AGGCCGCCGCGTCGACCACGCATGCGCACCGGCGGGCGGGTACGCGGTGCGAGCTCCACACACACACACACCATCGCGCGCGCGTGAGCGAAGGGTGGGTGCGCAGGCGCGAATGGAGGATGCCTTGTCGGGACTTCGCACTGACAGTTGGGCCTCTATTAGCTGATAATTAATTGTCATTAAGCAGAACCCCTAAAACTTGAAGCGCCTGTTGAGAACACGTGAAAAAAATCAAAGGAATGGTACAAATGAGAAAGGTAAAAAGGAATGAAAAGTGAAGGAGTCGTGTAATGGTTACTGAGGATGAGGCAAGGCTGTGCTTCTTTTTAAAAACCGGTTTCACATCCCTTGTGATGTTGAAGATATTGTGGAATTTAATATTTTTTTGAAAAATATACTTTATTCATAAAATACCTGGAAGAACATTCCAAACGATTTCAAAATCACCATCACATAAGTACAAACGGATTCACATGGATCACAAGGTGCGTCAACATAATCAATGAATATTACAATCATATCAATATGCTCATTGCAGACAATCAGACAATGGTATCGGAGTTATCAACATACATCATGTTGCACTCTGAGGTGCTTCAATACATTTATGATACAATTAGTATTCACTGCATACATTCATTTTGAGCTGCACAGCCCCTAGGTGCACTGTGGCAGAAAGGTCTTAGACAGCGACCTTTCCCCATTGAGCCTTTGTGGCAGCTGCCCCAAGCTTTAGTGCATCCCTCAGCACGTAGTCCTGGACCTTGGAATGTGCCGGTCTGCAACACTCGGTCGGGGACAACACTTTGCGCCAGAAGACCAACAAGTTTCGGGCAGACCAAAGAGCGTCTTTCACCGAGTTGATGATCCTCCAGCTGCAGTTGATGTTTGTCTCGGTGTGTGTCCCTGAGAACAGCCCGTAGAGCACAGAGTCCTGTGTCACAGAACTGCTTGGGATGAACCTCGACAGAAACCACTGCATCTCTCTCCAGACCTTCTTTGCAAAGTCACAATCCACAAGAAGGTGAACAACGGTCTCGTCCTCACCACAGCCACCTCAAGGGCAATGTGCAGAGGGGGTGAGACTCCTGGCGTGTTGGAAGGATCTGACTATGTCTTGGTGCTTGTTGGAAAGTTCTGACAATTAGGCATTCTGCCAAAAGACTTTGACAGTCTGCTTGGGGAACCATCCCACAGGATCCACCCTCTCCTTTTCCCGCCGGGCCTCTAAGACGTTACGTGCCGACCACTGCTTGATGGACTTGTGGTCAAAGGTGTTTCTCTGCATAAATTTTTCCACGAGGGACAGGTGGTATGGCACGGTCCAACTATTTGGAGCGTTCCACGGCAGCATGGTCAGACCCATCCTTCGCAACACCAGGGACAGATAGAACCTCAGCACATAGATGACCTTGGACAGAATCTTATAGTCCACATTCAACAGTGAAATGGGTCGCCAGTTTCTAATTTCCTCCCTTTCCCCCTTGTGCTTGCAGATGAGGATGATGATGCCTTTCCTCATATATTCTGACATGCTGCCGGCCAGAAGCATACTCTCGTACACTTCTTGCAGGTCCGGGCCAATCCAGCCCACAGAGCCGAATAGAATTCTGCCGGAAAGCCGTCACTTCCGGAAGTTTTACTTTTCTCGAAGGACTCAAAGGCCTTAGTCAGTGCATCAGGAGTTAGTGGTTTATCCAGGCTCTCTCGTGTACTGTCATCAAAGACCTCCGTGATAGAGGACAGGAAGGACTGGGAGGCTGTGCTGTCTGTGGGCTTCACGTCATACAATCCAGCATAAAAGGATTTGCTGATCCTCAAAATGTCAGACTGCGATGACTTTACTGAGCCGCCTTCTTCCTTCAGTCTGCTAATCACAGAGCTCTCTCTGTGTACCTTTTGGAAGAAGAAACATGAGCACGTCTCATCCTGCTCCACGGAGAGGACTCTGGAACGGAAGATGATCTTGGAGGCCTCTGAGGCAAAGAGCGAGGCTTGCTGGCTCTTCACCTCTTGGAGTTCCTCCTTGACATTGATCCCATCGACTTCAGCTGGAGCAGATGTTGCATGTTTTTCTGGAGTCGGGACATTTCCCTCTGTTCTTTTCTAGCTTTCTCGGTGCCTTTGAGGATGAAAAACCTCTTGATGTTTCCCTTGATCGCACCCCACCAGTGTGTCAGGGACTCAAAGAGGGGTTTCACGATTCTCCAACCTTTGTAATCCCTCTTGAGCTCCTCAATATTCTCTGGGGTCAGCAGTTGCACGTTTAGCTTCCATGCCCCCCTGCCCACCCTCTGGTCTTCCTCTAAGTGACCGTCAGCCAGTAGGAGGCAGTGGTCAGAGAAGAACACTGGCTTGACGTCGGTGGATCTGACTGCGAATGCACAGGACACAAACAGGAAGTCTATACTGGAACGGCTGCGACCAAGTGTATCTATGCTGTGCTCCATCTGCAGGGTTGCTGAAGACGCCGTGCAGCTTGGCATCCTTAACTGTTTCCATCAGGGATCTGGACGTGGCGTTCAATCTGCTGTTGGCCCTGCTGGATCGTACAGCCGCATCGATGATGCAGTTGAAGTCACCACCCAGAATGACCGGCCTGGAGGTCACCAGCAGCAATGGGAGCTGCTGAAAAACCTCCAGCCGCTCGGCCTTTTGTGCCGAGCGTACATGTTAATTAACCGGAGTGGAGCATTCTTGTACATTATGTCTTCTATGAGGAGGCTCCCGCCCACCACCTCCTTAACCTGGGAGACGGTGAAGTTGCCTCCACGCAGCAGAATACCCAGGCCGGAGGAACGAGAGTCGTTTCCTCCCGACCAGATCGATGGCCCATGGGACCACCATCATGACCATTGCCTGTAGGAGCTGAGGTGCAATATCACACACTCCTGCAGAAACAACAGGTCAGCTTTGAGCTTGGCAAGGTAGTCCAAGGTCGCAACACATCGCGTAGTAGATTTAATGCTGTGCACATTTATGATACAATCTTTACACCCATTTTAAAGCATTTAGTCTCTTAGCAAACCTGTTGTCTCTGAGAGTCCCAGACCTTTGGTCTGCACCTGCATACCCATAGTGTTCACAAACTGCCTCACTTTGGATAGCCTGAGGAAACTGTCCTGAACCTCCCCATTGGCAATATTCTGCTCAATTGGCATCTGGGGGTTCATGCAGAGAACGGGATTTGAAATATCCTCTGTTGGAGAAGCTTCTCCAATCCTCTCCCCCTCTGGGGCGTTGCTGCTCCCAGCTTCCTGGAGCTGGGGTGCACTGAACGCTTCACTGCTCCCAGATTCCTGGGGCTGGAGTGCGCTGGCCTCTTCGGGTAGTGGGCAAAGTTGGGGTGCGTTGCTCTCCTCATTGTCTCCAATGTTCTGGAGCTCAGGTGTCTCGTCCTCCAACTCCCTAGAGCTTTTCCGCCTCTTCTGTAGATGCCGCCCTTTCCCTTTTTTGTCCGAAGAGCAGCTGCCCTTGTCATCCGTGTCAGATGGGAGATGCCTCTTGCCACTTGTCTGGGAAGTGGCTTGGTCCCTTCTTAGCCCCTTCTTCCTTTTGGCTCTCTTCACCAGCTGCCACTCCCCCGGCTGATTTTCCACTGCTTCCTCCTTCATTGATTCGCTCTCCTGAGGAGTGGGAGGTTCCGTGGGCAGTGCTGTTGATTGGCTGTCTGCTGCCTCAATCTTTTCCTCCACCTTATCTCTCTCTGTGTCCTCCTTTGTCCTGTTGTTCTCACTGGGGGCCTTGGAGTGTTGCAAGTGTTCTTGGTAGTAGTGACACGAAGCATTTCCTCTGCTTCCCCCTCATTGGCATTGGCTGCCTGTGCATAAGTGAGGCAGCGTTTGGGGCAGGTCCTGTAGAGGTGAGTTGCCTCGCCACACAGGTTGCAGCACTTAGTCTGCAGTCCTTTGTCTGATGCCCTTCCTGTTTGCAGTGCTTGCAGAGGGCGGTGCTGCAGTTGGCCACCACATGACCAGACTTGCCACATGAGCGACAAAGTTTGGGCTGCCCAGCGTAGACAAGGTAGCCACAACTTCCCCCGATAGCAAAGCTGGAAGGAAGGTGGAAGATGGCTCCCTTACCATCGGTCTTGAACGTGACCATTACCTGGCGTTTGCATGTCCAAATCCCGAAGGTGTCTCTAACCTTGGTGCAGCTCCCAACCTTGTTGACGTACCTGGCGAGGAAGGTGAACACGTCGGTGACAGGGACGTAGGGGTTGTAGAGATGCACCGTCACCACACGGTCCCGTTGCAACGGCAGAGCAAAGAGCGACTCCACCATCAGGATCTTCATCTCCGGCTGGTCTCGCTTCTCCTCGAACACCTTCAGGAACTTGACACAAGCTGCCACACCCTTGAAAGTCACGTTGAAACATCCAGCGCTGGGGAAGTCTTGCAGGGAGTAGATCTCCTCCGCTTCAAATCCACACGCCTTTAACAGGATCCACTTGATGAAGAAGGCCTGATCCATTGGTGCTCCTCCTTCGCTGCCCTTCACCGTCACCCAAACGATGTTACATACCCATGGTATGGGGCTCGATTGGTTATAGCCATTGCTTCACGACTACACTTGATCTTAGCCAAAAAGAATGTTGTGGAATTTAATTCTCCTCTGACAAGTTTTAGGAGTCTGAAGAGGGGTCATTGTTGGATCCAATGCCCTGGTTGGGGCTAAAGGATGTGAGTTGCACACTTGTATCGGGGTGACCGAGTTGGTACCAAGACGAGAAGATCAGCAGACCGATCAGTAAAAGAAACACATTCTGTTTATCTACAAAATGAACTCAGTAGCTACACTTGTGTGCCTACAACTCAAAACTCTGTCTTTACTCTTGAGACTGTACCTCAAGACTACTGACTACAGAAGTAGCCTGTGCTACTCTGCTATTGGGTATCAGGATCATGTGATCTTACAGTACAATATTTGTCTTAAAGGTATTTTACACATCAGATTACTACAGTAATACAGACTCGAAACATTAACTCTGTTTCTCTCTCCACAGATGCTGTCAGACCTGCTGAGCATTTCCTGTTTTTATTTCAGATTTCCAGTATCCACAGTATTTTGCTTTTTTCTTAGAATGTCAGTGCCCAGTTTGCTTGAGCTACTGGGTCCTCTCTGTGTGGAATGTTCCTCTAATATCTGCCAGCCTTTCCTAGCCCCCTCCTGGATATCCTGGCTTTATTGCTGAGCCTGGATTGTTTGCTGCTGAATTTTACAGTCATAAAATTATACAACACAGAAACAGGCCCTTCGGCCCATTGTGTCCATGTCAGCATCA
The DNA here is from genome assembly GCF_017639515.1 of Carcharodon carcharias. Lineage (NCBI taxonomy): Eukaryota > Metazoa > Chordata > Chondrichthyes > Lamniformes > Lamnidae > Carcharodon > Carcharodon carcharias. Next base: position 1,553,207 of record NC_054467.1, on the reverse strand, counting down.
GGCACCTATCTTCCAAACCCATTTTCCAGCACTTCGCCTGTAGCCCTGCATGCTATAACATTTCAAGTGCTCATCTAAGTAGTTCTTAAATGTTGTGAGGGTTCCTGCCTCCACCACCCCCTAGGCAGTATGTTCCAGATTCCAACCACCCTCTGGGTGAAAAAATGTTTCCTCTAAACCACCTGCACCTTACCTTAAATCTATGCCCCCTAGTTATTGACACCTCTGCTAAGGGAAAAAGTTTCTTCCTACCTGTGCCCCTCATAATTTTGTATACCTCTATCAGGTCTCCCCCTCAGCCTTCTCTGCTGTAAGGAAAACAACCTGAGCCTATCTAGTCTCTCTTCATAGCTGAAACGCTCCAGTCCAAGCAACACCCTGGTGAATCTCCTCTGCACCCTCTCCAGTGCAATCACATCCTTCCTATAGTGTGGTAACTAGAATTGCACACAGTATTCCAGCTGTGGCCTAACTAGTGTTTTATACAGTTCCAGCATAACCTCCTTGTTCTTATATTCCATGCCTTGGCTAATATAGGCAAGTATCCCATATGCCTTCTTAACCACCTTATCTACCTGTGCTGCTGCCTTTAGGGATCTATGGCCATGTACACCAAGATCCCTCTGATCCTCTGTACTTCCTAGGGTCCTACCAATCATTGTATATTACCTTGCTGTGTTAGTCCTCCCAAAATGCATCAACTCACACTACTCAGGATTAAATCCCATTTGCCACTGCTCTGCCCATATTACCAGCCCATCTATATCGTCCTGTAGTCTAAGGCTTTCCTCCTCACTATTTATGATACCACCAATTTTTGTGTCATCTGCGAACTAATCATATCTCCTATATTCATGTCTAAATCATTAATGTATACTACAAACAGCAATGGTCCCAGTACTGATCCCTGTGGTACACCACTTATCACAAGCTTTCAATCGCAAAAACAACCTTTGACTATCGCCCTCTGCCTCCTGCTACTAAGCAAATTTTGGATCCAATTTGCCCTGGATCCCATGGGCTCTTACCTTCTTGACCATTCTCCCACGCAGGACCTTGTCAAAAGCCTTACTGTAGTCCATGTGGTCTACATCAACTGCACTACCCTCATTTACACAATTAGACACCTCCTCGAAAAACTCAATCAAATATGTTAGACATGAATTTTAGCAGGTCAGGCTGGATTGCCATATTGAAGAATTAAATAAATGTCACTTTGACACTCGGGAAAGTTCTTGGCTGCCTTGGTGCTTTTTTGCCCACAGAGAACTTACCTAATGTCTTTGTGGGAGTATTATCAAAGTGCCAAATTTTACTGCGGGATGGTATGTCCATTTAGAACATGAAAGAAATGGGAGCAGGAGTAGGCCATTCGGCCCCTCAAGCCTGCCCCAGCATTCAATAAGATCATGGCTGATCTGCCCCAGGCCTCAACTCCTCTTTTGTGCCAGCTTCTCATAGACCTCAACTCCCCGATATTTCAAAAATCTATCTACCTCCTCTTTAAATACTTCCAGTGATCTAGCCTCCACAACTCTCTGAGGTAGAGAATTCCAGACATTCACTACTCTGAGAAGAAATTCCTTCTCATCTCAGTTTTAAATGAATGTCCCCTTATTCTGTAACTATGTCCCCTAGTTCGAGATTCCCCCACTGGTGGAAACATCTTCTCAACATCTACCCTGTCAAGCCCCCTCAGAATTTTGTATGTTTCAATAAGATCACCCCTCATTCTTCTAAACTCTAATGATTAAAGGCCTAACCAGTTTAGCCATTCTTGATAAGTCAACCCCTTCATCCCAGGAATCAGCCTGGTGAATCTCTTTTGAACTGCCTCCCATGCCAGTATATCCTTTCCTAAATACGGGGACCAAAACAGTGCACAGTACTCCAGATGCGACCTAACCAACATCCTGTACAGTTGTAACAAGACTTCCCTATTTTTAAACTCGAACCCCCTAGCAACACAGGCCAAAATTTCATTTGCCTTCTTAATTCCTTGCTGGACCTGCATGTTAACTTTTTGTGTTTCATTCACCAGATCCCTCTGTGCTGCACTTTTTTGGAGTCTCTCTCCATTTAAATAATAGCCTGCCTTTTGATTTTTCCTACCAAAATGCATGACCTCACACTTTTCAACATTAAACTCCATCTGCCAAGTTTTTGCCCACTCACTCAACCTGTCTATATCCCCTTGCAGATTCCTTATTTCTTCATCACAACATACCCTCCCATCTATTTTTGTATCATCAGCAAATTTGTATATATTACACTCTGTCCCCTCCTCCAAGCCATTAATATAGATAATAAATAATTGAGGCCCTAGGACTGATCTTTGTGGCACTCCACTAATTACATCTTTCCAACCCGAAAAAGACCCATTGATCCCAACTCTCTGTCTTCTGTGTGTTAACCAATCTTCAATCCATGCTAATACATTACTCCCAATACCATGAGCTCTTACCTTGTGTAATAACCTTTTACGTGGCACCTTATCAACTACTTTCTCGAAATCCAAATACACTACATCCACTGGTTCCCCTTTATCAACTCTGCATGTAATATCCTCAAAGAACTCTAGCAAATTTGTCAAACACGATTTCCCTTTCACGAAACCATGTTGACTTTGTTTGATTCTGTTTTTAAGCTTTTCTAAATGTCCTGCTATTTCTTCCTTAATAATGGACTCTAGCATTTTCCCAATGACAGATGTTAGGCTGACTGACCTATACTTTCCTGCTTTTTGTCTCCCTCCCTTCTTTAACAGGGGCATCACATTATCAGTTTTCCAATTCACTGGGACCCTCCCAGAATCCAGTGAGTTCTGGAATATTTCGACCAATGCCTCCACTATCTATGCAGTCACTTCCTTTAAAACCCTTAGATGCAGACCATCAGGTCCTGGCGACTTGTCTGCCTTTAGGCCCATTAGTTTCTCAAATACTTTGTCCCTCATGGTTGAGACTGTTACAAGATCTTTTCTCTCATTAGCTCCTTGCTTATCTGATTCCTTTGGAATGTTTATAGTGTCCTCCACCATGAAGACCAATGCAAAATATTGGTTTAAATTATCTACCATTTCCCTGTTCCCCGTTATTAATTCTCCAGTCGCATCCTCCAAGGGTCCCATGCTCACTTTAGCCACTCTTTCTCTTTTTATATACCCGCAGACGCTCTGATTGTTTTTATATTTCTTGCCATTTACTTTCATAATCAATTTTCTCCCTCTTTATTAGCTTTTCAGTCATCCGCTGCTGGTTCCTAAAAAATTTCCCAATCCACTGGCCTACCACTAGTTTTGGCCACTTTGTATGCCTTAGTTTTTGATTGGATACCCTCTTTGACCACCTTTGTTAACCGTGGGTGGTTCATCCTTCTCATCGAGTCCTTCATTTTGATTGGGATAAATTTTTGCTAAGCATTATGAAATATCTGCTTAAATGTTTGCCACTGCACATCCACTGACCTTCTCCTTAGTCTATTTTCCCAGCCGCTTTAGACAACTCTTTCTTCATACCTCTGTAATTGCCCTTATTTAAGTCGAGGACACTGGTTTGAGATCCGAGTTACTTGCCCTCAAACAGAATTTGAAATTCTACCATGTTGTGATCGCTACCCCCTAAAAGATCCTTAATTACGAGATCTCTTATTAATTCTATCTCATTACACATCACTAGATCTCAAATAGCCTGTTCCTGGGTAGGTTCTACAATGTATTGCTCTAAGAAATAATCCCAGATGCAGTCCACAAATTTGTCTTTCATGTTACCCCTGCCAACCTGATTTTTCCAGTCAACATGCAGATTAAGATCATCCATGATAATTGTAGCGTCATTCTTACATGCCTCCATTATGTCCCAATTTATACTTTGTCCTACTGGGACCTAGAGATAACTCCCACCCGTGACTTCTTCCCCTTGCTATACCTATTTCCACCAAACTGATTGCACATAATGATATATTGCACCTATATCACTACTCACCACTGCACTGATACCTTACTTTATTAACAAAGCTACCCCACCTCCTTTTCATTTTTGCCTATTTTTCCAGAACATTGAATACCCTTGAATATTGAATTCCCAGTCTTGGTCACCCTGCAACCACGTCACTGTAATAGCTATCAAGTCATATCCATTTATTTCTATTTGTGCCGTCAACTCATCTATCTTGTTACAAATGCTGTGCGCATTCAGATAAAGAGCCTTAGGCTTTGACTTTTTAATCATTATTACTTATTCTGGTTCTGATTTCTGCTGCACTCTTCTGCTTATATTTTCTGCCCCTTCCTGTCACTCTTTGATTATTGTTCATCTCTTCACTACCCTGCACCTCTGCTCTCTCAATATTCTTGATTTTCTAAACTTCCCTTTGATTGAACCCTCCCCCCAACTAATTAGTTTAGTTGCCCGATATTGTCTGATCTTTGAAGCTAAGCAGACTCAGGCCTGGTTAGTACTTGGATGGGAGACTGCCTGGGAATACCTGGTGCAGTAGGCTTGTAGAAAGTTGTGGTTCGGTTGGTAGCACTCTTACCTCTGGAGCACAAGCTCACAGGTTCAAGTCCCACTCCAGGGCTTGAATGCATAAAGACTAGACAGTCCAGTGCAGTACTGAGGGAGCACTGCAAGGTTGGTATGTTGTTTTTGCACTGTTTCTAGAGTGTAGTAGTTATCACATTTGCCTAATACACATAAGGTCCCTGGTTCAAAACCAGGCTGAAACATTGTTAATCTTGATATTGTCAGCAGCTCAGTCCTCACATCCTCCTCCTCCTGCTTTTTTTGGACACTGATTTTTGGGGTTGAGCAGAATTTCCCATTGGTGATCCCAGATCATCCAGGTATCCCTGCAGATTTTTTGATATGCTTCCTGAGTTTATAGAGAATACCCAAAGGGTAAGGTGATTGGCAACCAAAGAGCATTCCTCCATTCACAAGTTGGAATGTCATTGACACAAATGAAGTACAGGAGTGAACTGGGAACTCCAGTCATTTGGCAAAGTGATGGAGGTTGGGGTGTCCAATCGTACACTTTGCTGGGGAATTCAGTGTTCACTGAATGCGTTCACTGGGGATGCTGAGCTTGTCTATGGCCTAATGCTGTCCATTGTGCAAAACAGCAACTTCGATTTACAGAGACAACTGCTGTGGTGTTTCACTAGTCTACCCAACTGTGTTCTTAGCTCTCTCGAATAGATTGAGAATTGCACTATATCATTTTCTGCCCCCACAAAATGGGATCGCAGATGTGTTATTTTCTCAAGAATCTGGCCTTGGAGAACTTGATCATGAATCCACACTGACTCTCCAGGCTGGAGGTCTGGTACTTTATGTACCCTGTGGTGATTATTGTAGCTCTGTGTTTGACTGCAATAATACTCATCCTCCTCCTCCCTCACCTTATCAAAATCTGTTGCTGTCAGACATAGTATAAGTGTGCAGAAGAGTAGGAAGTTGAATTCTCAGCCTTCTTCCCTTTAAAAGCTTGCATAAAGCCAGGCCATTCTGCAGCAGGGTAGAATGATAACTTAGCAGCACCAAGTAAATGTCATCGTTCTTTTTTAATAAAGCCTTTACTGTCCGCACTCTCCTCATCATTAGCTTGCGGTATCTTGGTGAGCTAGTCATTTGAAGATTCAGTGAACTCACTGAAGTACTCATTAGCAAACCGTGGGTCGTTGTCTGAAATGATGTGACCTGGAATCCTGCTCGTGGCAAAAATTTCTTTCAACGATGCAATGAAAGTCTTATTCATATGACCATGTCAACGTTTCACCTCTATCCACCTTGAATAGTCAACCACTATCAAAAACATTTTCCTCTGAGCTCAAAAGGATCTATCTTCAATGGGCCGAATGGCCTACTTCTGCTCCTACTTCTTATGGTCATCTTGAGATGGTCCCACGGACTGGATGGAAATGAGGATGCTGCCAATGGTTTCCTTTGTTCCTGCCGATGGATAGCGGACGTGATGCAATTGGATACCAGCACTTCTAATGATTTGGAGAGTCCCGGCCAACAGACAGAATTTCTTGCTCTGACACAACACTCCATGATACCCAAGTGACCTTGGTGTAACCTCTGAAGTATATTGAGTCATAAGAGTCTAAGCATAACCAGTCTCTCTCATAAATCAGAAAGTCATCCACGACACTGCTCAAAAAATTGCCTCAGAATAGGATTTTGTGGTGATTCCAACCTCCTCTGATGGAGTGCTCATGAATTTGAGTACTTCTTTTGTCTGAAATTTGTGCATTACTGGTCTCATTTAAGCATAGTGTTGTAGCTGGTAGATATTTAGTAGTTAGTGAAGTAAAGGTCTCCACGTCTTCAAAAAACTTTATATCTCTACAGAGATATGGTGCAGGATGGGATGGATTGGGACCTGAACATTGAAAGGTATGTGACTTTTAGGAAGTTAGGAAAAGATGGAGGGGTGGCTCTGTTAACTAAAGACGGCATTAACACAATAGAAGGGGATGGCCTAAGTGCAGGAAACCACAGTATAGAAGCGATTTGGGTAGAGACGAGGAATGATAAAGGCAAAAATTTGCTTGTGGAGTGGTGTACAGGCCCCCTACCAGTACTCACATGGTAGGACCGGGGTATTAAAGAAGAAATAGTGGGAGCTTGCCAGAAAGGTATGGCAATTATCACAGGGGATTTTAATTTACATATAGACTGGAACAACCAGATAGGCAAAGGCAGCATAGATGACAAATTGATAGAATGTTTTCGGGATAATTTCTTAGATCAGCACGTTCTACAGCCAACAAGGGAGCAGACTACACCGGACCTGTTATTGTGCAATGAGATAGAATTAATTAAAGACCTCATAATGAAAGTGACCCTACGTTTGAGGGAGAGAAGACTGGGTCTAACATAAGCATTTTAAACTTAAATATGGGCAATTAAGAGGGCATGAAACCAGAGCTAGCAAAAGTGAACTGGCAATTTAGGTTAAGGGATAGGTCAATAGAGATCCAGTGGCAGACATTTAATGAGATATTTCAGAATACACAAAATAGATACATTCCAACAAGAAAGAAAAATTCCAAGGGAGTATCCACTATCTGTAGTTAATTAAAAAAGCTAAAAATAGTACCAAACTTAAAGCAAAAGCCTATAATTGTGCAAAGATGGGTGGCAGGACAGAATATAAAAAAACAGCAAACAATGACTGAAATATTAACAAGGAGGGAAAAGTTAAAGTATGAGAGATAGGTAGCTAGAAATATAAAGACAGACAGTAAGAGTTTCTGTAGATATTATAAAAAGAAAAGAGTTAACAAAGTGAGTGTTGATCCTATAGAAAGTAAGTCTGGGGAATTAATAATGGAAAATAAGGAGACAACAGATGGATTGAATAGGTATTTTGCATTGGTTTTCATTTTAGAGGATACAAGTAACATCCCAGAAATAGCTGTAAATTAGGAATTGGAAGGGAGGGAGGAACTCAGAAAAATGACAATCACCAGGGAATAGACACTTAGCAAATTGTTTGAACTGCTGATTGACAAGTCCCCAGGTCCTGATGGATTTCATTCTAGGGTCTTAGAAGTGGATGCATTGGTTTTAATTTTCAAAAAATCACTAGATTTGGGAAAGGTTCCATTCGTTTGGAAAATAGCTAATATAGCTTCTTTCTTCAAAAAGGAAGGGGGACAGAAAGCAGGAAAATATAGACCAGTTAGTTTAACATCTTTCATAGGGACGATGTCAAAAGCTATTTTTAAAGACATTATAACAGGGCATCTAGAAAAATTCATGGCAAACAGGCAGAGTCAGCATGGTTTTGTGAAAGGGAAATCATGTCTAACCAATTTACTGGAGTTCTTTGAAAAAGTAACAGGTGCTGTGAATAAAGGGAACCGCTAGATGTGCTGTACTTAGATTTTCAGAAAGCATTTGATAAGGTACCTCATCAAAGGTTATTGCAGAAAATAAAGGCTCATAGTGTATGGGGTAACATATTGGCATGGACAGAAGATTGGCCAGCTAACAGGAAACAGCGAGTAGGCATAAATGGCTCATTTTCTGTTTGGCAGGATGTGATGAATGGTGTACCACAGGGATCAGTGCTGGGGCCTCAGCTCTTTACAATTTATGTAAATGATTTGAGTGAAGGGACCGATGGTATGTTTGCTAAATTTACTGATGACGCAAAGGAAGTTGTGAAGAGGACACAAGGAGACTACAAATGGATATAGATAGGTTAAGTGAGTGGGCAAAGATCTGGCAAATGGAGTATAATGTAGGAAAATGTGAGTTTGTCCATTTTGGCAGGATGAATAAAAAAGAGGCATATTAACTAAATGGTGAGAGAATACAGAACTCAGATGCAGAGGCATCTGGTTGTCCTAGTGCATGAATCGCGAAAGGTTAATATGCAGTTGCAGCAAGTAATTAGGAAAGTTAATAGAATGTTATTGCTTATTGCAAGGGGATTGAATGCAAGAGTGTGGAAGTTATGCTTCAGTTATACAGGGCATTGGTGAGACCATTGGTGAGTAATGTGTACAGTATTGGTCTCCTTATTTAAGGAAAGATGTTAACACATTAGAAGCAGTTCAAAGGAGGTTTACTAGATTAATACCTGGAATGGGTGGAGGAAAGGCTGGACAGGTTAGTCTTGTATCCACAGGAGTTTAGAAGAGTAAAAGGCGACTTGATTGAAACATATAAGATACCGAGGAGACTTGACAGGATGAATGTGGGAAGGATATTTCCTCTTGTGGGAGAATCTAGAACTCGGGGTCATTGTTTCAAAATAAGGCATCACCCATTTAGGACATAGACGAGAAAAAAAATTTTCTCTCAGAGGATTGTGATACCTTGAAATTTTCTTCCTCAAAAGGCAGTTGAGGCAGAGTCCTTGAATATCTTTAAGACAGAGGTAGACAGATTCTTGATAAGCAAAGGAAGTGAAAGATTATCAGGGGTAGGACAGGAATATGAGGTTAAAATCAGATCAACCATGATCTTATTGAATGGCGGAACAGGCTTGAGGGGCCGAGTGGTCTACTCCTGCTCTTAATTCATATGCTCGTATGTCCCCTTGTTCTGGTCTTGCTACAGGAATATGCATCCGCTGTAGTCTGTTTCTTCCCTTGCACATACTCAGTTGAAGCATCAAATCTCATTCACCTCATATGAAATCTTTGCACCCTTGGTGGCATCTTTGCTAATTCCTTCGCATTCAATAGAGTAACCAGAGGTTTGTGGTCAGTCTCAATTGTGAATTGAAGACGAGGACATTTGTCTGCAAACTTCTCGCAAACCCAGGTAGCAGATGAGGCTTCTTTCTCATATGAAATTCAGCTCTAAAATCTTTAAGCTGTTCTTGGTTTTCCAATTCCTCAGTGTAGGTCAGTGAGCAAGGGGATGATGGGTGAAAGGGGTTCGGTACCAGTTAGGACACAGGCAGCAGAATTTCGGAAACCTTAAGTTTTTGGAGAATGGATGATGTGAGGCTGGCAAGGAGTATGTTGGATTAGTCAAGCACAGATGCTGATCAATGACAGACTTGCAAAGTTAATGTAAGCTCAGGCTGGAAAGGTACTGACTTATCTGCCTAAGGGGCTGGAGCTGTGCTGTTCTTCCTTGTGTTTAATTGGTGGAATATTATAAAAAAAACTTGAACTATAATTTTATATTCTTTTTAAAAGTAGCCATGAATATGAACATGTGATCAAATCCATTTGTGAAAATGGACCAGAATATCCAAACCTTAAGGCTTAACCGCAAAAGAAATTGTCATTCAATTGGCTAATGCTGAATTGTGTTCTGTTATGTTTATACTTTCTCTGGCTGAATTTTAGACTAGTGTTAATTAAATCAATTTTGAGCATTTGTTCTGGCTTGATTAATTACTGATCAGCCAACAAATGCACTCAAGTGATTCAACTTGTTCAGTTTTCTACTTAGAAATGCTATGAAGCTTGATTTTCTTTCCATTCCCGAGTCTTTGTTTGAAAGAAAACTGGGGAAAATTATTCCTTGTTTTTACTTTCCATTTCCATATATGAAAGCTTTTTCTGAAAAAAAAGGAACAATCACAAAATTGAAACAAGAGACTGAAAGCTTATAAAATTCCCCAGACCCTAGGACTAGCAAATACCCATGGCACTAGAAGGACATGCAATACAAGGTGACCACAGTAAAAGAGTGCAGTCAGCATTTAGTCTTCGAGCATAAGAACTGTGACCATACTCTATAATGATCTCCAAAACAAAGGAGGTCAGAACAAGTTCACGTGCATGTTTATTGGCCTCAATAACCTTCGCTCAGTTATAAATAGAATTGTCACTGATGCTTATTCAAGGGAATGTTGTCCTGTCAAAAAAGGTCAAAGGATAAGCCCAGCAACTACAGGCCAGGCAATTAGTTTAACCTCAGTGATGGGACAGCTTTTAGAAATGATAATTTGGACAACATTAACAGTCAATTGAACAAATATGGATTGGTTAAGGAGAGTCAGCACGGATTTGTTAAGAGAAAATCATGTTTAACTAACTTACCTGAGTTTTTTGATGAGGGTGATGTGGTTAATGTGGTGAAATGGACTTCCAAAAGCATTTGATAAAGTGCCACCCAACAGGCTTGTCAGCATTAATAGAGAATGAATAAAGCAGGAAAACACTGGAAGCACTCAGCAGGTCAGGCAGCATCTATGGAGAGGGAAACACTCTGGTGACCTTACATCAGAATTTGAAAAATTGGAGATGGAACAGATTTTAAGCCAGAACTAAGGCAGGGGAAGGAAGGAAAGAACAAAACAGAAGGGCTTGTGATAATGTAAGGCAAAAAGGGATCATGATGGGGCAAGTAAGAAAACAAAAGATGGGTCTAGTGGAGCTGTAAATAGGAATAGCAAAATCATTACAAGCATCTTATGTCTGAAAAAATGGGAGCAGTGGCAATTATTTGAAGTTTCTGAATTCTGTTGAATCTGTAAGGTTGTAAACTGCCTAATTGAAAGATATGGTGCTGTTCTTTGAGCTTTCATTGAGCCTCATTGGAATTGTGTACATAAGAAATAGAAGCAGGTAGAGACTGTATGACTTATTGAGCCTGCTCTGTTATTCAGTTTAATGGGGTCAAATGAAGCAGGTTGGGAGGGAGGCTCATGTGGAGCTTAAACACTGACATAAACCTGTTAGGCAGTAAGGCCTATTTCTGTGCTCTAACTTTATAATACTCTATGTCCTGAATATACTTAATGACTGTACATCCACATTCGTCTGGGATAGAGAACTCCAAACATTCACAACCCTGAGTGAAGAAATTTCTCCTAACATGCAGATACAGTAAGCAATTAGGAAGACAAATAGTATATTCACTTTTATTTCAAAGAAGGTTGGAGAAGAGTTTTGGTTCCTTACTCAAGGATATGTTTGCCACAGAGGGGGTGTAACAAAGATTCACAAAATTGATGAGAAGATTGTCCTTTGAAGAGAGACTGACTAGAATAGTTATATGTTTCGGTGAATGAGAGGCAATCTCATTGAAATGTATAAAATTCTTAGAGGGCTTGACAGGATAAATGCTGAGAGACTCATTTCCCTGGCTAAAGAGTGTAGAATAGAGGTTACAGTGTCAGGATAAGGGCTTGTCATTTAGTACTGGGATGAGAAATGTATTCACTTGGATGGTTGTGAATCTTTAAATCCTCCACCCTGTAATGCTGTGGATGCGTAGTCATTCGGCCTATTCACGAGAACCAGTATTACAAAGCATTTATAGTACAGAAACAGGCCATTCTTCCCAACAGGTCCATGCTGGTGTTAATGCATCACATGAACCTCTCCCCACTCTAATTAATTTTGCCTCACTAGAAAGGACTTCTTTATTTTCCTATCCTAACATACTTGCATCTCATCAAAACACAACAGTGAAAATTAATTTTTAGCCTTGTCCATTTCAGCCTTTGGGCGTGGTTTATTATCTAGGGAACCCCCTTGGCTAACACTATTAAATTTACTCAAGTTTTAAAAATCTAACATAAGCCAGAAATGTGAAAAAGGGCCTACTTTTGAAAAAAAGTTACCTCAGTTGAAGAAAAAAATTTTTGCCACGTGCATAGGTAGTTTGCACAGCAGTTATATGATGCATTGTCCATCATTAATTCCTTAGAAATGCTGGGTGTGAGGAATGTTGTTGCTTACCTTGCTGCTGTTTTGCTAAGCCACCAGACTTTAAAAAATAACAATTGTAAGTTATATCACACAATCAGTGGTAGGTCTAACGAGATTTTTAAATGTAAATTTAAAAGAAATAATGTTTTTCTCTCTAAATTTACAGTTTTACCTAATTGTGCAACTATTACCCTACTATCCTGTGAGAGGCTTGAAGAGACTGCACCATGTCTTTTCAGCTCACAGTACCCGCTGGTGGAGTTATTATCCCATGGCAGGATAGCCAGATCATGCTCCAGAGGCTAAATAGCATTCCAAGGATGAGGACATCGTGACATGAGATAATAACAGCTCATTCAGAGATTGATGTGTGTCATTGAGATGATGAGGATAGCAACGAAGGTGTTATTGTCGAGCCAGATTGGCACATGTGAAAGAGACTCGTATGAGCTACTCATCATTATCATCCTAGAACCTTGTGGCTATAAGAATCTCATGGGCATGCCTGCTGCATCTGGCTCCTGCTATGGCCTCCTCCTCTGGAACCTCAACTTCCTCACCCTCATCGAGTTCATTCTTCTCGACGTCGTCCTCATCAGAGGAGACATGCTCCTCCTCCATCTCTCGTTGTGCCAGGTCATTCCCCCTTTGTAGTGCCAGGTTGTGTAGAGTGCAGCAAGCCACAATGATGCAGGAAACCCTCTGGGGAAAGTATTGTAGTGCGCTGCCTGACTGGTCCAGACATTGGAAACGCATCTTCAACACGCTAATGGTCTGCTCAATAAAGGAGCATATTGAAGAATGAGGTGCATGGTACCTTGCCTCTGAAGCACTTCGCAGCCGCTAAACAGGCATAATCAACCACGTCTTTCACAGGTAGCCTTTATCTCCCTGTCAACTCTGGATGCGCCGAGGACCCTCAAAGACCGATGGCACCTGTGAGTGACTCAAGATGTAAGAGTAATGCAAGCTCCCATGGTATCTCACACAGACCTGCCTAATCTGCTTCTGGTGGTAACAGATCAGCTGAACATTGAGAGAATGGAACCCTTTCCTGTTGATGAATCATAGTGGCTGCTGCCAAGGAGTTCTTTAAGCCACATGCAGTCTATGGCACCCGACATCTGTGGGAATTCGGAGATCGCTGCAAGACCCACTGGTCAGGTAGCCTGGCTGGCTTCATCCAGGGAGAGCCAGACGTAACTGTGTGCCTTACTGAATAGGGCACTCAGATGCATTTAACAGCAGATACTTGAGACATTCCACAGAGGTGCGCAGTGGAGCCCTGGAACAAGCCACTCATAAAAGTTTGAGTGCGGCTGTCACCTTTAGAGCCACTGACAATGGATGGGCTACCAGTCCCTGTGGCATCAGTTCCTCCTGAAGAATGTGGCAGATGTGAGCCACCACATCCCTTGACAGGTGAAGGTGTCTACTGTGCTGTCTCTCGCTCATTTACAGGTATGAGGAAAATCTTCAATACATCCTGGGTCGTGCCAAAGGCCTCCGTGGAATGGGTATGTGAGCCTTAGCTTCAGGATCTTGAGGGGGGCGCTGCTGGCCCATGTTCCTCAGGGTGAGGCTCTTCCCTTTGCACAGGCTGATGGCAAAAGGCCCTTCTTTTCCTCCTCCTCAATTGCCTGATAGCCAGTAAAAAGGCAATGTTGGCTGCTCCACCCATTATCCACTCTGCTCATCTCTGCAGAAACATTGAACAAATGCATGACTGAACGTAACCCAGTGATGATCACCTTGTATTCACAATCTAGGGAGTCTTTATGAAGCCCTTGGATTGCACTCATTCCAGCCATTCCATTCCCAGGTCTTCCCTTGCAGCTGTAGTACTGCCTTAAGGATCACCGGTAGGGCCCTCACCCCCTTTCCTGACTCCCAGCAATCCCCAGGCATGACAGCGCTTTCACAATGGGGGTTGGATCTGAACGAGTGCAGGCAAGCAATATCAGCCTCTATCAGGGCACTGAGAGACAGAATCCCTTGGATTAGAGCACAGCCCGAACTTGCACAACTGTAATACATTAATCTGGGAGCCTGAAACTGTCAGCTGCGGAGTCTAGAGGTCTTTGGGGCATTATTGTTGTTGATATCCCTGTCCTACCTCCTGAACCATTTGATGTTGTGTGCCGATGCCCCATATAGACCTGACCCCTTGCCATCTTGAGGCATATTACACAGTGACTTTCAGAGACCTCCCCGCATAAGGCCATTGAGTGCCCCACCTCCCCGATATTACCTGTTCCCCATCTACAGGCTGCTGATGTCTCCCATGGCTGTGCCATCTATGGCGCAGTATCATGCCACCAACCCCCAAGACCGATCTGTGTGAGGAATTGATCCCGCCCTGCACACCATGCTGGATACAACTGACACAGGACAGACAGGCCCTCCCCCTCCCTAGACAGAGACCAGGACAGGCATGAAAAGCATACCCTTCAAATTGTGGCGCACTTGCCCAGGAGACCGTCTATGCTTTCTGGCCCCAGTGTTGTGTCTCTGTGCTCTCTTCCCCAGTCAAGCCTTTGCTTTCCAACACATTCCCTTGCCTATCCCCCTACACACCCCACCCCAGTCAAGCCTTTGCCTTCCAGCAACCACCACCCATGCCTTTCCGCTGGTCTCGCCTGGCACGAATCTCCTCCTTGCCTTCCTGCTGGTTTTGCCTGAACAGCTCTGGCACAGAAATGGAGCAGCGGTAACCACAGCACATTGAAAGGTAGGCAAACATTGTGCACACAAACCTTAAGTTTTGTGAGTGAAATGCAGTTCGCCAGGTGACCGTCAGTTATATCTGATCGTGATTCACGCCAACATCGTCATTTGACCTGGAGTGGGGGCATGATTCCTGTGAGCTGGGTTTTTAATGAGTGTCCATGAGATTCAAATGCATTTCCCAACATGGTGGAGTGGGTAACCTGACCCACCATGAAAGTTGGGAGCGGAAAGTTTCAAACTATTTCCACGCCAAAAAAAAAGACTTTTGGCCGCACTTTGAATTCTCCAGTCCTGCCCACTATGATGCCTGCTGTTGATGGAACCGGAAAATCCCACCCGTAATGATAAACATGTAATAGAGACTTGTATAAAGATTTGTAATCATGCTTTGTAATGGAGAGAATTGGAATACAGAGATCCTATATGGCAATAAAATGGAGATATGTAGGGAAGGGGGCCTGCCGATACTATTTGGTTCAGCCTACACTCAAATCTAGCCTACACAATGCCTCTGAAATGCTTGTAACTTATGTAACTTCCAATAGAGATGTATAACAGAGAGCTATAAAATAGACATAATAATGAGACGTGTAATACTCAAAAGACATGTAATGGAAAGTGTACTAACTGGTAGGTAGTAGAGGGAGGAAAAACAAGCTAATGGAGATATGTAACAAGACAATAGAGTGAAAAAGCAGATAATAAAGGAAAATATAATAATGTGGGGAAACAGATAATAGAGCAAATTACATGGAGCCAAAACAAGGATGTGTATTAAGTGGGAAAAATATGTAACAAAGGGGACTTGATAACATGCATTCTAGAACGTTGAGGGTAGCAGAGGCTCTGATCATATGTTTCTAATGACCTGATACAGGGATGTTTTACCAGAGAACTTGAGGGTTGCTAATATTGTGTGCTTGTTCATGAAGAGTGAAAGAGATAAATTAGGTAATTAGAATATCCTGCCTAATGTCAGTAGAAGGCAAGCTTCTAGGGTCTATAATACATTAAATTAATACCCTCTTAGTAAACCAAGGATTAATTAAAAGTAGCCAACAGAGATTTGTAAAAGGCAATATGTGTCTGATAAATATAATTGAGGAAATAAGAGTGTGTTCATATAGGAAATGGAATGGATATAGTATATGTGGATTTTCAAAAAGTGTTTGCTGTGTCAAATAGAAGACTTGTATATAAAAGCATTTTATTAAAACATGAATAGAAAGTTGGTTAAAGGAAGTAATGGTTAATGGAAAAGAAAAATACTGCATGTTGGAAATCTGAAATACAAACAGAAAATGCTGCAAATTCTCAGCAGGTGTGACAGCATCATCAGAGAAAGAAACAGAGTTAACGTTTCAAGTCTGTCATCTTTCATCAAACCCTCCAGACCTGAAACGTTAAACTCTCTTTCTCTTTCCACAGATGCTGCCACACTTGCTGAAAACAGCATTTTCTGATTTTAGAATGGTTAATGGATATTTTTTCATTGGAGGGTTGTAAACAGTAGTGTCCTCCAGGAATCAGTATAGATGCCAGTGGTTCTCTCACTCTCTGTACATGGAGGTTACAGTGTGGAAACAGGCCATATGGCCAATGCAGCCCATGTTGGCGTTTTCCGTTGTGATTTCCTTCTAATCACATTTACCAACCGTATCCCCACATCCCTTCGGTCACTTTTCCTTCATCTACCCATTCAATCTAATTTGAATGTTGGTGTGAGAATTCTTAAAACCAAGGTGAATAGCTAACATTAAGACATTACTAGGCTGTTGAAGTTATTGTAAGAGTTAATTGCAACTCCAGACACACAGATGCAGGGACTAGGAGTTAGCTGTGGGTTGATACAAATGTAGAGTTTTAGTTATTGGTCTAGTGCCAGCATGTCTGAGAAAACATAAGGGAGTGTGAAAGTAGAATGGGGCTCTGTGTAATAAATATCAAAGAGATAAGGGCAGATGTAGTCACTCATGGATGAAGAATGCCCAAAGACCAATAAACAATAAACAGATAGTAACACAAGTGAGCTTGGATGTGGAGGATGAAAGGGTCCATGCTTCTGTTAACGTTATGTAGTAGTTATATGTGCTTACACTGAAGCATGCAGTAGAAACATGTTGATCTATTAACCTTACAATAGCCTTATATGATTAACCATATAAAGGAACTGCATGGACTACTGGAGTTATAGCCAGAGGTTCCCATGGCTCACTCAACCACAGCATGTTCGGCAGCTTTAAATACCTCATCATTAAAGGGTTTATAAGCTCTTTCCTTTGCATTGTTATGACATGGCAGCTGATGTGTGCCAAGCGGACCAAATCCTCAAGGGAAACTTGGTCGTGCTATCACAACGGCTTTGCAATTTGTATTTATTACAAGAAGGTGTGTGCACTGAATTCAGAAGTAATGAGTCCACCAAGACCTTTAGAGATTTTTTAAAAATTAAATGAAAATATTTATTAACAAGATAAAAGATTTCAAACACATAAAAAGACTACAAATACTTGCTACTATAACAAATCCTAAAATTCCTAGTTGACCTGACTCCCAGTTGCAAACTCCCTTTAAGGCGATAGTCCAAAATAGATTTTAGATTTAAAATATACCCAGCAAGTTAACACAGTAGCCACTTGACAGTGGAATTCCAAATGGCTTTTCCCCAGCTTCAGTTTCGTTACACAGCAGACTTAGACACAAATGGCTGGAGGCTTCTTGAAGGCTGTTTCCCAAACTCCTGTTAGATCTTATATAGCCTTCTCTCACATAGCCATTCATTCTCCTTTATATATGTTTCTCTTTCCTTAATATGTAAATTCTATTGCTCCATATGTCTTTGAAACTGTATCTTCCTTATAATATAAACATTTTCATGTTGTCAATATTGTCAATAACCTTTGGGAAAAATAAATACACTTATCTGGCTAGTTGTAAACAGACTGAGATCCCTTTGAAATCCAAACAATCCCTTCACTTATCTAAAAATGCCCTTCACACCTTACAGGCTAAGCCAGCATCCATGTTTACTCATTAGCATGTCAAGCACATTTCTATACCTAACTTCTTTTGATGATTTCAAACAGGCAGTCCATTTGACTCCAAATGTGACTAAATCACATAGATATGATCACACAACTATAATCACACCATAAACCTATTTCACAATAAACCAGAAAAATATTATGAAAATTATTCTACTTTTGTCAAAGCATAATCGTTCACTGGAAGTCTTTGAGAAGTCTACATAGTTTTGCTTGTGAGTAATATTAGTAACAGTCTCACGAGCGCTGCATTTAATGGGTTGTATTAATGTGATTATCAATAAATGTTATGAATCAGATGCTTCTATGTCTCAAGTCCATGTGTCTGTATCTTAAGAGAAGGACAGTGAATATACAAACCGTTGCCCTGTAGTAATTTGTTCTGATTCTAAATTTTTATGCATGATGCTCATTGAATAGTTATCTTTCTGGCAAGCAAATGGTTGGTCAGTGCCAATGGGAGGCCATCAAGTGTGTAGCTTTGTTCCAGTCAGTCAGGAACTAATAGTTGCTATTTACAGTCTGAAAGTAAATGACCATACAAAGGAAACACCTTATAAACCCTTTATTGATGAGATGGCCAAGGAATTCTCTTTGCTCATCATGATCAAGATGCTCCTCTGTTATTAGAGGCTTCTGCTACCCTTCACCATGAGCTCTTTTGTGCCATTCATGATGTTTCTTCCAGGGAGTTCCATACTTAAACACTGTGGCCATAGTGGAAGGAAGATATTTGTGACCATCTGATAGATGGACTTCCTGTGCTCACCACAACCCTCG
Source organism: Carcharodon carcharias (assembly GCF_017639515.1). Lineage (NCBI taxonomy): Eukaryota > Metazoa > Chordata > Chondrichthyes > Lamniformes > Lamnidae > Carcharodon > Carcharodon carcharias. The sequence goes on along the minus strand of NC_054467.1, from coordinate 1,534,514 downwards.
ATCCTGTAAAAAGCAGTTATTGCTCCCCAGCTAAACTTCTACAGAGCCCTGGGAATGAACAAGTTTCTTTGAGGTGGTGTATGCCACAGATCCTTGATAGTGATAATGGTGTAAGCACTTGTGGGTCAGGTGATGAAGGAGATGTGTATGATGCCAGGGATAGATGACAAATTCCACATTCTGTATCAAAGAGGGTCAGTAAAACAACCTAACTGTGCTATGAAAACAATAGTGAAGAAGGTGGTTGTACAGTTAGGGAAAGATTGTAAGTTGAAACCCATCAAATTAGGCTTTTACTGATCTACGGAGCCTCCTGCAAGAACCTGCTGCACCAATCAATGCCACAGTGACCCTCCGCTCCATTACCTCCAAATTGTTCCAGGTTGCTACTGGGGACATCTCACACACCATAAAAATCAGGGTTCACAAGTGCATCAAGGAGGTCACCAATGCACTATTTGTCTGGGTGAACCACAACATTTGCAATTGATGACATCAGTTAATAGGAGAGTGTCTTAGGTTTGAGGCAATGGCTAGTTTTCCACAATTGCAGGGCTATTATGACAGCCACTGGGAGACCTCAAAACCAATCAGGAGGTTGTGTAAACTGCAAGGGATTTCATTTAATTAATGTGGAGGACAACAAATGAATCATGCACATCTGTCATGACAAATTCATCTTGTGGCAGTCAAATATTCCTGTAGTTTTCTAACCTGCCAGGAATGTTCAATAATAGTTGCTTGGAGACCATGGTGACCCCATCACACCTGAGCACATTAGGAGAGCCAAATCACCATAAGGAGGATCATTGAGCTCATTAAAGCTAAGGTTCAGGTGCCTTAATAGATTGAGCAGCTCCCTGCAATATACTCGAGAGAGACAATCTGCTGTGTAATTGTGGTCTGCCGTGTCTTGGCTTTGGCTATCCAAAGAGGATTGGAGGAGGCAGATGGGCAAAAGAGTTTTTGAATGAGGAACAGATGGGTGAAAGAGAGGAAGTAGCAGAGGAAGGAGACCCACCATCACATCATTCAGACAGATGTAAGCGTTCATTTCTCAATGCTTCAGCTGAAATGCTCAGTTGGTCATATGCAAACTGAAACCAAGCCCTTTTGCAGTAAGAGTCTTGGTAACTTCAGTAATCATGCCCTTAATTCTGCATTGTATAACATTGAAACAATTCAGACAATTCACCCCCCTTCCCAACCTCACCCCCCGCGATAACACCCTCTGGCAATTCAGACATCTCTCACATTAATGACCCACTGACAGGAAGACACAAGACACAACAGACTAAAATGCTGAAAGTGGTGAAGGTTTTAATGTGCACTCAAGCGCAATCATTTGCTTCAATTCGTTAATCACCTGTCTGTAGTGCCAACCCGTGATGTTACTTATATATATAAAAAAAGGTTTATCCACTTTGCTACTTCTGTGAGATACTTTCCCGGTGGCTTCAACAGAACTGGGTGCTAGGCTTGGGTTCTGGGGGGAGCCTATGTTAGCAAGGCTGCAGTCTGTAGTTCCTTGGCTACAGTTGAGGCTGTCTGGTCCAGCAGCTTTTAGGTATATTTGTGGCTATTGGTTAGGGATTGTAAGTGAGCAGATGTGCTAACATCCTGTAAGAGGGCGACATTTGCCTATCTAGAATATCTATCCGAACCCTAGCTACTCACTGTGTGAAAAAGTTTTTTCTCATCTCGCATTTGCTTCTTTTGCAAAATACTTTAAAACTGTGCTTGCACAAGACTTCAAAAGACCCTGCAACACACACACTTCTATCTCCAGATTCACTCCTGGTGCAGCTGAACTGCTGCTGGGGCGATGTTGGTTGGTGGGGGGGAGCGGTGGAATGCAGGGGGAGAACTTGCAAAGCCTGTAAATGAAGCTGAAAGACAACAGTACATGTTATTCAGTGAAAGTGAATATATTTTCAGATTATAAAATGACAAAATGTGTTCACACATGCAACCACTTGTCATCAAATTTTCTTAACTTTTCTAGCCTACCACTTCTAGGTGCTATCCTGACATCCATAGCAGGGGTGAAGACAGCCTGTGCAATGGTGACAGGATGAGGTTGAGGGGGGTCACAGGCAAAGGGGAGTCAGGGGAGTGCAGAGCCTCTGAGATTTCTGCGTGGATGACCCAGGGGCATCCAACTGCCATTCCTCCTCCCCTTGGGTGCCCAAGGACCCTGGCCTGACACCTTGAGAGGAAGGAGCACCTGGAGGGATGAAGGAGCCCTGTTTCCCCCTTGTGTTGCCACTGTAAGAACTCACCCATGACTATCCAATGGAGTGCACATCTCCACGTTTTGCTGGACCAGGGTCTCCATGGCGTCTGCCATGCTGTCTTTCAGGAAAGATGTCTGCCTACCGAAGTAGACACGAAACATGGCATTCACTTTTCCAGGAAGAGTAGGGAGGTCCCTTGGTGTTCTGGCCAATGTTGTCCCCTCAATCAACACAACCAAAACCTGGTTAATCAAGTATATGTTCTCTATGCACACATTTCCAATGGCATTTACAGCAACTAAATCCTTCATTTATGTAGTGCCTTTAACATAGTAAAATGTCCCAAGGCACTTTATTTCCATAACAACACTAACTGTACTTAAAAAGTAATTGTACAGAGGCTGTTAAAGAAGCTCTTTCCTTCACAGAGAAATAAGGACAAGTAATACATAAGAAGACGGACATAAATGCAGGGAGTGACGTAGGATAAATACAGAGGGATAGAAACAGAAAAACTTGAGAAAAAAGCAGAGAGGGAAATGAATTCAGAAATAAAATCAGCAAAAAGTAGTGGAAGAGAAAGAAAAATTGAGAGGTACATGCAATGGGAGAGAAGTACACACGTAGGTCAGAATTTTCAGCTCGGCGTGTGGCGCACGCCCGATACATCCGAGCGTGCGATATTTAGGTCGGGCGTGCGTGAGAGTCGGCAGCGCGCCCACTGACAATTAAGAGGCCTATTAAGGCCTTTAAGCAGCTCATTGAGTAGATTTTTCACTGCCCAGACGGGATGAGGTTTCCAGCAATGGATAATAAAACAATTTTAAAAAATTAAACTCATTATTAACATGTCCCTCTTCATGTGACTGAGTCACATGTAGGGACATGTTTATACTATTTGTGAAATCTTCATTTTTCATTTCAAAAATCTTCAGCTCCCTGATGCAGCTCTGTGCCTTCAGGTAGCTTTCAGTGCGCGCTCCCCCACGCATGCACAAACTTCAATGCTCGCACTCCTCCTGCCCCCACCCTAGCAGCACTGAGGCTCTCAGCGCACGTTTCACGCTGGCTGGCTGTTAATTGGCCAGCCAGCATGACATCGCAGTCGGGGCCCAATCATGGGCAGTGGACCATTTCATGGCTGCCCCTGGGCCCCCCCCTTGCCGTACCCACCTGACAAGGGGAAAATCCTGCCCATAAATACAAAGAGAAGCAAACAGACTCAGTGCGATAAATATTGAGAAAAATAAGTACCTCAGGCACATTCTGTCACTGTGATCTCACATTAGCGACATCACGTGATTCCGTGTGCGATTAAAAATAGGAGCTGGGCTTACTGGGTATTGTGAGTTCATCTCACAAATAGCATTTAAATAATTTCAAATGAAAGAAAAAAATGCTGGAAATACTCAGCAGGCTTGGCAGCATCACAATGGGTTCTGATAAAAGGTCAAAGACCTGAAACATTAACTCTCTTTCTCTCTCCACAGATGCTACCTAACCTGCTGACTATTTCCAGCATTTTCTGTTTTTATTTCAGATTTTCAGAATCCACAGTATTTTGCTTTCGATCTAAATAAACTCCCTACACCACTGATATCTTGCACAAAGAATTTGAAGGAAGAAAATAACATGAACAAGGGGCTCAGTTGGCTAGAGTGTGGTGCAGAACAACATCAACAGCATGGATTCAATCTTTGTACTGACTGTGGTAGTTCAAGGAGGCCTGCCCTATTGCCTTACCCCATGCTTGATGTGGAGTGGTGCCTCTCAAGTTATATAACCACTTGTCTCTTACCACTTGAGCAAGATGCCTGTGGTCCCTTGTGGGCTGTGGCTAATTACTTTACAGAGTAGACAGGAAAAAATTGTTCCCACTCTTGAAATGATTAAGAATGAGAGGGCAAAGATTTTAAGTAATTGGCAAAATAAGCAAAAGCAACATGAGGAAAAACTTTTTCATGCAGTGAGTGGTTAGTGTTTGGAATGCACTGCCTGAATGTGTGGTGGAGGCAGGCTCAATCGAAGCATTCAAAAGGGAATTAGATTCTTATCTGAAAAAGAATAATATGCAGGGTTACAGGGAGAAAGCGGCGAATGGCACTGAGGGAATTGCTCATTTGAACATCCAGTGCAGACATGATGGGCCGAGTGACCTCCTTCTGCACTGCAACAATTCTGTGATTCTGTAAACATGGAGCCCCTAAAAGGCTGCTATTCAAAATGAAAGGTATGTGACTATTTAGAGGGCCAATGCCAATGGTGCTGTTATGCGCTCAGTACAGACTGCAGTGTAGACATTAGTTCAACCTGTCCATGCCACCTTTAAACAATATGAGCTAATTGACATAGATCTGCTTTTCTAACATCCTCCTTTGAAGTTCAGTCCTCCATTAAGAACTGTATCTTCATGCACACAGATCATGGGCCACAGAGCGTGCTGCACCTCTGTACTGTTAAGTGTTGACCATCATCAGCTGCCCTTTGACCGCACGTTTCCTAAACATTCTTAGCCACATTACATCTAATTCTCTCACGTATTTCTGCCTCAGTTGGTTTTTGGTTTGTGATTGAAAAAGCTATGGATGCTGGATCAGTTGAAATTTAACAAAGAACAAAGAACAAAGAGAAGTACAGCAGAGGAACAGGCCCTTCGGCCCTCCCAAGCCTGCGCCGATCATATTGCCCATCAATGAAAACATTTTGCACTTCCAGGGTCCGTATCCCTCTATTCCCATCCTATTCATGTATTTGTCAAGCTGCCTCTTAAACACCACTATCGTACCTGCTTCCACCACCTCCTCTGGCAGCGAATTCCAGGCACTCACTACCCTCTGCGTAAAAAACCTGCCCCGCACATCTCCTCTATAGTTTTCTCCTCTCACCTTAAATCTATGTCCCCTTGTAATTGATTCTTCCACCCTGGGAAAAAGCTTCTGACTATCTACTCTGTCCATGCCACTCATAATTTTGTAAACTTCTATCAAGTCGCCCCTCAATCTCTGTCACTCTAGTGAGAACAATTATTGTGAACAAGATTGTAATCAATAGATTTGTGTTGGGTAATACGATTAAGGGGCATGGAACCAGGTGAGTAAATGGAGTTGAGGTACAGAACAACTTTTTATTAATTGATTAATGGGATGTGGGCTTCACTGGCTAAGCCAGCATTTATTGCCCATCCCTAGTTGCCCTTGAGAAGATGGTGGTGAGCTGCCTTCTTGAACTGCTGCATTCCATGTGGTGTAGGTACACCCACAGTGCTATTAGGAAGGGAGTTCCAGGATTTTGATCCAGCAACAGTGAAGGAATGGCGATATATTTCCAAGTCAGGATGGTGAGTGGCTTGCAGGGGAACTTGTGGTAGTGTTCCCATCTGTCTGTTGCCCTCGTTCTTCTAGATGATAGTGGTCATGGATTTGGAAGGTGCTGTTGAAGGAGCCTTGGTGAATTTCTGCAGTGCATCTTGTATGTGGTACACACTGCTGATATTGTGCAACGGTGGTGGAGGGAGTGAATGTTTGTGGATGTGGTGCCAATCAAGCAGGCTGCTTTGTCCTGGCAAGTGTCATGCTTCTTGAGTGTTGTTGGAGCTGCACTCATCCAGGCAAGTAGGGCCTTGTAGCTGGTGGACAGGCTTTGGGGAGTCAGGAGGTTAGTTACTCATCACAGGATTCCTAGCCTCTGACCTGCTCTTGTAGCCACAGTATTTATATGGCTAGTCCAATTCAGTTTCCGGTCAATGATACCCCTAGAATGTTGATAGTGGGGGATTCGGTGATGGTAATGCCTTTGAACATCAAAGAATGATGGTTAGATTCTCTCTTGTTGGAGATGGTCATTACCTGGCACTTGTGTGGCATGAATGTTACTTGCCACTTGCCAGCCCAAGCCTGCATATTGTCCGGGTCTTGCTGCATTTGCACATGGACTGCTTCAGTATCTGAGGAGTTGTGAATGGTGCTGAACGTTGTGCAATCATCAGCGAACATCCCCACATCTGACCTTATGATGGAAGGAAAGTCATTAATGAAGCAGCTGAATATAGTTGGGCCGAGGACACTACCCTGAGGAACTCCTGCAGTGATGTCGTGGAGCTAAGAAGACTGACCTCCAACAACCACATCCATCTTTCCTTGTGCTAGGTATGACTCCAAGCAGAGAAGAATTTTCCCCCTGATTCTCATTGATTCCAGTTTTGCTAGGGCTCCTTGATGCCACACTTGGTCAAATACGGCCTTGATGCCAAGGATAGTCACCCTCACCTCACCTCAGGAGTTCAGCTTTTTTGTCCATATTTGAAACAAGGCTGTAACAAGGTCAGGAGCTGATTGACCCTGGCGGAACCCAAACTGGGCGTCAGTGAGTAGATTATTGCTAAACAAGTGCCACTTGATAGCACTGTTGATGACCCCTTCCATTACTTTACTGATGATCAAGGGTAGACTGATGGGGCAGTAATTGGTCGGGTTGGATTTGTCCTGCTTTTTGTGTTATTTTGGGCAATTTTCCACGTAGCTGGGTAGATGACAGTGTTGTGGAACATCTTGGCTAGGGGCGCAGCAAGTTGTGGAACACAAGTCTTCAGTATTATTGCCGGAATATTGTCAGGGCCCATAGCCTTTGCAGTATCCAGTGCCTTCAGCTGTTTCTTGATATCACATGGAGTGAATCGAATTGGCTGAAGACTGGCACCTTTGATGCTGGGGATCTCCGGACGAGGCCATGAAGGATCATCCAACCGGCATCCTCTTCAGTCTATCTAACTGAATGATGAAAATGGCTCAAAGAGCTAGTGATCTATTCCTGTTCCATGTTCCTAACAGTTGATGCTGTGATGCTCTTTCTCTTCTTGTTCTGTGTAAAGAGCAGGTTAGGACATTATCTGGAAGATAATGTGGTGTGAGGGACCCAGGCCACAGCAAGACCTTGGGCTGTGGAACCTTAGAATCAAAGAATGTTTACAGCACAGAAAGACACCATTTGACTCATTGTGCCCATGCCAGCTCAGCTAACCCCAGTCCTCTTCCTTTCTCCATAGCCCTGCAAACATTTTCTCTTCAGATAATTATCCAATACCCTTTTGAAAATCACAATCCACCTCACTCTCAGGCAGTGCATTCCAGATCCTAACCGGTCAGTGCCTTTGGTTCTTTTGCCATCCACCTTAAATCTGTGTTGTCTCGTTCTCAATCTTTTTACCAATAGGTAGAGTTTTTCCCTATTTATTCTGTCCAGTCCTTTATGATTTTGAAAACCTCTATCAAATCTCTTCTAAGGAGAGAAGCCCGAGCTTCACCAGTTTATTCTCTTAACTGAAGTCCCTCAACGCTGGAGTCATTCTTGCAAATCTTTTCTACCCACTCTAGTGCCTCCACATCCAAATAGTTAAAATGCAGTACCCAGAATTGGACACGATACTCCGGTTGAGACCAAACCAATGTTTTATAAAGGTTCATTATAACATCCTTGCTTTAGTACTGTATGCCTTTCTTTATAAAGCCCAGGGTGTAACACTTTATCAAAGAGCGCTGATAAGTGTAATGCAGTTGATGTGGTGTACATGGACTTCCAAAAGGTGTTTGATAAAGTGCCTCATCAAAAAATTGAATCAGATTAGATAAACATGATTTGCTCCAAACAAATCCCTGCTGACTTTCCTTAATTAACCTACATTTGTCCATGTGACTGTTAACTTTGTCCTGAATTATCCCTTCTAAAAACTTTCCCACCACTGTGGTTGAATTGGCAAGCCTGTATACACTGGGCTTTATACACTTTTCTGAACAAATGTGTAACATTTGCAATTCTCCAGTCCTCTATCACCACCCTTCTATGTAAGGAAAATTGCAAAATTATGGCCAGTAATATCAGACATAAAAATGACTCTACAATGAAAATAAAAAGTAGTACAATCCTTTCTCACCCTGGGATCAGGTGACAGTTTCCGTTCTCCCCAAGTAAAGGTGATGAGAGAAAGTGTGGGAGACAAACAGTGAATAAGTGTAAAAAAAGTGATTATGTGCATAAAAAAGGAGAATTACAGAATAAGAATGTGAATCAGTGAGAGGTTGGGATTGTGAGTGAATGAGGGAAAATGGAATTGAGTAAAAAACTGAGGAGTATAAGTAGAATGTGAATGTGAGTGATCACCTGAGTATCAAGTGAGTGAACTCAGGAAAGTACTGAATAGTTGTATGTAAGTCAGTAATTGAGCATGGAAGAAGGTGTGCGAGTGAGTGATAAGCGGAGTAAACCGGGGCCTGCTTGGATTCAAAGTTCAAGCATCCCACGCACCCGCCTCATCAAACACTACCTGCCCCACCTGCGGCAGAGTGAGCGGATCCAGCATTGGACTTTTTAGTCACCTCAGGATCCACAACCCCTGAGTGGAAGAAAATCATCATCAGTCCCAAAGGACCACCTAAGAAGAAGCTGAAATCAGGAGGCATGAAGCAGTCTGCAGCAGGCTCTGAACTCAGAATATACAAGATTTCATTGCACCTAAAGCATGAAAAGATTGTTTACAATTTATCATGCATAGATGATTCAATATCTTTCTATTTGTTCAGTGGTATTTCCTTGTATTATCTGCTGATTGTACGTTATCTGTTGCATAGGAGGATGAGTGAGAGTCGGGGCCTGCGCTCTTTTGTGCATGTGCGCGAGGGAGCGCAGAAATCTCCCTGAGGCACAGAGCTGCCTCAGGGAGATTAGTGTGATTTTGAAAACTTGAAAAAAAGAATTAAAAAAATTATTCAGACATGTTCCCTCATGTAACAGTGTCACATCAACTGGGACATGTCAATGAATTTTAATAAAAAATTTTATTACTGTTATAAACCCTTCATGAAACTTCATCCCACCTGTGGATGAGGTTCCATGAAAAATGCAAAGGCCGCCTGGGCTCTCCGCCTGCCTGCCAACCTTAAGGTTGGACAGGCAGCCCTGACAACTACTTCAATGGGTTAATTAATGGCCTTAATAGGCCTTTGACAGTTCAGCGGGCACGCAGCTGACTCCGGTGGGCGCCCGCTGAACTGAAGGTTGGAATGACACGCGGTGACGTCGGGATGCACGCCCAACGTCTCTGCGTATCAGTTTACGTGTTGGCGTGTGGGGCCTGCCCCTGCACGTCTACCAGAAGATTTTGCCCTAAGAACTATAGTAGATTTTCCAATGGTCCTTCTCATGGTAAATAGGAAAATTGGCACTTGCTGATCACAGCAGGTACCTGCTCATAATGTGTATTGGTATTTCTGTTCTTCACATTGTCCACTGAACAAAGACCTTCAATATGGATACACAAGCAATATTAACTAGGGCACGCAGTTGCAGCCTTTGATTTTCTGGGTTTCAGGTGGAGACTGACCCAGTACTCACCCAGCCATGGAAAATAGCCATTAAAAATTAGGAGGAGGAAGGTCTTAAAGCTCCAGAGCAATTGTTTTAAATGCCCATTTTATTTTTACAAACATAGAGTTTGATTTGAAAGTGCCCCAACTACAGGGTTTCAACTTTAAGAATAAGGAAACTCCAAGCAGGCATGCAAGGAAGAGAAATTGGTGCCAGAGCTGGAGTGTTGTATCCACTATTACACCATCAATCATACCAACTTACTGAGTTATAAGGGATATGATCCACAGGTCCCAGGACAGTACAGAAACAGTTGCAGAGTTTGTACAAAGTCCTGTAAGAAAAAATGAAGTTATTCTCAACCATAGAGATGTTTGAGCCAAGTCATCTCCTTTCTCAGTTGAACTTGACCTCACCCAAAACTCTATTTTGCCTTTACCGAAACTTGCCCCAAGTCCTGTTCACCCATTGCCCCTCCAACTTAAAATCTTTCCATGGTCTTGACCCTCCTTATCTTTTTAACTTCCTCCAGCCTTACAACCCTCAAGATCTTTGTGCTCCTGAAATTCTGGCCTCTGGCACATCTTTGATTTTAATTGCTCAATAATTTGTGGCCATGTCTTCAACTGCCTGGACCCTAAGCTCTAGAATCCCTTCCCTAGACCTCAACTTCTCTCCATCTCTCTTTCCTTCTTTAAGACCCACTTCAAAACCTACCTGTTGACCAAGCCTTTGGTTGTTACCTGGCCTAATATCTTCTTATAAAGCTTTGTGTCAAATTTTGTTTGATATCTGCAATGTTAGCCATCATGCTCATTGCAGCCTTGGTTCAAACATGGTCAAAATAGCTGAACTCCAGAGGTGAGGTGAGAATGACTGCCCTTGACATCAAGCAGCATTTGACCAAGTGTGGCATCAAGGAACCCTAGCAAAACTGGAGTCAATAGGAATCGGGGGAAAACTCTCCTCTGGTTGGAGTCATACCTAGCACAAAGGAAGATGGTTGTGGTTGTTGGAGGTCAATCGTCTCAGTTCCGGGATATCACTGCAGTAGTTCGTCAGGGTAGTGTCCTAGGCTCAACCATCTTCAGCTGCTTCATCAATTACCTTCCTTCCATCATAAGGTCAGAAGTGGGGATATTTGCTGATGATTGCACAATGTTCAACACCATTCATGATTCCTCAGTTACAGAAGTAGTCCATGTTCAAATGCAGCAAGACACGGACAATATCCGGGTTTGGGCTGACAAATGACAAGTAACGTTTGCACCACTCAAGTGCCAGGCAATGACCATCTCCAACAAGAGAGAAGCTAACCATCGCCCCTTGACATTCAATGGCATTACCATCGCTGAATCCCCCACTATCAACATCCTGGGGATTACCATTGATCAGAATCTGAACTGCTCTAACCATATAAATACTGTGGCTAAAAGAGCAGATCAGAGGCTAGGAATCCTGCAGCAGTAACTCATCTCCTGACCTCCTAAAGTCTGTCCACCATCTACAAGGCACAAATCAGAAGTGAGATGGAACACTCCCCACTTGCTTGGATGAGTGCAGCTCCAACAACACTCAAGAAACTTGACACTATCCAGGACAAAGCAGTCTGCTTGATTGGCACCCTATCCACAAACATTCACTCCCTCCACCACCAACGCACAGTGGCAGCAGTGTACCCCATCTACAAGATGCACTGCAGGAACTCACCAAGGCTCTTAGACAGCACCTTCCAAACCCATGATCATTACCATCTAGAAGGACAAGAGCAGCAGATACATGAGAACACCAGCACCTGGAAATTCCCCATCAAGCCACTCACTATCCTTACTTGGAAAAATATCGCCGTTCCTTCACTGTCGCTGGGTCAAAATCCTGGAACTCCCTCCCTAACAGAACTGTGGGTGTACCTACACCACATGGACTGCAGTGGTTCAAGAAGGCAACTCACCACCACTTTCTCAAGGCCAACTAGGGCTGGGCAATAAATGCTGGCCAAGCCAGCGATGCCCACATCCCATGAATGAATTTTTAAAATGCTGCCCATTGACTTATCAAACAATTGACTGATGTGTTGTTCAACAGGGCTGGTATTTTTATTCCCTTTGACATTACATAGCAATAGCAGCAGAAGTGCTGCCCAAATTCACCATGCTGTTGCTTTCATTAACTTCAGGGAGTGATTACTGGCATTCATGTGGTTAGTATGGGAACTTAAAGTTGTGAAATGAACTCAAGATCCGTATGTTTTCCCAGTCTCTCTGAATTTCAGTAATTTGAAATCCTTTGCTGGGCAAAGTTATTCTGGGGTCTGCACATTACAAAAATCTATCAAGCCCACAGAGAACAGACCTTTCAGTTACAAACTGGTTACTTCTCTTCTGATCTTTTACCTTCATTGCTTTAATGTTTCTCTAGGTTTGTTCACTGCATTTTTTACTGTTTGTGTTTTACTGCTGAAGAATTGCTTCTCACAAGCATTTATAAAAGAAATAGGAACAGAGTAAGTCAGTTTCTTAATTTAGTATCAACAAATAAACCCACACGGCTAATGAATTGAAGCCTAATGCTATCTGGGATAGTTGTACAATGAATTCCTTTATTAATGAGATACAAATTAGAAATAATAGATTACCACTGCATAGTCTTGATAATGGCTATTGATGAACAAATAAAACCATAACAGACTATACATCTCAGACTACAGACTACAAATCAGGTTTATTAAGAAGTAAAATTAAATAGATACAAGAGAAAGTATAGAATATTTCACTAGGCTACAGAATTTTAAAAATATGAAACTGAAGAATAGGCCCCTCATGCCTGCTCTGCCATTCAATTCTGGCAATCCACAAGATGTCAGAGACAGAGGAACAGGAAGTTTGGGAGGATATTATAGGGATGGAGGAGCTTATAGAGATAGAACAGCAAGATCATAGACAAGGGAGGTACATAGACAAGGGCAAGAATTTGAGGTGTAGTGGGATTGAGAGGCAATTTATCAGTGAGGATGATGGATGAGCAGGACTTGGTGCAAGATAGGATAGAGGAGCTGAAGGATTTTTTTTTTTATTCATTCACAGGATATAGGTATCGCTGGCTAAGCCAGCATTTATTGTCCATCCCTAAATGCCTTTGAGAAGGTGGTGGTGAGCCGCCTTCTTAAACGGCTACAGTCCGTCTGGTTTAGATACCCACAGTGCTGTTAGGGACAGATTTCCAGGATTTTGATGTAGCAACAGTGAATGAATGGTAATAAAGTTCCAAATCAAGATGGCGTGTGGCTTGGAGGGGAACTTGCAGACATGCTGTTCCCATACATCTGCTGCCCTTGTCCTTCTAGGTGGTAGAGTTTGCTGGTTTGGAAGGTCTGTTAGATGAGTGCATCTTGTAGATGGTACACACTGCTGCCTCTGTATGTCGGTGGTGGAGGGATTGAATGTTTAAGGTGGTGGATGGGGTGCCAATCAAGCGGGCTGCTTTGTCTGGGATGGTGTTGAGCTTCTTGAGTATTGTTGGAGCTACACTCATCCAGGCAAGCGGGGAATATTCCATCACACTCCTGATATGGTGGTTGGGCAACTGGCAAAGAGAGCATAGGAGTAATTGGGGTTTTAAGTGAAGAAGGCAAGTAAGAGAATTTCAACAGCAAATAGGCTACAGTAGAAATTGGGGCTAGATGATGTTATGGGGATTTAAGAGGATGGGCCTGAAACTCAGGGTTGAATAAGTTGCCAAAGTTGTGAAGAGTCAGATTCAGCATGACACAATGGCCAGGCAAGGAATAGGCTCAGCAGTGAGAGAATGGAATTTGTGTGGGGTCTGCAGATGATTGTTTGAATCTTCCCAAAATTAGGCTAGATTAAGTTAAGATTTACCTAAAACATGATGTCAGGCAAACTTTAATTTCTAGGCAAAAAAGTAGTATTCTGACATTTTCAGAATTGACATTTGCACCTATTCTGTATAACTTGATCAAACTGCTGGGTGTTTTCAAAGGATTTGGTCTGTGAAATATGCTTAAAATTTCAATAGGATAATCATTTAGAATGAAACATGGTATCCTACCATGGTGCCGTATGGGCATGCATGCTAAGCATTAAATAGAGTGTAATGTTACATTAAAAGTTTGGAGGGCAAGCAATGTAAGTTCTGAGAACACAATTTCTGGCATGTGTACTGGGGATAGATTCTTGAGATACAATTCAGGAGGGCTCCAAGTTCTTAATTTAGTAAAATAAACCCACATGATTAATGAACTGAAACCTAACACTGTGGTAAAATCATCTGGAATAGTAACCACAAGTTGTGAAATGAACGCCTTTACTGATGAGATACACATTAGAAGCAATAGATTACCACTGCATAGTCTTAATAACAGCCATTGATTAACAAATAATACTATAACAGACTATATTGCTCAGAATACAGACTACAAATCAGGTTTTGTAGGTAAAATTAAATAGTTGCAGGAGAAAACACAGAATATTTCACTAAGATACAGAATTTACAAAAGTCCACAAAAGGTTCAATAGGTTGATCACGGGTATGGAGGGATTTTCTTATGAGGAGGGACTGAGTAGGTTGGGCCCGTACTCACTGGAGTTTAGAAGAATGAGAGGTGACCTTACTGAAATGTATAAGATTCTTAGGGGGCTTGACAGGGTAGATGCTGAGAGGTTGTTTCCCCTTGTAGGAGAACCTAGGACCAGAGGGCGTAATCTCAGAGTAAGGGGATGCCCAGTTAAAACAGAGATGAGGAGGAATTTCTTCTCTCAGAGGGCAGTGAATCTGTGGAATTCTTTACCACAGAGGGCTGTAGAGGCTGGGCCATTGTATATTCAAGGCTGAGATAGACAGATTTTTAATCAGTCAGGGAATCAAAGGTTATGGGGAAAAGGCAGGAAAGTGGAGTTGAGGATTATCAGATCAGCCATGATCAAATTGAATGGCGGAACAGACTCGATGGGCTGAATGGCCTACTTCTGCTTCTTCATCTTATCGTCTAAGAAACATAAGAACAGGAGTAGGTCATAGAGCCTCTTGAGCTTGCTATTCAATCAGTTCATGGCTGATCTTTGACTTTCATTCCACTTTCGTGCCCTATCCCCATGTCCCTTGATTCTCTTAGAGTCTAAACATCTTTTGATCTCAGCCTCAAATATGCTCAATGAATGACCCCTAACCAGAACTAACTGCGAAAACCAGAAATTTGAGGCTTTCAACAACTGAATATAGAGTAAGACTGCACTCAATACTTTGTGTTATTTCTTGATCTCACACTGATAGGTTTGGTGATGCAGAAGGATTCAAGCTGGTCATCCAACCATCTGGTTCCATTTTGCTGTTGCTACCTTCATTTCCTGCTTCTGACTCGTGCTTAGTTCTTCACCAGATGCTGCTTTTCCAACCTGACTTGCTTAATCCCCAAAGCTTGAGCTCATACCTGCACCAGGAGGAATTAGTGCTGCTGTAGGTTAAGTGAAGATTTAATGGCGATAACCAGATTTAAAGTGAAAGCAAAATACTGTGGATGCTGGAAATCTGAAATAAAAACAGAAATGCTGGAAAAACTCAGCAGTTCTGGCAGCATCTGTGGAAAGAGAAACAGAGTTAATGTTTCATGTCCCTATGACTCTTCTTCAGAGTCCTACACAGGGACCCTCCTACAACTCTTTCTTCGGTACATCGGTACTAGCCACAGATGATTGGTCTCAATACATAGAATGCCTCACGTTCTTTTTTTCAAGTGAATGAGATTACGGGGGAAGAGAAGAGGCGAGCGATCCTCTTGAGTACTTGTGGGGGCAAAACCTATGGTTTTATTCGAAGTTTGACAGTACCCAGTGCCCCAGATTCAAAAAATTTCGATGAATCGGTGGACCTCGTGAAGGGTCACTTTAAACCCAAGCCGTCAGTCATGATGGAGAGGTTCAGGTTTAATTCACAAAATAGAGCCCCAGGTGAGACAATTGCTGCTTCATGCTCTCATCTGGACCTGGAAAAGTTTATCAATTTTACTTCTAATTTCCACCCCCTCTCACCTTCCATGGTCCATTTCTGACACTTCCTTCCCTTCCTTGACTTCTCTGTTTCCATTTCTGGTGATATAATGAATATTGGTAGACAGTCTAAGCCCACCAACTCCCAAAGCCACCTCGACTACAGCTCCTCACACCCTGCTTCCTGTAAGGACTCCATCCCATTCTCCCAGTCCTTCCACCTCCATTGCATCTGTTCAGATGATGCCACCTTCCAAAATGGCGCTTTTGACAAGTCTTCCTTTTTCCTTAACTGATTTTTCCCACACTGTGGTTGATTGGGCCCCTCAACCATGTCTAACCCATTTCCTGCTTCTCTTAGAGGAGATTTATGAGGGTGTTGTCAAGACTGGAAAATTGCAGCTATGAGGAAAGATTGGATAGGCTGGGGTTGTTCTCCTTGGAACAGAGGAGGCTGAGGGGAGATTTGATTGAGATGTACAAAATTGTGAAGGGTCTGGATGGAGTGGATGAGTGTAGTAATTATGGTTTTATTTAGTGTACAATATACCTTTAAGAATAATACTTGTTAAGGAAGATCACATGACCTGTAGTAACCAATAGGAGAGAAGTGCGGGCTAACTCCACAGTCAGTGTAGAGATAGAGTTGGAGTTGAAAGCACATGTTTAGTTGCTGTTGAGTATATTGTAAATAAACTTAATGTTTCCACCAAAGAAGTGTCTGCAGATCAACTTTATTACTAATAGTACAACTTGGCAACCTTGCAACAAACTGGTGATGAGAATAAAACAGGATTGAACAGAAGAAATCAAGTTAGAAAAACATCAGTATTGTACCTCACCCAGTGATTGTAAGTAGCAAGCTCTGTTAGAATTGAAGAAGTTATCCTCTCTTAAAATGCCACAATTTGGGAGAATTGATCTTTTTGAACTAGCCACAGATGATTGGTCTCAATACATAGAATGCCTCACGTTCTTTTTTTCAAGTGAATGAGATTACGGGGGAAGAGAAGAGGCGAGCGATCCTCTTGAGTACTTGTGGGGGCAAAACCTATGGTTTTATTCGAAGTTTGACAGTACCCAGTGCCCCAGATTCAAAAAATTTCGATGAATTGGTGGACCTCGTGAAGGGTCACTTTAAACCCAAGCCGTCAGTCATGATGGAGAGGTTCAGGTTTAATTCACAAAATAGAGCCCCAGGTGAGACAATTGCATGCCATGTGGAAAGTTTGAAGCAGCTAACAAAACATTGTGAGTTTGGTATGACTCTGAACGACATGCTCAGAGACTGTTTAGTGTGTGGTGTGAAAGAGAATGCTATTCAGAAAAGATTATTGTTGAAGTGAATCTGGATTTCAAGAAGGAGCTAGAGATAGCACTGGCCATGGAAAGCGCTGTAAGAGATTTACAAGCAATACAGGGTGCACAAAATGGCGCCATCCTCCTCATTGGGTGGGAAACCTCAGCCAAAATTGGCATGAAAAAGTGAGACTCTGCCAAGAAGCAGGAAACATCCCCTACTAGCTGAAGAATAAAGAAAAATAACTTAGCAGCAAAATCAAAAAATAATTTTAATAGAGGGAAACAATCAGTCTTTTAGCGATTAGCAGTTTAAAAAAATCAATGCCACTATGGTCACAGAATGGATATATAATGAAGCAGTGCAAGGAAAGATTCAAGCAGGCTTGAAAACAAAAGAAGAAGCCCAGTGAAATCTACAATGTAGAAGAGCCTGAAACAACAAATTCAGGCATTTACTCGTTGTTTAATCTGAAAGTTAGAAAGACAGAACCAATATTTGTCACAGTGAAAGTTAATGGCAAACTTGTTA
Organism: Carcharodon carcharias; assembly: GCF_017639515.1. Taxonomy (NCBI): domain Eukaryota; kingdom Metazoa; phylum Chordata; class Chondrichthyes; order Lamniformes; family Lamnidae; genus Carcharodon; species Carcharodon carcharias. The sequence continues at coordinate 1,517,088 of NC_054467.1, read as the reverse complement.
AAATGAAAGTAGACACGGGAGCCTCACTACAGTAATCGGGGAACATACCTTCAGATATTAGAATAATGGTGAACATCAATTAAATTTGAAATGAACAGCAAGTTAAAAACCTATACAGGTGAAGACATTCAAGTAAAAGGCATAAGCGGAGTAAGCGGTTATGGAAGCTATCAGTGTTAGTATTGAGAGGCAGAGGACCAAGCCTTCTGGGGCAAAATTGGCTAAGGGGAATTAACCTTGATTGGCCACTGAGATTCCAAAAGGAAGCTGGAAGTGTTCCTGTTCTGAAAAAGAAGTGTGTAAGGACTCAACAACCTGAAGAAATGCAGCCTGTCTTAAGCCAAAACCTGGAATAAGAGCAGAAGAAACTGAAAGAGACCCTGCTTGATGACAGAGTTTGAGACGAGTTGAACAACCTTTGCAGGGAAAAAGAAAACTTGTTGAAAGACCTTCACACACTGCAAGATCCCCTCAGGTCAAAGTTTATACCTCTGGAAAAGTATGAAGAGAAACAGAAAGAATTCAGCATCTCTTTGAACAAACTGAAGAATGAGTTGGCAGAGAGGAAACAACAATGCTCAATTTCCCAGGAGGCAGCAAATAAATACAAAAAAGAGATGGAAGAGCTGAAGAATCAGACAGATGAAGCCAAAGTAACTTTGGAAACAAAAGTAGCAGAATTTTCCAAGAATCAGACAGCTATTGAAATTTTGGGAGATTCAGCCACTGAGCTCAGACAAGTTGAGCTTGCATCTGAGAGAAATCTGACCAATAGTGAAGTCAAAAAGAAGGCCGAGATTAAAGTCTGCGCTAGAAAGAAGGCACATAGAAAGAAGATAAAGAAATACTAATAGGGCCTTCATTCTGGCAACATACGAATACACTTTCGTACATAGACCTGGCAATCAAATTGCAAATGCCAACGCCCTTAGTCGTTTACCTTCACAAAAAAATGATGAGCACGTCCCAGTTCCAGAGGAACTGGTTTTATTGTTAAATTTCTTAGATTCCTTGCCGGTATGTGCTCAACAGATCAGAGACTGGATAAGTCGGGACCTAGTCCTATCTCAAATACGAGAACAAGTGCTACGTGGTTGGTCTCAGGAGCCCATATCTGATTAAATGAAACCGTACTTCAACAGAAGACATGAAATAACCAGCCAGGATGGCATCCTATTGTGGAGAGCACAAGTGACAGTTCCTCCAAAGGGAAGGGAGCCACTTTTAATTGAATTACACAATGCCCATCCAGGAATTTCCTGAATGAAGACCATAGCATGCAGCTGTCTATGGTGGCCTGGGATGGATGGCGAAATAGAGAGTTTAGTAAAGCCATGTGTACAATGTCAGCAACTGCAAAAGTTGTCAGTAACAACTTCATTATACCCATGGGAGTGGCCAGGTAGACCTTGGGTGTGGTTACACTTTGACTACATTGGACCTTTCCTGGGAACAATGTTTCTGCTCATTGTTGATGCCCATTCAAAATAGCTGGATGTATATGAGGTGAAGTCACTTACGCGGGTGCTACAATTGAGAGACTACATCAGAGTTTTGCAATTCAGGGGCTACCAGAAGTAGTCATTTCCGATAACAGCCCGGCAAATACGAGCGCTGAGTTTCAACGGTTTATCAGCTTGAACGGTATCACTCATGTGAAAACTGCTTCATACTACCTTTCCTCAAACAGACTGGCCAAAAGGGCATTTCAAACGTTCAAGGCAGGCATGAAAAAGCTAACTGGTGATTCCTTGGCAACCAAGCTAGCAAGCTTTCAGGACTACCCCTAATACAGGTTATTAACTGCCGAGCTATTGTTGAAATGCCATCTCAGAACAAGATTGAGCCTAATAATGCTGAATTTAGAGGGGAAGGTGGGAGGAGTCAGGAAAGCCAGAAAACCAGATACGACTGACATAGTCGGAAGAGGAAATTTACCGTGGGAGAGCCAGTATACGTGACAAACTTTGGGGAACAACTAAAGTGGTTACTGAGTGAAATAAGTGCAGTGACTGGACCTCTAACTTACTATGTGGAGGTGGAAGCCTGGATCATCTGTAAACATGTGACCATTTAAGGAAGAGAGAGACAAATCACCAAGATTTGATTCCACCAGTGACCATGACCGGGTCTGTGTTTCCTATTGAGGATACTAAACCCAGGACAGATGTGTCTGATGTTCCTGTAAGAGTTGAGGATACAGAACTGCAAGTGCCCACCAAAGCACCTGAAGTTCAAGCAACTCCAGAAAAGGAGATTCAGGACAAAGAATCTGAAGTTGTGGAGCTGCGACATTCCACACATACCAGGAAACCACCTGAAAGACTGAACTTGTAAGCCCCTTACCCAGTGCAAATACTATGTTGCCTTGAAAAATATGTACCTCTAAATATATGTATAGCCGTGTTAAAAGGCGAGGAATGTAGTAATAATGGTTTTATTTAGTGTGTAATGTACTTTAAGAATAATACTTGTTAAGGAAGATCACATGATCTGTAGTAACCAATAGGAGAGTAGCACAGGCTAGCTCCATAGTCAATGTAGAGATGGAGTTGGAGTAAAAAGCACATGTTTAGTTGCTGTTGAGTATATTGTAAATAAACTTAATGTTTCCACTCAAGAAGTGTTTGCAGATCAACCCTATCATTAATAGTACAAGTCGGCCACCCTACAACAATGGGAAGGCCCATTTACTTTAGTGGAGAGGCCAGCAACTAGGGGGCATAGATTTAAAGTGATTGGGAGAAGGATTAGAGGGGAAATGAAGAAATATTTCTTCACCCAGAGGATTGTGGGGGTCTGGAACTCACCATCTGAAAGGGTAGTAGAGGCAGAAATTGTCAACTCCATTAAAAGGTGTCTGGATTTGCACCTCAAGTGCTGGAACCTCCAGGGCTACAGACCAAGTGCTGGAAAGTGGGATGAGGCTGGATGGCTTGATTTTTGGCTGATGCAGACATGATGGGCAGAGTGGCCTCTTTCTGTGCTGCAAATTTTTCTACATATTCTAAATATCTGAACAGAAGGAATGTGGGGAGAGGCCTGAGGAGTGTCAGTAGTGAACCGCTTCTTAGGAGAGCCACGGTGGGCCGAATGGCCGCCTCCTGTCCTGTAAGGATTCTCTGGCGAGTGAGAAGCTTTTTCAGAGGGCAGATAAGGCCGAATAGCCTCATTCTGTGTTGTATGATTAGTATAGGAGTCATTAGGAAGAGAAGAAGAACAAGCAAAAAAATAGCGTTAGCTCCGCAGTTAAACCCCTGAATTGTATCTGCCTCTGCGCTGAGGAGCTGAAGCGACATTCGAAAGCAGCTCCATGAAGCTGATAACAGAGCTCTCGTCCCATCCAGGGCAGTGGTTCCCCCACCGCTATTCCAGGTTGTAGCTTCTGCAGGAAGCTAGTTTGAAGAGCAAAGGCTTTGGCAGCCAAGTAGCGATCTTGTGTCTAATTTTTATATGATGAAGTTTCATAGAGCATTACAGCAACGTCTGGGAGCGGATGCGGGTGCAAGGACTGGCGGGGTCTGTAGTTCGTACAAATCTGCTTCCTCAATAAACCCACAGTACAAATTCCACTTAAGTCCTTGACGGAAGAAAGTTGGAAAATTGAATTACCTTTTAGACCGCACGGTAAGGAGTAGGGAATATTCTTTGCCGCACTGGGAACCTCGGCCGCAGCTGAAAAGAGCAGCTACCCTTAATTATATTTAAGTGTTGAGAGCAAAATGCTCTCTGCAGCCTATTTTAGCGCCGTGGTGACTTGTAAAGTCTGCCGAGTGTTTTAAACAGAGTACAGCATATATTGATTGATGCTGTTCCTGATGATTTGGCCAATGAGTTACTGTATTACCCTAGGGCGTAGAATGGTCATTTCTTCTGCAGTACCTAGTGTTGAACTGACGTGGATCAGAAGGTTGAGACGCGTTGTTTTGCACGGGCACTATCAGTAATAATAAAAAAGAAATAAGACTGTCCTAACCCAGGAAGTGATTCCGGGGATGTGATAATCCGATATTGCTTTGCCGCTTTCACCTTGAATGCTGAACTTTCATCTTCAGCCTCTGGGCCTTTCCGATTATTTCCAAAGATGTGAAAGATCTGTGGAAAATGCAGCTACTTCTTTTGTTTTATTGCGTATATAAAAAAGGGTTTACAATCTATTTATGTAAAATCAACTTTTAAGTAAGATTAAGATAAAATTTGGAGTGTTTGCATTTTACATATAAGGAATGGGTTATGGGGGGGGTGGGGGTGGGGTGGGATGCAGATTTCGGGTTACTATCAGATCAGCCATGATCTTATTAAATGGCAGAGCAGGCTTGAGGGGCTGAATGGCCTACTCCTACTCCTTGTTTGTATAGGAATCCTGTCAAAAATTCACATGATAAGTGGTTAAATATTGAGGTGCATTCCATTGAAGATAACATAAGACTGAAAAACGCATTGGAGGCAGCTGCAGTGCCTGAGGTTACCAGTCAGGTTACCACTATGGCACAGGGATTAAGGGTGCAAACTGGAGTATTGTGTCCAGTCCTGGGGACTATGCTTTTGGAAGAATGTGAATGGCACAGGGGATGAGGAACTTCAGTTAATGGATATATTGGAGAAGCTGGGACATCTTGGAGAAAAGAAGATTAAGAGGAGATTTGATAGAGGTGTTCAAAATCTTGAGGGGTCTGGGAAGTAGATAGAAAGAAACTATTCTAACTGGTGGTAAGGTTTAGAAACAGAGGTCACCAATTTTATGGTGATTGGCAAAAGAAGCAACGGTGACACGAGGAAAATCTTTCTTAATATGCAAGTGGTTAGGATCTGGAATGGACTGCCTGAATTTGGTTGAGGCGATTCAATCAAGGCCTCAAAGAGAATTGGATAATTATCTGAAAAGAAAAAAAATTGCCAGTCTGCAGAGAAAAATGGGTGAGTTGCTCTCACAGAGACACAATGGGCTGAATGGCCTTCTTCTGTGCTGCAAACATTCTATGATTCTATTCTAGAGCTGGGGCTAATTTTAGTTCTGCTTTATGGCCAGTGTACATCAGTTCAAGGCTGTAATCAAAAACAATTTGCATTAAATAGCATCTATAACATAAAACATCCCAAGGTGCTTGACAGAAGCATTATTAAAAAAGCTGCTGAGCTATATAAGGAGATATTATAACAGATCATAGTTATTTACAGCACAGAAGGAAGCCATTTGGCCTATCGAGTTCATGCCAGCTCTCCGTAGAGCTATCCAGTCAGTTCCATTCCCCCGTTCGATGCCCAATGCCCTGGAAGTCTATTTCCTTCAATCGCCCATCCAATTTCATTTTGAAACCATTGATTGCCCACGAGGATAGTGGAAGCAGAAACAGAGAGTTCCAGGTCACTACTCGCTGCATAAAAAAGTTCTTCCTTCACATTCCCCCACATCTCTTGCCCAAAATCTTAAATCTGCATCTCCTAGTCAGTGTATCATCAGCTAATGGAACGAGCTTTCCTTGTCTACCTGATCTAAGCCTGTCATAATCTTGTAAACCTCTATCAAAACTCCCCTCAATCTCCTTAACTTGAAGGAAAAATCCCAGTTTTCCAACCTAACCTTGTAACTAAACCCCCCACCCCCTGCCCATCTTTGGAACCGTTCTGGTAAATCTCCTCTGCACCCTCTTAAGGACCCTCACATCTTTCCTAATGTGTGGTGACCAGAACTGGATACAATGCTCTGGTTGGGGCCTAACCCAGAATGGCCAGGAGTCTCCTGGAATCGGCATAAATCTTCTGGTGGCCAGAGAAAACATTGTGGGAGATTGGAATGCTGTTTTCTCAGTACATATATTGTGTATTTTCAGCATTCTCTATTCTTGGTGAGTGTGTCACATGGACACATCTTCCAGCTCAATTTGTAGCATGCTGCATTTTACTGTGCTTGTGCACAGAAACATGCAAGATTCCCTTCTGGTAGGTCCTGGCAGGAAATCCTTTCTTCACTGAATTTCAGTTACAGGCGTGCATGTTCTCGTGAGTTCTGTCTGTATTATAAAACAAACAGGTTTTAGTTGTGGCTGTTTTAGATTTATTGTGTGAAAAGTAACATCTTTGCCTCGCAAGACTTCATTTCCACTTTTAAAGTGCTCATGGGGTTTTGACTTCAGCAAGGTTTATTTGTGTACAGATGTGAAGGGCTTTTGAGAGACTAAAAGAAACTGAATCATGTAAAAAAAACAAATTAAAAGTAGCTGAGATGATGAGAGATGTCAACATTTATAACATGGAACAGAAATGAGATCAGAAAAGAACAACATGCATCTGCAAGTTTTAATAGTTAAGGTGTTTATCTGTTTAGTGTGGTGAATAGTCATTGTTTTCGCTACTCTTTAAATGTAGCAAGTTGCAAATTCATTCTGTTGAGTGGATAGTTTTCAGATGCTGAATTTATTTCTCAACAAAATGGGTAGGTGACCTGCCCATTTTGAAGAGTCACCCACCACCACCCCAAAATCGCTCACACCACACTGCCAGGTTTCCGTGATGATACTGCTGCCAATATTTCCTGGAATGTGTCCAGCCTGGGTTGGCGACCCTAATAAAGGTTCAGGATAACTTCCCTACTTTAGCACTCAGTACCTCTTTCTATGAAGCCCAAGATCCCATATGCTTTGCTAATCACTCTCAATATGTCCTGCGACCTTCAAAGATCGATGCACATGCACTCCCAGGTCCCTCTGTTCCTGCACACTTTTTAGAATTGTGCCATTAAGTCTATATTGCCTCTCCCGATTCCCTTCTGCCAAAGTACATCATCTCACACTTCTAAAATGGTCAAAAGCTTGGTCAGAGAGAGACATTTTAAAGAGCAATTTAATTTATTCCCAAAATAGAAAGTGCTTCTTATCTTAATGACTTGCTATAATTCTTTCCTTTCTAATGGTCTATGCATGAAGTGTTGTAATACTTAATCTTATGATGCTTTCGGTACTACTCTTGTAATTGAAATCTGTGAGACAGCCAACTCTCTTTGAAGTGGTCCTTAATCTGTCTTAACACCTAAGAACTGAAGTAGGGCATTCAGCCCTCAAGACTGTTTCAGCATTCAGTTAGATCATGGATGATCATGTACCTCAACCCCATTTACCCTCTTTTGACCCCTTGATGCCTTTAATAAGCAAAAATCTAATAATGAACTCAGTCTTGAAAGTGTCAGCCTTTAGGGGAGAGAGATTTCCACTCATGTGAAGAAATGCATCCTGATTTTATGCCTGAACAGCTTAGCTCTAAATTTAAGATTCTACCCTCTTGTTCTGAATTGCCTCACCAGAGGAAGTAGGATTGATGCAGAGAAACTATCAATCACTTTATGATTTTAAAAACCTCCATAAGAGCAGCCTTTTATTCTCAAGGGACTACAAACACTACAGCAACATAAACAAAATACTGCAGATGCTGGAAATCTGAATTGAAAACAGAAAATGCTGGAAATACTCAGCAGATCTGGCAGCACCTGTGGAGAGAGAAATAGAGTTAACATTGCACAGAAGCTTCTAGACCTGCTGAGTATTACCAGCATTTCATGTTGTTTATCCTAGTTTATGATACATGTCCTCATAGTAAAACCCTTTGAACCCTGGTATCATTTTGGTGGATCTGCAATGTAATCCCTCCAAAGTAAGTACATCCTTCTTAAGGTGCAATGCCACATGGGCTTGCTTAGATCCAGTTTCATCTGTTTCCAAGATAGTAAAGTCCCAAAATTATTATTGAAATGAAAGAATTAGAGTGGAAATTGCCCTCCCCCTGCAACCAAACCAACACCCCACCACAAACTCTTAACTCCCATAACCAATCTGGTGGCCAACTCAGTGTTCAGCTATCACTGAGGAAGACCGTGCAATCACTGCAGAAGAGGAATTTGCTTGAAAGGTTTTTTCAGACTGGCTGGTTATGTAATATTTGTGGGAAATTGTTCTGTGCGCGCTGACTGTTACATTGACATTGTCGGCATCCTTCCATCTGCGTGAGATGGATGTGCAGCAAATCAAATCCATGAAGGATTTGCTTCATATGGTGCATTTTTGCTGATGGCTGCAGAGACTAATTCATGAGTGGCAGGTTCTGCCACAAGTTTCGCATACGCAGAGGTTGTAGGTGCCCTTGTGAGTTGTTTTGGCGTTGTCATGTTGGCACATGCCAGCCCATAGGCGATGTTGCCTTTTTCCTCTGTCATCAGCTAGTGCCCCCCAGATGTGAAAATCAGTGTTTAGGGTCTTTGTGTCACACTTGTAAGCATCCTTGAAACGAAGCTTTGGGCATCTTACTGGTCATTTGGCTCCAGCTACTTCTCCATACAGAAAATCCTTAGATATTGCACCATCTTTCATCCTGAGAATGTGCCTGAGCCAACAAAGCTGCTTCTGCTTGCTGAGTATCAACAAACTTGCGAGCTTTGCCCATGAGAGGACTGCCATATTCGGCTACACAATGATGGTCACTGCACAAATAATTAAATGGATATGAATTGCTTTAGGTTGTCCTGCAGTTATAATGAGGCATTGTATAAATTTGCATTCTGTTATTCTCATATTTCCCATAATTACAAGGTACAGCACTTAATAAATTCAAGACTTTTCGGGGCAAATTTTGATATTGTCCCTGTGCCCAACATAAGTTTGCACATGTACAATTTGAACAACGCTGAACTAAACTATATTTCTGGGTTCAGCTCTTTGCATGATGTGCAATCACAGCTTCAGAAGGTAACTCAGAGCAAGTGCAAGTACAAAGCTGAGGAGTAACAAATAATGGCAGAAGAATTGCCAGATGGCAGACAGCTATAAGCAATGGTCCTCCCGTTTTGGGGAATGCTGGAGTGATTTTGGGCAGCTTTGTCATGTTGCTAAGGCTGTTCGTTAGGAAGAGAGATTAAAAAGCTGAAATAAAAACAGAACATGCTGGAAATACTCAGCAGGTCAGGCAGCATCTGTGGAGAGAAACAGAGCTAATGTTATTGTAAGGTGTTGGAGTAGTTTAGTAGATTTTATTAAGGTATTCCTAGGTAATTCAACAGTAAATATTTATTAACTACTAGAAATTATATGCATAGGTAAAGGTCCAAATTAGGAGCTGTCTCCATGCTTGCTCCTACACATGGCTCTGTCCAACTCATTAACTCCTAGGTGTGGGTCATATATAGAGACGAGCTCAGAGTCCATCTGCCTCGTAAAGAGCGAGATTAGCCAACCGCCATCTATCACTATAATCAGGGAATCAGCAAAGAGCAATTCAATGCCAAAGAATGGAAAGACACCCAGATGCAAAAATAATCTCTGATTCAACAAAGTTTACCTGTGGTGATAGAGCCCATCACTCCTCCTACAGTCATGAGAACAAGATATGGAAGTGTTATAAGGCCTCCAGACTGCCTGAACCTATGAACTCAGAGACCTGAGGTGGGGTAGATGGGGTAGTAGTAATGATGTAACACATGGGTTAAATTGGGATAACTTGTAAATACATTGGATGAAAACTTGCAGGGGGGGAGGTGTATTATAATGGTCTGGCACAGAAGGGTTTACGTGGGACTGAGTACAGTACCTCCCACACGGTGATGTAAGTGAACACATGACCCATACCTAGGAGTCAGTGTCGTATTGGACAGAGCCATGTGCACAAGCAAGCATGGAGACAGCTCCTAGTTTGGACCTTTACTGTGCCTATGTATATAGTTTCTAGTAGTTAATAAATATTTACTAACCTTTTACTACCTAAAACTACAAATACCTTTATAAGACCTACCGAACTTCGCCCAATACCTTACAGTAACCATCACTCTTCATTCTGGTGCTCTTTGGCCACTGTAACTTTCAAAGGATACAACCAAAATGCTGGCCTGTTTTGGGGCAATGTGTCCTTTTAATATGTAAGTCATGGTCCCATGATGCACATTGGACCACAAGTGCCATTTTAGGCCAAAACAGGGCAGAATATGAGCAGCCTGTTTCAGCTGGCAGTCCAATCGAACAAGAGTTCAAAGATGGTCCGAAGTAAATAAAGGGCTAGGAGGAGCCTCTGAGCTGGGTAGTACTAACCTGGGTTGCTGTAGCCTGGAGTTTCCTCTAACCTATTCCATGAATCAGCGAGACCTTTCTCAGGGCTGATACTGGACCAGCCCAGAGGTGGGGGATGCTCCAGGTGCCCTTTTACTGCCCGCATACTTAGCAGGTATGGTAATGAGGCCCAGATCTCAAAATAGTCCAAGATTTCCTTTGGCATCTGCTGGTCAATGACCCAATAGTCAGAATCTAACCGTTATGATTATTTCCACCTGCACCCACCCCTGCAACCAATGGCATAAATCCACATAACAATGATGTTCTCACTGTAACTGCAACACACACTGGATAATAATCAATCACCAGTCAATACCATTTTGAGAGCTTTGCTTCACACCATCTTATTAAAATCTGGTTGGTTAAAATGTGGTTTTGCATGAATGTACAAACCCAGAAATATAAGCATAGGCCAGAACAAATCTATATTTTTATTTTGAAAGGTGTTTCATCAGTGACAGATGCAGATTTCAAACACTGTCTCAGCACTAAATAGACCTTAATTATAAATGGGACACATCAGCCCAGTACTCTGAAACTAAGGCAGTCTAAGCTGGTTTATAAAGAGAAATGCGTTCTGACTTTTGGTAATTCTGGGTTTAATTTGTTTAGATGCAGCAGCATTTCTGCTCAAGTGGCTCTCATTTTCTTCCATTTAATATTTTGATAGATAAGCTTTTCGAAAAAAATATTTAGCAATGTACTGCACACTAAAGGAGAGATTTCCATCATTGGGTTCTTCAGCCTGTAAGATTTTACACTTGCCAAAGCAATATCTCAGAGCAAATTCTGATGTTCCAATGAATGAAGCAATCAAATTACCAGAATTCGATAAAGCTGTCCTCAGCTTTACAAAGTACATTTAATTCCATTTTTGATTCTAGCATTGCTGGCACAGTGTCAGTAATGATGGCAGTATAGCTTTCTGTAATGATACCTTGGTTTGTTGAATAACAGACATCGGGGTTTTCTTGATCTGCACACCCAGGGCTAAATGGTAGAATGCTAGGCAGTTCTTCATCAGACACCATGTTTAAAATACAACCAGCTGAGGCTTGTCCGGACCGTGCAAGATTTAAATATGCCACCTCTGGACAACCGAATTCAAGATTATTTTGATGAGACCTGCAGATTACTGCATCACAAGACAGATCTGAAATGTACTTTTCCATAGAATCATAGAGGTCTACAGCACAGAAAAAGGCCCTTCGGCCCATCAAGTCTGCGCCAGTCAATCAAGTACCTAACTATTCTAATCCCGTTTTCCAACACTAGGCCCATAGCCTTGTATGCCATGGCATTGCAAGTGCACATCCAAATACTTCTTAAATGTTATGAGGGTTTCTGCCTCTACCACCCTTTCAGGCAGTGAGTTCCAGATTCCCACCACCCCCTGGGTGAAAAGATTCTTCCTCACATCTCCTCTAAACCTCTTGCCCCTTATCTTAAATCTCTACCCCCTGGTTATTGATCCCTCCACCAAGAGGAAAAGTTCCTTCCTGTTTATCCCATCTATGCCCCTCATAATTTTATACATCTCAATCATGTCCCCCCTCAATCTCCTCTGCTCCAAGGAAAATAGCCCCAGACTATCCAGTCTCTCCTCATAACTAAAACTCTGCAGCCCAGACAACATCCTGGTAAATCTCCTCTGCACTCGCTCTAGTGCAATCACATCCTTCCTAAAATGCGGATTCCAGAACTGGAAGTAATATTCTAGCTGTGGCCTAACCAGCGTTTTATACAGTTCCGTCGTAACTTCCCTGCTCTTATATTCTATGCCTTGGCTAATAAAGGCAAGTATCCTATATGCCTTCTTAACCACTTATCTACCTGTCCCGCTACCTAAGGGACCGGTGGGCACACACACCAAGGTCCCTCTGATCCCCGGTACTTCCCAGGGTCCTACCATTCATTGTGTAGTCCCGTGCCTTGTTTGTCCTGCCCAAGTGCATCACCTCACACTTATCCAGATTAAATTCCATTTGCCACTGATCAGCCCATCTGATCAGCCTGTCTATATCCTCCTGTAATCTAAAGCTATCCTCCTCACTATTTACCACCCCACCAATTTCCGTGTCATCCGCGAACTTACTGATCAACCCTCCTACATTCAAGTCTAAATTGTTTATATATACCACAAACAGCAAGGGACCCAACACTAATCCCTATGGAACCCCACTGGACACAGGCATCCACTAACAAAAACACCCCTCAACCACCACCCTCTGCTTCCTGCCATTCAGCCAATTCTGGATCCAATTTGCCAAATTGCCTTCGATCCCATGGGCTCTTACTTTCGTTAACAGTCTCCCATGTGGGACCTATATAAAAAGCCTTGCTGAAATCCAAGTAGACTACATCAAATGCATTGGCCTCATCTACACACCTGGTCACCTCTTTGAAAAATTCAATCAAATTGGTCAGACATGACCTTCCCTTAACAAAACCATGCTGACTGTCCTTGATTGATCCCTGCTTCTCCAAGTGTAGGTTAATTCTGTCCCTCAGAATTGCTTCCAATGGTTTCCCCACCTCTGAGGTTAGATTGACTGGCCTGTAGTTCCCTGGTTTATCCCTTCCTCCCTTGAATAATGGTACCATATTGTCGGTCCTCCAGTCCTCTGGTACCTCTCCTGTGGCCAGAGAGGTATTGAAAATTATTGCCAGCGCCCCTGCTATCTCCTCCCTTGCCTCACTCAACAGCCTGGGATACATTTCACCCGGGCCTGGAGATTTATCTACTTTTAAGCCTGCCAGACCACTTAGAACCTCTTCCATTTCTATGCTAATTTCTTTCGCTCTCCTGTGAACACAATGTTCACAACTACACAATTCAAATAACAAGATGGGAGAGATGGAAGAGGACAATAAAATTTGAGGATGAGAACATCAATGCATTATCAGTGTGGGAGCTTTTCTAGAGTGTAATGGGAAACGTTTTTACTGATTTTGTTGAGTTGCTTTTCAGTTCAAGTCTTGCTGTCATTTCCATGCTTGCCTTGAGCCCACTGATAAAGACTTCCAAAAGATTCTGGAGTTCATTCTTTAAAAGTTAAAGTTTTGAAAATCATTTTGGAAAACAGATACTTTCAGTAAATTTGTTAACCTCAAGCTGAGACCCTCACTGTAGCTTTGAACAAGGACGTGTGCACTGCTCCCTGTACACAAATTGCAAGATTGATTGTTTTCTGAGAATAGAAAATATCATTGATCTACATTTTCACTAAATCACCCTTGAAGTAAAAGCTTTGTGTACAGGGAGCAGCGCACACATTCTTGTTCAAAGCTACAGTGACGGTCTCAGCTTGAGGTCAACAAATTTACTGAAAGTATCTATTTTCCAAAATGATTTTCAAAACTTTAACTTTTAAAGAATGAACTCCAGAATCTTTTGGAAGTCTTTATCAGTGGGCTCAAGGCAAGCATGGAAATGACAGCAAGACTTGAACTGAAAAGAAACTCAACAAAATAAGTAAAAACGTTTCCCATTACACTCTAGAAAAGCTTCCGCACTGATAATGCATTGATGTTCTCATCCTCAAACTTTATTGTCCTCTTCCATTTCTCCCATCTTGTTATTTGAACTGTGCTGTTATAAAATTTGTCTTCATAGGAGAGCTAATTAGCCATCTTCTTTGATTGCCACCACAAGTAACATCTTGTGGGGGAAATTCAGAACCGGGGAAAAGCCTTAAAGTTAGATCCAGGTAAATCAGGGGTGACGTCACAAAACACAGAAAAGGTAGTGGAAACCTGGAACCCTCTCACCCCGAAAACTGTTGAGGCTGGGATCAATTGAAAATGTTAAAACTGAGAGGGATATATTTTTATTAGGCAGGGGTATTAAGGGTTACAGAAACAAGTCAGGTAGATGGAGGTTAGATACAGATCAGCCATGATCCAATTGGATGATGGAACAAATTCAAGGGGCTAATTGTCCTCCCCTGTTCCTATCTTCCTAGTTTCAGGTAGAAGACTAATTGTAGCTTCCAACTTCAAAGAGAAACATCAACTGTACAAAAAATATTAATTATGAACATTTCTCATGTATACTGTCATGCTAAAATATAATTCATGACAACATTAAAGTGCATCTAAAAACAACTAAATCAAAATTTTGGTGTGGCACTCTTTTTGGACTGCATAAAAGATAAACTTCAATTTAAACTCAGCATTCTTGGGATAGTGAAGTAACTGAGCCTGAGCCCTGAACTACGCAAAGCAGAGACTCCAACATTTTGCTGATTATACATATTGCATAGGGTTGTGAACAGTAGAAAACAGATAAACTAGTTGACTGGTAATTGGAGAGATGACTGGAAATAACATGAGAGAGAGCACAGAGAAGTATCAGGAGAAACAAACATATTAGGATTAAAAAGTAGTCTGCTTGGTTTTACCTGTTTTAGGTGCTCAACAAACCTAGGCCTTGATTTTTTGGCCGGTCACAGGCGGGGCCTGTCGTAGGTGAGGCGGTGCCCCAGCCACATATCCATTGACTTGTGGTGGGACCGGAATTCCAGGTGGTGGGTGAGTGCAGAAAATCCTGCCCCTAGGGTTCTGAGTTACTGAACAGGGGGATCTCAGTAGAATTAATACACTTGGCTGTATTTCCGACCACTGAATTCAGCATCTGGTGATTTTTCTGCTCACTAAAATGAAGGGGCTAAAATTTATGGGATGGCAAGCTTTAATAAAGTCTCACATAAAAAGCTACAAAGCACAACGGAATAGGAGGGAAGCTTTTGAAATAGATAAGTGTTCTCTGACTTAGTTATTAAGGGAGCAACATCAACAGGGAGTGAGGTGTCTAGAAGAATACCACAAGTATTGGCTCATGTTGTTTTTTGTTGTATATTAATGATTGAGATGAAGTTTGCTATGATATCACATTGCATAGGGTTATGAATAGCAAAGAATTGAAGACCAGTTACATCAAGGGTCAAAAATGAGAAATGCCACTTTTTTAAAAAATTCATTCATAGGATGTTGATGTCACTGGCTGGGCCAGAATGTATTGTCCATCCCTAATTGCCCTTGAGAAGGTGGTGGTGAGCTGCCTTCTTGAACCGCTGCAGTCCATGTGGCATAGGTACACCCAAAGTGCTGTTAGGTAGGAAGTTCCAGGATTTTGACCCAGCAACAGTGAAGGAACGGTGATATATTTCCAAGTCAGGATGGTGAATGACTTGGAGGGAACTTCCAGGTGGTGGTGTTCCCATGTGTCTGCTGCTGTTGTCGTGGGTTTGGAAGGTGCTGTCGAAGGAACCTTGGTTGGTTCCTGCGATGCAACTTGTATATGGTACACACTGCTGCCACTGTGGTAGAGGAAGTGAAATGAATGTTTGTGGAAGGGGTGCCAATCAAGTGGGCTGCTTTGTCCCGGACGGTGTCAAGCTTTTTGAGTGTTGTTGGAGCTACAGTCACCTAGGCAAGTGGAGAGTATTCCATCACGCTCCTGATGGTGCACAGGCTTTACGGAGTCAGGAGGTGAGTTAGTCGCCAGAAGATCCTGAGCCGCTGACATGCTCTCATAGCCACAATATTTATATGGCTAGTCCAGTTCAGTTTCTGGTCAGTGGCAACCCCCAGGATGTTGAAAGTAGGGGATTTCCCCCTGATTCCCATTGGTTCCAGTTTTGCTAGGATTCCTTGATGCCACACTTGGTCAAATGTGGTCTTGGTGTCAAGGGCAGTCACTCTCACCTCACCTTGGGAGTTCAGCTCTTTTGTCTATGTTTGAACCAAGGCTGTAATGAGGTCAGGACCTGAGTGACCCAAACTGAGTGCCGGGTGAGCAGGTTATTTCTAAGTAAGTGCCACTTGATAGCACTTTTGATGATCCCCTCCATCATTTTACTGACGATGGAGAGTACAGTGATGGGGCGGTATTTGGCTGGATTGGATTTGTCCAGCTTTTTGTGGACGGCACATACTCGGGCAATTTTCCACATTGCTGGGTAGATGCCAGTGTTGTAGTTGAACCGAAACAGCTTGGCTAGGGGCATGGCAATTTCTGGGGCACAGGTCTTCAGTACTATTGCCAGAATATTGTCAGGGTCTATAGTTCTTGCAGTATCAAGTGCTATCAGCTGTTTCTTGATATCACGTGGACTGAATAAAATTGGCTGAAGACTGGCACCTGGGATGCTGGGGGCCTCCAGAGGAGGCCGAGATGGATCATCCACTCGGCACTTCTGGCTGAAGATTTTTGCAAATGCTTTAGCTTTATCTTTTGCACTGCTGTGCTGGGCTCCTCCATCATTGAGATTGGGGGTATTTGTGGAGCCTCTTCCTCCAGTGAGTTGTTTACTTGTCCACCACCATTCACAACTGAATGTGGCAGGACTGCAGAGCTTAGATTTGACCCATTGGATGTGGGATCGCTTAGCTCTGTCTATTGCATGCTGCTTATGCTGTTTGGCACGCAATAGTCTTGTGTTGTACCTTCACCAAGTTGACACCTAATTTTTCCGTATGCCTAGTGTTACTCCTGGCAAGTTGTCCTGCAATCTTCATTTTCCCAGGGTTGATCCCCGGGCTTGATGGTAGTGATAGAGTGGGGGATATGCCAGGCCATGAGGTTAGATTGTGTTTGAGTACAATTCTGCTGCTGCTGCCTATGGCCCACATTGCCTCATGGATGCCTAATCTTGAGTTGCTAGATCTGCTTGAAATCTATCCCATTTAGCACAGTGGTAGTTTCACACAACATGATGGAGAGCATACTCAATATGACGGGACTTTGTATCCACAAGGACTATGTGGTTGTCACTCCTACCAATACTGCCATGGACAGATGCAGGCAGGTTGGTGAGGATGAGGTCAAATATGTTTTTCCCTCTTGTTGGTCCCCTCACCACCTGGTGCAGACGCAATCTAGCAGCTATGTCCTTTAGGGCTCGGCCAGCTCAGTCAGTAGGGTGCTACCGAGCCACTCTTGGTGATGGACATTGAAGTCCCCCACCCAGATTACATTCGGTGCCCTTGCCACCCTCAGTGCTTCCTTTAAGCGGTGTTCAACATGGAGGAGCACTGAAGGAGGGCGGTACATGGTAATCAGCAGGAGGTTTCCTTGCTCATGTTTGACCTGATGCCATGAAACTTCATGGGGTCTGGAGTCAATGTTGAGGACCCCCAGGGCAACTCCCCCCTGACTGTATACCACTGTGCCACCACCTCTGCTGGGTCTGTCCTGCCCGTGGGACAGGACATACCCATGGATGGTAATGGTGGTGTCTGGGTCATTGTCTGTAAGGTATTATGACCATAGGAGTATGACCATCTCAGGCTGTTGCTTGACTAGTTTGTGAGACAGCTCTCCCAATTTTGGCACTAGCCCCCGGATTTTAGTAAGGAGGACTTTGCAGGGTCGACAGGGCTGGGTTTGCTGTTGTTGTTTCCAGTGCCTAGGTCAATGCTGAGCGGTCGGTCCGGTTTCATTCCTTATAGACTTTGTAGCAGTTTGATACAACTGGGTGGCTTGTTAGGCTATTTCAGAGGGCAGTTGAGTCACATGTGGGCCAGACCAGATAAGGATGGTAGATTTCCTTCTCTAAAGGATATTGGAGAACCAGATGAGTTTTTACAACAATTGACAATAGTTTCATAGTCATCATTGAACTTTTAATTCCAGATTTTTATTGAATTCAAATTCCACCATCTGCTGTGGTGGGATTTGAACCTGGGTCCCCAGAGCATTAACCTGGGTCTCTGGATTACTAGTCCAGTTACAATACCACAATACCACTACCTCCCCTTTAATATAGAAAAGTACATGGTTAGAAAGCCAGGAAAGGGAAATGAAACAGCAGAAATACAACATAAGTGGAAATAGATGGACAAGAAACTACACAGGAGCAGCATCTGGCAGTTTAACTGGAAAACACTCTTAACTGTCAGCACAGTGTGCAGTTGCCGTGAAGAGTGAAATAGGGGCTTCAAATGTATTGTTGGAGAGAGAGAGAACACAAGTCCCAATGAACACACCCCTCTGCTCCCTGACCTACACTGGCTCCCTCAGTTTTAAAATTCACAGCCTTTGCTTTCAAATCCCTCCATGGCCTAGCCCCACCCCACCCCCCCCAACTCTGTAATCTCCTCCAGACCTACAACCCTCCGAAAAATCTATACTTCTTTAATTCTGGCCTCTTCAGTGTTCCTGATTTTAATTACTTCACCATTGGTGGTTGTACCTTCAGCTGCCTGGACTCCAAGCTCTGGAATTCCCTCCCTCAGTCTTTCTGCCTCTCTACCTCTCTTTTTTCCTTTTTAAGATGCTCCTTAAAACCAACCGCTTTGACTAAGCTTGTTCATGTTATGCAGGTTATAAAGTTTGTGCTCATGGGAGAGCCTATTTGTTCTCATTTTCAATTTGCCAATGCAAGCAACATCTTGTGGGGGAATTCAAAACCAGAGGGTCACCTGCTCTAATATCTCTCTGTGTGGCTTGGTGTCAAATTTTGTTTTATAATGCCTCTGTGAAACACTGTGGGACATTTTATAAGACCATAAGACATAGGAGCAGAAATTAGGCCATTCGGCCCATCGAGTCTGCTCCGCCATTCAATCAAGGCTGATAAGTTTCTCAACCCCATTCTCCTGCCTTCTCCCCATAACCTTTGATCCCCTTACCAATCAAGAACCTATCTATCTCGGTCTTAAATACACTCAATGACCTGGCCTCCACAGCCTTCTGTGGCAATGAATTCCATAGATTCACCACTCTCTGGCTAAAGAAGTTTTCTTATTATGTGAAACTAACTATAAATACAAGCTAGAAAATAATGTTTGTAGAAAGCATTGGGTTATCACCTTGAGTAGTTGCTTACATTACAATGACTGCGCTTCAAAATATTCATTGGCTGTAAAGTGCTTTGGAATGTCCTGAGGTCATCCAAGGTGCTACATAAAAACAAGTTCTTTCTGAAGTATGTAAAATACTGGGTACCATACCAGCAGGGAGACATCCAGGCCTTGGAAAGTAGATAAAGAAGAGTGATTAAGTTGATAGATCAGACAACTAGCCTCATGTATGAGGAAGGAATAGGAGCACTTCAGATATTTACAATGGAAAAATGATGGCTTAGAGGCATTTAAGATCCTAAAGGGATAGATAAACTGGGTCTCAGTCAGATGTTCAGTATTAATGCAGAGTACAGTGAAAAGAAACGTGGATTCAAACTTGAACAAATACGCTGAAAACATAATTAAGAAGTAATTCCTTCACACAGAGGGTGGTAGAAATGCGAAACATCCAACACATGGGGGAGTGTAAGTGCAAGAAATTAAAGTGCAGGATTTTAAAATGACATATTTTGGTCAAAGACTAAGCAGTCACTTTAGACAGAATACACTGTTGTACAAAGGTACGATGTTCTATTGACAAGAAGAGAAGTTTTGCTGCGTATATAATTTCTTGTTTTCTTTAGCCAGTGAGATGGGTCGACTTGACGGAAAAGTGATCATTCTCTCAGCCGCAGCACAAGGCATTGGGCGGGCATGTGCAATTGTAAGTTTTCAGTTTTAATGTGTACAATGTTGGAAGTTGTCCTGCTGATTTCAGATTTTAACATCCATGCTGAGATCAATATAATGTATTCTTAGTGACAGGTGATGTCCATTAAATAAGAACCAGGGCACATATGATCAAGTCATATCAGGATCAAATGATAGAGCTGCTATCTTTTAGAAGTCATATTCATACATTTTAAAAATTGCTTGTGATTTTAGGACAATATCAGGTAGAAAATAAAGTAACTTGTAATTCATGTAAAACTCACATCAGAATGACTTTCCTGTTTTCTGTCTTTAATTTTGAGGCATTTGGAAAAGAAGGTGCTAAGGTAATTGCTACCGATATAAATGAAGAGAAGCTAAAGGAATTGGAGCAGTATCCAGGTAATGGAATCTGTTTGCTATTTACTGTGTTGTTACATAGAATCTACTTTCAAAACTCCTTTGAAGTAGAAATATTTTTTTCTTTCTTTTCTGGTACCTTGGATTACTCACCAAGATAAACTCTGACTTTTTTATTTCTTCATGGGATGTGGGCGCCGCTGCATTTATTGCCCTTGCTGCTGCAGTCCATGTAGCATAGGTTCACCCACAGTGCTGTTAGGGAGTTTCATGCTTATGACCCAACAACAATGATGGAACTGTGATATTTTTCTAAGTCAGGAGGGCAAGTGGCTTGCAGTGGAACTTGCAGGTGGTTCTGTGTCCATGTATCTACTGCCCCTGATCTTCTAGGTGGTAGAGGTTGCAGGTTTGGAAGCTGCTGTCAAAGGAGCCTTGCGGAGTTGCTGCAGTGCATCTTGTAAATGATGCTGCTGTGCATTGGTGGTGGAGGGAGTGATGTTGAAGGCGGTGCCAATCAAGTGAGCTGTTTTGTTTTGGACGGTGTCAGCCTGAAGTGTTATGGGAGCTGCATTCATCCAGGCAAGTGGGGAGCATTCCATCACATTCCTGACTTGTGCCTTATAGATGGTGGACAGGCTTTGGGGAGTCAGGGGGTGAGTTACTCTGCAGAATTCCCAGCCGCTGTCTTGCTCTTGTAGCCACAGTATTTATATGGCTAGTCCAGTTCAGTTTCTGGTCAATGGTAACCCCCAGGATGTTGATAGTGGAGAATTCAGTGATGGTAATGCCATTGAATGTCAAGGGGAGATGGTTAGATTCTTTCTTGTTGGAGATGGTCAGTGCCTGGTACTTGTATGGCACGAATGTTACTTGCCACCTGTCAGCTTGAGTCTGGATATTGTCAAGGTCTTGCTGCATTTGGAAATGGATTTCTTCAGTATCTTCAGCAAATAGTGCTGAACATTGTGCAATCATCAGCAAACATACCCACTTCTGACCTTATGATGGAGGGAAGATGAAGCAACTGAAGATGATTGGGTGGAGGACACTACCCTGAGGAACACCTGCAGTGATGATTGACCTCCAGCAACCACAACCATCTTCCTTTGTTCTAGGTATGATTCCAGCCAGAGAAGAGATTTCCCCCTGATTCCTATTGACTCCAGTTTTGTAAGGGCTTCTTGATGCCACACACAGTCAAATGCGGTCTTGATGTTAAGGGCAGTCACTCTCACCTCACCTCTGGAGTTTAGCTCTTTTGTCCATGTTTGGACCAAGGCTGTAATGAGGTTAGGAGCCATGTCTGAGCATCAGTGAGCAGGTTATTGCTAACGAAGTGCTGCTTGACAGCACTGTTGATGACCCCTTCCATCACTTTACTGATTGAATGTGTTGGATTTGTCCTGCTTTTTGTGGATGGGCAATTTTCCACATTGCTGGGTAGATGCCAGTGTTATAGCTGTACTGGAACAGCTTTGCTAGGGGCTGGCAAGTTGTAGAGCACAAGTCTTCAGTGCTATTGCTGCTGCTCTTAGCCCTGCAAGAAATGCTGGGCCTCAACCAAATTTCCATTCATGCCTTCCACCCCCACCTTCCCTCTCTCCTGTTGAGCACCAATTACCCCCATCCACTGCACAGTCTCCTTTGCTCCCAATCACCAGAACTCTAACCTCCCAAATCCCATGTCCTACTCTTCTCTCCCCACAGGCCCCCATCTTTGAAACCCATTCTCCAGTCTTCCTCGTCCTCTATTCACCCTGTGGGAGGATTGGTATCCATTCCGAGTTACTTACTAAGACTGTGCATTAGAAGGGGAGAGAATCCTCATTTTCTAGAAGAAGGAATGGCTGCAATTTATGACCAATGTCTTGATGCAATTTACATTCCCTAGAATGATCACCATATTGTTTGTAAAATCAGGAGATGGTGACATAGGTGTTCGTGCCTCATTATAAAAGAATGGGTGGGCTTTTAAATGGGGAAGGCAATGAATATAATGTATAGGAAGTAGATCTGTACTGAGATCTTGAGTAACAGGTTAACATAAAGACTGAACATGCAGAGCAGGTGCATTAGCAACAGGAAGCTGGGTGAACACTTCAGTTGCCTCCCTTTATCCAAACATCACACCACAGTGCTGCAGTCACCATGTAGGTGTTCATACAGAAAGTTATGTGTAGTTAGTATCCTGTAATTAGACAGATTATTTGTCATCTTTAATTATTGAACAGGGTGGATAAAGTGCCACAGTGTGCAGTCATTTGTTCTGTTTCAGCAATCTGACTTTGTTTTGTGAGAACAGGCAGGCTTTGGAAATTCTGAACTGTACGTTTTTCTAACATGAAAGTTCAGAATCTAGGAACTAGATTCTAAGGTAAACAAATAACTGTTTGGTAGTACAGAACTTGAGTATTGCTGAAAAAAGAGACATGTTGAAGTTTTTCATCTTGCACTCATCAGAACAATTCGCAAGAAAATACCAATATCGGGGAAACAACATATTTATACTGATTTATGAGAAGAGAGTGATGATTGGTTGATAAGTCATAATTGGCACCATCTCCACCAATCAGAGGCCACTTGCTAACCAATCAGCCCTCTCTTCTCATTCAGTATAAATATGTTGTTTCTCCTAACATTGGTATTTTCTTGCGAATTGTCCTGATGAGTGCAAGATGGAATACTTTGATAAATAAAGTCTCTCTTTTTCAGCAATAGCTAGATTCTCCTTCGACATGCAGGCTGTTTTTGATTGTTTTGGGATGCTGAGCTCTGCTGGATTTTAAAAAAAGAAAGCAGTGGAATTTTTCTCCAGGAACAGCGCTCATCTTCTTTTCCCTCTACAGATGTAGAGCCTAACCTAGCACATG
This sequence comes from Carcharodon carcharias, assembly GCF_017639515.1. NCBI lineage: Eukaryota > Metazoa > Chordata > Chondrichthyes > Lamniformes > Lamnidae > Carcharodon > Carcharodon carcharias. The sequence continues at coordinate 1,494,269 of NC_054467.1, read as the reverse complement.
TCAAATAAAACCATTGGGCATGGTTAATACTCCCTGCTCCATCTTCCCAACTTCTGTCTACAACCGACCCTAACTATTCAAAAACAGAAAATGCTGGAAAAACTCAGCAAGTCTGACAGCATCTGTGGAGAGAGAAACGGAGTTGACATTTCGAGTCCTTATGACCCTTCTTCAGAGCCAAACTATTACCGCAACTAAAAAAATGGGTGTCCAAGCAGTGCAATGATATCACTGAGGTATTATGGCCATTTTGCTTGCTGAAGCTGAAAGATTATCTTAATTTGCTTCTATATTGATTTTAAATGTTTGATGCTCTTGCAATGCAGTCAAGCCAGTTATTGTTCTGTTTAGTCAACTATGTAGAGACCACAGTTATAGTTAGATTTCCCAAAGAGAATCCCTCTATTCCTATGTTTTGAGGGGGATGAGGATTGGAAACATCTTAGACATCCTACAGACTCTTACAGAAGGGGAGAAATTCCACCTGTCGTTCCCTTTTCTTTGAGTGTAAAATGTTCACTGGGCCTGTAAGTTTTTCAGGTGACTACCTGCCTTGCCTAACCTGACGTGCAGCTGCGCTGGTCACCACATTGCAAGTGATCACCTTTGAAGTCTCCATGATACTAGGCCATGGTATGGGTTATAGTTACATTGATGGATGGAATCACCTTGAAAGAGAAGGGGCTATTAAAGAATATGTTTAAAAAGGTCTTACCCCAACAACTTACTTGAATTTTTTGAAGAAGTTACCAGATCGGTGGTTGTTGGAAGCTTGGCTGACATTGTTTATCTTAGACTTCAAAAAATTTTGACAAATTGCTGCACAAAAGGCTAATAAACAATGTTGTTAATTGCATTCCTGTACACAAAGTACTTACTATTAGCCAAGGTTTTGGGAAAGATACCAGCAAGTATACAGGTCTAAGTGGCTCACATTATAAAAATAAATTGCAGGTGGATCTGGGTGCAATGGGTTAAATAGACCTTTTTAATTAGTAATGGATTGAAAGGTTATGGGGAGAGGGCGGGAAAATGGAGTTGAGGCCAAAATGAGATCAGCCATGATCATATTGAATGGCGGGCAGGCTCAAGGGGCTGATTTGCCTACTCCTGCTCCTAGTTCTTATGTTCTTATGTTTGGCAGATGTCTTTTAATGTAGATAAATCTCGCATTATGTATTCTAGTAAGGGCAACTCCAAGCATGTATACACTAGGTAGGATTGTGTGCTTAAGGCTGCTGAGAAGGATAAGGATCTGGGGGTTATAGTGTATGAAACAATGAAAACTCATAACTAATGCTGAGTTTAAAATATATTACCTGCACAATTAAATATAAAGCAAGAAATATTATCCTTTACCTATATCCTGAATCAGGCTATATCTAGAATATGGTGTATAATTTTGTTGTCTTCCTGTGATGCGGTCAGAAAAGGATCAATGGAGAGCCAGTAGATTGATACCTTTGTGAAGGGCCCTTAGCTAACAGAATAAGCGAATGGCAGGAAAGCTGCCCTTTGGAAAAACATAGGCTTCGAAGAAATTTAATTGAGTTCTTTTAAAATAACAAAAGGAAATAGATTTGGTTCAGGTGGATAGGCTATTCATGCTGGATTGATTGTGGTGGTACCAGAGTGATTAAGTATAAATTATGAATGCAAAAATTAGGATAGGTGTTAAAAATTTTCAGAAAATTTCTTTAATCTCTGCAAAAGTTGCTACCACTTGGCAGTGAGTGCAGATCCCTGCAAGTGTTCAGAACAGAACTGGATCAGTTCCTGAATGTGGTCCAGATATTCAAATGTAAAAGTTAGATGGGTCCTTGAGTTGGGGTGGGGTGTGTGGGTGAAGGAGTTGCCTAGTTACCATGATCTCCTGGAATTTGCTTAATTACGTTTTGCTGGGTGGTGGCGGGTAGCGGGGGTGGTAGTTGGAGGGGAAAGTGACAATGTTTTTTCCTAAGTTGGCCTATAGGTTTTTTCCTGATGTTTTTGCCCGTCTGCGGAGATTCTTCCCTGCTAGGGCGGGGGGGTGTTACAGCAGAGTTCCAGGAAGGGACAGGCTTGATAGAATTTTTATCTCTCCTATTTTATATGTTTATATGTTGGAAGCTTATTTTCTGTAACTATTAGCACAACGTGGAGGTGTAAATCTCAGCAGAGACTTGTTGTTTTTGTAAATACTATGTAATGTCTGTATCATTGCCACTTCTAGAAGAACCAAAATCAATCAACCTTATCCATTAAAACAACAAACCTTAGTATGTACAACACAGGTTCCTCTTACTCCTGATGTTTGTCTCTATCAAATTTCTCAATCGTTAATGTCAAGAGTCCATTTGGTTATTTTAACACCTGAGGGTTGAGTTTGTGCAATTGGAAAGGTCAGAGTGGAATCATATCAAATGGAGTAAGTTAGAAATGGAATCATGTTAGTTGAATACCCTTTGATTTATTCTGAAGGACATTTTAATAAACTGTTTGAAATAGAATTGACGTCCCATTTTACAAAGCTTCAAAGTATTTCCTGCTCTTTGAGTAGCAGTTCATGTTTAATTTGAGCTCAACATTGCCTGGGTCTCCCCTTGTGAAGAGCCTTGGGACGCCCTATAATAAGGATGCTATAGAAATGCAATTTGTTGCTGATGTGGTAGACATTTTTTCATTTATATCTCTTTGAGGGTAGCGTTTGATTCAGCAAACGATTAAGTGCCATAAGATTAATCAATGCTTTGTAGTCAATAACAGTACTAACACTAGAGGGTGCAGTTGCTTCATAATCACTCAGCTGTATAGGTGCAGAACCTAAGGTATTGTTAGAAATCCAAGCAGGAATGCCAGGCTGAAGTTCAGAGGGAAAAAGGAAATAAGAGAAGCAAAACAAGAAAAGGAGAAGAGAAGGGTAACCCCAAAGCCTTTTAGAGGCATATAAATAGTCTTTCTCCTTCTTAGGCAGTCCCTCAGGTTCACAGATGACTTGCCCTTCAGTTTGGGGTCTGGTGAATGTTTATAAAACACTGGTTGGGCTTCAACTAGAGTAGTGTGTCCAGTTCTGGGAACCATAATTTAAGAAGGATGTAAAGGCTTTAGAGAGGATGCACAAAAGGTTCCAGGGATGAGGAACTTCAGTTAGATGGGTAGATTGGAGAAGCTGGGACTATTTTCCTTGGAGAAGAAAAGGTTGAGAGGAGAATAGAGGGTTGAGGTGTTCAAAATCATGAGGGTCTACATAGGGAGAGACTATTCCCTTTGGTGGAATAATCAAGAAGCAGAGAGCACAGATTTAATTTGATTAGCAAAAGATCCAAAGGTAGCATTAGGAAATACTTTCTTGCACAGCGAGCAGTTAGGATCTGAAATGCAGAACCTGAGTGTGTGAAGGAGGCAGATACAATTGAGGCATTTGAAAGGGAATTGGATAAGTACCTAAAGGTAAAAAAAAATTGCAGGTCTTCGGGGAAAAGGCAGGGAAGCAGGACTAGCTGAATTGTTTTTGCAGAGAGCTGGCACAGATATCATGGGCCAAATGGCCTTCTCATGTAACTATTCTATAATTAGATGAGGCTAGCAACAAGGAAATGCTTAGTACAATAGGATAAACTACTATCATTTTACCTTTAGTACTTGTGTTTAAACACAGCCTAAATTGGTTAATAACTCTCACCTTCTTTTGTGTATTCATTTTCTCTTCCTTTTGTTTCTCTCTCTCTCCCTTGGCCTCTTTCTCTGGTTCTCTCTCTCTCTGTCTCTCACTCCAGTGCAGATGTTGTGAGATGAGCTTGGGTAGTCCCACCCCAGTTCCTCTTTGTGTGGCTGAGCCCATAACTGCATGCACCACTTAAGGCCTTCCTATTTCAATCACATGCATGAAAACACTGTGCTTCCTTGGGAGGCCAAAGACAAATTGTTTGCTCTCCATATCTTGACATTGAGCATGATGGTAAAGGTAACTGCCCTCATTTCGGAGTTATTTCCGGCTATATCAGGGAACAGTTGATATCAGTCAATTTGCTGTCCTAATGGACATTAGTCATCAGCAAGAGAGGAGGTTCATTTTTACCAAATGTCAAGCTTTCCACACAGGCCACAGATCACTGACAGCGCTCACTGTGCCACAGAACCCCATTTCCAGTATCAAACTCCTGAAAAGATAAGGCTTGGATCAATATGCTGTCAATGTCTTATTAATTACATTGTTAAGTTTAATGGCAATCACATTGTTAAACAGGTGATGGGTATATGCACATCTATAAATGGGGATAGCTGGGACACTGGTGGGCTGGAGTAGTGTTCACTGTGAACTAAGTCAATAAACTCTCTCCAGCAAAGAAAACTGCTTGTCTTAGCTTTAACTTCACCAACCGGCATGGATTCAGTTAACACATGCAGCTGGTTCATGATCCCCAACACATCACTTTGCAAGTAAATTCTGGGTATGATCTTTCATCCTGAGCTAGTCCACCATTTGACCTTTCTTTTCTGCTGAAAGGCAGGTGTTTGAATGGGAAACATGGGCTAGGCTACAGCGATGACTCTATTGTGGCTGCTTAAAATCCCTCCTAAACATTGACATAACCAGGGTCATGGTGTTCTTTAGCTTAACCTGAATTAATCAGAACCTCTCACAACATACAAACAAGGTGCAGGAGTGGGCTGTTCAGCCCCTCGAGCCTGCTCTGCCATTTAATAAGATCATGGCTGATTTTATAGTAACCTGAAATCTGCATCCCACCTACTGCTGATACTCTATCACCTCTTTGCTTACCAAGAGTCCATCCACCTCTGCCAAAATTAATATCTGCCAGTTTGTTTCAGTGTTGATCTGAGTTTCAATATAAGTCAATATAAGGCAGAGGGAACAGAGCACATTAAACTTAAATTCTGTCATTTGTTTATTGGTTCAACAGTGCATGATTTTCTGTTGCAGGTATTCGTGTTTGACCATCAACACTCTGCCCCTTCCAACTCCACTAGTTTCCCACACAAACACTGACTCGATCCTTCAGTTCCTTGTCTAAGCTGATTAATCAACCTGGCTTGTCAGTCCTGGCTTCTCTTGGCTCATATAACATCAGTCTCACCTAACCTTTTGAATTTGTGTACATTAGATCAGCTAGGCACACTTTCAAGGACTTAGCGCTTTGATTGGACATTGCTTTGTGGAAGGATAGCTGAGAGTAGAAGAGTTCATGCATATTGCAGGATGGCCAGTGACTTGTCCGATTTCTAGATGCGCTGCCATGTTCTGAATCTGTATTCATTTAACTTATGAACTTGAATTCAGCTCTAATGATGCTATGTTTGCCCAAATAGATGGTGTTGCCATGCGATTCCTTCTGGGCCCAGCTCTCATTAACATTTTTGTTGGTTTTGATGAGAAACACGTTTTAGATGGTATGACCTCTAACCTCCTACGCCTGCCCATTTCTGATATGTAGATGATGGGAATAGAGGGATACGGACCCCGCAAGTGCAAAATGTTTTAGTTGACGGGCAATATGATCGGCGCAGGCTTGGAGGGCCGAAGGGCCTGTTCCTGTGCTGTACTTTTCTTTGTTCTTTGTTCTTTGATATGTTTGCTGCATTTGAATCTGCAGCTGCATGTAAGAATTTCCTTACACACCTTAATGTACTCCATCTTGCACTCAAATTCACCTTTGAGATGGAGCTATCTAATAAGCTGCCTTCCCTTGATGTGCTGGTTGAGAAGTCCACTAATGGGTTCTCTATTACTGTCTACCACAAGCCTACCTTCACTGGTCAGTATATGCATTGGGATTCCTACATCTCTATGGGTAGAAGCTGGCCTTATCAGCAATCTCATCAATGGGGGTCAAGCAATTTTCTCATCGTGCAAGCATAGCACTGAAGTAGGGTACATCCTGTGGGATAATGGCTACTCTCATCAAATCATTAATCCCAATTGATAATAGAAAATATGGAAATGGCAGATGCATTGAACAGAAATTTTGTGTCTGGCTTCAATGTAGAAGATGCAAATAACATCTCAGAAATAATTGTAAATCAAAATGTTAAAGGGAGGGAGGAACTCAAAACAATTACAATCACCAGGGGAAGGGTACTGGGAAAATTATTAGAACTAAAAGCTGACAAGTGTCCTGATGGACTTCATTCTCAGGTCTTAAAAAAAGTAGCTGTTGATAGTAGATGCATTGTTTTAATTTTCCAAAATTGCCTAGATTCTGGAAAGATCCCATCAGATTGGAAAATAGCAAATTTAGCAGATGGAGTATAATGTGGGAAATATGAACTTAGCCACTTTGGCAGGAAGAATAGAGAAGCAGCATATTATTTAAATGGAGAGAGATTGCAGAACTCTTGGTACAGCAGGATCTGGGTGTCCTGTTACAAGAATCACAAAAAGTTAGTAAGCAGGTACAACAATGATTAGGAAGGCAATTGGAATGTTGTCATTTATTCCAAGGGGAAAGGAATACAAAAGTATGGAAAATTTGCTACAGTTGTACAGGACTTTGGTGAGGCCACATCTGGAGTACTGTGTACAGTTTTGGTCTCCTTATTTAAGAAGGGAAATAATTACATTAGTAGCAGTTCAGAGAAGGTTCACCTGACTGATTCCTGGGATGAAGGGGTTGTCTTGTGAGAAAAGGTTGAACAGGTTGGGCCTGTATCAATTGGAGTTTAGAAGATTAAGAGGTGATCTTATTGAAAATATGTTTCAATACTGACTGATATCCTGTCAGTATCCTGAGGATACTGACAGGATAGATGCTGAGAGGATGTTTCCCCTTGTGGGGAGACTAGAACTAGGGGACACAGTTTAAAAATAAGGGATCTCCCATTTAAGACAGAGATGAGAATTTTTTTTCTCTCAGAGAGCCATTAGTCTATGGAATTCTCTTCCCCTTAGAGCAGTGGAGGTTGGGCCATTGATTATTTTTAAGGCTGAGTTAGATAGATTTTTGACTGACACTGGAGTCAAGGGGTATGGGGGCTAGGCAGGAAAGTAGAGGCCACAATCAAATCAGCCATTGTTGGGTGAAGGGGCGGCAAGGGCTGTTAGCTGGGAAATGGAGAAAGACACAGACATAGGGTGGGTGGGAAGAATGAGGTCGGCGAGGTCAGTGTGAATGGGGGCAGGATGCTCTGGAAAGAAGGGGGATGTGCATATTCACCTGGACATCCTGGAAAGAGAAAGGTGACAGTGGGGAGGTCGAAGGTGATGCCGGGTGGGGGTCAATGGTGCTGCATGAAAGTTGGGTCAGTGCATGGGCGGAGATGCAGGTCATCTCAGCTAGACAACAGGAAGGGAACCACAGCAGGCACTATTGAATATGCTAGGGACCAGTGAGATGAGTCTGAAGGATGAAGGGTCTGCATGTGAGGGAGAGTGCTTCCGGTAGAACCTTCTCCCTATAGCCTTAGTCGTGGGGCCAGCTAAGTGCAGGAGAACTGCTTGGTGGTTGGGGGTGGGGGCGGTGGGTGTGTGCCGCACAAAGCCTTTAAAAAGATGCTGAAAGAAAACAGTACACCATATGCGTTGAAAATGAATACCTTTGTAGACATTCAGTTAGTGACAATTATTGTCTTCACACGTGCTGTGATAAAAAAGTTTTGATTTTTCTCCACAGTCCTTCCCAGCAATTTGGGCTGCAGCCTCCTCAAACTCTGTGAGTTCAGTGATGTCGACTGTGCCCTCCCCACCCTCCCTTGTCTGGGAACTTTCCCGCCTGTTGTGGGCAAGCTTGGCCTGGGTGAACACACAAGAAAGGCATGTGATGAAAAGGGATGGAGTATAGGTTAGTAAAGATTCATGCCCCCTGTGTGGTGAGCCCTACCCAGCAGGTCTGAGGTTGGCTGTGATGCAAAAGATTTCTTTAGTCTCCTATTCCTATTCCCATTCCTTATGTGTCCCCTGGTAATGGTTGTGTGAGACCCCTGAAGAGAGTAGCCAAAGAAGGACATGATGCCACGCTGAGAGTTTGATATTAGAGGATGTTGAAGGATGACTTACCCAGGCGGAGCGGATGAGATCGTTCATCCTGCACTGGATCTTGTTCTGGGTGCGACTGGCAGCCCCACTGACCTCCTTGGTGATGGACTTCCAGGCCTGAGAGGTGAGGCTGGTGTGCTTCCTGGAACATTCCCTGGGATAAACACATCCCTATGTGTCCATACTCCTCTGATCAATGCCTGAAGCGTGGTGCAGCCTTGTGCGTGGAAGATTTCTGTAACAGTCTCCTGGAGATTGGTAGGCTACAGAGAGTGAGATGTATGTTTTTGACTAATGTTTAAATGTGGCGCCTGGACCTTTGACCCCGCCAGCTGATGGTGGAGCAGACTAATCATCCGCTAGATGATTCGGCCCGATACTCACCTGTAAATAATTAGTGAGTTCTAAGTGCAGAATTGGGCGCGAGTTCCCAAAATATCTCATGATAGGTGTGATTATACGATTGGACAGCACTTGCTGAATAATCCTGAGTGTGCTAAGAATTACACAAAACACAATTTAAGATTATTAGTCAGGCTTGCAATGTGGCTCTCAAATGCTTTACAAAAGTCACGGACATTCATACACAGGGACCCGTCCCTTGTAGGCATAAGGAATGTATTCAAGCCTTGCACCTTTTTAAAATTACCCGAGAGTTTGGGGAGCCTATAGTTCCCTGTTTCTTTCTCCATTGCAATGCCTTGGCCAATTAGAGTTGACTTGCCAACCAATCAGCACCCTTTTCTCCTGTAGTATAAATTGTTGTGATCATTTGAAATTTGGCATTCTTGTGTTTGTCCTGATGAGTGCAAGAGCTTCGGCAGCATGTCTCTCTTTTCAGTAATAATTAAAGCACCCCATTATAATTTCCTTACAAATTTGTTTCTCTATATCTTTCTCACTAGTTGGTGGCCTATTGAATGCACTTGAATTGAACCTTGGTTAATTTACACTTGGAGTATTGTGTACAGTTCTGGTTGCCAAACCATAAAAAAGGTATGGAGGCACTGGATCCAAAAGAATTCTATAGGTATTGTCAAGAAAATGTGCAATATGGAATTAATTTGATATCTTGTCAGCTGGTTTCATATATTAAACTTTTTAAAAAAGGACATTTCACTGAAAAACAAAGGCACTAATTTAAAATGGCTGCCAATTTGTATCTGTGTAGCCCCATTCCATTTCATGGAGATGGAGGTCTATAGAGGCTCCATTAGATGATGACCTCACTGGAGGCTTGAAAAGTTTCCTTCCCATCTCATCCAAATGGAGAATGAACCGTTCAAGAGTTAATTGCTGGAATATTTAAAATTAATCACTCCGGCTATTTACAATGGCTAAGAGGAGCTGTGCCCGACACAAGCTGATCAACTTCCTTTTAGAATATACAACTGATATGGGGAGCAGTCATGTCATAACTTTTTGTGTGGATGTTTGAATTTGGGATTTGGTAGAGATATCTAGCTGTTGGAGTGAGCGGCTGTTTTTCACCCTCCCTCTCTACAATATTCCATCTAAGCTTTGAACCCTATTTGACTGAGTGAAAAGTGTGACTACATTCCTACAGCAGACAGAGACTTTCTACTAAAAGCCACTGGATTTCTAAAATGTTTCCAGGAGAAAAGGGACATACCAGCCATGACTTTGAACCAATGGCCTCAGCTGAAGAACCAATGCTTCTGGATACAATCACTGAATCTTTATTGGCTTTTCTTTTTTAATCTTCACTTTAACTTGGTCAAGTTTAACCTTGATACTGTGTAAAGTTGCATTTTTTCTACATGCTTGGGGTTTGAATATGTGTTTGCACGCATTAGTGGGAAGTAGGATATATTTGTACATTTTTAATATTTTTACCTGGGTGGGTTTTAGCACAATAAAACTAACCCCTTATATGTTTAACTCAAATGTGGCTTAATTCTTACAAACTGTACACAGTCAAGTACGTTCTGAATTGGCAATCCAGCATCTTATTTAAAATTAAATATCTCTGCTACAACCAAACAGAGAGTGGGAAAGGAGGAAAACCAGTCTATCCTTCCTCACTTGGTTGCAGTAGCATATAAATAGTAAATAGGTGGTAAAAGGAGGAGTAGGGTCGATTCGTGACCAAAAAGGCGATTTCCACGTCCAAGTGGAGGGGGCTCAGGTACTAAATGAATACTTTGCATCTGTCTTTGCCAAGGAAGAAGATGTTGCCAAAGTCATAGTGAAAGAGGAGGTAGTTGAGGCACTTGATTGGCTAAAATCAACAAAAAAGAGGTATTAGAAAGATTGGCTGTACTTAAAGTTGATAAGTCACCAGGACGGTGCGAAAAGGATTTGAGGGAACTGTGAGGTCAAACCTATCATGATTGGATTGATAAATTTGGGTCTCTTCTTTCTTGAAAATAGAGGGCTGGAGGGTGACCTAATAAAAGTTTTTAAAATGATGTAAGTTTCTGAGAGAGTAGACACAGAAATCCATTTGTGATAAGAGAAAACCTAAAGACCATCAATATAAGAGTCATCAAGAAATCCAATAGGGGGAATTTAGAAGAAACCTCTTTACCCAGAGAGTGGTGAGTTTGTGGAACTTGCTACCACAGGTAATGGCTGTAATGGGAAGCTAGAGAAGCATATGAGGGAGAAAAGAATAGAGGATTCTGCTGATAGGGTGTGACGAGGAAGGACTGGAGGAGGCTTGAGTGGACCATAAACTCCAGCATGGATTGGTTGGCCTGAATGATTTGTTTCTGGTGCACCTCCTTCAATTTAGTCTACTGCTTTCGCTGCTCTCAATGTGGTCTCCTCTACATTGGAGAGACCAAACGCAGACTGGGTAACCGCTTTGTGGAACACCTTCGGTCTGTCCGCAAGCATGACCAGGAACCCCCTGTTGCTTGCCATTTCAACACTCCACCCTGCTCTCATGCCCACATGTCCATCCTTGGCCTGCTGCAATGTTCCATTGAAGCTCAATGCAAACTGGAGGAACAGCACCTCATCTTCCGACTAGGCACTTTACAGCCTTCCGGACTGAATATTGAGTTCAACAACTTCAGATCATGAACTCTCTCACCCCTTTTTTGAATATTCATTTTCACTTTTTAATTTTTACTCTTTATCCACTTATTTTTATTTTTATTTCATTTTTATTCATTGTTTTATCCCCACCTTTTATCCTATTTTCAATCTTCTTTCCCACCACTATCCCCTCCCCTGCCCCACCCCCACAAGGGCCATCTGTCACTTGTCCATGTTGTTCTTTCCAGAATGCTTACCCTTGTCCTGCTATTATCACATTCTGCTTTCTTACCTTAATGCTACCATCAGCACCTCCTTTAGCCAGCACCATTACCATTAACACACCTTTGTCCTTTTGTTCATGACATCTTTGGCAATGTCTCCTTTGACCCGAGCTATTGCTGGCCTTCTATCCAGCTTCACCTGCTTCACCCCCTTAAACAGTGTATATTTCACCACATTTTTACATCTCTTTAGCTCTGAAGAAGAGTCATACAGACTCAAAATGTTAACTCTGTTTTTTTCTCCACAGATGCTGTTAGACCTGCTGAGTTTTTCCAGCATTTTCTGTTTTTGTTTCAGTTTCCCAGCATCTGCGGTATTTTGCTTTTATGATTTGTTTCTGTACCAAATATCTTATGTAATTCATTGTTATATGAATGGTGTGTTTGTGAATCAACCATTATTGCTCTCCTGTTGTTAAACAATAAATTAACCTGAATCTCTGTTAAATGTTTTTGCTTCCCAACAGGTATTGAAACTAAAGTGTTAGATGTGACTCAGAAAGAACAAGTCGAAAAGTTGGCCAAGGAAATTGAGAAAATTGACATCCTGTTCAACTGTGCAGGGTAATAAAAATATTAAATTTAAATACATTTTGGAGTAAAGCTTCTGTTGACCAAATAATGGATGTTTGCCTTTTGTTGGCCTTTATAGTATCACTTATTTATAGCTTATGTCATCTTCAGAGACTGTATGGGTAGAATTTTATGTTTCACGGGTGAGTGCATGCATGACTCAAATGGGCGTAAAATCGTGCGAGATGATGTTGGGCGAGCATCCCGGAGTCATTGTGCACTTGTTTCACTCAGCAGGTGCGCACAGCAGTCAGAAGAGTGCCTGCTGACAATTAAGTGGGCAATTAAACCCATTAATGGTGCAATTCTCAGCGATTTTTCATGGCCTGTCCAAGGTTATGGTTGGCGGACGGGCCAATCGGCCAGGCAGCTTTTACATTTTTGATGAAACCTCATCCAAGTGTGGGATAAAATCTCCATTAGGAAATAGAATAAAAATAAGTATCTGGGGATAGCATTTTTATGAGGTATGCTTTCATTTGCTTGATTATGCTGTATGGACATTTTTTGCAGCTTTTTGTGCTTCATTTTATTATTTGGAGGTCTGCAGCTCCCTGAGTGAGGCAGCTGTCTGCCTCCAGGGAGCTCACTGGAAGCATTCACCAGCAACCACTGTTGTCACCCACCCTCTTCCCACCCCCTCCCCGGCAGCGCCAAGATTTTCAGCGCGCGTTTCACGCTGACTGGCCATTAATTGGCCAGCCAGTGTGAAATCATGTCGGGGCCAATTGTGGTTGGGGGCCCTGTTTCCTGACCAGTCCCGGGCCTGCCGATCATGCGTGGCCAATGAGGGAAAAAGTCAGGCCTTTGACCCCACTTTCAAAGTGAAATGAGTATCTATAAGATAATGCACTAAGTTATTGATAGGCTGTTGATGAAAAATTGAAAATCCCGTCAATGGAATGAGACCCATGGTCAAAGTGTTAAGGATCACGGGAAATAATTTAATGTTTGCTCTTTGAAAGTAGATGTCATTTGTTGAAAGTGTTCTTTTATTTGAAGGAGTTGGTTCTTCTTGACATTAAATCTTTAAACAGGTAGGCCTATATTGCAATGCATTATCATTTGTGTAAATACTGATGACATTTAAGTCACAACTGTGTATCGACGAGTGGAGCTAGGTGTTTTTTTGAGGTGAGTGCATTCACATCAAAGGTTGTTTATCCATTTACATCGTCCAAGCTCTCACACTATACTATGCTCGAACCATTGTTGTTCATTATCTGAAAGTTCTTTATCATCAGTTGGCAGTTCCTTTCACTGGTCTTTCAAAAATTGTTTGGCACATACTGTTCCTTGCTGTTGGAAATCAGCCATCATCATTCCAGTTGCTAAGAAGTTGTGGCCTGCTGAGCTGAATGGTTACCAACCAGTTGTATTTACGTCGATAGTCATGAAGTGTTTTGAGCACATAGGCCTTAACTTCTGGGCTTCGGGGTGCCATAACTGGGGGTACCCCAAAGATGCACTTGGGAACAGCCCTCCTCAATCCCCAGTAGTCCCCGGTAAGGACTGCATGACAATTGCCCGGGGAGTTCAAATATCCCCTGGGCAATTGCCTTGCACTGGGAACCATCCAACCCCCCAATCCTACCCACTTACATTACAAATTTATCTTCTCCCTGGCTACTCAAAATGGATGGACCTTTAAACCTATTTGCTTTACGGCAGCTAGTGCTGTAAAAAGCGGGTGTGGCTTCCTTACTCCAACTCTGCTGCCCTTGACACAAGGCCTGGGGAATCCGCTGCACTGCACTGTTCTCGCACTGTTCCAACTCAGATTGCTACTCCGTGGAAGCTACGGCCATTGTGTCAAAGCATCTTTTAGATCTTGTCCCATATATTGTTCAGTTACAAATTGCCTGATAACTTCATAAGTCAGTGGACAATGCTGTTCTGACCTTGGTACATCTGATCCAACAGTACAGGGATAGATTAAGCAACAATGCTCGCGCTACCTTGGTTGATTTCTCTTCAGATTTGAATACCATGCAGCCATTCAAGCTTATTGAGCAATTGAAAAATCTTGATGTCAATCCTACTTTGGATCAGTGACTCCCTTCGCAAGAGGACCCAACGAGTGTAAGTTTTCAGGATTTACTTGGAGCCCATGTTAATGAATGCTGGATTCCTGTGTGCTGTCACCCTTACTTTTCATTCTCTACACAAATGATGGTCAATCAGGGCACAACGACATAATGATCCTGAAGTATGCTGATGATGTGGTACATGTGGGTCTCTTCAGGAATAACAAAGGAAACTATAGCAACTCCCTACAGAAGTTGATCAAATGGTGCAATAACAATTCTCTTAAACTGAATGAAAACAAGACTAAAGAACTAGTTATAGACTTTAGGAAAAAGCCAGTCAATTATACTTTTCCTATGATTATTCATGATGTGGACATTGAAATAGCTACTAACTGCAAGTATCTAAATAGATGATAAGTTGAACTGGAGGGAACAATGTATAGATGCAGTGACTAAGGGACATACACTACCTCAGAAAATTAAAATTCTTTCAAGTAGATCCCACACTTGCGAAACTCTTCCAAAAATCTGTAATTGAGATTTTCGAATGTCTCTCCTGGTACTGTTGTCTTTTGAAAGTGCAGAGATTATTGAACCAGGAACAGTATTTATGAGCAATCTTTTGTTGAAATCTGGTCTCAAAGAATTTTTATGAAAGTAAAGAGTGTCACAAACAATGAGAATCACCCCATGTCCTCAGATTACTGGATGTGCTCAGGAAAAAGGCTACAATCCCTCAGGTGCAGGACAAAACAGTTCCTGAACTCATTTGTGTCCTTCTCTATAAGAACCTTTAACAGGAGTTTGATGTTTGGGCGAGGATGTGCACTCACTTACTGACTGATTATTTTGGTGCATTAGATTACTTTTTAATACATATTTTATTTAAGGTTAAACTTCTGTGATAAGGTAATTTTTTTCTTTTTATTGTTATTGTTCATTTATATGTAATTTTTTAATGAATGAGAAATGTACCCGAAATTAATTCTGTATGGATAATAAAGTGAAATTGATTTGAACTGAAAGATCTTAACACTATCAGTAAATGAGAGACTTTGGTTCTATGTGTAATAGGTATTAAAACTTTCTGTTCTTCAAACAACTTTCAATACAATAGCTCTCCCTCCTTGAGTAGAAACCAGGAACATTGTGTTTATTCATTGTCACCAACAGGATATGAAACTGGCTTTGTTCTGTAACGTAAAGTTAGTATATTTAAACAATTAGTTGACACTTCCAGTTCACATTAAAGACCTAAATAAATGAGAGGAAAGAGTTAGTGTTCCAGCTGTGGCAGAACAGCACTCAGAAACTCTGAACCCGTTTTGGACAGGTGCTGCCAGGGATCTTCAGGTTGGCACTAGGCCAGGTACAGGCACTGCAGGTGAACTCTCATGAATATTCACATTGTCCTGTTTTCACTCAAATGGAAATTTTAAGATGTACCATTAAGAATTGCTCAAAGAACAAAAACATCCTATATTAAATGGCAGGCCATAGCATTTGAAAATGCAGTGTCACGGAGTCCATTTTTGGCACCATTGTGTTCTTTGGTTATGTATATAATTGACAGAGGTAGGTAGGAAAGGGGAGTTGAGGTTACAATCAGATCAGCCATTTTCTTAATGAATGGTAAAGCAGGCTTTAGGGGCCGAATGGCCTACTCCAGCTCCTATTTTGTATGTTTGTATGTTTGACAGGTATGCTAGGACCAGCAAAAGATAATTCTAGATAAATGCTTGGGGATTTATTAACTCTTCAGAACTGAATCAATTTTTTGTCACTTTAGTTACTATTTAATGTCTTCAGCTTGTTCAGCTTAGAGAGTTTACTGTATTAAAGGAGAATGGACATTGCTGTCACACTTTGTTCTTCGTGAACATTATAGTCGTGCAGAGTCAGTCTACTCATTTTGCAAGGAGCTGTTAGTGAAGGGTTGAAGGTAGGCAGAGGTAATGATTGTTAGTCTGTTTGTTTGTAAACTGTATTGGTCAAAACCTAAAAGATAGATTTCAGTGAAACTTGGTACACAGGTATGATATGGCCCAAAGAAGAACTGATTAGTTTTTGGTGAAGATGGAGATCTGATTCCCGAATTTTTTAAAGGATCCATGAATTGACTTTTTTCTAGAATGTTGTGAGTTGTTTTATTTAGAATGTTGTTGATTGTTTTAGAATGTTGTGGATTGTCACAGCTGTCTAAATGTGAGCAGAGTTTTCAGAGCAGATTGTTGGATGTGGATAACTATGAAGCGTCCTTAGGAAGATGGGAGAGATTAATAAAAAGATTTCTTTTTCATATTTGTAATTGCAGAGTATCAACCAGGCAGGGAAAAGCCTCTAAGAAGAACTGTGTAATTGGAATACCTTGAGTTAACATGGCGTTGCAGAGGTATGCACTCCATTGAGTGCCCTCTTCACTTGTTTCTTGCTGTATCTGCTTGTTTATTTGTTAGTGTATTTTTGTTGGTTATTTATTTTGTTACCGTAGAGATCAACTAAAAACTGTTTTGTTTTTACTGCCTTTCATTGTGTTATTCTTGCCCTAGTTTTGTCCATCATGGCACAATTTTGGAATGTGAAGACAAAGACTGGGACTTTACCATGAACCTTAACGTTCGCAGCATGTATTTGATGATCAGAACCTTTTTACCTAAGGTAAGCCCCTCTGGAACCCAGTGAATGGCAGACCTTACTATTCTAGCACTGGCAACACGTAGTGATGCCATTCAACTGTTTGCATAAATTAATATAAAGATCCTGACTACCAGGGTATTTTATTGAGAAGACAGAGAAATTTCCATCTTAGTAACAATAACCGGTTGGGCAAATAAGTGGCTGATGGGGCAGCAGTATCATGGTAATAAAGTGAGAGTTCTGTATATGAAGAACATAGAATTATACAGTTACTCCATCACAGAAACCGGTCATTCAGCCCAACCAGTCTGTATTGCTATTTATTCTCCACACAAGCAAGGTATATGTCATGTTCACAATGAATGTAAGTTATGAATTTTCTTGGAGCTATTCCTTCACCACCACCTTAACTGCACCACGGGAGAGGGGCTATGCTTATAAACATGGTTATAATTAAACCATAAGTGTTAACTCTCTCACTGCAGCTCAACCCATTAATACCCTAATTTTCCCATTGAATCTTATCAATTAGTCCCATATCTTATTTATTATAGTAATCAGTTTCAGTGGCTGCTGTAGCTTTGTGGTTATGTACTGGCCCTAGTCATACAGAGGTCTGGACTAATGATCTGGAGGTGAAAGTTCAAATCCCACCATGGCAGCTGGGGAATTTAAGTTCAGTTAAATAAATCTGGTAGTAATGGTGATGAAACTGCTGGACTGTCATAAAACTCATCTGGTTCACTAGTGCCCCTTAGCAGGGCTCAAAATATACGGGGGGGGCAGGTGAATTCACCGAGAGCCCCCAGAAAGCCCCGGAAAGTTCAAACATGGGGGCGACCTGTGTGGGAAAGGCCATGCCTGTATGTGGAAGTGACAGAAACTGTGAGGAGCTGCTCCTCCAATCACAGGCTGTTTCTCTCCTACACTTGCTGTTGATAGGCTCAACTGCAGCTCACTAGTTAGCCTATCAACAGCAAGCATGGGAGAAAAACTGCCTGTGATTGGAGGAGCAGTGGGAAAGTGAGTGGTGGTACATCAGCCTGAGCACCGGCATGGCAGTGGTTCCAATCTGTCATGTTGCCAGCCACCATGATTTTTATGTCATGAACTGTGCCAACAATGAGGGTCCCATTAAAGACGGGAGCTGACATACTATTCAGTAGTTGCGCCTGATGACACTTTTGGCACCATAACACTATGTTGACTTCTCGTCAAGGAGAGTCTCACATCCAAGCAGCAGAATCATGTCGAGAGGCACCAACTGCTGGAAAAGGCTGCAATTTGCTTCTTTTACTACCTTTTGTGGGCCAGGGGTAGCAGGTGTGCTTCCCCCGAGCCCTGTAAGGAACCCTTAGGCTTTTCCAGCTCCAGCCTCAATCTCTGATCACATTCAGAGCTGTCCCCTCATCCCATCTATTGACTGTCATGAACCATTCCCACACAGGCCCTGCCGCAAAATTCCCACTTCCATTCACCAGCCAGGCGAATGGTAAATGAGGCTCTGATATTAAAATTGGCAGGGCATCTATCGACCTGAACAGTCCTGGTCTGCAATCCACTATCAGGCTCGCACACACTGTTCCTGGCTCCCAATAAAAATTGAGGCCGGTGTCCTTGAGCTAAAGAACAGCCACTATCCAGTTAAAAAAAGTGTGGAGATGTCGGATAAGGACAGGATGGAATTTAACTTTAGTGCTGATAATGAGGAGCATCCATCTGGTCTTACACACACACACAGAGGTCAATTCAATGGCATGCCAAATGAGTTGGGGGGAGGGGGATGGTGGCGGCTAGGAGGGCTGGGAAATGGGGTAGCTTGTATCCTTACTTTGCTCCTGACTAATAGATCTTTTAGGTTTTTGCCTCTTTTAAAAGCTAATGTTATGTTAAATTGGTTCATTGAACTGACACCACCTTTTAACTTTGCAAAATGATTCTTATCCACTTTATTTATTAGTGGGGTTATTGTGGAGTATGTTGTAATTAAACGGTGAAACGATGGTCTTGATGTTAACTATTATGAGAATGGATTTTTAAAATATTTTTGGGGAATATTGTTTATTCTGTGAAGAAGGTTGTGTGTGTGTAAGTGATTTAATTAAGCTAGGGAAAGGTTACTAGGGACAGATTATCTGGGAGGTTTAAGACATGGAAGGATAGAGTTGTTAGGTATGCATTTGTAGTGAGATATTATGGTGGGTTTGAGGTACAAGTAAATAGGTTGGATCTAATATTTGCGTTTTTAGATAAGTTGAGTTCATTTGAATATCAAAGGGGAGTCAGAGGTATCAAAAAACATGTTTGCATCTCAAAGGAGTTCCATGGGTAAACAGAAGAGAGTATATTACATTTTTATTGACCCAAAAGCAAAGACAAAATAGAAACATGAAAGTTCTTATATTTGGAAGGATTTGAGTTTCAAAGAGGTGCGAGAACAATGGAACCTGAGATGAAACGGGGAAATAAGGTCTTTTAGAGGTACTAAGAGCTGTTGGATATGTGAGGAAGATCTCCTGGAAATAGCTCTAGACTGGGAAAAGATGCAGTTTGATACAGTCATCCAGTCAAGCCAGAAAAGTCTTGGGCAGCAAAAAGCAGTCTTGGGCTGCAAAAAGCAGTCATGTTCTGAAGTCTTGGATTTCCACAGCAGAGCAGAAGAGAGTTTAATAGGTTATGTGGTATGCCTTTATTAAAGCTACAGCAGTTTGCCTTGGGTAATACTAGTGGATTTTTATAGTTAAACATCTATAAGGCAGTGTTGCCTGGAAGGTTTTTTCTTATGGGTCTGACCAAGTAGGGAGTCTTTTGGAGCAATGTTTTATAAGACTAATTTTAACTGTGCAACTATAATCTTGTGTGCTTAAGAGTTCTTCTTGTTGATAAAACTTCTACTTTTAGTTTTTAAAATCCAAAATACCAGAAACTAAACTGGACCAGTAGCCACAGTACTTATATGGCTGGTCCAGTTCAAGGAGCCTTAACAAAATTGTGAGGAGCTTAACAATTGCTTGGCAATTATGTGCATAATAGAGATAAGAAGATTGATGAAGCAGCTGAAAACAGTTGGGCCTAGAACACTACCCTGAGGAACTCGTACAGTGATATCCTGAGACTGAGATGTTTGACCTCCAACAATCACAACCATCTTCCTTTGTGCTAGATATGACTCTAACCCAGTGGAGAGTATTCCCCTGATTCCCATTTACACAATTTTGTTAAGGCTCCTTGAACTGGACCAGTCATATAAGTACTGCGGCTACAAGAGCGAGTCAGAGGCTTGGAATTCTGCAGCAAGTAACTCCCCAAAGTCTGTCTACCATCTACAAGGCACAAGTCAGGAATGTGATGGAATACTCCCCAATTTTTTTTATTCATTCATGGGATGTAGGCATCACTGGCTATGCCAGCGTTTATCACCCATCCCTAATTGCCCTTGAGAAGGTGGTGGTGAGCTGCCTTCTTGAACTGTTGCAGCCCCTGTGGTATAGGTACACCCACAGTGCTGTTAGGGAAGGAGTTTCAGGATCTTGACCCAGCCTGGATGAGTGTAGCTCCAACATACTCAAGAAGCTCGACACTATCCAGGACAAAGTAGCCGCTTGGCATCCCATCCACCACTTTAAACGTTGACTTCCTCCACCACCAGTGCACACAGTAGCAATAATGTTGACCATATTTAAGATGCACCTAAAGCAACTTGTCAAACTTTCTTAAACAGCATCTTCAGAATCCATGACCTCTGCCACCTAGAAGGACAAGGGCAGCAGATAGGTGGGGACACCACCGCCTGCAAGTTCCCTCCAAGCCACTCACCATCCTGACTTGGAAATATATCACTGTTCCTTTACTGTCACTGGGTCAAAATCCTGGAACTCCCTCCCTAACAACACTGTGGGTGTACCTACACCACATGGACTGCAGAGGTTCAAGAAAGTGGCTCACTACCACCACCTCAAGGGCAATTAGAGATGGGCAATAAATCCTAGCCTAGCCAATTTTGCTCATATTCCATGAATGAATGAAAAAGAAAGGCCAACCTTCATTCTCCCATTGAGTGAGCTGTTTTGTTTCTGTAAATGTTGCCTTCTCCTTCCTTTAAGGATCATTTGCATTTGGGCTTCAGCTACTGGTGTATTTTTAAACTTGTCATAGTTAAGTATGCTTTGATGACAGTCACAGATATTTTGTTTAAATCAATTTACAATTTTTTATCAAGGAAGGCTTTAGATAAAAAAATTCTGTCAATTTACTTGGAATTTCTTCCTATTCTATATAACAGCTGTAATTGAGATTGAAATTTAGTCTGGAGATGAATTTTGCCAGTTAGGTCTATACCAATCACTATCTAAATCAGTATGCTTATCCTGTTTCTTTCATTGGTTTTCTTTTTAAATGCAGATGCTTGCTCGGAAGTCTGGCAACATCATCAATATGTCCTCTGTTGTATCCAGCATCAAAGGTGAATAATTTAGCACTGTCACCACGTATCTCACATTCTGACAGAAAATCAGGACAGGCTGCCTTTCTGATTAGTTCTCACTTTATCTTTTCTTCAAATGCATAATTTCCAGTGCGCACAATATGATTTGGCTGTTTATTTCCTCTTAATACTGCAACAACTGACCATTGAACTTTCTGCTGCCCTTATCCAATCACAAACCTAGTCCTGATCACCCATTGCACCCAATTTGCTGACCTACATTGGCTCCCAATCCACTGGAGCATTAAATTTAAAATTCTGATTTTGGTGTTTAAATCTCTTCATGGCCCTCTTCTTTCCTAATCTATAACCTCCTAGAGCATCCCAAAATACTCCCGTCTTCTGATTCTGACCTTTACTGCAATCCCTCTCTGTTCAGCCTGCCTTTGGCAGACATACCTTCTGTCACCTTAGATCTTTCACCTTTTCTAAAACCCTCCTTTAAAACTTACTTCATTGAGCCAGCTTTTGATCACCCCTACTGGTATCTTCTTGTTTGGCTTGTAGTCCATTTCCTTGATTGTACTTCAGTGAAATGCCTTGGGATATTTTTCTACATTAATTGCATTATATATATATAAATACAAACTTTTCTGAAATGACACTGTATGTGAGAGATATGTGTCTATCTCATTGAAATCTACAAAATACTTAAATAGACAGGGATAGACAGAGTAGATGCAGGTAAGGTGTTTCCCCTGGTTTAGTCTAGAACCAGGGGATGCAGTTTCAATATGCACGTATGCATAAATGGGGCTTTTTCTGATTGGCAGGATGTGACCAAAAGACCATAAGACATAGGAGCAGAAATTAGGCCATTCGGCCCATCAAGTCTGCTCCACCATTCAATCATGACTGATAAGTTTTTCAACCCCATTCTCCCGCCTTCTCCCCGTAACCTTTGATCCCCTTACCAATCAAGAACTTATCTATCTCGGTCTTGAATACACTCAATGACCTGGCCTCCACAGCCTTCTGTGGCAATGAATTAACAGACAAATGGAGTCCGCAAGGGTCTGAGCTGGAGCCTTAACTTTTTACAATTTATCAATGACTTAGATGAAGGGAGCGAAGATATGGTAGCTAAATTTGCAGATGACACAAAGATAGGTAGGAAAGTATGTTGTGAAGAGGACATAAGGAGGTTGCAGATGGATAAAGATAGGTTGAGTGAGTGAGCAAAAATCTGGCAGATGGAATATAACGTGGGAAAATGTGAAGTTGTTCACTTTGGAAGGAAGAATAAAAAGGCAGAGTATTACTTAAACGGAGAACAGCTGCAAGGTGCAGGGGGATCTAGGTGTTCTAGTATATGAGTCACAAAAAGTTACTATGCAGGTACAGCAGGCTTATGGAATGCTATCCTTTATTATGAGAGGAATTGAACATAAAAGTAAGGATATTATGCTTCAGTTATACAGGACATTGGTGAGACCACACCTTGAATACTGTGTGCAGTTTTGGACTCCTTATTTAAGGAAGGATGTGAATGCATTGGAGGTGGTTCAGGGGAGATTTACTAGATTGACACCAGGAATGAGTTGGTTGTCTTATCAAGAAAGATTGGACAGACTGGGCTTGTTTCCACTGGAGTTTAGAAGAGTGAGGGATGACTTGATTGAAGTATATAAGATCCTGAACTTGACAAAGTGGACATGGAAAGGATGTTTCCTCTTGTGGGTGAGTCCAGAACTAGGGGGCACTGTTTTAAAATTAGGCGTCACCCTTTTAGGACAGAGATGAAGAGAAATTTTTTCTTTTGGAGGGTTGTGGGACTTTGGAATTCTCTGCCTCAGAAGGTGGTGGAGGCGGGGTCATTGAATATTTTTAAGGCAGAGGTATATAGATTCTTGTTAGGTGTCATGAAGTTATTAATGTATATAATATTATTGGAAAATATGTTTCTTTTAAAATAGAGGTTTAGTCTGTGGGTGTGTCTTAATTGGATTAAAGCCAGCTGGTCTGGGTGCTTTGATGTGTACTAGTTTTGAAATGTAAGAGAGGAAGAGGGCATTTGCATTTTTTGAATAGAGCATTCAAGAAGTGGAGTGAAAACTACCACCTAGCTAGCAGAGACCAAGCAATATGTCTGTATTACTAATAAAATTGGTACTATGAAAGGGGTTTTATTGTTAAAAGATGGAGCTTAAAGAGGCTGGTGATACAATGAGAATTTACATTCAATGGGGCTGGTAGGTATAACTTCAGCAGTTTTGTGTGTGCAGGGCAGAGACAATGTGAGATCAAAAGCAGCTGTGAGCCTCCAACTGTTTCCACAGAACCAAAGTGAAAAGAACCTCATTTTGAATTTGTAAGGTGAAAATACTTTGTCTGGTGTGTGGTTAAGCCTATGGGTTGCAGTTGCCTTAATGGAGATTAGTTTGGGAATTTGTTAAAAGTTATGATATTAGTAATTTGTAGCCATGTGTATATATATTTTAACCTGTGTAAAATAATAAAATGTTTTTTAGTTTAATGTAAAACCTCGAGAACTGGTGGTCTGATTCCTGAATTTAGAGTCGCATCTCAAAAAACACTTAAAATTATAGGTTATGAAAGTTGTTTAGACTTTCCCCCTTAAATAACTCAGTTTTATCAACTGCTCGGTCATAACATTAGGCAAGGAATCAAAGGTTACCGGTGGTACACGGGAATGTGGAGTTTGAAACACAAGATCAGCCACAATCTTATTGAATGGTGGAGCAGGCTCGATGGACTGAATGGCCTACTCCTGCTCCTATGTTCCTATGTTTAACCATTGAGACTGAACAGTATCAATTCTCTTCCTACACTCTCCCAATCTTTTTTCATTTTCCAAAATGATCCTGCTGAATGAAAGAGCCTATGTTTACTAGATTACTAAAATAATTTGTATTTTAGAGAGGTGTGCTGGATGAAAAAATTGTTTTATCTGTGAACTATAGTTTAATTGTATATCCAACACTTCATTGTCTGTATGATTTTAGAAAATATTATTGCTTAGATGGCACATTTTGACCCATTGTGGAGAGTGTAACTGGAAGGTCCCAAGCTTTCCACATTCTTTGTCTTTTCATTTGGCAAAATCAATTTTCTGTTGTTCAGTGCAGTTGATATCAATGGATTGCTTAGGTCTGGCAAAATATATACAGAATGTTATTTAAACAAGATGGCAAACTAGATTTCACACCACTGGCACTCGGAATGTGCATTAGTGTTTGAGGGATTTTTCACTATAAATTTAGATAGAACTGACTGTTCAGATTATCTTTTTTGATATTCGATGCCTGGTGTTTCATTGTTTATTTCTGTAAGAGGTTTTGTGGATTTTTTTGGAGAGAGAATTATTCTGTTAATGGCTCTTCATATATTCCTTACAGGCGTTGTAAACAGATGTGTGTACAGTACCTCCAAGGCAGCTGTTATTGGACTGACTAAATCTGTTGCTGCAGACTTCATTGAACAAGGCATAAGATGCAACTGTGTATGCCCTGGTAAACGTGAAACTTTCTTTCTCATTTTATCAGGACTTTCCTGGTTGTACGACCATTGCCTGTCTCCATGGCAAATCTCTTGTACCCTTTCATTCGCATCATTATGACATTTCCATTCCTCACACTTGCATTATCTTACCCATAACACCCCACATTTTAGAATCATCACAGCATAGAATGCAGCTATTCGGCCCATTGTGTTGGTGTTGGCTCTTGTAAGGAGCAATTCATGTACTGGTGCTCCCCCGCCCTCTCCATATCCCTGCACCTTCCTGCTTTTCAGAAATTTAGAAAATGTAGAAAAATTTATGGCCCAGGAGGCCACACTGCCCATCGTATCTGTGCTGGCTGACATGAAGGATGAAGCAAGCTTGAGTAGAATCAGCTTCATATGTCGTGGCTCCATTGAGATGTAGAAATGGAATCATGAAGGATGACTAGACAGGAGTGGACCACAAATAGAGAAAGAAGAGGAGGATGAACTGGAGGTCAAGGAAGAAAAACCTGTGCTGTCACAGCTGATCCTCTTACCTTCCTCCTCTGAAAGTAATGATCTTCCCTTTCCCTTGAAAAATGTCTTTGCTCTGCTGGTGCCTCCTGGCTACCTAGCTAATGTGATTCCTATATACAAAAAGGGAGATAGAACAAAGCCAAGGCGCTATACCCAGTTAACCTAACATCGGCGATAGAAAAGATAATGGAATCCTTACTCCAAGATGTAATAGAGAAACATCCAAGAATAGTCAGTACAGATTTCAAAGCGAATGCTTTAGTTGCTTGATGAATGCTCATATTTGACCAACCTTTTTCAATACTTTCAAGAAGTAACAGAAAAAGTAGATGAGGGTAGTGCAGTAGTCATAATATATTTGGATTTTCAAAAGGTTTTCAATAAATTACAGCATCGCAGGCTCTTGACTAAAGTCAGAATATGTGGAATCAGGGACAAGGGGAAACTTCCATACCCAGAGGATGGTGAGAATGTGGAACTTGACACCACAAGGACTAGTTGAGGTGAATAGCAAAGAAACTTTTAAGGGAAAGTTGGATAAACACATGATGGAGATGTTGATGGGGTGAGATGGGGAAATGTGGGAGGGGTCTCATGTAGAACATAAACACCACCACAGACTAGTTCAGCCGAATTTCTGTGTAATTCTATGTAGTAAGTAGTGTGTTGTTTACCATCTGTCAGTACAGCCTTTGTTTTCAGCACAACATGACGTATTTCTTATCACAAGAAACACGTTACAATTATATGGTGATGTCATACAATATTTTATTGTTTTTATTTCCAAGGTACTGTAGATACGCCATCCCTGAGAGAGAGAATCCAAGCTCAGCCAAATCCACAACAGGTAGATGTATAAGGGCTATTAACACCATATCACACTCTGAGCTTCAATGGGCTTTAATTGTGTAGCCCTATCTTTGCTATTTTAGAAAGTAGTTTACCCATTCAGAAGTTGCAATTGTGGAATTAGTGTTAGAGTAAATGATGAACAGTGGCTTACTAATAAATAGATGTAGTTGAAGGCATAGGCAGATACATGTGGTTTTAATTTTTGGAGGCAGGTGATTGCTAGTTATAAAAACAAAAAATGCTCGAAATACTCAGCAGGTTGGGCAGATCTAAAATTGTTGAACTCTGCTTCCATTTTGTTTTTGTGTTTTTTTTACATCTGGTTTGTATTTTCTTGTTTCTTTCTTTATTTTAAGTCATAAGATCACAAAAAATAGGAGCAGGAGTAGGCCATTTGGCCCCTTGAACCTGTTCCGTCATTCAGTAAGATCTTGGCTGATCTGATTGTGGCCTTAACTCCACTTTCCTGTCTGCCCCCCATAATCCTGGACTCCCTTGAGATCAAAAACCTGTCCAACTCAGCCTTGAACATATTCAATGTCCCAGCCTCCACTGGTCTCTGGGGAAGATAATTCCAAAGAATGACCCTTTGGGAGAAGAAATTCCTCCTCACCTATTATTTTGCTTTGCATTTAGACAGCTGCTATCCACCCATTCACGCCTCATCTAGACACATCTTTTGTTTCTTCACTATACCCATTGCCACTGCCTTTGGATTTTGCACCATGAAGCCTCTTATCGTTTAATCTCTCCTTACCTTCCACCCTATCACAGACCTTCCCTTTTGTTCTTCCTCCCCCCTCCCCACTTTCACTTGCTCAAAACCTATTACATTTCTATCTTTCCCAGTTCCACTGAAAGGTCTGAAATGCTAACTCTATTTCTCTCTCCACAGATGCTAACTGACCTGCTGAGTATTTCCAGCATTTTCTGTTTTGGTTTTAGATTTCCAGAATCTGCAGTATTTTGCTGCTGTATATTAACTTGTTGCCACCTCTGAACGTTGACACATGCTTGCCTCATCAACTCTTACAATGTGCACACCTGTAATGCTTGGCCACTTTGTGGAACTGGCAGAATGAAACACAAGAGAAACATAAGCATTGGTTGAACCGGCCAGAAACCAACCCGCTTCTGGAAGGTTAGCCAGGAGATTAAAGTTCACTTCATAAAACAAGACTGCATTCCTTGGCGGCTTCTTTCCAGCATGTTAGAAGGAGAAATTCTTTTATGAAACGAGTGGCAGGCAAGCCCCTGAGAGGTGCTTCCCTCCCTAACAGCACTGTGGGTGTACCTACACCACATGGACTGCAGCAGCTCACCACCACCTTCTCAAGGGCAATTAAGGATGGGCAATAAATGCTGGCCCAGCCAGTGACGCCCACATCCCAAGAGCGAATAAATTTTTAAAAAGGTGGGAATGAAAAAGGAAAAGCTGTTCCTCAGCGGTGCCTGGAGCGTTGCAAAAGACGCTGCCAGGTATGGAGAAGCAGGACCTGGAGACAGTGCAGAAAGTGCTTCACTGACACCCTGAGATAATAAGAGTGAATACTGCTCTTCATTATTCTCTCTTTCTCTACAATACATGGTAGGTGTGGTTCCCAGCAACTACAGGCCAGTCAGCTTAACTTTGGTGGAAATTAGTATATATCTCATGGCAACCCTGGCCAACATTAATCTTCTGATCAATGCCACCCAAAATAGTTTAGCTGGTCATTCACCTATGTTTGTGAGAGCTTGCTATATGCCAGTCGGCTGCTGCATTTGCCACTTAAAACACTGACTACACACACCATGAGTAAGGAGGTATTATATGAATGCAGTCTTTATTTTCTTGCTTTTACATTATCAGTTTGATTATGTATTAATGGCTCATACCATTTGTAGAGATACAATTTTTGATCTTCCTTGCTAGGCTGAGAATAAAAATGCAAATTTTGTTAATTATTCATCACATAATTTACATCATTTGGTTGATGCAATCTTTGAACCATAGAATCAGGAATGTTTATAGCACAGGAGGAGGCCATTTGGCCCATCATGGCTCTGCCAGCTATTTGATCAAATACTGAAAAACTGGACCACTGTCCCGCCTTCTCCCCATTGTCCTGCGACTTCCGATGTTTGACTTATCCTTTTTTCCCTTAAAAGATGCAGTAGTCTTTTCAACTATCTCCATGATGAGACATTCTTGGCCCCTAGCAAGATGCTGTTTATATTAAAGTCTGCTTTATTTCGATAAGTTTGTTGATTAGTTTTGTATATTCATTCTCACTGAACATGTTCCCATTTTGAGTAAATCTATCCAGAGACTTTAGCAAGACTATGGTAACAAAACCTGTTAGGACAACTATCTCTGCATGTTTTTTGTATGTAACATTGTTACAGACAGAATTTGTGTGGTCTATTCTGGTCTGTAATCAGGATGATTGTGTGTAAGGCGTGTGAATACCTTACCCATAGAATGATTTTTTTCTAATTTAAAATAAAATCCAGCAGCAGGCTTTTTGGTGATTTTTAAAAATAAAAAAGGTTATTTATTATCACACACTTGCCCTGGATATTTAAACAGTGAAATCTCAATCACTTGTTTCACTCACACTATCACACGCAAAGATTAAATATAGATGAGGTTAAAACCGTAATTATAAAACAAAAAGCCAAGTTTCTACATCAATGCAGGCCTGATAATGCCTTAGTTGGAGTAAAGATCTTTTAGAAACAAAGAATTCTCACGAACCTGCAAAACCTCTTGGAGACAAATAGCCAGGACATTGGTTCTCAGGTGGACTTGGAAACTGAAACAAGTACAGTACTTTGGCTCTATCAGCTATGATGGTTCAGATATTTCAGATGTTTTTGTTGTTTCAGATGTTTCTTGCCGTCAGATTTGCTTTGTTCAGGTTGTATTATACTGCAGTTCCCGAAAATTAGTTTCAGTCACATGACTGCAGGGTTAACACTTCTGAGGCCCAGACCACCACAATACAATAGCAGTTAACAATAGTCATTCACTCTTATCTGTGCTCCAATTTCAGCTCAAATATTCTTCTTTGTCCAATGTGACACTCTGAGACCAACAGTCTAGAGATCCCATTTTCCTCAAACACTGGTTCATCTTTAAACAATGGGATGTTTAAACTTCACAGGTGGTTGCAAATTTCCTTTATTCAGGTCCATGTTTAATTAAATATTGGCCACAGAATAAAATCCTGTTCAGAGTTTAAATATCCATAGTCACATGTTGTAGCCATCTTAACAGGTTTTGTGGCCACTTTCATAAAATATGCTCTCACAGTCCATAATAGCTAAAATCCTCATATTTGTACTAAGCACGACAACTGTATATTTAAACAATTGGTATTTCCTCCCATCCAGGCTTTGCAACAATTCCTGGAGAGACAGAAGACTGGTAGAATGGCCACTGCCGAGGAGGTGGCCCACCTTTGTGTGTATCTGGCATCTGATGAAGTATGTAGCAAATCAATGACTTAAAAAGCTGTTCATGGTATAGATCTATAACCTAAAATTGTAAATTCTGTAATGTGGCAGGAATGCAGAGAGTGGCTGTGATTTTCCTCTTTCAGAAGAAGTTAGAAAGTTCCATATTCCAACGTTCAGGAAATTATCGGTTGGAAGCCCAGAATATTTGAATGCTGTCCCGGTGGACAATCCACCCGCCCCCAACAAAGTGATTTCTAGTTGAAGATCATTCCCAGCAATCATTTAGCCTTTGGGAAACCCACAATACAACGCACAGGGGCATTTACACTCTACCATGAGTTGTCAATGCTAACAGATCTTGGAGTTTTTAATTAGGATTTATCAACCAATGAAGCAACAGCACTAAGAACAGCCCTTTCCAAATGTTCAGATCCACACATTCAAACCAGGAAATAGGAAGTGTAGGAACAAAACTGGCCTGTGCTTTGAGGGCTGGACTGATTGAGGTCATTGGACCACATGCTGGATGCGCCTTGATAAAAGCAATGCAAATGAAACAATTTATATGACTAGACGATATCTCAATGTTAAGCAGAGAAAGTCAAGACCAAGTGCAACGTTCAGATCATGCAGGGTTAAGGGGTGAGGTGGCAATTAGAACTGGGGTGGGGTGGAAACAGACAAGTACAGGGCAGGGGATGGGGAACAGGTGGGAAATGAGGAGAGAGGGAATAGGAGCCAGAGAGGGGAAAAGAGAGGGGATGGAGATACATAGAGGAAACTCCTTGGTGGGTTTGCTTTGTGAGGAAATGAACTCATTGCATCCTAGAGGACCAGGATTATCTGGACACCCAAGATTCTCCATCCGTGGGTGATTTTTGACATGAGTAGTGATTGGGGAGGTGATAGGGGCACCGGAGGGCAGGAGATAATGGTTGGGAGGGTGGGCGGTGAGAGGGGAAGAAAGTGTAGTGAAGGTGGAGAGTTGGCATTCAGGGGAAAGAGATGGTGGTTGTGGTGGGAGAGCGTGGTTGGGACGGTACAGCATGGTCAGTGGTTGGGGGAGAAGATGGTGATCAAGAGGAAAGCATTGTTAGGGTCAGGACAATGGTGGATGAGGGGGCGGAGATGATGGGCAGGGAGGAGAGTGTGGTTGGGGGGGAAGATGGTGATTGGGAGAAAGTGTGGTTAGTCGGGGGAGAGCGCGTTTTCAAAGGAGGGCTGGGAGAACTGGTCAATCATGGGAAGGGGAACAGGTAAGCTTGTTGGTCTTTGGCCCACTAGCAGTGCTGGAAAGGCACTTACTGCATAGATCCTGCTCATCTCGCCCCCTTTTGCCTTCTTGGCTTTCTGAGCCTATGAAATGGGTAAAAATGAAAAAGATTTTACTGACCCACCTTCCTCCTGAGACCCTATTTGTCTCCTCCCTCTCATCCCACCTCCATTAAAATCAAATGTGGACAAGTTGGGTTTTTTTTTAAACCATTTTTACTTCTCAACACCCCCTCCCTCCAAACCCAACGTTCCTGGGGGTTAATAATGTTCCCTGCCCTGCCTCTCCTACCCAGTTATAAAGTCAACTAAAACAAAAACAGAAAATGCTGGAAGAACTCAGCAAGTCTAGCAGCATCTGTGAAGAGAGAAACAGAGTTAACGTTTCAAGTTCACTCTGAAGAAGGGTCATGCAGACTCGAAACATTAACACTGTTTCTCTCCACAGATGTTGTTAGATCTGCTGAGTTTTTCCAACATTTTCTGTTTTTGTTTCAGATTTCAAGAATCCACAGTACTGTGCTTCTATCTTAGTGTTTAATTCACTGCTGCTTCTCTCCCAGGAATGCCAACCTTGAAGAGGTACCTGCTGTTCTATCCAACAGGATTTCTGTTTGCCTCTTTTGCCCTGTTCACCCTCATTGTTTTCCATTTCCCTCCTGGTGTTTGACAAGATGTTTACCAAAACTCGCTTTCACGGCCATAGAGTCATGGAGTCATAGAGGTCTATAGCACAGAAAAAGGCCCTTTGGCCCATCGAGTCTGCACCGGTCAAACAAGTACCTAACTATTCTAATCCCATTTTCCGGCACTAGGCCCATACCCTTGTATGCCATGGCAGCGCAAGTGCATATCCAAATACTTCTTAAATGTTATGAGGGTTTCTGCCTCTACCACCCTTTCAGGCAGTGAGTTCCAGATTCCCACCACCCTCTGGGTGAAAAAATTCTTCCTCACATCCCCTCTAAACCTCCCGACCCTTACCTTAAATCTCTGCCCCCAGGTTATTGATCCCTCCACTAAGGGGAAAAGTTCCTTCCTGTCTCTCTGCCCCTCATAATTTTATACACCTCAGTCATATCCCCCCCTCAATTTCCTCTGCTCCAGGGAAAATAACCCCAGTCTATCCAATCTCTCCTCATAACTAATACTCTCCAGCCCAGGCAACATCCTGGTAAGTCTCCTCTGCACTCTCTCTAGTGCAGTCACATCCTTCCTATAATGCGGATTCCAGAACTGCACGTAATACTCTAGCTGTGGCCTAACCAGCGTTTTATACAGTTCCAGCATAATCCTCCTGTCCTTGTATTCTATGCCTCGGCTAATAAAGGCAAGTATTTCATATGCCTTCTTAACCACCTTATCTACCTGTTCCACTACCTTAAGGGACCGGTGGACATGCACACCTAAGTCCCTCTGATCCTCAGTAATTCCCAGGGTCCTACCATTCATTGTGTATTCCTGTGCCTTGTTTGTCCTGCCCAAGTGTATCATCTCACACTTCTCCAGATTAAATACCATTTGCCACTGATCAGCCCATCTGACCAGCCCATCTATATCCTCCTGTAATCTAAAGCTATCCTCCTCACTATTTATCACCCCACCAATTTTCGTGTCATCTGCAAACTTACTGATCAACCCTCCTACGTTCAAGTCTAAATCGTTTATATATACCACAAATAGCAAGGGACCCAACACCGAGCCCTGTGGAACCCTACTGGACACAGGCATCCAGTCACAAAAACACCCCTCTACTTCCTGCCTCTCAGTCAATTCTGGATCCAATTTGCCAAATTGCCTTGGATCCCATGGGCCCTTACCTTCCTTATCAGTCTCCCATGCGGGACCTTATTAAAAGCCTTGCTGAAGTCCAATTAGACTATGTAAAATACATTGTCCTCATCTACACACCTGGTCAGCCTTTGAAAAATTCAATCAAATTGGTCAGACATGACCTCCCCTTAACAAAACCATGCTGACTGTCCTTGATTGATCCCTGCCTCTCCAAGTGTAGATTAATTCTGTCCCTCAGAATTGCTTCCAATAGTTTCCCCACCACTGAGGTTAGACTGACTGGCCTGTAGTTCCCTGGTTTATCCCTTCCTCCCTTCTTGAATAATGGTACCACATTGTCTGTCCTCCAGTTCTCTGGTACCTCTCCTGTGGCCAGAGAGGTATTGAAAATTATTGCCAGCGCCCCTGCTATCTCCTCCCTTGCCTCATTCAACAGCCTGGGATACGTTTCACCCGGGCCTGGAGATTTATCTACTTTTAAGCCTGCCAGAGCACTTAGAACTCCTCCCTTTCTATGCTAATTTCTTTAATTATATCACAGTCCTTCTGCCTGATTTCCATACCCATGTCGTCCCTCTCACTTGTGAACACCAACACAAAGTATTCATTTAGAACCCTACCTACGTCTTCTGGCTCCACACACAAATTACCACTGTGGTCCTTAATGGGCCCTAATCTTTCCCTAGTTATCCTCTTACTGTTAATGTACCTGTAAAATAACTTTGGATTTTCCTTTATTATTCCCCCCCCTCCCAACTTTGCTGCATGAATATTTAGTATTTCTGGAATGCTATTAGTATTTTCTACCGTGAAGACTGATGCAAGACTGATTATTGTTTCCCCAGCCTCATCTCTAAGAGGCCTATGTTCACTGTGGCCTTTCTCTTCCTTTTTATATATTTATAGAAGCTTTTACTGTCCGTCTTTATATTACTTGCTAGTTTACCCTCAAAGTTTATTTTCTCCCTCTATTTATTTTTTGGTCGTCTTTTGTTGGTTTATAAAACTTTCCCAATCCTCTGGTTTACCACTAATCTTTGCCACATTGTATGTTTTTTCTTTCAACTTGATACTATCCTTAACTTCCATGGTTAACCATGGTTGGTTTACCCCCTTCCTAGAATCCTTCTTCCTCACTGGGATAAATCTTTGTTGTGAGTCATGAACTATTTTCTTAAATGTCTGCCAATGTTCATTAACCATCTTTTCTGCTAAACTCCTTTCCCAGTCCACTCCAGCCAACTCTGCCCTAATTCCTTTGTAATTACCCTTATTTAAGTTTAGCACAGTTGCTTCCAACCAAAGTTTCTCATTCACAAACTGAACGCCAAATTCTACCACTGTTTCTTAGGGGATCTTTCACTCAGATCATTTATTAAGCCATATTTCTTTCCTCAGTGACTGTCTCCGTCTGACTTACCCCACGTGGATTCCAACTATAGTTCCATCCCTCATGTTTTGAATCCACCCAGGATTACAGGTATCTCCGGGACATACAACACTCCTCGAACTGTTGTTCTCACCACATCCTGAGATCCACACACAATGCCATATGCTGCCAAAAGTACAGACTCGACCTCTCCCTCCAGCAGCACCGACTCAGCCTATCTCAAAGCTTCCTTGTCCCCAGTTTCATTTCATTCTTCGTCTCATCCAACACCTTAACAAGAACCTTTTTCTCTTCCTTTCAGGTGCTAAGGAAGGCAAAATTTTCAAACTCTGAAGAAGAGTCATATGGACTTGAAGTGTTAACTGTTTCTGTCTCCACAGATGCTGCTAAGCCTGCTGAGTTTTTCCAGCATTTTCTGTTTGTTTTTCAGATTTCCAGCATCTGTAGTGTTTTGGTTTTATAAAGTTAACTAAATTGTTTCCAACACTACTTCACACAATTCATATTCACCCCCAGTTTCCACATTCACCGCCAACCACCAGCTTCCACATTCACCCCCAGCTTCCGCATTCACCCCCAGCTTCCACATTCACCGCCAGCTTCCATATTCACCCCCAGCTTCCATATTCACTCCCAGCTTCCACATTCACCGCCAGCTTCCATATTCACCGCCAGTTTCCACATTCACCGCCAGCTTCCACATTCACCGCCAGCTTCCATATTCACCGCCAGTTTCCACATTCACCGCCAGCTTCCATATTCACCCCCAGCTTCCATATTCACCGTCAGCTTCCACATTCACCGTCAGCTTCCACATTCACCGCCAGCTTCCATATTCACCGCCAGCTTCCACATTCACCCCCTAGTTTCCACATTCACCCCCAGCTTCCATATTCACCCCCAGTTTCCACATTCACCGCCAACCACCAGCTTCCACATTCACCGCCAGCTTCCACATTCACTGCCAGCTTCCGCATTCACCCCCCAGTTTCCACATTCACCCCCAGTTTCCACATTCACCCCCAGCTTCTGCAGACACCCCCAGCTTCCACATTCACCCCCAGTTTCCACATTCACCCCCAGTTTCCACATTCACCCCCAGCTTCCACATTCACCCCCAGCTTCTGCAGACACCCCCAGCTTCCACATTTACCCCCAGTTTCCACATTCACCCCTAGCTTCCACATTCACCCCCCAGTTTCCACATTCACCCTCCAGTTTCCACATTCACTCCCAGCTTCCACATTCACCCCCAGCTTCCACATTCACCCCCAATTTCCACATTCACCCCCAGTTTCCACATTCAGCCCCAGTTTCCACATTCAGCCCCAGTTTCCACATTCAGCCCCAGTTTCCACATTCAGCCCCAGTTTCCACATTCACCCCCCAGTTTCCACATTCACCTCCAGTTTCCACATTCACCCCCAGCTTCCACATTCACCCCCCAGTTTCCACATTCACCCTCCAGTTTCCACATTCACCCCCAGTTTCCACATTCACCTCCAGTTTCCACATTCACTCCCAGCTTCTACAGACACACGTTAAAAGCAAAATACCGTGGATGCTGGAAATCTGAATTAAAAACAGAAAATGCTGGAAAATCTCAGCAAGTCTGGCAGCATCTGTGGAGAGAGAAACAGAATTAACGTTTTGAGTCCGTATGACTTTTCTTCAGAACACACTGAATCCCAGTGAAGAAGCACACTGGATTCAAAATGTTAACTCTGTTTCCCTCTCCACAGATGCTGCCAGACCAGCTGAGATTTTCCAGCGCTTTGTTTTTATCCACCAGACACAACTCTTTCATGAACAAAAAGCCTTCCCTACTCTGCCATGCTCTGCTCTATCTGAAGTTTTGACAGTCATACTTAAGATGGCGCCAGGTCCTCATTCATGAGGTTGTCATGTTAAAGCTACTTTTTTCTATTGGAATGCATCCTTTGGGTTCTCTTAAACAAAAATAAAAATACCTGGAAAAACTCAGCAGGTCTGGCAGCATCTGCGGAGAGGAACACAGTTTACGTTTCGAGTCCATATGACTCTTCAGCAGAACTAAGTAAAAATAGAAAAGAGGTGAAATATAAGCTGGTTTAAGGGGGGGATGGGGGGGGACAGGTAGAGCTGGATAGAGGGCCAGTGATAGGTGGAGATAGCCAAAAGATGTCATAGACAAAAGGACAAAGAGGTGTTGAAGGTGGTGATATTATCTAAGGAATGTGCTAATTAAGGGTAGAAAGCAGGACGAGCAAGGTACAGATAGACCTAGTGGGGGTGGGGTGGGGTGAAGGGAAGGGATCGAAATAGGCTAAAAGGTAGAGATAAAACAATGGAAGGAAATACATTTAAAAATAATGGAAATAGGTGAGAAAAGAAAAATCTATATAAATTTATGTAAAAAAAAAGGGGGGGGCTCGGAAAGGGGGTGGGGTTGGAGGCGAGAGTTCATGATCTAAAATTGTTGAACTCAATATTCAGTCCGGAAGGCTATAAAGTGCCTCGTCGGAAGATGAAATGCTGTTCCTCCAGTTTGCATTGAGCTTCACTGGAACATTGCAGCAGGCCAAGTACGGACATGTGGGCATGACAGCAGGGTGGAGTGTTGAAATAGCAAGTGACAGGGAGGTCTGGGTCATGCTTGCGGACAGACCGAAGGTGTTCTGTAAAGCAGTCACCCAATCTGCATTTGGTCTCTCCAATGTAGAGGAGACCGCATTGGGAGCAACGAATGCATTAGACTAAATTGAGGGAAGTGCAAGTGAAATGCTGCTTCACTTGAAAGGAGTGTTTGGGCCCTTGGACGGTGAGGAGATGGGAAGTAAAGGGACAGGTGTTGCACCTTCTGCGGTTGCATGGGAAGGTGCAGTGGGATGGGGTTGAGGTGTAGGGGGTGATGGAGGAGTGGACCAGGATGTCTCGGAGGGAACGATCCCTGCGGAATGCTGCTGGGGGTGGGGGCGGGTGCGGGTGAAGGGAAGATGTGTTTGGTGGTGGCATCATGCTGGAGTTGGCGGAAATGGCGGAGGATAATCCTTTGAATATGGAGGCTGGTGGGGTGACAAGTGAGGACAAGGGGGACCTTATCATGGTTCTGGGAGGGAGAGGAAGGTGTGAGAGCAGATGCGCGGGAGATGGGCCAGACACGGTTGAGGGCCCTGTCAACCACTGTGGGTGGAAAACCTCAGTTAAGGAAGAAGGAAGACATGTCAGAGGAACTGTTTTTGAAAGTGGCATCATCAGAACAGATGCAACAGAGGCGAAGGAACTGAGAGAATGGGATAGAGTCCTTACAGGAAGCGGGTGTGAGGAGCTGCAGTCAAGGTAGCGTGGGAGTCGGTAGGCTTGTAATGAATATTGGTGGACAGTCTATCACCAGAAATTGAGACAGAGAGGTCAAGGAAGGGAAGGGAAGTGTCAGAGATGGACCACGTGAAAATGATGGAGGGGTGGAAATTGGAAGTAAAATTAATAAATTTTTCCAGGTCCAGACAAGAGCATGAAGCAGCACCGAAGCAATTATCGATGTACCGGAGAAAAAGTTGTGGGAGGGGTCCGGAGTAGGACTGGAACAAGGAATGTTCCACATACCCCATAAAGAGACAGGCATAGCTGGGGCCCATGTGGGTACCCATCGCCACACCTTTTATTTGGAGGAAGTGAGAGGAGTTTAAGGAGAAATTGTTCAGCGTGAGAACAAGTTCAGCCAGACGGAGGATAGTGGTAGATGGGGATTGTTCAGGCCTCTGTTCGAGCAAGAAGCGGAGAGCCCTCAGACCATCCCAGTGGGGGATGGAAGTGTAGAGGGATTGAACATTTTGTTTAAGAGAACCCAGAGGATGCATTCCAATAGAAAAAAGTAGCTTTAACATGACAACCTCATGAATGAGGACCTGGCGCCATCTTAAGTACGACTGTCAAAACTTCAGATAGAGCAGAGCATGGCAGAGTAGGGAAGGCTTTTTGTTCATGAAAGAGTTGTGTCTGGGAGATAAAAACAAAGTGCTAGAAAATCTCAGCTGATCTGGCAGCATCTGTGGAGAGAGAAACAGAATTCACATTTCTTCTTAAACTCCTCTCACTTCCTCCAAATAAAAGGTGTGGCTATGGGTACCCGCATGGGCCCCAGTTATGCCTGTCTCTTTATGGGGTATGTGGAACATTCCTTGTTGCAGTCCTACCCCAGCCCCCTCCCACAACTCTTTCTCCGGTACATCGATGATTGCTTCGGTGCTGCTTCATGCTCTCGTCTGGACCTGGAAAAATGTATTAATTTTGCTTCCAATTTCCACCCCTCCATCGTTTTCACATGGTCCATCTCTGACACTTCCCCTCCCTTCCTTGACCTCTCTGTCTCAATTTCTGGTGATAGACTGTCCACCAATATCCATTACAAACCTACCGACTCCCACAGCTACCTCGACTACAGCTCCTCACACCCCGCTTCCTGTAAGGACTCTATCCCATTCTCTCAGTTCCTTCGCCTCTGTTGCATCTGTTCTGATGGTGCCACTTTCAAAAACAGTTCTTCTGACATGTCTTCCTTCTTCCTTAACCGAGGTTTTCCACCCACGCTGGTTGACAGGGCCTTCAACCTTGTCCAGCCCATCTCCTGCGCATCCGCCCTCACAACTTCCTCTCCCTCCAAGAAACATGATAGGATCCCCCTTGTCCTCACTTATCACCCCACCAGCCTCCATATTTAAAGGATCATCCTCCGCCATTTCCGCCAACTCCAGCATGATGCCACCACCAAACACATCTTTCCTCCACCACCCCCCCCACCCCCCAGCAGCATTCCGCAGGGATTGTTCCCTCCGGGACACCCTGGTCCACTCCTCCATCACCCCCGACACCACAACCCCCTCCCACGGCACCTTCCCATGCAACTGCAGAAGGTGCAACACCTGATCCTTTACTTCCCCTCTCCTCACCGTCCAAGGGCCCAAACACTCCTTTCAAGTGAAGCAGCATTTCACCTGCACTTCCCTCAATTTAGTCTACTGCATTCATTGCTCCCAATGCAGTTTTCTCTACATTGGAGAGACCAAACGCAGAGTGGTCGACTGCTTTGCAGAACACCTTTGGTCTGTTCGCAAGCATGACCCAGACCTCCCTGTGGCTTGCCATTTCAACACTCCCCCCTGTTCTCATGTCCGTCCTTGGCCTGCTGCATTGTTCCAGTGAAGCTCAACGCAAACTGGAGGAACAGCACTTCATTTTCTGACTAGGCACTTTACAGCCTTCCGGACTCAGTATTGAGTTCAACAATTTTAGATCTCCTCCATCCCCACCCCCTTTCCGACCACCCCCCTTTTTTCCAATAATTTATATAGATTTTTCTTTTCCCACCTATTTCCATTATTTTTAAATGTATTTCCTTCCATTGTTTTATCTCTACCTTTTAGCCTATTTCGATCCCTTCCCTTCACCCCACCCCACCCCCACTAGGTCTATCTGTACCTTGCTTGTCCTGCTTTCTACCCTTAATTAGCACATTCCTTAGATAATATCACCACCGTCAACACCTCTTTGTCCTTTTGTCTATGACATCTTTTGGCTATCTCCACCTATCACTGGCCCTCTATCCAGCTCTACCTGTCCCACCCCCCTTAAACCAGCTTATATTTCACCTCTCTTCTATTTTTACTTAGTTCTGTTGAAGATTCATACGGACTAGAAACATTAACTGTGTTCCTCTCTGCAGATGCTGCCAGACTTGCTGAGTTTTTCCAGGTATTTTTATTTTTATTTTTGTTTTGGAGTTCCAGCATCTGCAGTTTTGTGCTTTTACCTTTGGGTTCTCTTTGTGTTTATTCTATAAGCTGTAAGCCAAATTTAAAATTAATTCTAAATTACAAGATGATTTTTATGTTTGTTTGTATTTGCAGTCAGCCTATGTGACTGGAAAAGAATTTATCATCGATGGAGGATGGAGCTTGTGATTATTATAAGGCACAGATGGTGAACAATACAAATTACCTGATTCAACTCAGCCAGCTGGAGATGGTATTCTTGCACTTATGAATGGATGACTTGTCATTTTTCAGTTCTGTACATTTGAAACTGATTTTTTCAATGTGACTCTCCAGACAGGGACTCACCCACCAGGACTGCAGTTCAGCCTATCATCTAACTACTTGCCACATATTTAAATCCCTAATGAAATTCCCAAAAAGTCTGTGCCATAGAAGCATGCATGCAGAAAATCATCCACATAGATAATGATACAGCACAGAAGGAGACCAGTCAGCCCACTGTGCCTGTGCCAGCTCTTTGAAACAGCTATTCAATTGATTCCACTCCCCTGCCCTTTCCTCTTAACCCTCCAAATTCTCTCTTTTCAAATAGTTAACCAATCTCCTTTTGAAGTTGCTGTTGAATCTGCTTTCATCACTCTTTCAGGCAGTGCATTCCAGATCTTAACAACTTGCTGATTTAAAAAAAATGTTTGTTCCTTATTCTGCATTGCCTCTGGTTCCATTTACCAGTCACAGTAAATCTTTGTTCTCTGGTTATTGACCCTTATTTACTTAATGATTTTGAACCCGTCCATCAAATTTTCCCTTTCTCTGATCTAAGGACAGCAACTCCAGTT
Source organism: Carcharodon carcharias (assembly GCF_017639515.1). NCBI lineage: Eukaryota > Metazoa > Chordata > Chondrichthyes > Lamniformes > Lamnidae > Carcharodon > Carcharodon carcharias. The sequence continues at coordinate 1,453,956 of NC_054467.1, read as the reverse complement.
TCTCAAGATTTTCCACATAACTAACCAATCTACTAAATTTCCTTAATAAAAACAGAAAATGCTGGAAAAACCTGGCAGCATCTGTGGAGAAAGAAACAGAGTTAACGTTTTAAATCTGTATGACTCTGCTCCAGAGTGACACGGACTTGAAACGTTAACTGTTTCTCTCTCCACAGATGCTGCCAGAGCTGCTGAGTTTTTCCAGCATTTTCTGTTTTTATTGCAGATTTCCAGCATCTGCAGTATTTTGCTTTTACTAAATTTCCCTTGTGCCCTCACTAAGGCCTTGACCTCCTTTCTAAGGTGTGGGGCCTAGAATTGAGCTAATTATACCATTCCCATCTCTAAGAGAGAAAAGCAAAGACTTGCATTTATATAGTGGCCTTTCATGTTCACTGGACATCCCAGAGCTGTTTATAGCCCATGACGTAGTCACTGTTGCCATGTAGAAAATATGGCAACCAATTTGTGGAAAGCAAGCTCCCACAAACAGCAATGTGGTAATGACCAGATAATTTTTTTGTGCTTTTGATTGAGGGATAAATATTGGCCATGACGCCAGGGAGAAACTCCCTACTCTTCTTCGAAATAGTACCATGAGATCTGAGAGGACAGGTTGAGCCTCCCTCAGTTTAACATCTTGTCCGAAAGATGGCATCTCCCAACAGTGCAGGACTCCCTCGGTACTCCACTGGAGCGTCAGCTTTGCTTTTTGTGCTCAAGTTCTAGAATGGAATTTGAACCCACGGTCTTCAGAGGCAAGAGTGCTTCCAACTAAGCCACAGCTGACATTTAAGGAGGATTGTAAGATTGTGTCTGGAGCTTCCACAATTCCCACTTGTATTTCCATCAATAGCCTAGGATGCATCCCATCAAGGCCAAGTGGCTTTTCTACTTTGAGCATTGTCAACCATATCTCTATCTATTTTTATCCTGTCCAATTTCTCTCCTCCCTCTTATATTGTGACCTTGGCAACATTCTCTTATTTAGTGAATACAAATGAAAAGTACTCACTTCAGCCTAAGATCTCCTTTTTCATCTCCAATCAGCCTTCCTTTGACTATCCTTTTTATATGCTTATGGAAGATTTTTTGATTCCCTTTTTATGTCATCTGCTAATCTATTCTCAGACACTCTCTTTGGTCCTCATTTCCTTTCTCAGTTCTCCTCCATTCTTCTACTGCATTATGAACCTGTCTCATTTTCTATTTCAGTTTAATCTCTATATCTTTAAACCCCGGGGGGGTCTAGCTTTGGATGTCCTTCCTTTTCTCCTGAAGGGAATGGGGCTCCTTCATGTCCAAACTATCTCCTGTTCGAAGGTTTTCCATTGCTCATTTACTCGTTTTACCCACCAATCTTTGATTTCAGACCACCTGGGGCAGATCCCTTTACAAGTCACTGAAATTAACTCTCCTCTAATTGTCCTTTGGTAGTACAGAACTTCAGCATTGCCAAGAAAAAGAGACGTGTAGAAGCTTTTCATTTTGCACTCATCAGGACACCACAAGAATACCAAAATAAGGGGAAAACACAATTTATTCTATATGTGAAGAGAGTGCTGGTAGGTTGGCAAGTGGACTCTGATTGGTAGAGGCGTTACTATAGAGAATGCACCAGTGACAGTGATTGACAGTTAACTGCCAAGCATTGTTTGAAATTTAAACCAGGTAGCCTGACCCTAATTGGTCAAGGCATTGCCCTGAGGAATGAGTCAACAAATGACTGTCACTTATTTTGTTTAACTCTAATTGAATATTTTCACATTTGATTTTTATGTGTTCTTTTTCCATAACTGCTCTAAATTTAATAATATCTTGTGATGCCTGTTCCCCAGATACTCCTCCACTGAAACATGTTCCATTTGCCCCACTTCATTCCCCAGAACTAGATCCACCACCGCTTCCTTCTTCGTCAAACAGAAAAGATATAATCAGGAAAGTTCTCTTGTACACATCTCAGGAATTGCTTCCCTTCTTTTCCCTTTACATTGTTATTTTCCCAATCTATATCAGGACAATTGAAGTTCCTCATTATCATTACCCTAAGATTTTGACATCTTTCTGCAATTTAATCCTTTATCACTGTCTGGCTATTGGGTGGTCTACAGTATATATCCAGCAGTCTAAGCTCTTCTATTGTTCCTTCATTCTAAGCAAATCAATTCTGTCTTTGACCTCAAGTGCATCATCACTTTCAAGTGCTGTACCAGTATCTTTGATGAAAACAGCCACCCCTCCTTTTTTTCTTTTATCTTTTCTGCATACGTTATCGCCAAAAGATTAAGTACCCATTCCTCCTCTTATCTGAGTCAGATCTCTGTTTATAATCCCACTTGGCTAGATGCACCTGCAGTTCGCCAAGCTTATTTACCACACTCCCTGCTTTTATGCACCTGCTCCAAATCTATCTTAGTCTGCTTCCCCATTGCCCCAGGTCTCATTCATCCTATTCTTTATTCTATTACTGTTTGCCTCTCCCACTCATTGGTGTGTATCTCCTCTCTAATACTTCAGCCTGGTGCCCCTCTCCCTGCCTATTTACAGTAAATCTCCATCACCACATGTGGACATTGATTCGGTCCTGTTGTGGTGCAACCTGTTCCCACTGCTCCAGACTGGCTCCAATCCCCAGGAATCTGAAGTTCTCCCTCCTCCGCCATTCCTCCAGCCACACATTAACCTGTTGTAATTTACTGTTACCATACACACGAGCTGTAACAGTTTTTTTCTACATGTCATTGGTTGCAATATGAGCCATGATTTCCAGATGTTCCCCTTCTGCCTCCCCTTGCCACCTTTGGAAAATTTGATTTGTTAATGATTTCCTTCAAAATAAACTTGTAACTTCACCAAGAGAAAGTGCTACAGGCTGCAAATAAAATCTAATTATCAGATACATCTGTTTCCAGTTCTGATAATTAAAAAACACCTTGGAAACATGTCAATTATCAGGAGAAATTTAGCAGACCGGGGCTCTCTACTCTGGAGAAGAGAAGACCAAGATGAGAATGACGGAGATCTTTAAAATTATGAAGTGACTTTGAAAAAGGCAGTGTGTGGAAACTTTCTGCTTGTGGGTGAATCCAGAACAAGAGGAAATAAATATAAGACAGCCAATACTACCTTTGAGATCCTGTTTGCTAATTTCCTACTTTTTTCTTCTGTGAGCATCACTGACAAGGCCAGCATTTATTGCCCATCCCTAATTGCCCTTGAACTGAGTGGCTTGCTAGGCAATTTCAGAGGGAAGACCAGGTAAGAATGGCAGATTACCTTCCCTAAAGGACATTAACGAACTACTTGAGTTTCTACAACAATTGATAGTTGCCATAGTCACCATTACTGCGACTAGTTTTATATTCCAGACTTAATTAATTGAATTTAAATTCCACCAGCTGCTGTGGTGGGATTTGAACCTATGTCCTCAGAGGATTAGCCTGGACCTCTGGATTACAAGTCCAGTGACGTTACCACTACGGCGCCTTCCCCTGAACTCTGACTGCAGGACCACATCCCTCTTTCTACCTATGTTGTTGGTATTGATGTGGACCATGACCTCTGGCTGTTCATCCTCCCCCCTCAGGGTGCCCTGAAGCTATTCAGTGACATCCTTGACCCTGGCACTGGGGGAGGCAACATACCATCCTAGATTAACGTCAGCACCCGCAGAAATGCCTGTCTGTTCTCCTAACTATCGAATCTCCTAATACTATTGCTGTCCTGGTCTTTTTTGTACCCCTGTGCAGCTGAGCCAGTCATGAACTTGGCTCTGGCTGCACTCCCCAGATGAACGATCACTGTCATCATTATTCATAACTGAATGCTGTTTGGAGAGAAGGATGCACTCAGGGCACTGCTGCACTACCTGCCTGTTTCTTTTTGACTGGTGATTACCCATTCTCTCTCTCTCAGCATACTCTAAAGTTGCAGCATGACCACATCTACAAAATGTGTTATCAATGAAGTTCTCAAACTCAGGATGTACTGCAGTGATACCAGCTGCTGCTCAAGTTCCGAAACCCAGAGCTCAAGCTGCTGCCACTGACGATAGATACTTCCTGCACAAATGGTCATCCAGGACACAGAAAGTATCCTGGAGTTCCCATATTGCACTAGAGATGTACTCTAGGGGTCAAAGCTGCCCTGTAATTCCTCTAATAGATAATAAACATTGCTATGACTAATAAACCATGCTACTTAAAAAAGAGACTCACCAGCTACTTCATTGATGTCACTTAAATATAGGAAAACTGAACGTTTTAAATAATCCTGATTTAATTTTTTAAAAAAATTTGCCAGCTGCTTAGTCTAACTCCCTGACTTTAAGGAAAGGGAAACACAACAGTAAAACACACCAGCCAATCAAGTCACAATCTTCCTGTGATATCATGGTTTAATTTTATTCAAATTTTCAAATCCACCCCAACCCTGGCCTGACCATGCCCCCTGACCCCACCCCCGGCCTGACCATGGCCCCCTGACCCCAAACCCCCAACCCAAACCTGGCCTGACCACGCCCCTGACCCCACCTCCCCAACCCGACCCTGGCCTGACCACGTCCCCTGAACCCACCCCCACCCCACCCTGACCATGCCCCCCCCTCCCCAACTCAACACTGACCACGCCTCCTGACCCCACCCTGGCCTGACGACGCCCTGACCCCAAACCCCCACCCCACCCTGGCCTGACCACACCCCCTGATCCCACTCCCCCAACCCAACCTGGCCTGACCACGCCCCCTGACCCCACTCCCCCAACCCAACCCTGGCCTGACCACGCCCCCTGACCCCACTCCCCCAACCCAACCCTGGCCTGACCACGCCCCCTGACCCCACTCCCCCAACCCAACCCTGGCCTGACCATGCCCCCTGACCCCACTCCCCCAACCCAACCCTGGCCTGACCACGCCCCCTGACCCCACTCCCCCAACCCAACCCTGGCCTGACCGCACCCCCAACTCAGTCCTGGCCTGTCCCCACCCCCAACCTGGCCTGACCCTGTCCCCAACTCAGCCCTGGCGTGACCCTGCCTATGACGCTACCCATGACTCCATCCCAGCTTGGCCCTGACACTGCCGCCAACTTTACCCCAGTCCCAACCCCACTCCAGCTGTATCTCTAACTCCATCCTGGCCTGCACACAGCCCCGCATCCCCGACTCCATCGCGGCCTGTCCCTGTCCACGATGCCATTCCTGACTTCATGCCGACTTGGCATCAATTCCGACACTGCCCTGGTCCCAACTCAGCTCCCTACCCGAGAGCCGACTCCATGGCCTGACCGCCCCAGTCCCTGACCCCATCCCGATCTCCAGCTCCGCCTACGGTACCGCCCTCCCCCCCCCCCCGGCCCCTACCCTCTCCGGTCCCTACTGCACCTCCAACTCTGCACATGGTCCCTAATCTACCTCAGTGGCATTTTCCCGCACTATCCTCTTATCCCTTCATGTCTTTAATATCTAGAAATTTATTAATCTTCGTCTTGAGCATACTCAATGACTAAGAATTCCAAAGATTCACCATCTGACTGAAAACATTCCTCCTCCTCTCATTCCTAAATGGCCTGCCTCTTATTCTGAGACTGTCACCTGGTTCTAGACCCCTCCCCCCACTCAGCCCAGGGGGAACATCCTGCATGCATCTACTCTGTTGAGCTCTGTAAGAATTTTCTCATTTTCAATGAGATCATCTCTCATTCTTCTGAACTCTAGAGGATACAGACCCAGTCTCCCCAATCTCACCATCCCAGGTCTCAGTCTAGTGAACCTCCATTGCACTCCCTCAATGGCAAACATGGAGACCAAAACTACACACAATATTCCAGGTGAAGTCTCACCAAGGCTCTATATAATTGCACCAACACTTCCTGGCTCCTGCACTCAATTTGCCTTCTTAGTTGCTTGCTGTACCTGTATGTTAGCTTTCAGTGACTCATAAACAAGGACACCCAAGTCCCTTTGAAGTTCAACACTTCCCAGCCTCTCACCATTTAAGAAATGCTCTCCATTTCTGATTTTCCTACCAAAGTGGACAACCTCACATTTTTCCACATTATATTCCATCGGCCATGTTCTTTCCCACTCACTTAGCCTGTCTGAATTCCCTTGAAGCCTCTTTGTATCCTCCTCACAACTCACATTTCCACCTAGCTTTGTGTCATCAGCAAATCTGGAAACGGTACATTTAATCCCCACATCCAAATCATTGATATAGATTGTGAATAGCTGTGGCCAAAGCACTGATCCTTGTGGTACCCCACAAGTAACAGCCAGTCATCCTGAGAATGACATTCCTACTCTCTGTTTTCTGTACATTAACCATTTCTCAATCCATGCCAGTATATTCCTCCCAATCCCATGTGCTCTAATTTTGTTTGCTAGCCTCCTGTGTGGGATCTTATCAAAAGCCTTCTGAGAATCCAAATAGAGGGGCATAGTGGTATTGTCACTAGACTGATATTCCAGAGACCCAGGGTAATGCTCTGGGGACCTGGATTTAAATCCCACCATGCGAGATGGTGAAATATGAATTCAATACAAATCTGAAATTAAAAGTCTAGTGATGACCATGAAGCCATTGTCGGTTGTTGTAAAAACCCATCTGGGTCACTAATGTCCTTTAGGGAAAGGAACCTGTCATCCTTACCTGGTCTGGCCTACATGTGACTCCAGGCCTACAGCAATGTGGTTGATTCTTAAATGCCCTAGCAAGCCACTCAAGGGCAATTAGGGATGGGCAATAAATGCTGGCCCAGCCAGCGATATCCCCATCCCACAAATTAATTTTTAAAAAATTCACTGGTTCCCCATTATCTATTCTGCTAGTTACATCCACGTTGACCCTGCCCAATCCTACCTTTATTTTCTAAGTGTCCTCTTGTCACATCCTTTATAATAAATTCTAGCATTTTCCCTGCTACTGATGTCAGACTAACAGGTCTGTCGTTCCCCCATTTTCTTTCTCTCTCCTTTCTTAAATAGTGGGGTTAGATGTGTTACCTTCCAATCTGCAGGAACTGTTCCAGTATCTATAGAATTTTGGAAGATGATCACCAATGTATCCATTATCGCCACAGCCATCTCTTTCAACACACTGACATGTAGATCATCAGGTCCTGCGGAGTTATCAACTTTCAGTCCCATTAATTTCTCTAGTACTTTTGCACTAATACTAACTTCTTTCAGTTCCTCATTTTCGCTAGTCCCTTGATTCTCTAATGTTTCTGAGCTTTTTGTATCTTCCTTTGTGAAGACAGACACAAAGTGTTTGTTTAGTTTCTCCGCCATTTCCCTATTCCCCATTGTAAATTTTGTCTCTACCTGTAATGGGCTCTACAATTGACTTTGCTTATCTTTTTCTTTTCACTTATAGAAGCTCTACGTTCTGTTTTTATGTTTCTCACTCGTTTAGTTTTATATTCCATTTCTTCTTTATCAGTTTCTTGGCCCTCCTTTGCTGAATTCTAAAATATTCCCAATCCTCAGGCTTGCTTTTTTTTGGGCAACTTTATAGGCCTCTTCCTTTGACCTAATGCAATCTTTAACTTGTCTTGTTACCCATGGTTGGATCGCTTTTCCTGTTGGATTTTTGTGCCTCAAAGGGATTATATTTGTTGCAAGCTATGTATTAATTCTTTAAATACTAGCCATTGCCAGTCTACAGTCATACCTTTTAAATATGGATTCCCAATCTACCACAGCCAACTCACCTCTTATACCTTTGAAGTTTCCTTTGTTTAAATTTAAGGCCCTAGTTTTGGATTGAAGTACATCACTTTCAAACTTAATGTAAAATTCTATTGTATTATGGTCACTCTTTTCTAAAGGCTCCTTTACAACAAAATTTTTAATTAGCCTTTTCTCATTGCATCCCTCACCTCCAATTGAAGTCATGTAAGCTCTTTTGGACCCATGCACACAACCTCACGAAATGCAATTTCAGAAGCTGCGAAAAATGAATGGTCCTCACAAGGAGTCATGAACAAATACCTCGTGAAAGACCCAACATAGAAGGGCCCTGGTTCTGACCTCCCACAAAGCTCATGGGTATCCCTGAACCACATCCGTACAAACCATGGCAGATGTGGATACCTAATGCACAAATAGAAAATTAAAAACTCTCCTGTGTGGGACTGTGGCCACGCAGAACAGACCATGGAATACATAACTCGATTCCCGAAACAAGTACTAAGGAGGTATTACAGTGATACCGCCTGTATCAGACTGATGTAATATCCTGGCTTGACCACCTTGATGTAAAATTACAGTTGTTGCTCTATACCTGGCCAAACAAAAAAAGATTGCATAATACAACATCTAAACTAACCTCTTTCCTAGTTGACTCCTCAACATATTGCATTAGAAAACCATCTCATATACATTCCAGGAATTTGTCCTCCACATCATTACTACTAATTTGGTTTACCCAGTCTAAATGTAGATTGAGGTCCCCCATGATTACTGTATTACCCTTGTTACATGCACCTCCAGTTTCCTGATTTATACTATGCTCTACATTACCACTACAGTTTGGTGGTCTATGAACAAATCCCACCAGTGTTTGCTTCCTCTTGCTCCACCCAAACAGATTCGACATCTTGATCCTTCGATCTAAGATCCTCTCTTACCAATGTACTGATCCCATCCTTTATTAACAGCACTACCCCACTTTCTGTTTGCCTATCCTTCCTAAATATTGCATACCCTTAAATATTCAGTTCTCAGCCTTGGTCATCCTACAGCCATGGCTCCATAAAGGCAATTAGATCATACCCATTCACTTCTATTTGTGCCGCTAATTCATTTACCTTGTTTCAATTGCTGCACGCATTCAGTTAGAGTGCCTTTAAGTTTGCCTTAATATTTTTCTATATTTTGACCCTATTTGATGCTGGCCATTTTTCCACTGCCTTCTAATTTTGTTTATTACTTTTCTTCCTACCATTACCAGCTTTGCTTCTCTTCTATCTGAATTCTCTCTCTGGTTCCCATCCCCCGACAAGCTAGTTTAAACCCTCCCCAAAAGTCACATCCACAGTCGCAGAAACGCCTGTCTGTTCCTCTAACTATTGAATCCCATGCCACCATTCCTCTTCCACTCTTCTTCCTCCCCTCCTGTGCAGCTGAGTCACCCATGGTGCCATGGATTTGACTCTAGTTGCACTCCTCTGAGGAACCATCGCCCAAATTGGAAAACCGGTTATTGAGTGAGATGGATTCAGGGAGCTCCTCACTACCTGCCTGGACCTCCTACACTCTGGCGGTCAGCCATTCCCTCTCTGCCAGTACTCTCCTAACCGGTGCTGTGACCACCTCCCTAAATGTGCTATCCAATATAGTTCTCAGCCTTGTGTATGCACTACAGTAAATCTGGCCATCACTCAAGTTCCAAAACCTGGAGCCCAAGATTCTGCAGTTGATTCACTTCCTTCACATGTGGTCATCTAGGCTATAAGAAACATCCATGATTTCCAACATGTCACAGGATGCACACTCCACATGGCTGAGCTTCTCTTTCATGCCTTTATTTTACAGATTAATTATTATAAACTGGAGACTAGAAAGTAGAAATTCTCACCAGTTACTCACCAATCAGTTCCTACCCCTGTGCAAATGTCACTTGTTATTCCTGACATCACATTTGGATCTCTGTCTGCGCTCACTGGCTGCTTTTTATGCCCCACCCAGCTCCCACTCCTTCCCCTGGTCTCCAAGTGAAGTCTCACTCCCTCCAATGCTTTTTATGCCCAGTTGGACTCTCACCCTTTTCTTCTGCTCTCCAAGATACGAGAAACAAGAAATATTCATCAGCCAATCACCTACCTGCTTCCCTGTGATGTCACATATTCATTGTTCTTTTAGAACGCAGGTTCTGACTGGCTCCTGGTTAGATAGCCCACTGCCATTTCATGCTCTCTGCCTTGGCGGTAGCATTGAGCAGATATTGTGTCGGTCTTCACTGTAGAAGATTTGGAAAACTTTACAAAGGTACTTGAAAATCAAGAGGTGAAAGAGAGGGAGGAACTTAAAACAATCACCACCACTAGGGAAAAGATGCTAAGAAAACTATTAGACATAAAGGCCAACAAGGCCCCAAGACCAAATGATCTGCATCCTAGTGACTTCAGAGATTCCGAGATGCATTGGTTATAATTGTCCAAAATTCCTCAGATTCTGTAAGGGTTCCAATGGATTGGAAAATAGCTAATGTAACACCTTTATTCAACAAAGGAGGGAGATGGAAAGCAGTAAACTATAGGCCAGTTAGCCTAACATCGCTCACAGGGAAATTGCTACAACCCATTATTATAGGAGGATACTTAGAAATGATATTATCAGGCAGAGTCAACATAGGTTTGTGAAATAGAAATTGTGTTTAACTAATTTATTAAGAGGTTTTTTGAGGAAGTAACAAGAAAGTCGGATAAAGGGGAGCCTGCAGATGTGGTGTACTTGTATGTTCAGAAGGCATTTGATAAGGTGACAAATCAAAGGTTACTTACTAAACAAGGTAAGAGCACATGGTGTAGGGGTAATATATTAGCATGGACAAAGGATTAGTTAGCTAACAGGAAGCAGAGAGTAGGGATAAATGGGTCTTTTTGAGGCTGGCAAGATGTAACGAGTGGGTTGCTACAACAATCAGTGCTGGGCCTCAACTAGCTACAATCTATATCAATGATTTGGAGGAAGGGACTGAATGCATGGTTGCTAAATTTGCCAATGATATCAAGATAGTGCATCTAGATGCACTAAGTTGTCAAGAGGAAGTGGAGAGTCTGAAAAGGGATACGGACATGTCAGTGGGAAAAAATTTGGCAGATAGAGTATAATGTGGGAAAATGTGAACTTGTCCACTTTGGCAGAAATAGAAAAGCAGCATAATATTTAAATGGAGAGAGATTGGAGAACTCAGTGGTAGAGAGAGATCTGGCTGTCCTGGTACATGAATCACAAAAAGTTAGTATGCAGGTACAGCAGGTGATTAGGAAGGCAAATGGGATGTTGGTGTTTATTGAAGGAGAATGGAATATAAAAGTGGGGAGATTTCACTGTAACTGTACACGGCCTTGGTGAGACCACATCTGGAATACTGTGTTCACTTTTGGTCTCCTTATTTGAAAAAATATATAATTGCATTAGAAGCAGTTCAGAGAAGGTTCACTCAGCTCATTCCTGGGATGAAGGAGTTATCACGAAAAAAGGTTGAGTAGGTTGGGCCTGTATCCATTGGAGTTTAAAATGAGGGGTGATTTTATTGAAACATCTTGAAGGGATGATAGTATGGATACTGGGAGAATGTTTCCTCTTGTGGGAGGAGACTAGAACTAGGGGACATAGATCAAGAATGAGAGGTCTCCCTTTTAAAGCGGAGATTAGGAGAATTCTTTTCTCTGGGGACCATTATTATGTGGAATTCTCTTCCCCAGAGCACAGTGGAGACTGGATCATTGAAGTTATTCAGGGCTGAGTTAGATAAATTTTTGATAGACAAGGGAGTCATGGTTATCAGGAGACAGACAGGAAAGTGCAGTTGAGATCACAACCAGATCAGCCATGATCGTATTGAATGCCAGAGCGGGCCCAAAAGGCAGAATGGTCTTGTGCTCCTACATCCTATGTTGCTATGTAAAAAGGTAAAAATGTACTATTCAGGTTAAAACTTAATATTTGAATTTATTTACAAGAATTATAATTACACAGAAAATAACCACATTTATCAAGAAGGTTTTTCCCCATTAACCATGCAATCAGCTTCACCAGTCAGGTAGGCAGAGTTTGAATCGCACATTTCAAGTTATCCTGGTGGATTGCAACTGCTCTTGATGCCTGACTTGTTGATCAAACAAATCGATTAGAAGATATTCCGAGTATAATACAAACATTTACAAATTTGCATACATTTAACATTTCAAAGACAAAGAATTTTCTGGTGCAATGAATTCTATACATAATGACTTCCTGCTAGACAACCTACTGACCACCATTCACCAAAACTATTAACTACAGATTGGTTAATTGTTTTACTTTCCCCACACTTGCAATCTCATGTCATTTAAAACCTCATATAGGAAATATATAGAGTTATACAGTCATGTACAGCACAGGTGGAGGCCATTTGGCTCATCAAGTCCGTGCTAGCCATCCGTAGATCAATCCAGTCAGTCTGACTCCCCTGCTTGATCCCTGTAGCCTTATATAAGAAACAGCAGCTCCAACAATACTCAAAAAGCTTGACATCATCCAGGGCAAAGCAGCCCACTTGATTGGCACCCCATCCACAAACATTCACTCCCTCAACCACCGACGAACAGTGATAGTAGTGTGTACCATCTACAAGATACGCTGCAGAGAATCATCAAGGCTCCTTAGACAGCACCTTTCAAACCAACAACCACTACCAATAGGAAGAACAAGGGCAGCAGCTACACAGGAACACCACCACCTGGAAGTTCCCCTCCCTCCAAGTCACTCACCATCCTGACTTGAAAATATACTGTTGTTACTGTCACTGGGTCAAAAACCTGGAACTCCCTCCCTAACAGCACTGTGGGTGTACCTACACCACATGGACTGCAGCGGTTCAAGAAGGCAGCTCACCACCACCTTCTCAAGAGCAAGTAGGGATGGGCAATAAATGCTGGCCCAGTCAGCGACGCCCACATCCTGTAAAATGAATTTAAAAAAGCACCTCATCTTTTGATTGGGCACTTTACATCCTTTCAAGACTCAATATTTTTGGTTGCTGTTGATACAAAATTAGGGGGCTGAGTTAGCAGTGAGGAAGAGGCTGCAGACAGGTTGGATGAGTGAGCAAGAACTAGCAGATTCAGAATTATGTGGAAAAGAGTGAAGTTATCCATTTTGATAGGAAAAACAGAAAAAAAAATGTTTTAAACCGGTGAGAAACTGGGAAATTTTGCTATTCAGGGGCATTTTGTAGTCCTTGTAAATTACTAAGTTAACATGCAAGTACAATATCTAACATGCAAGTACAATATCCTGACTCAAGCTACCCACCTCAGTAGCAAAAATCCAGCCCATAAGATTCTTAAGGGGCTTTGACAGTGTCGATTCTGGGAGAATGTTTCCCCTGACTGGGGACTCAAGAACATGGGGTCAGTCACTTAGGATAGAGATGAGGAGAAATTTCTTCACTCAAAGTGCAATGAATCATTGTAATTCCCAACCCCATAGGAACTTAAATGTTCTAGTATGTATATTCAAAACAAATGGATTGAGTTTTGGCTACCAAGTGAATGAAGGAATATGGGGATAGTGCATGAAGGTGGAGTTGAGGTTGATGATCAACCATAAACTTATTGAATGATGAAGCAGGCTGAAAGGGCCAAATGACCTCCACCTGCTCCTATTTCTTATGTTCTTAAATTCAATCTAGCTAATTACCACATCAGTCTTTTCCCAAAGTGATGGAAGATGTCATGGACAGTGCTATTGAGCCAAACTCGCTAATAACCATCTAACTTCAGTAAAACAATTGCACTCACCGCTGATCTCAAAAGAGAGCCGCTCGCAAAGATCTATGTGACATGGATTTTCCCTTTCCTGACATCAGTTTGAATCTGGCTTCAAGCATCCAGAAATATTGGTGTCATCAAGCAGGGTAGGCAACCAATCACACTGAAGAATTCTCACAGTCAACAAACCAGAAAGTAAAGACCACTAATTATCTTTTATCTTCAATATTTGATTGAAAACTGGGCTTAAGGTAGAAGCTAAAACAAGCTTATAAAAAATATATTTAATTTTTTTATCCTAATCGGAAAATTCAACATTCCACAAATATAAAAATTAGTTTTCCAGGCACAGGGGTTTTTCAGCAGTAATTATGAACTTAGTACACTGTTAAAATTCCAAATATACGTCATAGGATGCAACTTTATCAAGGGTTTTTACAGCATGACTGAGTGTAAAAAGGTGTTCATCAGTTTAATGTTTCCTAATTACTTCAACAACAACTTTACAGAGAAATGTAGAATAATTGACAATTTCTGAACATCTGCATTTAACTGGATTCGAGAAGTTGCTGGCAACTTCAAAGGAGTAATGACAGCGAACTGAGTTTTGTTATCATTTTTATTGCAAAATCTGGGTTACGTTGACTTTTTTTTTATACTATTATGATCCCTGTAGAGGCAGAGAACTTTAAAAAAAAAATTTCCAAGTGACTGATGGAAAGTGGAGAACAATATTTCACATTTTAAAACCTTTACTGTAACAAACATCCAAAATCACACATCAAACATTACTTAACAGGTAACTAATATATCAAACTAAAGAATAGGTACTTTTGCATTAACTGAAAGGTGTCTCGCAAAGCATTTTTACGCAATGCCTGGCCTCTGAGGTTTGCCTTCCTGGTTATAATTGGAGCCAGAATATTCTAGCTGAGTTGAATGATCGTTGGCAAACACTGAGTTTCGACCTAGCAGAGCAGGAAGAAGTGAAGCTGCTTCAGAGCTGGGAGTGACTGTGGGACTGTTCCTGTAATGCTGCATATCTGCCAGAGGCCAGGCGTTGTGTAAAAATGCTTTGTAAGGCACATTTCAGTTAATTAGTTAATGCAAAAGAGTGCCAGTTTGTTCTGTTCCCTTACTTTTTATACAGATACCAAACTCTCGCCACCATCCTGCTTGGTTGTTAACCATAAGACATAGGAACAGAAATTAGGCCATTCAGCCCATCGAGTCTGCTCCGCCATTCCATCATGGCTGATAAGTTTCTCAACCCCATTCTCCCGCCTTCTCCCCATAACCTTTGATCCCCTTACCAATCAAGAACCTATCTATCTTGGTCTTAAATACACTCAATGACCTGGCCTCCAGAGGCTTCTGTGGCAATGAATTCCATAGATTCACTACTCTCCGAATAAAGAAGTTTCTCCTCATCTCTGTTCTAAAAGGTCATCCCTTTACTCTGAGGCTGTGTCCTCGGGTCCTAGTCTCTCCTACTAATGGAAACATCTTCCCCACGTCCACTCTATCCAGGCCTTTCAGTATTCTTTATGTTTCAATCAGATCCCCCCTCATCCTTCTAAACTCCATCGAGTATAGACCCAGAGTCCTCAAACGTTCCTCATATGTTAAGCCTTTCATTCCTGGGATCATTCTCGTGAACCTTCTCTGGACCCTCTCCAGGGCCAGCACATCCTTCCTGAGATACTGGGCCCAAAATTGCTCACAATATTCTAAATGTGGTCTGACCAGAGCTTTATAAAGCCTCAGCAGCACATCCCTGCTTTTATATTCTAGTCCTCTTGAAATAAATGCCAACATTGCATTTGCCTTCCTAACTACCAACTCAACCTGCAAATTAACCTTAAGAGAATCCTGGACTAGGAATCCCAAATCCCTTTGCACTCCAGATTTCTGAATTCTCTCCCCATTTAGAATATAGTCTATGCCTCTATTCTTCCTACCAAAGTGCATGACCTCACACTTCCCCACGTTGTATTCCATCTGCCACTTCTTTGCCCATTCTCCTAACCTGTCCAAATCCTTCTGCAGCCTCCCCGCCTCCACAATACTACCTGTCCCTCCATCTATCATCTAACACAAAAGTTCACCTTGATCACAGCATTAGATCTCTACCCTTTCTGCAACAGCTTTTCTGTGAAAAGTGTTAAAACTGGCACCCAACATTTGTGGGTTTGTTTGTGTTTCTCTCCCCATAGCAACCAGATCACGTAGGCAAGTACCGAGCTGATGTGTTTTATCCTAACTTTACCATTCCCCCACCACCACCCCCACTTTCAGAATGTTCTGTTTCAATTTAAATTAAAGGGTAGATTTTAAAACATAACCATGTTGTAAAGTTGTGTTCATGGCAATACAATAACCTTCAATAGCTAGAATCTATTATTATGCTGTGATTGCCACTCAGCTTGGAGACATACGCCAGAAGGCTATGTTAACTCTGTTACTGTCAGTAAGCGGATTAATGAGACTGTGCAGCTTACCCAAGTTTGGAAATTTCACTGCATTCATTTGAATGTCATAGAACCTGATTTTGAAGCACATGTTGATGATTCTTTTACAGAATTACAGGTGTTCCAATATCAACAATGAAGATGTCATTGATGGAAAACTGCCCTCATACCTTATGCACTGGAGGAACAGTTTCTGCAAGAAAAGGAATTGCCCTTTTTGGTCTCCACCAACAACCCCCACTCACCCAAAAGCTCAATGCTGTGGTTACATGAAAAGGGCAAAGTATATCCTGACCTCTGCCTCTCTACTGGAGTTTTAGGGTAATTTTGCTCCACAATTTAAAGATTTGGGTATCAATTTTAACCTTTCTTCTACCCAAGTTTCATTACTATGTCACCAATGACCTACTTGCCACAATTGGTGATCTTGCTGTGTGAAGAAGGCCCATCAGCTCCAGTTCTATAACAAGAGGTAAATTAAACAGACCAGAAGTAGGAGAAATAGAAACAAAATCTAAATAATTTTGGGACAGCTGTGTTACCAGTACTGAAATATACACCTACTGCTCTTTGTTAGATTTATATTTTCAGTTCTACAGAATTAAGCAAATCTTGTTTTCTACCATCCAGTTTATAAAATCCTAGTTCAAATCTGTTGACTTGACACTCACATTTCATGAACAATCACATATGAAGCATATTTCAGGAAAATGGTACAGCCCATCCAAAGTGGCATTTACTAATATGCATGATTGTCCCAGTGCAATTCAGTTAGAATGAGGAGTTCAGGCTCACTGCTAATGGGGCTGCGATTATTTACTAGAATTCCTTCTCATTCTTGGAATAGTAGACCTACTGTCTTCAAATTAGTATTTAGCTGTCCTTAACCACCCTTCCTGCCTACTTGTTCCAGTTAAAAGATTACTAACAGAGACCATACAGCTCATCCTACCTTGCATTCTCTTCGCCTCCTCTAACACTGAACTTCCCTCTCTTGTTCCACCATCTGTTTGGTTTTTTCTGCCACCATGCTTTTAACTCAAACTCTCTACTAGATCTTTCCTTTTTATCTCTCCTCCCATGCTTTTAAAATCCCTCCCCATGTCTTTGTACTTTTATTTGGTTGCCTCAGCTGCTCCATTCCTTTCCCTTTTTTCCAAACTCAGTTTCTACCAAATACTTTCCTCATCATTTTAATGTATTCGATGGCATCTTCCTGCACAGGAGCAGCAGCAGCATGCAAACACAAGTTGTTACTGAGCAGGGACTGATGTATATTTGGAATTAGATGTGGGACATGGAGAGGGTGGATTGTAAATTATGGTAGGGTTATGTGAAGGTTTGCTTCATTTCAAACAGCTAGGTCAACAAAGCAAAATAGATTTGATCATTGCCCCCTTATCTTCCAGGCAATATCTATTCTAAGGAGTTCAAAGCTACAAGTCTTTCTTAAAGAATATTGAATGGAATTTAACAACATATCATTTGATGCAGCAGTTAAGTTTTTATTTAATTGATTTGGTACAGTAGTTCCAGATGTGTAAAAGTGACATTTTCCCCAATTAAAGTCAGATATAAAATTAAAATGCTTGATTTGGTACATCCGACAGGCCTAATTTTATTGGCAATTTAAATTAAGATATTTAATTCATTCACCACCTTTGTATAAACTTAGGTCTTCTTTCTTTAATTTTCAATCATGTCATCTGAGATTGTTTCATCTGCATCTATGTGGACTTTAACTTGCTTCCCCACCAGTTTAAAGATGTCATCTGGCTCAATACCTTTGGGTTCTGCCACCTTCACAGTCATCATGTCCAGGGTCAGTTTTGTTCCTACTGGAATAGTCACTTTGGCTACTAATGATTTTCCCAGCTATAAAAGATTTAAAAAATAGATAAATATTTTAACTGCTTTAATGAAACATGCAATATGTTATGGTTTCCCTACACATTATACTAACTGGATTTATGTAGGAGATGATGACATGGTGGTAATGTCACTGGACTAGTACTCCAGTGATGGGTGCTCTGGAGACCTGAGAATCTGGAATTGAAAGCTACTCTCAGTAATGGTGACCATGAAACTATCATCAGTTGTTGTAAAAAAAAATCCATCTGGCTCATGTCCTTTTGGAAAGGAAAACTGCCATCCTTACCCATTATGGCTTACATGTGACTCCAGACCCACAGCAATGTGGGTGACTCACATCTGCTCTAGCAAGCCCTTTCAAGGGCAATCAGGGATAGGCAACAAACACCGGCCTTGCCAGCAACACCCACAACCTATGAAAGAATAAAAAAATACTTCTGCGGAAAAATAACTGATTCAAAACCACAATGTGCTGCCACTAATTTATTCCAATGAGTGTTTCATCTGTATTCTTGCTAGTTTTACACCAGTCATCTTATTGGAAAAAAGCCAACACATGGAATTGATAATTTCTCGTGTGTCTAGAAAGAGTAGATGAGTGTTTTTAAAAAGATTATAATCTTAAAAAAATCCATTTCGAACACAGGCTAAACTTTCTTTCCTTGTCTTTGCACAATGGCATTGAATAATTATTAAAGTGCTGGCACAGAAAGAGAAAAGCTTTAAGTACTTGTTTAGGATTGATTTTGTTCTTCAACATTCTGCACAAACCATTCAAGAAAGGTTACCTTGTTGTGGCAGGCCATCTCACATGGCAGCATGTGTTTGATGGGAGATCCAAACGCTTTTTCTACAGTACGGATGGAGTGAACCAGTTCCCGTAGCTCACTGGGCTCCAGAGATGCTTGGTGGTCGTTGCCCTTCCAGGTTTTGTCCATGGTCACGTGACGTTCCAAAACCTTAGCTCCCATTGCGACTGCTGCTATGCTTATAGCAATTCCAGTTTCATGGCCAGAGTATCCAATAGGAATATCTGGAAATTCTTTTTTATATTCCTGGAAGTAGAAAGAAAAAAAAACATCTCAACAGAAAACAAGTGAAAATTGGGTGAGCAATTGGCAAAGCAATTAGTTAAGAGATTGGGTCAAATCCTGTTTGTTCCTGAATTAATAGTTATGTGGAAGAGATTCCCATGAACAATTGTTAAGTTTTATCCTCTAACTTACTTTGAGAAAAACTGATGCAGATCCACAGGAGGAGATATTAGGACAAATGATCAAAGGCTTGATCAAATAGCTTTAAGAAACATCTTAAAGGAGAAAAGAAAGGTAGAGAGGCTGAGAGGGAATTCCTAAGCTTAGGGCCTTTGCAGCTGAAGGCATGGCTGCCAACTGTGGAGTGATTGAAATCAGGGATGCACAAGAGGCCAGAATTGGAGGAGCGGAGGTATCTTGGAGGGTTGTGGGGCTGGAGGAGATTATAAAGATGGGGAGGAGCCAAGCCATGGAGGGATTTAAAAAAAAATCAAAGTTTTGGTGAACTGGAAGCCAAGGAAGGTCAGCAAACACAATGATGTTGGACTTGGTACAAATTAGGACATGTGCAACAGTGTTAGATGAAATCAAGTTTACAACGTGAGAGGCCAGCCAGGAGTCAGTTAGACTGGTTAACTCTAGGGGCAAAAAAAGCACAAGGGTTTCAGCTGTAGATGAGCTGAGACAAGGGCAGAGTTTGGAGATGTTACAGAGGTAGAAACAGACAGTTTTGGTGCATGTGGTCAGAAGCTCATTGACAGCCAAATATGACACCGAGATTGCAAATAGCCTGGTTCAGTCTCAGACAGTTCCTAGTCAGAGGGATGGAATTTGTGGCAAATACATTGTCTTCCCAATATTTAGTTGGAGGAAATTACTCCTTATCCAGTACTGGATTTCAGGCAAACAGTGACAATTTAGAGATGGTGGAGAATCAAGAAAGATTGTGATGTGTCAGAGCTGGGTCAGTGTCAGTGGGGAAACTAATACTGTGTTTTCAGATGTTATTGAGGGGCAACAGTTAGAAGGGAAATAGGAGGGGGCCAAGGGTAGGTCCTTGGGGGACACCAACACACAATGGTACAGATGTGCAAAGAAACATAGAAAATAGGAGTAGGTAATTCGGCCCTTCAAGACTGCTCTGCCATTCAATATGATTATGGCTGATCCTCTTATCTCAATGCCAAACTCCTGAGCTCCCCTGCCACCCCACCGCACCCCCCAGCCCCTCCAAATGCTGTCTTTAAGAGTCCAGAAATCTATTTCCTTCTTAAATATGTTCAGTGACTTGACCTCCACAGCCTTCTGTGGTAGAGAATTCCACAGGTTCACCATCCTCCGAATGAAGAGTTTTCTCCTCATCTCAGTCCTAAATGCTACACCCTATATCCTGGGACTGTGATCCCTCGTTCTAGAGGCCCCCCCCCGACCACGGAAACATCATCCCTGCATCCAGTCTGTCCATCCCTGTCAGAATTTTATATGTTCTCTCATTCTTCTAAACTCCAGTTAATAAAGGCCTAGTCGACCCAATCTCTCCTCATATGACTATCCTGCCATCCCAGGAATCAGTCTGGTGAACATTCACTACACTCCCGCTATGGCAAGTATATCCTTTCTTTGGTTAGGAGACCAAAACTGCACACAATACTCCAGGTGTGGTCTCACCAAGGCCCTGTACAGCTGCAGTAAGACATCCTTGCTCCTGTACTCAAGTCCTTGTGCAACGAAAGCCAACATACCATTTGCCTTTTTAAATGCTTGCTGCACCTGCATGCTTGCTTTAAATGACTGTACAAGGACACCCAGCTCCCTTTGTACATCAACATTTCCCAATATATCACCATTTAAATAATACTCTGCCATTCTGTTTTTCACACCGAAGTGGATAACTTCACACTTATCCACGTTATACTGCATCTGCCACATATTTGCCAATTCACTCAACCTGTCTAAATCACCTTGAAGCCTGTTTTTTTTTTCATTCACGGGATGTAGGCTTTGCTGGCTGGGCCAGCATTTATTGTCCATCCTTAGTTGCTCTTGAGAAGGTGGTGGTGAGCTGCCTTCTTGAAACCTTTCGACACCCTCCTCATTGCTCACAGACCTACCAAGTTTCATGTCGTCAGCAAACTTGGAAATATTAGGTTTTGTTCCTCATCCAAATCCTTGATACATATTATGAATAGCCGGGGTCCAAGCACTGATCCCTGTGGTACCCCACTAGTCACCACCTGCCACTCCGAAAAGATCCATTTATTCCTACTCTGTTTCCTGCCTCCTAGCCAATTCTCAATTTACCCCCAATCCCATGTGCTTTATGTACACTTACCTCTTATGTGGGACTTTATCAAAAGCTTTCTGAAATTCCAAATACACCACATCCACTGGCTCTGCCTTATCTATTCTGCTAATTACGCCCTCAAAGAACTCCAGTAAGTTTGTCAAACATGATTTCACTTTCATAAACCCACGCTGACTTTGTCTAATCCTGTTGATATTTTCTACGTGTCCTGTTATCACATCCTTTGTTTTTCCACTTCCCTGGCTTTATTCATTTATGTGATGAGGGTGTCACTGGCAAGGCCAGCATTTATTGCCCCTCCCTAAATGTCCTTGAGAAGGTGATGAGCTATAGCCCTGAACCACTGCAGTTGATAGCACTGTTAGGTAGAGAGTTCCAGGATTGGCACAGCAATGATGAAGGTACTGTGGCAAATTTCCAAATCAGGATGTTGCGTGGTGTAGAATCATAGAATGGTTACAGGACAGAGGAAATCAGCTATCCCACTTCCCCACCATTATTCACCGCAAAGCCCTGCAAATTTTCTCTTTAGATCGTTATCCAATTCTCTTCCGAAAGCCACAACTGACTTTGCCTCAACCACATACTCAGACAGTGCATTTTAAATCCCAGCCATTCACTCCTCATAACACTACAAAAACAGAAACAGAAATACCTGGAAAAACTCAGCAGGTCTGGCAGCATCAGCGGAGAAGAGCAGAGTTGACATTTCGAGTCCTCATGACCCTTCAACAGAACTAAGTAAAAATAGGAAAGGGGTGAAATATAAGCTGGTTTGGGGGGGGGGGTTGTTGGGACAAGAAGCCAGTGATAGGAGGAGATAACCAAAAGATGTCACAGACAAAAGAACAAAGAGGTGTTGAAGGTGATGATATTATCTAAAGGAATGTGCTAATTAAGAGTAGAGAGCAGGACAGGCAAGGTACAGATAGCTCTAGTGGGGGTGGGGTGAAATAATACTAAAAGAGTATAAAAGCTGTAGATACACAATGGGTGGAAATACGTTTAAAAATAATCGAAATAGGTGGGAAAAGAAAAATCTAAATAAATTATTGGAAAAAAACAAAAAGGAGGGGGAAGAAACGGAAAGGGGGTGGGGATGGAGGAGAGAGTTCAAGATCTAAAATTTTTGAACTCAATATTCAGTCCTGAAGGCTGTAAAGTGCCTAGTCGGAAGATGAGGTGCTGTTCCTCCAGTTTGCGTTGAGCTTCACGGGAACAATGCAGCAGGCCAAGGACTCCTCTTTGGTTCTTTTGCCATTCACTTTAAAAATCAGTGTCCTCTGGTTCTCAACCCTTCTGTCAATAGGAACAGTTTCTCTTATCGACTCTGTCCAGATGCCCCCTCGTGATTTTGAATACCTCTATCAAAACTCCTCTCAACCAGCTCTTCTCCAAGGAGAAGAGCTCCAGCTTCCCCAATCTATCCATGTAACTGAAGTCCCTTTCTGCACCCTTCCCTAATTCCTTCACATCTTTCCTAAAGTGTAATGCCAAAAATTGAGCAACATACTTCAATGTTTTATGACTAATCTTTATAACTTTCCTGCTTCTGTAATCAATGCTCCTATTTATAAAGCCTAAGTTTTGGTATGTCTTATTAACATCTTTAAGTTCCCATGACACCTCCAATGATTTATGCACATATACATCCAGGTCCCTCTGTTCCTGCATGCCTTTTAGAATAGTACGCTTTACTTAATATTGGCTTTGCCTGTTCTTATCAAAATGCACACTTCTCAGCATGAAATTTCAAATGCCACTTGTCCACCCATTCCACCAGCTTGTCTATGTTCCCTTTATCTCTATCCTTCTCACAGATCACAGTACATAGGTTTCGTCATCTGCAAATTTTGAAATTGTGTCCTGCACATCCAAATCTAGGTCATTAATTAATTTCCTTAACTAACCCAAGAAACTTAAGTTTGTCCCTGATTGTTTTTAAAAGCTTTCCCACGTACCAAAGTTAAACTGATTGGCCTGTAGATTCTGAGCTATCCTTGCACGTTTTTTCAACAAGGGTGTAACATGTACAATTTTCCAGTTCTCTGGTACCACTCATGTATCTAAGGATTATTGTAAGATTAAGCAATTTAAGATTAAGCAGTGTCAGAAATTTTCACCTTTACTTTTTCAGATGTATCTGATTTGGTCCTGGTGATTTATCAACTTGAAATACAGCCAGCCTTTCTAATACCCCCCCATCTCCTACTTGGAGGGGGACTTGCAAGTGCTGGTGTTCCCAAGTGCTTGCTGCCCTTGTCCTTCTATGTGGTACAGATTGTGGGTTTGAAAGATGCTGCTGAAGGAGCCTTGGTGAGTTGCTATATTGCATCTTGTAAATGGTACAAGCTGCTGTCACTGTGCCCTGGGGCTGGAGGGAGTGAATTTTTAAGACAGTGGATGGGATGGCAATCAAGCACACTGCTTTGTTCTGGATGCTGTCAAGCTTCCTCAGGTTTGGAGCTGCATTCATTCAAGCAAAGGGAGAGTATTTCATCACACTCCTGACGTGTCCCTTGTAGATGGTGGACAGCTCTGGGGAGTCAGGGGGTGATTTTTTTTTATTCATTCACAGGATGTGGGCTTCGCTGGCTGGGTCAGTATTTATTGCCCATCCCTAGTTACCCTTGCAGAGGTGATGGTGAGCTGCCTTCTTGAACCACTGCAGCCCATGTGCTGTAGGTACACCCACAGGGCTGTTAAGGAGGGTGTTCCAGGATTTTGACCCAGTGAAGTCCTCCTTACTAACATCTGGAGACTAGTGCCAAAGCTGAGAGAGCTGTCTCACAGACTAGTCAGGCAACAGCCTGACAGTCAACCTCACGGAATCATACCTTATAGATAATGTCCCAGATACCACCATCACCATCCCTGGGTGTGTCCTGTTCCACCAGCAGGACAGACCCAGCAGACGTGGCGGTACAGTGGTATACAGATCGGGAAGGAGTTGCCCTGGGAGTCCGCAACATTGACTCTGAAGTTTCATGGTGTCAGGTCAAACATAGGTAAGGAAACCTCCTGCTGATTACCATGTACCCTACCCTCCCTCAGCTGATGAATCAGGGCTCCTCCATGTTGAACATCACTTGGAGGAAGCACTGAGGGTGGCAAGGGCGCAGAATGTACTCTGGGTGGGGGACTTCAATGTCCATCTCCAAGAGTGGCTTGGTAGCACCACCACTGACTGAGTTGGCCAAGTCCTAAACGACATAGCTGCTAGACTGGGTCTGCAGCAGGTGGTGAGGGAACCAAGAGGGAAAAACATACTTGACCTCATCCTCACCAACCTGCCTGCCACAGATGCATCTGTCCATGACAGTATCAGCTGGAGTGACCACTGCACAATCGTTGTAGAGGCAAAGTCCCGCCTTCATATTGAGGATACCCTCAATTGTGTTGCTTGGCACTACCACTGTGCTAAATGAGATAAATTTCGATCAGATGTAGCAACTCAAGACTGGGCATCCATGAGGCACTGTGGGGCAGCAGCTGCAGCAGAATTGTACTCGAACACAATCTGCACCTATGGCCCAGCATATACCCCACTCTACCATTATCATCAAGCCTGGGGATCAACCGTGGTTCAATGAAGAGTGCAGGAGGGCATGCCAGGAGCATGCTTACTTACTTCCACAGTCAGCAGCAGCCTATAGGGAATAAGTCACAGCTTTTTGATGCTCTTATCTGGCTGGATTTTGCCGCCGGTTTTGGATTCCGACCTTGGCTCAGTAATCTTCCAGATGGGCTAAGGGTTGACAACTCTGGAGAGGTGAGCACTGCTGAGGCAGGCTGGAGACCACTAAGCACCTCAACACAGAAGCAGAAACAATATCTAGGTTGAAGAAGCAGGTCTCATTTGGGGTGCAGACTTTTGTTTGCAACACAACAGTGATGGCCTAGAATTTTATAGCATTTTCCCCCCCACAAACACATCCCTCATTTACTGTCTGATAATTTCAGTTGTTTATAACAGAAATATTTATTCACTCAATGTTTGTTAGGACAGTGAACTTAGCTTTTATAAAACCTGGTTGTTTTTTAACAGAAGAGGACATAGTTTCCCTTCACAAAAACTCAAATCTTCCTTACTGCCAATTCAAAAAGCAGTCCAGCGCAAGGAAACAGGAATAGGTATAAACATTAAAATCCAAGTGTTAAAATCTGTAGTGTCTAACTCTAGAGATTAAGACAATACAGCATAAAAGCTACTGATAGTTGCAGAACAATGGACTGCTTATTGGTTGGGTCTTCAAAGGATGCAGGAGAATGGGGTCACATGCAACTTGGTTGACTATTCCAACACAACTGGCCAGCTTGCTACATTCTGCCCTCCAGAACGATGCTGCTTATGTCCTTACTTGTACCAAATCCTGTTCATCTATCAACTCTGTGCTAACGGAACTATATTGGTTCCCAATTAAGCAGGAGATCGGAAGAGCTATCCCATTAACCCTAAAGAGCCAGCACAGGCATGATGGGCTGAATGGCCCCAATCAATGCTGCCAAGTTCTAAAAACTGTGGGCAAGACAGGAAGAGCACAGAATAAACAGGCAATTCTCTGGAGATGGAGAAGAACGCAAAGGGAGATTTATTCCAAGTACAGCCAGGCAGATAAGCCCTAACTTTTAGGAACTCTCAATGAGAATGCTACATTTGGGCATTATACTGACCGTGATGATACGTAGGTGAGTGTCTTCTGGCTCCACTGGATATGCACTGGTGCACTGGAGAAAGCAAAATTTAGTATTGATGGGTTTCACAGTTTTGTAAACTTCCCTCATTGTTTGCATGCTCTGCATTCCACTAGAGATCACCATTGGCCGACCTGCCAACGCAAAGAAATAATCAGTACAAGTAGAAATTGAATCATATGGTGGAAAATTATGTTGCTTATTTACCTTTCTTGGCAGCTTTTTCCAAATATGGGAAGTTATTTGTGTCTGAAGAGCCAACTTTGAAGAAAGGCACATTCAGTTCATGAAGAAATTCAACTGCCACCTGCAATATAGAGGAGCAAACACTCAGTCTGCAACTGGCATGGATTTTGATAATTAATCCTTTTATTTTGTCTTTCATTCTAACATTGCTATTTATCTGGACGTTTGGCTGTATCTTTCCATTTATAGACTTCCTTATTGCTCACTAACCTTTTTCCTCAACTCATTTCAACAATCTTGATTCCAGTCTGTGCCTACTGAAAAGATACTCAAATTGTGAAATGACTATTAACTCAAGTTAAGCTTCAATAGGCATAGCAACAAAAAGAAAACAGTTTGAATTAACCAGGAAATAAAAGTTTACAGGTGTGTCAGCTGACTGAGTAAAACATGAAAAAGAGGTGCTTCCTGACAGTGCAGCCATGCATATTGCCAGCAGCCTCTGCTAGATGGGAAAGGTGTCAACTATCATTTTACACACCATCATCCTGCTAGTCAGTGCCCCCACCAGCTCTTATCTTAATCCGGGGGCTCTCATAACAGAGTTTTTTTATTTTTTCACAGGACGTGGGTGTTGCTGGCTAGGTCAGCGTTCATTGCCTATCCCTAATTGCCCTCAAGAAGGTGGTGGTGAGCAGACTTCTTGAACCGCTGCAGTTCATGTGGTGTAGGTACATCCACAGTGCTGTTGGGTACGGAATTCCAGGATTTTGACCCAGCGACAGTAAAGGTAAGCAGTGTTCCCTCTGTTGGTACCTTTCTAGAAGCAACAGCCTGGATTTTGCCAGAGTTCCCACTTTGTGCACGCAGGCAGCAGTTGGTCTCCACAAGAACTGGAAAGAAATGACAGCACGTGTGGGAAGGGCACTGTCTGATAAATAAACAGGGCCTTTACTCATGCCAATTGTGTTTTACATTGACAATCAGTATTGTAGTGGTAGACTAATAAAAAAGTACCTGTTTCATTGAAGATTAATAGATGATTTACACGAGGTGCTCGTGGTTAGATAACTTGATAGTTTCTCTCCACACCATTTCATCTGGTGAGGGAGTATAGGATCAGGGGGCATAACCTGAAAGTCGAACTAGGCTATTTGGGGGAAGTCAGGAAGCACTTCTTCATACAAAGGCTGGTGGAAATCTGGAGCTCTCGCCTTCAAAAATCTGAGGTTAGGGATCAACGGAAAATTTAACAGATGATAGATTTTTGTTGGCTAAGGATATTAATGGTTATGGAACAAGGATGGGTAAACTGAAGTTGATGTACAGATCACCAATAAAAGAGTCATTCTGATCTGAATATTCAGTGGGTAACATAACTAGAGATTGTGAATGTGTGTGGCCATTACACAACAGCTCCTGCTAACAACACAGACACATCAACCCTTATGCTGTTAGGAGGAAATGTTGAACATAGCTTGCAGCTAACCATCCCTTTTTGTTAAATGAAATCTATTATTTAGATATCCAAGCACAATGGAGAGATGAAACTTGCAACTATGACCTGAAGGTTCCTGTCTGATCCTATCAGATTGTTTTATGAAACTGGATTTTAAAAACTATGCAAATATAAACAGTATTTACAGGGGACATTATATTTAACCAGAAGTAAAAACACAAATTGGCATAAATAACCTAAAAACAGGACATACCTCATCCATGCCAGATGCTGTGAAAAAGATACCAACTTCTTGTGCAAATTTGGAGAGCTCCCTATACTGCTCGTGACTGAACTCCAGGTAGCGCTTGTGATCTCCATAGGTGGCTCCCCACGAGTGTTTAGACGGGTAAGGCCTTTCTAAAGCTCTCTTGTTAAACTTGTGCTCCAACTCACTCTTTTGGAACTTTGCACAGTCTGCCCCACATTCCTACGAATGAAAAACACAAAGACAGCAGAAATTTACAAAATACTTATTCTTTTCATAACATAGGAGAGGTGGTGGTGTGGTGGCATTGTACTATTGTCACTGGTCTAGTATTCCAGAGACCCAAGGTAATGCTCTGGGGACTTGGGTTCAAATCCCACGACGGCAGATTGTGGAATTTTAATTCAATAAAAATCTGGAATTAAAAGTCTGATGATGATCATGAAACCATTGCTGATTGTCACAAAAAACCCATCTGGTTCAACTAACATCCTTTAGGGAAGGAAATCTGCTGCCCTTACCTGGTCTGGCCTACATGTGACTCCAGACCCACAGCAATGTGGTTGACTCTTAAATGCCCTCTGAACAAGGGCAGTTAGGGATGGGCAATAAATGCTGGCCTAGCCAGTGATGCCCACATCCCATGAACGAATAAAAAAAAATTTACAAGCCAGCACACAAGTTTATAATTAAACCAAATGAATCTCACTGCATTTACAAAAATGAAATGTAAACTACTATTTCTTCCTTGGCAGCTATCATTTTTAGTGTTGGAAAAAGATTATTTAGAAATTACTCTAAAGAGTCAATTTAACCAAACCCATCCAATAGGAAATATTTATAATCAGCCATATCAGCCTTACTGACCAAACTTTTGCTCACTGGTCCTCCTCCAGGTACCATGTCCTAAGAGGGTGTTGGTGACCGTGGACTTCCATTGAGGGGTCCATGATTACGCTTGGTAAAGTACTGCAGTGGGTTGTTGTTGCCTTCTGCAGTATGGCTGACCAGAAACTCTCCCGGTCTTACTGCCTGCTGTCTGCCATCAGGCTATTGGAAGGATTTACAGGCTGATAATCAACCTGTTTGGACTTGAACCCAGAGCTTCTGCCCCAGAGGCAAGGACACCACCCACTGGGCCACCAGACCTCCACACTCACCTGTCCTAACATCTCCTTTGGTACCTCAGTGTGAGATTCTGTGATTTACACTCCATCGAGGCACCCTGGGATATTTTACTACATTAAAGACACTGAAGTTATTGTTAAAATCACAATCTGCTCAAACACATAGACAGGAGCAGATGTCAGAGAACTGATAGCATCGGCAGAATCTTTGTCCCATCACTACACCTCTGCCTCGCACCATTTGATCTCTCCTGCCCTCTATACTATCCCCTGCATCTGCTTAAAAAGGTATTAAATTTTTAACATCTGTCAATTCTGACAGAAATCCTCATCCTGAGATAATAACTCTGTTTCTGTCTCCAGAGCCTGTCTGACTCAGTATTTCCAGCATTTTCTGTTTTTAATTCAGATTTCCAGCATCTGCAGCATTTTATTTTATTAGGAAGCAGCTATGGATTAGGGGGTGGGAAACTGGGCACAATCCAATCCGGATTGCTATTCCAAAGTCCCATCCACAAAAATATGGTGATCAGGTGAGGATGGACATTCAGTTCCTCAGTTCATCACCACAAGCCAAACAGCCTGGCAGCACTGAAGGTCCAGACACTTAAAAGTCATCTGCCTGGAATCAGTAGCTTCAGGAGAATCACAGAGGGAATATTTTGAGCATATCAGGACCACAGACACAAAGTGGAAAACCAATATAAAGCAGAGAGGTGGACAGGAGACAAACAAGGAAGTGGAGGGGGGAAAATGGACAGACACTGAAGAGGACAAATGCGGGCAGGTAAGTAAAAACTTCAAGGGGGAAAAAGGAGACTGACAAGAGGGAAGCAGCAAGAACCCCCTTCTGGTTAGTTACAAAGACAGGCAAGATTCATGGGGCGTGGGGTTGGGGGGACTTACTGGTTTCTCAGAGTTTTAGCTTCTGTTCATCATGTTTCTGCTGAAGGTTCTGATGATGCTGCTCGAGTCTTGTCATCAATTTCTGATTTTATTTTAAAACTGGTTTTAGAATAATCACCCTCCTCCCCCTTCGGATGGGCTGTTCAAACCCCTTCACCGCAACTCCCCCCCCCCACCCTCCCCCCCTCAGCCCTCCCTGCACCCTCCCCTCCCTCAGCCCCCCTCACACCACCCTCCCACCCTCACCCCCACCCCCAACCCCTCCCCTCCCTCAGCCCCCCTCACACCACCCTCACCCCCTCCCCTCCCTCACACCACCATCCCTCACCCCTCACCCCCTCCCTCCCTCATCCCTTCCCCCACCCACCCCCCTCCCCCTGCATCCACCCCCCTCCCCCCTCCCCCCCCCAGGCCCTGCCGCTACCTTGACCATCCGGATCATCTGTTTGGCGATCTCGATGCTGCCCTGGTGGTTCTGGCCGATCTCGGCGATGATGAAACACGGATGATCGCCGCCGATCAGCCGCCCGGGGCACAGCTCGAATTCCAGCGGCATCTTCACCCCTGAGTCCCCGTTCCAGCTCCGGCTGCAGCACAAACCGCCTCACCGAGCGACTCCGCGCCTGCGCCTTGCGGACCTCCCGCCGGGCCCGGCCCCGCCCCGCCCCGCCCCGCCTCCTCCCGCCAGGCACCGCCCCCTATCCGCCACGTCCCCTCCCGCCGGGCCCCGCCCCTGTCCCACGCCGCCCCGCCCTGCCCCGCCCCCTCCCGCAGGGCCCCGCCCCTCTGGCAGCTGGTGCACGCACCCGTAACCAAGGCAACATCTGCCCTTATCAGTGCCCAGAGGTCCCGCCCCATCATCTGGTCCCCGGGTGTCCGGGTTCAGTGTCCCTCCTCCATCCACCCTCCCTTTCCGGTTCTTCCCCCGCCTTTTGTTTTTTCCAATAATTTATACAGATTTTTCTTTTCCCACCTATTTCCATTATTTTTAAATCTATACCTTTTATGCCCGTTAGTCTTTCCACCCCACCCCCACTGGAGCTGTAACTCTTTCGAGTTAAAACCAAATCAACAAAATTGGGATAAATCAGGCACAGCCCCTAATTCAGGTCAGTTGAAAGACCAAGAACAAAGTTTAAAGGAAACTTACAAACTTTAAATCAAAATGTGATTAAAGGGGTTAAGAAAACACCCCAGTCCCCGCGGTGCCCACCGAGCACGGAAGGCCTCGAGAGTGCCAGCAGACACCGCGTGCTCCCTCTCCAGGGACATCCGGCCGCGAACGTAGCCGCGGAAGAGGGACAAACAATCGGGCGGGACTCCCCCGTCGATCGCCCGCTGCCTGGACCTGTTAATGGCCAACTTGGCCAGGCCCAGGAGCAGGTTCACGAGGAGGTCGTCCTCCTTCCCGACCCCCTTCCGCACCGGGTGTCCATAGATCAGGAGCGTGGGGCTGAAGTGAAAACAAAACATCAGTAAAAGGTTTTTCAAGTAACTAAAAAGGGAGTGCAGCCTACAACACCCTATGTATACATGGTCCACAGACTCCACAAGACCGCAAAAAGGGCATGTGTCCTGGGAGTCCGTGAACCTATGCATCCTATGATTATAGGGGACTGCTGCATGCAACACCCTCCAACCCAGGTCTCTGATAGAAAGGGGGAGAACACCTCCGTAGAGGGCCTCCCATCAGGGGCCTCTGCCGCCGGACGGCAACAAGGCACGCCAGGGCGTGTCCGGGCGGCGGACAAGGGCGAGAAAATGGAAGGTGTGCAGCAGCAGTCCGTACAAAAAGCTCCTCTTTGCCGTGCCAAAAGGCACAGAGGGCATGTCCCCGAGGCGGCTCATATTGCGGGGCACCAGCACCCGAGGGAGGGTTCGGGGCTTGGGGCCAATGTGGAATTCTGTCCGAACAGGGGAACGTTCAGACGGAAGACCACCGCGCACCTGGGCCACCTCAAGACCCAAAATAACGTAGGGTCTGAGCATGACCGTTCTCAGGTCTTGGATGGCATCGGCTGCGACCTGGACACTCACAGACGCGCGACTCGCCAACTCCTGTGAGAGCATCCAGCCCAGTCCTCCGCCACCCAGCACGTCCCCGATCCTGGTCACCCCTGCGGCCACAGCCCTCCTCTCCGCCAACCACTGAAAAGGACCGAGGGGCGGATTCCTGAGCAGCGGCTCTCTGACGATAGCCGCTACTCCTGACGGGGGAGAGCTGCGTCACGAGGCGACCACATTCCAGACTTTGATCAGGTCCTGGTAAAAGACGGGCAACGCCTGCAAGGAGCCACCGAGGCCCCTCTGTTCTATAAACAGGAGCTGCACGTCATAATTCAGGCCGTGCACCTGACGGAAGAAATACGTCGTCAGGGCACACCATCTAGGAGGAGGCTCGAAGTAAAGGTATCGCTGCAGGGTCTGAAGGCGGAAAGTCGCCACCTGTGTGCGTAGGCACACTAGCGCCTGACCACCCTCCCTAAGCGGGAGACTCAGAACCTCAGCAGCGACCCAGTGCAATCTTTTGTCCCAGAAGAAGTCAACTAACAATTTCTGGATTCTTGTGACAAAGTCCGGGGGAGGGGTCAAAGTGACCAGTCGATACCACAACATGGCGGCGATCAGCTGGTTTATGACCAGAACTCGACCCCACTAGAGCTGTACCTTGTGTATCCTGCCATCCATTCTTAATTAGCACATTCGTTTAGATATCATCACCTTCAACACCTCTTTGTTCTTTTGTTCTTTTGTCTGTGACATCTTTTGATCACTGCTTGTTTGTCCCTATAACCACACCACCACCCCGACCCCACTTAAACCAGCTTATATTTCACCCCTCTCCTAATTTTACTTAGTTCTGTTGAAGGGTCATGAGGACTCGAAACGTCAACTTTGCTCTTCTCCGCCGATGCTGCCAGACCTGCTGAGTTTTTTTAGGTAATTCTGTTTTTGTTTTGGATTTCCAGCATCCGCAGTTTTTTGTTTTTATTTCAGTGCCTCTGTGTCCGTCCGGGCCCGGTGCCTCTGTGTCCGTCCGGGCCCGGTGCCTCTGTGTCCGTCCGGGCCCGGTGCCTCTGTGTCCGTCCGGGCCCGGTGCCTCTGTGTCCGTCCGGGCCCGGTGCCTCTGTGTCCGTCCGGGCCCGGTGCCTCTGTCTCTCTGGGCTTAAGGTCTCTGAAGTCAGGCAGGACATGCTCGTCCAACCTGATGAAATTTTTGGACATGCAACCTACATGATTGATACAGGTTCCCAAAAAGTATTTGATTGGACTTCAGAGACGAATCTTCCGGTGAGCCTTAAGGCAGATCAATGAATGGAAACGTAGCCATTGGAGAATTGAAAACAAAGTTGTTGATATTTTTTAGATTGAAAAGGTTTAAAGGCTGTTATCCTTCAGCATGATACCTTTATTTCCCATAAATTTTAAAAATGATCTAGGCTTCAGAATTGAGGGAATGTTATGAAAATCTGCTGATGGCAGAAAATTATGTCAGAGATTATGAAACATATTTGGAGGTCAAAGATAGTCTAGCAGGATGGGGTAAACCAGTGGCCTATACAGTTTAGTGTAGGTAAATATGAAAGAACGTATTTGCAAGCGGGATTAAGGAAGTGGCACAGAATGATAAAATGGTGCTTAGATACATTTAACTAAGTGTATCACACTTCTCTATGTTAAAATCCATCTGCCACTTTACACCCACTCCACCAACCCATCTATATCGTTTTGTAGATTATGGCTAATCTCTACACTATCCACTACTCAGCCAATCTTTGTGTCATTTGCAAATTTCCCAATCGTGCCCCCCACAATCACGTCCAAATCATTAATATATAACACAAACAGCAAGGGTCCCGACACCGAGCCCTGTGGAACACCACTTGAGACAACTTTCAATTCACAAGGGCATCCATCGACCATTACCCTTTGTTTCCTGTTACAAAGCCAACCTTTTATCCAGTTTGCCACATTACCCTGAATCCCATGGGCTTTTACTTTCCTGACCAATCTGCCTTGTCAAATGCCTTGCTAAATTCCATGTACACAACATCCACTGCACTACCCTCATCAACCCTTCTTGTCGCTTCCTCAAAGAATTCAATCAAATTTGTGAGGCAAGACCTTCCTTTAACAAGTCCATACTGACCATCCCTGACTAGTCCATGCCTTTCCACATGAAAGTTAATTCTAGCCCTCGGGATTGATTCTACTAATTTGCTCACCACTGATGTAAGACTAACTGGCCTATAATTGTTTGGCATTTCCTTTGATCCCTTTTTAAACAAAGGAACTACATTTGCATTTCTCCAGTCCTCCGGTACCTCCCCTGTATCTAGTGAAGATTTGAAAATCATCCTCAGAGCATCTGCTATCTCCTCCCTGACTTCTTTCAGCAGCCTCGGAAACAATCCATCTGGTCCTGGTGACTTATCAACCTGCCATCTCTCGTCACCTGAGTGAATGTTGTTTAACTAACTTGCTTGAGATTTTTCATGATGGAACAGCAAGGGTTGATGAGGATAATGCAGTTGATGTGGTGTACATGAACTTCCAAAATGCCACACAACAGGCTTATCAACAAAGTTAAAGCCCATGGGATAAAAGGGACAGTGGCAGCATGGATACAAAATTGACAGAGTGACAGAAACAGAGGGTAGTGGTGAACCTGTATTGTTTGGACTGGAGGAAGATATACAGTGGTCTTCCCCAGAGTCAGTGTTAGGGTACTACTTTTCTTGAAATATATGAATCACCTAGACTTGTGTGTCCAGGGCACAATTTCAAAATTTGCAGATGACACAAAGCTTGGAAGTTTTGTGAACCATGCGGGGGACAGTGGACAGGCTGGTGGAATGAGTGGACAAGTGGCAGGTGAAATTTAATGGAGAGAAATGTGAATTGATTCATTTTGGTCGGAAGAATGAGGAAAGACAAATGAAGGGTACAATTCTAAAGGGAGTACAGGAGCAGAGGGACCTGGCTGTATACTTGTACAAAGCATTGAAAGCGGTAGAGCAGGTTGAGAAAGCGGTTAATAAAGCATCTGGGATTCTGGGCTTTGTTACTAGGACATAGAGTACAAAACCAAGGAAAGGACACTGGTTCAGCCTCACCTGGAGTATTGTGACCAGTTCTGGGCACCACACTTTAGGAAGGATGTGAAGGCAGAAAATATTCACAAGAATGGATCCAAGGATGAGGAACTTTAAGTGCATGGATAAATTGGAGAAGCTGAGACTGTTCTCCTTGGAGATTTGATGGCGGTCTCCTATCGTGACCATGAGTGGCCCAGACAGAGTTGATCAGGAGAAACTGTTCCCCTTGGCAGAAGGATCTAAAACCAGGGAGCACCGATTTAAGGTGAATGACAAAAGAAGCATTGGCCGTGTGAGGATTTTTTTTTAAGCCATGAGTGGTTGGGATCTGGAATACACTACCTGAGAATATGGTGGAGACAGACTCATTCAATTGTAACTTTTAAAAGGGAATTAGATAATTATCTGAAGGCAAGGGAGTGGGACTTGGTGTGTTTCCCTTGCAGAGAATAGACATGGACATGATGCACTGAATAGCCGCCTGTGCTGTAACCATTCTATGATGTATATCAGTAGCAAATAAGGTACTTCCTTGTATCATTCTCTAACCACTTTTCCCTTCCTCCACCCAATCCTACTTCTTTCTGCTTCTGCCCCTGCTAAGAACTCTCCTATTTCATTTACAACTGCACTTTCTAAATTCAAAGTGTCTAGCCTTTGGCCCACCTATCACCACATTTATGCAGCTACCGATCAACTTAACCACATCTTCACCTCCACCTTTGAAGCCCTAGTCCCCATTAAAATGATTCACTGGAGGGAATGGTTGAGCAATTAAATTAATACTTAAATCTGTCTTCACTAGAGAACAGGATGCTGCCAATATCAGAGTAAATGAGAAGGAAGTAGAGACACTGGATAGGATAAAAAGAAAGAGGTTGGCAATGCTCAAAATAGAAAAGTCACTGGAAGGTATCCTAGGCAACAGAGGAAAGTAAGGGTGGAAATTACGGAGGTTCTGGCCACAGTTCTAAATAATGTTCAATACTGATTCAATAAATACTTTCAAAAGAAAACCCGCTAAGTACTTGAAGGGGAAAAAATTGCATTACAATAGTGAAATGACTAAGCAATAGGGCTAATTGGACATGAACATTCGAATTAGGAGCAGAAGTAGGCCACTTGGCCCCTCTAGCCTGCTCCACCATTCAATAAGATCATGGCTGATCTGAATATAACCACAACCCCACATTCCCACCTACTCCCGATAACCTTTCACCCTATTGTTAATCAAGAATCTCTCTAGCTCTGCCTCAAAAATATTCAAAGATTCTGCTTCTGCCACCTTTTGAGGAAGAGTTCCAAAGCCTCACTACCCTCTGAGAGAAAAAAAATTTTCCTCATCTCTGTTTTAAATGAGCGACCCCTTATTTTTAAACAGTTTCCCCTAGTCCTAGATTCTCCCACAAGAGGAAACATCCTCTCCACATCCACCATAGTTCTTTCAACAAACTGGCACAGGTACAATAGGCCAAATGGCCTCCTTCGTGCTGTATCATTCTATGATTCTATGAAAGGAATGCAATAGGCTGGTGGAAAGTGAAATGAAGGTTGCTTACATTCTGGGCCATAATTTTTGCACATCATTTCACTAGTTCTTCGATTGATGAAATGTTAAAAATATACACAAGAATGATGCAGTCCAGAAGGAGATCATTCTGCTCTTTGTCACTGTGCCAATGCTCTGACAGAGGTACGCAATTAGTCCCACTGCCCTGCTCTTTTTTCATAGTCCTGCAGATTTTCCCCTTGGAGTATATATCCAAACCTTTTTGAATGTTACTATTGAATCTGCTTTCACCACTTTTTCAGTGCATTATAAATCATAACTTGCTGTGTAAAAAAAATTATCTCAAATTTGATTTTTCACCAATTATTCTTAATCTGCATCCTCTGGTTACTGACCATCCCACCAGAGGAAACAGTTTCTTCCTATATATCCTATCAAAACCCTATAATTTTGAACACCTCTTTCAAATCTTCCTTAACCTTCTTTAGAGTTGTAAGAATTAAAGAGTAGTTATAATGGGGGATTTTAATTATCCGAATATAAGCAGGGATAATAGTAATGTAAAAGGCAAGAGTTTCCTAGAGTGGGTTCACAAAAGTTTTCTTCAGCAGTATATTTCCAATCCAACGAGAGGGGAGGCACTACTGGACCTGGTTCTTGGGAATGAGGTGGGCCAAATGGATCAAGTGTCAGCAGGAGAATATTTAAGAGACAGTGATCATTGTATCATATGTTTTAAGTTGGCTATGGAAAAGGACAAAGAACAATCCAGAGTAAGGATAATTAACTGTGGGGAGAACCAACTTTAGTGCGGTAAGAATGGATCGGGGCCGAATAAATTGGAATCAAAGATTGGCAGGAAAAGTGTTAACTGAACAGTCGGCTACCTTCAAAGATGAGATAGTTCAGGCACAGTCAAGGTATATCCCATCGAAAGGGAAAAGTGGGGTAAACAAATCCAGAGCTCCCTGGATGACAAAAGAAATAGAAATTAAGAAAAGAAGAAAAAGTGTGCTTATGACAGATGTCAGGTGGATAATACAATAGAGAATCAGACTGTGTATAAAAGTGAAGGGGGGAAAGTGAAAAAAGCAAATAAGAGATGCAAGGAGGGAGTATGAAAAGAGACTGGCAGCTAACAGAAAAAGGAATCCCTAAGTCTTCTTTGGCATATAAACAGTAAAAAAGTGGTAAAAGGAGATGGGCCAATTAGGGACCAGAAAGGGGATTTACACTTGGAGGGAGCATGCCATGGCTGAGGTATTAAATGAATACTTTGAACAAAGAACAAAGAAAAGTACAGCACAGGAACAGGCCCTTCGGCCCTCCAAGCCTGCACTGATCATATTGCCTGTCAAACTAAAACATTTTGCACTTCCAGGGTCCGTATCCCTCTATTCCCATCCGATTCATGTATTTGTCAAGCTGCCTCTTAAACACCACTATCGTACCTGCTTCCACCACCTCCTCTGGCAGCGAATTCCAGACACTCACTACCCTCTGTGTAAAAAACTTACCCTGTACATCTCCTCTATAGTTTTCTCCTCTCACCTTAAATCTATGTCCCCTAGTAATTGACTCTTCCACCCTGGGAAAAAGTTTCTGACTATCTACTCTGTCCATGCCACTCATAATTTTGTAAACTTCTGTCAAGTCACCCCTCAATCTCTGTCGCTCTAAAGAGAACAATCCGAGTTTCTCCAACCTCTCCTCATAGCTAATAACCTCCAGACCAGGCAGAATCCTGGTAAACCTCCTCAGCACCCTCTCCAATGCCTCCATATCCTTCTGATAATGTGGTGACCAGAATTGCACGCAATATTCCAAGTGTGGCCTAACCTAGGTTCTATACAGCTGCAGCATGACTTCCCAGCTTTTCTACTCAATACCCCTGCCAATGAAGGCAAGCATGCCATATGCCTTCCTGACTACCTTATCCACCTGTGTTGCCACTTTCAGTGAACTGTGGACCTGTACACCCAGATCCCTCTGCCTGTTGATGCACTTAAGAGTTCTGCCATTTACTGTATAATTCCTGCCTGTATTAGACCTTCCAAAATGCATTACCTCGCTTTGGTCCGGATTAAACTCCATCTGCCATTTCTCCGCCCAAGTCTCCAACCGATCTATATCCCGTTGTATCCTTTGACAATCCTCTTCACTATCTGCAACTCCTCCAACCTTAGTGTCATCTGCAAACTTACTAATTAGCCCAATTACATTTTCCTCCAAATCATTTACGTATACTACAAACAGCAAAGGTCCCAACACTGATCCCTGTGGAACTCCACAAGTCACAGCTCTCCATTCAGAAAAGCACCTTTCCACTCTACCCTCTGTCTTCCATGACCACCAAGCCAATTCTGTATCCATCTTGCCAGCTCACCTCTGATTTCGTGTGACTTTACCTTCTGTACCAGTCTGCCACGAAGGACCTTGTCAAAGGCCTTACTGAAATCCATGTATATAACATCCACTGCCCTTCCATCATCGATCATCTTTGTCACTTACTCGAAAAACTCGATCGTTAGTAAGACACGACCTCCCCTTCACAAAACCATGTTGCCTCTCACTAATACGCCCATTTGCTTCCAAATGGTAGTAAATCCTGTCACGAAGAATCTTCTCCAATAATTTTCCTACCACTGATGTAAGGCTCACCGGCCTGTAATTTCCTGGATTATCCCTGCTATCCTTCTTAAACAATGGAACAACATTGGCCATTCTCCAGTCCTCTGGAACCTCACCCGTAGCCAGTGAGGATACAAAGATTTCTGTCAAAGCCCTAGCGAGCTCTTCCCTTGCCTCCCTCAGTACTCTGGGGTAGATCCTTTCTGACCTTGGGGACTTATCTACCTTAATATTCTTCAAGACGCCTAACACCCCTTTTTTGATCTTAACATGATCCAGGCTATCTTCACACACTTCCCTAGACAAATCGACCACTAAGTCCTTCTCTTTGGTGAATACTGATGAAAAGTACTCATTTAGTATCTCTCCCATTTCTTCTGACTCCATACACAGATTCCCACCTCTGTCCCTGAGTGGGCCTACCCTTTCCCTGGCAACCCTTTTGCTTTTTACATATGTATAAAAAGCCTTGGGATTTTCCTTAATTGCCAATGATTTTTCATGACCCCTTTTAGCCCTCCTGAGTCCTTGCATTTGTCTTTACTGAGGAAGATGATGCTACCCAGGCCATGGTGAAAGAGGAGGCAATTAATACAACTGGAAGGATTTACATTTGATAAGGAGAAGGTATTGGATGAGTAGTCTGTACTAAAAGTGGATAAGGAACCAGAACCAGATGAGATGCATCCAAGGATACTGAGGGAAGTGAGTGTGGAAATTGCAGAGGCACCAGCCATAATTTTCCAGTCTTCCATAGATTGAAGGGTGGTTCCAGAATACTGGAGAATTGCAAACATTACACCCTTGTTCGAACAAGAGTGTAAAGATAAGCCCAGCCACTGCAGGTTAGTCAGCTTAACTTTGGTGGTGGGGAAACTTCTAGAAACAATAATTTGGAAGAAAGTAACAGTCAATTGGACAAATGCAAGTTAATTATGGAAAGCCAGCATGGATTTGTTAAGGGAGAATTGTATCCAATTAACTTGCTGCAGTTTTTTGATGAGGTAACAGAGAGGGTTGATGAGAGCAATTCTATTATGTGTTGTACATGGACTTACAAAATGCATTTATTACAATGCCGTACAACAGACTTGTGAGCAAAGTTATAAGCTCATAGAATAAAAGGGAGAGTAGCAACATGGATATGCAATGGCTGAGTGACAGGAATCAGAGAGTAGGGATTAATGGATGGTTTTTGGGCTGGAGAAAGATACAGAACACAATTTCAAAATTTGTGGATGATACAAAACTGGGAAGCACTGTGAACTGTGAGGATAGTATAGAACTTCAGGAGGACATAGACAAGTTGTTGGAATGGGTGGAAAAGTGGCAGATGAAATTCAATGTGGAGAAATGTAAAGTGATTCATTTTGATAGGAAGAACATGGAGACTCAATATAAAATAAAAGGTACAATTCTAAAGGGTTTGCAGCAGCAGAGGGACCTGGGTGTATATGCCTATATGTCATGGCTGGACAGGGTGAGAGCGCAATTAATAAATCATGCAGTGTCCTAGGCTTTATTAATAAGGGCGTATAGTACAAGAGCAAGGAGGTTATGTTAAACTTGTTTAAGTCACTAATTCAGCCTCAGCTGGTGTATTGCATCCAGGCCTCGGCACCACACATTAGGAAGTATATGGAGAGAGAGCGGAAAAGGTTCATGAGAATGATTCCAGGGATAAGGAACTTCAGTTATGAAGATAGGTTGGAGAAGTTAGGACTGTTTTCCTTGGAGAAAAGAAGGTTGAAAGGAGATTTGATAGAGGTATTTAAAATCATGAGGGGTCTAGACAAAATAGATAGAGATAAACTGTTTAACAGTCACTGGTGAAAGGATTGAGAATGAGAGGTCACAGATTTAAAGTCATTGGCAAAAGATGCAAAAGCGATATGACGAAAAGTGTTTTCACATAGCAAATGGTTAGGGTTTGGAATGCACTGCCTGAGAGTGTGGTGGAGGCAAGTTCAGTTAAAGCATTTAAAAGGGAATTAGACTGTTATC
This sequence comes from Carcharodon carcharias, assembly GCF_017639515.1. NCBI lineage: Eukaryota > Metazoa > Chordata > Chondrichthyes > Lamniformes > Lamnidae > Carcharodon > Carcharodon carcharias. The sequence continues at coordinate 1,412,932 of NC_054467.1, read as the reverse complement.
TAAAAATGAAGAATGCAGGGTTATGGGGAGAAGGCAGGGGGAATGGCATCAGGTGAATTGTTCATTTGGAGAGCCGACGCCGACACAATGAGCCAAATAGCCTCTTCTGTGACATAACAATTCTGTGATTCCTGTGAGGAGGGCAATCTCAGTTTCTCTAGTCTCGGCATACAATTAAATTTTCTATTCCCTGCTACCAACCTGGTAAATCTAACATACAAACGTAGGCACATGTGCATTAGGAGCAGGAGCAGGCCATTCGGCCCCTCGAGCCTGCTCCACCATTTTATAAGATCATGGCTGATCTGTTTGTGTTTCGAATTCCACATTCCCATCTACCCCCGATAACCTTTGATTCCCTTGCCTAACATGAATCAATCTACCTCTGCCTTAAAGTATTCAGTTACCCCGCCTTTACCACCTTCTGAGACAAAGAGTTCCAAAGTCGAACAACCCTCTGAGAGAAAAAATTTCTCCTCATCACTGTCCTAAAAGGGTGACCCCTAATTTTAAAACAGTGCCCCCTAGTTCTGGACTCACCCACAAGAGGAAACATCCTTTTGACATCCACCTTGTGAATACCGTTCAGGATCTTATATACTTCAATCAAGTCACCCCTCACCCTTCTAAACTCCAGTTTAAACTTTAAACAAGCCCAGTCTGTTCCTCATAAGAGAGCTCAATCTCATTCCAGGTATCAATCGAGTAAACCTTTCTGAACTGTCTCCAAAACAATAACTGCCCACAGTGAGATGTAGTCTCACCAATGCCCTGTATCACTGTATCTTGCTTTTATGGTCAAATCCTCTCTTAAAAAAGGATAACATTCCATTAGCCTTCTTCATTACTTGCTGTACCTGCATACTAACTTTTTGTGATTCATGCACTAGAATACCTAAACCCCTTTTCACCTTGGAATCCTGCAGTCGTTTTCCGTTTAAATAATATTTTGCTTTTTGTTCTTCCTGCCAAAGTGAACAACTTCACATTTTCCCACATTAAACTCCATCTGCCAGATTTTTGCCCACTCACTCAACCTATCTATATCCATCTGAAAGCTCCTTATGTCTTCTTCACAACATACTTTGCTACCTATCTTTGTGTCATTTGAAAATTTAGCTACCATACCTTCATTCCTCCAATCTAAATTATTAATATAAATTGCAAAAAGTTGAGGCCCCAGCACAGACCCCTGTGGTAGTCCACTCATCACATCCTGCCAATCAGACAAAGACCCATTTATGCATACTCTTTCTTTCCTGTTAGCCAGCCAATCTTCTATCCATGCTAATATGTTACCCCCTACACCATGAGCCTTTATTTTCCACAATAACCTTTGATGTGACACCTTATCAAATGCCTTCTGGAAATCCAAGTACAGTACATCTACAGGCTCCCCTTTATCCACATCACATGTTACTCCTTCAAAGAACTCTAATCTCCTCTGCAACCTCTCCAAGAACTTAATATTCTTCCTAAAATGTGGTGCCGAGAATTGAACACAATCCTACAGCTTAGCTCTAATCAGTGATTTATAAAATTTCAACATAAGTTCTTTGCTCTTACACTCTATGGGCTGAATTTTAAGTGCCCCCGACACCCATGTTTCCTGCTGCTGGTGGGGGCCGGGGGGGGGGGAGGGGGGGATATGTAAAATAGAGCTACCCTCCCACCCATCCCCAATCTCACCCCCATAAAATGACCAGTTAAGGGCAATTAGGCTTGTTAACAAGCCTATTGATCCTAATAATATGCTGCCCACAGTGGAAGATCCACTCGGCCCTCATTAATAAGTGCTTTATTGCTGCAGGGCTGCTTGGCCTCACGCCAATGTGGTTCGGTTGGGGGGGGGGGGGGGGGGGGGGGGTTTGCTGGCATGCATTCCCCAATCTGCCCCTATATTTCTGTTTATAAAACCAAGGATCCCATATGCTTTTTTAACAGCCTTACCAGCTTGTCCTGCCATCCCACATCTCTCTGTTCCTGCACCACCTTTTAAATTTCATCATTTGGTTTATACTGTTCCTCCACATCACACAATACTCATGTTGAATTTCATCTGCCATTTATCTACCCATTTCACCAGTGACTTGAAAGTAATTTACTCATTGATTGTTGCTGAGCTCCGCTAAATGTTTTATTTGCTCTTCTCTTCATTTGCATATACCATCAGGTGTAACTGATCAGCTTGTGAAATAGCCAAATATGCATCAGCACCATTCTCCTGTCAAAAGAGGAATCTTTAAAAATGAATCAATTGATGTCTACATTAATTGTATTAATGAGCAGGCACAATGGAATGGACTAACTGGTTCTGAAATTCCCAGACCTAGGAAGCAGGAAAATTGATCTTGATGGAAGTGGGACTCAAGAACTTTTTAAAAAATGTCCATTGGCCTAAGGCAGCTGCTAGGAAAGACTCAAATCAAAATTCTAGTTGTTGTGATCTGAGCTGATGTTATTACTGGACAAGCCAGATCCCAGGGTGCAAGCCGGCTTGATGGGTCCTAACTTTTATTTTTTGTTTAGAAACGTGGAGAGTGGTGACTGAACAGAGTCACAGAAGTCAGCTGATTAACTTTTAACAAAAGAATAAAACATTTATTAAACAAGAAAAGATGAACTATATTACAATAGTCCTTCACCCACAACTATACCTTCACAGATATATTCAGATCCATAAGGATTACGCAAGTTACAAAAGCTATTCACAGTAAGTACACTGTCTATGTAAACCAATAGGTGACCTGTGGTCAGGTACACCACACTCTGAAACCAAGTGACAGATGCCACCTCAATCAGATGCCATGGACCCCTTATCTACTTTCCCCCCCCCAGACGCTTGTCACATTTCCACTCTCAAAGAACTCACTTCTCCCAAACAACACCATCCCCTCCCACCTCTCAATGCATTCTCTCAGATGCCTTCTATTAGGGCCCCTCTCCTGGGTTTTGAGCTTTCCTTCCGATGTTTCTCACCCCTGGATTACCATGTGCATTCAAGCTTTCTTCAACACACTCTCTCTCTGACTTAGCTGTGCCAACAGATCACCACTGCTTCATACACCCATAGTAAAGACTTCCAGAGCTTCAGCTGTCTCTTTGGATCTTCTGGCTTCTTGCAAACCTATTTTGCTTCAAGTCTTTTTTCCAAATTCTGTCATAAAAGCAAAATACTGTGGATGCTGGAAATCTGAAACAAAAACAGAAAATGTTGGAAAAACTCAGCAGGTGACCTTCGGTCTGTCCACAAGCATGACCCAGACCTCCCTGCCGCTTGCCATTTCAACACACCACCCTGCTCTCATTCCCACATGTCCGTCCTTGGCCTGCTGCAATGTTCCAGCGAAGCTCAATGCAAACTGGAGGAACAGCACCTCATCTTCTGACTAGGGACTTTACAGCCTTCCGGACTTAATATTGAGTTCAACAATTTTAGATCATGAACTCTCTCCTCCATCCCTACCCCCTTTTTATCCCCCTTTTTTCAATATTAATTATTTTTTATTTTTTATCCACTTATTTTTATTTATTTTCATTTTTATTCACTGTTTTATCCTCACCTTTTATCCTATTTTCGCTCTCCCCCCCCCCCACCACCCACTATGACCAGCTGTCACTTGTTCATAAAAGCAAAATACTGCGGATGCTGGAAATCTGAAACAAAAACAGAAAATGCTGGAAAAACTCAGCAGGTCTGACAGCCTCTGTGAAGAGGAAGACAGAGTTAACGGTTCGAGTCCGTATGACTCCGCTTCATAATCACCAATTGGTCTAAAACTGCTTTTGGTTTCTCTGTGTCTGTGGGTCCCTCTCTCTCTTTTTCTGGACCCCTGTTGCTAGGCAACAGCACAGTTTTTTTTCCGACCTTGTGTTTCTTTTAACTTCCCTTCTCAGATGGTCAGTTAGCAGCTCTTGCTGCAACGCTGGAGGTCATTGCAGGTGGACAGTGGGGGGGGGGGGGGGCTCAGGGGCAGCTGTGGAACTGTCAGGCAGACCCACCTGGTTTTGGTGTTAATCTCCAGCCAGTGAGCCGAGCCAAGCTGAGCCGCAGTGTCTGGCGGATTCTGCTTGCGCGGTGACGCTTTCTCTCTCTCTCTCTCTCTCTCTCTGGCATCCTGAGCTTGTTTATGTGCAGGCTGGCTTGACCGCGGCTTCGTATCATTTCTGCGGCTTGTTTTCCTGCTTATTGCTACCTGTAGGTTCGATAAAGAGCGAGGGACATGGATATTGGGAACGGGTCCGCTCCCGGAGCTGAGGAAGACCCGGCCGCTGCATTCCTGGTGCAGCATCACAATGAGATCGAGGGCATCGAGAAGGAGCAGGAGGTTGATGGTATCCTGGGCACTGAGGGGTTGCAGAGCCCAGAGTTCCAGGGATCGATGACAGGAGGTGAGACACTGACAGCCAGCCCCCCTCTCTACCCCAGCAGTACAATCAGAGACAAGGATATGTCCAGATGTGACCAACTACTGGATGTTCAGAAATCACATCTGGGGCATTACCTTGATTCTACTGTGCTACGGTAATATCTGTAAATGTAATCTGTAAATATAAATTGCAAGTATTAAATACCAAGCTGCAGGGAGACAGCAAGTGTATGTTCATCTCAAGCACAGGAGACTTAGAGAATAATGGTGGTTGTTTAATCTAAAGGAATGAACGGTCAAACTCAATAAATCGGCGCAAACATAATTTCATTGATTACTTTCTATTTTTCAAAACGGGGACCTGCAGTTCTGAATTCCCCAAAGTTAGCAGATGAAGTTTATTTCTGTTTCCCCTCACCCCCCACCCCCCAATTATTATCCACTGTTACCGGGAACATTGTGACTCTCGTAACCCCCTTGCCCTGGGTCAGCAATAGAGACAGTGTGTATAGAGAAAAGGATTGAAACAAAACAGCAAATGCTTTAAGTACTGAATGCAGAAAGGAAATATTTGTAAAAGCACAGCATAGAGAGGAATAAAAGACAGGTGAACAATTTTTTTGCAATAATTATCAGAATCTTGTATTCTGACTGAGGATTTCTAGCTAAAATAAAGTATTTTTAAAAATTCTCTTGATAGATGCCAGGATTTTGTTCTCTGTCAGTGACAGATGGAAATGACGAGTTAATCTTTCTGTTTCTGTATCCCATGCTGCCTAGGGAACCAGTTGAAGGCTCCTGGCGGGGGGGTGGGGTCATTTACAGCTGCAGTTCCTTCAGGCTGCTGATGCCACCGTGGTTTCTACTTCCCACAGCCCATATTTCAATTTTGTACTGTTACATTCTGTTTTGAGCAATGGAACATCAAAGTCACAAATCTCCTTTACAAAGGAAGCTTTTAAATAAATAATTTACAGTTTTATGGTGTGGGTATTAATTTACTAGTAGACTTTCCTGTAAAGGTCATTTGACAGGCAATCCCTCCTGTTTCAAAACATGGTAAAGGGGCTGAATTTTCCTGCTGGTGTCAGGAATCAGACATTGGGACTATTTCTGGTTTCCTGAGTCCAAGCATTTCAGTAGCGCGCCCACTATCTTAATTTTACAGAGAAAAGCAATTAGTAGCGGCATCTGCATTCACCATCCATTTAGGTATGGGGGGTTGGGGGGTGGGGGTCAGTGCACATTCGGGATGGCTAATCGAAGGGGCTGAAGGGAGGGCTGGCCGACAGTGCCACTGGGAAGGATGAGTGCTGCTGAGGCAGATGGAGATCGAGAGGGCTTCACAAGATGGAGGTGTTCACCTAAAGGTCCAAATGGCATTGTTTAAATAGTGGACAGAATCATCTCAGGGACCAGGGAAGTGGTTCCAAATGTCTACCCATGTGCTGCATACAACCTTTCTGCTTCTTTATGGATGAACCTGCTAAGATCATCAAATGGTGTCTGATCTCCTGCTGTAAAGCCACCTCCGAAGGGTTGCAAGGTTCTTGATACAGCCGGGGACCTGTGTGACACTGGCAAACTTGCTTTCCCATCAGAAAATCACTGGTAATTAAGGCCTTAACATCCTTAATTGGTTTCCCACCACAGACAGGTGGGCTGCCAACATCAACCCCAGCTTTTCTTGAAGAAATCAGTCAGAGGTGGGAAATCATCATGGAGCCGGCCAACTGTTTTTCCACAACTTTCCCACTTCAAAGGGCCAGGAGAATTCACCATAATCTGCATATTAAAGTCTATTGAAATTAAAATGACTAAATCTCACAGTTTAAGATGGCATTTAATTGTAATGTTGAGGACATGCTGTGTATCACAGGTGATGTGTTGTTTGTATTGATGTGGTTCTGGTGGATGTAAACAGCACCCCCAAGAAAAAAATAATGACCTAAACTTGGTGCAGGAAGCAGCATTATAAATTTTGCAGATGATATGAAACTTGGAAAAGTAATAAATCATGATGCGGTAGACTCCAGTATGACATCAGTAGGCTGGTAAAAAGGGGAAGATGGGGAAGTGTGATGAGACACACCATAATGGCATGATTTTGAAAAGTGTAATGGAGCAGGGGAACCTTGATGTCCAAATACAGTAGTAGCGATGTGCCTAAGGTCCTCAACTCATTTCTCTACACCTCATGGGTGTAGAGAAACACATCAATACAAACAACACGTCACCTGTGATACACAGCATGTCCTCAACATTACAATTAAATGCCATCTTAGTCTTTTTAATTTCAATAGACTTTCTTCTGCTTGTAAGAGTCTCCCATTTTAAATTTCAATGAGCAATATGACTAGGGAAAAGAATACATGGTTTGTATACAGTTTCCCATTGCCTTCCTCACATGTGCTTACAGGAAATATGAGTCCTCTTCCTGAAGGATCCTGTAAGCAGTTATTGCCCCTTGAGGTTCCAGCTCTTCCACCATCATCACCAAAAAAAAATCACTGGTTCTGTCATGGCATGAAGCCTCATGAAGAGATGTGGCTAAGTGTCAATTTCTGTGATAACGCTCCTGTGAAGAGCCTTGTGACATTGTGCTATGTTAGAGGTGCTATATAAATACAAGTTGTTAATCACAGCACAAGTAAAGGAATTGGCTCTTGATGAAATCAGAAATCTCTTTGTGAGGCTTCACTTTTTTATTTATTTGTTCATGGGATGTGGGTGTCATTGGCTAGGCCAACATTTATTGCCCATCCTTAATTGCCCTTGTAGGCCAGACCAGGTAAGGACAGCAGATTTCCTTCCCTAAAGGACATTAATGAACCAGATGGGTTTTTACAACAATCGGCAATGGTTTCATGGTCATGATCAGACTTTTAATTCCAGATTTTTATTGAATTCAAATTTCACCATCTGCCATGGTGGGATTCGAACCCAGGTTCCCAGAGCATTATGAAAGCAAAAAACTGCAGATGCTGGAAATCCAAAACAAAAATAAAAATACCTAGAAAAACTCAGCAGGTCTGGCAGCATCTGCGGAGAGGAACACAGTTAATGTTTCGAGTCCGTATGACTCTTCAACAGAACTAAGTAAAAATAGAAAAGAGATGAAACGTAAGCTGGTTTAAGGAGGGGAGGGGGGGTGTGGGTGAGACAGGTAGAGCTGCATAGAGAGCCAGTGATAGGTGGAGATAGCCAAAAGATGTCATAGAAGGTGGTGATATTATATAAAGAATGTGCTAATTAAGGGTAGAATATTGAATATTGAGTTCATCAATTTTAGATCATGAACTCTCTCCTCCATCCCCACCCCCTTTCTGGATCCCCTTTTTTTTTCCAATAATTTATATAGACTTTTCTTTTCCTACCTATTTCCATTATTTTTAAATGTATTTCCATCCATTGTTTTATCTCTACCTTTTAGCCTATATTGAAATGCCCTTCACCCCACCGCACCCCCAGTAGGTCTATCTGTACCTTGCTTGTTCTGCTTTCTACCCTTAATTAGCACATTCCTTAGATAATATCACCACCTTCAACACCTCTTTGTCCTTTTGTCTATGACATCTTTTGGCAATGTCCACCAATCACAGGTCCTCTATCCAGCTCTACCTGATCCATCCGCACCCCCCCCCCCACCACTTAAACCAGCTTATGTTTCACCTCTTTTCTATTTTTACTTAGTTCTCTTGAAGAGTCATACAGACTCAAAACGTTAACTGTGTTCCTCTCCGCAGAGGCTGCCAGACCTGCTGAGTTTTTCCAGGTATTTTTATTTTTGTTTTGTTCCCAGAGTATTACCCTGGGCCTCTGGAATATTAGTGACAGTACCACTATGCCACCACCTCCCCTTCCTGTGCCAAACAATGGTTGAGATTGCAGAATAAGGCACAGTGGAAAGGATGCCAGATAGACACATGCTCCCAACTGGCAATTTCAGATTCTGATCTCTGCAAACATGCTAAGCAAGTCTCTATGCAAGGAGCACAACCTCTCAAAACTTACCCTATTGTGCCCCTAGAAGTAATGACGTAAGACCATAAGAAAAGCATATAAAGCACTGGGCTTCACTTCTAGAAGGATAGAATTGAAAAGCACAGAAGTTGCGTTTAACCTGTATCAAACTATCATTAGAGCACCCTTGGAGTACTGTGGACAATTCTGATCTTCATATGATCAAGAGGATATTGAGGCACTGGAGAGGTGCAAAAAAAAGCAGAAGAATGAAACCAGAACTATGAGGAAAATCAGGAAAGATTTAACAGCTGAGCCTTTCTACTTGAGGGATGACCTGATTGAGGTTTTTAATATTATGAAAGGGTAAACCTAGAAAAGATGAACCAGGGGTCATAAATATAAGATAGTCTTTTTTTGTCATATTCTCATGTAGCTATTTGTGCTTACAGCTCATCTACATATTTATCACACTGGTATTAAATAATAAAATATTTTTCAAATATATCGCTAACAAAGTAAGGCTGAGATGGGAATAGGTCCACCAAGGAATAAAAGTAATAATCCCACAGGTAACAATAGAAATATGGCAGAAATATTAATAGTTATTTTGCGTCGGTATTTACGAAGAGGATGGAACAGGCAGACATGACATTGAATGATGAGATGAACAAAGAGATAAATGCATTTAAAATAAAATAGGTCATGTATTGAATAAACTAAACAAACTCAAGATAGGTTTCATCTAAAAGAATTTAAAAAGTAATCTAAGGAAGAGATAGAAAAGGCATTACTTCTCATGTTTAATAATTTATTACAAAAAGGTGTAGTGCCAGGGGATTGGTGGATAACCAATGTAATTCTTGTATTGAAGAAGGGGGGGCACATGTCCAGAGAATTATAGATCAATCAGCTTAACATCAGTGTTAGGAAAAAAATAATGAAATCCCTACTAAAGGAGAGATTGAATGAACATCCAGAAATGGATTATAAAAGGAAAAATCTTACTTGACCACCAACCTTATTGAATTTTTAAGGAGGTGATAGAGAGAGTAGACAATGATAATGTAATAGATGTAATTTATCTGGATTTTCAAAAGGCATTTGGTAAGGTGCCCATAATAGACTAATAAGGTCAGAGAATGTGGAGTCAGGAGACAAGTGGCAGAATGGATTCAAGCTAGCTTCAAGCCAGAAAGCAGAGAGAGTGGGAGCAAAAGGTAGTTATTCAGAGTGACAGAAGGTGAGAAGTGATGATCCACAAGGATCAGTGCTGGGAGCACTGCTGTTCACAATTTATATTAATGATTTGGAGTTTGGAATCAATAAACACAATTTCTAATTTTGCGGATGAATCCAAATTGGGGAGAATATTCAATACTGAGGAGAACTGCAACAAATTACAGGAGGACATTAATAAACTTAGAGAATGGGCAAATAATTGGTAAATGAAGTTCAACACAGGTAGTACGGTGAGGTAGTACACTTTGGTCGGATTAATAGGGAGCTCACTTATTACTTGGAAGGTGTGAGTCTGGATGTGGTGGAGGAACAAAGAGATCTCAGAGAACAAACACAACTATCACTAAAAGTTACTCTTCAGGTTAGGAAAGCAATAAAAAATCAAACCAAGCACTGGGTTTTATTGCTTTTAGAATTGAAAAGTAGGGAAGTTATGTTAAACCAGCATCACATCTTGGTCAGGCCACACTGAGAGCACTGTGTGCAGTTCTGGTCCATGTAGAGATATAGAGACACTGGAGAGGGTGCAGAGATGATTTACAAGGATGATACCAGAAATATGTGGGCTTACATCTCAGTAAAGGAGTGACAGGCTGGGTCTCTCTTCTCTTGAAAAAAGAAAGCTGGGGGGGTGAGTGGGGGTGGTGACCTAATCGAGGTCTTTAAAATTCTGAAAGGTTTAATCGAGTGGATACAGAAAGAATGTTTCCTCTTGTGGGGAAGAGCAGAACTAGAGGTCATTAATATAAAATAGTCACCAAGAAATCCAATGGGGAATTCAGAAGAAACTTCTTTAACCAGAGAGTGGTGAGAATGTGGAACTCACTACCACAGGGAGTGGTTGAAGTGAATAGTGTAGATACATTTAAGGGGAAACTGGACAAGAATATGAGGGAGAAGTGAATAGAGTTACAATGATAGATTTAGATTTGGAAAGATGGGAGGAAGCCTGAGTAGAGCATAACCACCAACGTTGACAGATTGGGCCAAATGGCTTGTTCCTGTGCTTTATATCCTATGTAATCCTATGCTCCTCCCAGTCCTTTGTGCAACTTGTTTATTGTTCTTAATGCTACATCTTGGTTCCCACCCCAAAGCCAAGTTAATTTAAACCCTCCCCAACAGCACTAACAAGCTGCCCCTGAGAACATTGATCTTGGCTCTATTTTTGGTGCAATCTGTATGTCTTGTATAGGCCCCCCACCACCACCACCAAGGGCAGGTCCCAATGCCCCAGGAATCTACAGCCCCCTGCTGCACCATGGGCAGGATATTGAGGGCCGAGGGCGGGGCCCACTCGCCGATACGTAAAATGACGTGGGATGACATCGGGCGGAACTCCCAACATCACCCCGCATCATTTCAATTTTCAGGTCGGCGGGGGGGGCAGCTGAATCAGCTGTGTGCTCGCTGACCTGTCAACGGCCTATTGAGGCCATTTAAAAAGTAATTGAACTTGTTAATGGACCTGCCCGTCCAACCTTAAGGTCAGCGGGCAGGCCAGGAGCCCTGGCGGGCTTCAGAAAGAGCATCAAACCTCATCCACGGGCGAGATGAGGTTTCATGTAGGTTTTTAAAAATTAACAAATGTTTGATTAAAAGTGATGGACGTGTCCCAACTCATGCGACAGTGTCATGAGGGGACATGTCAGGGAAATTTTATTTTTCTCTGTTTTTAACATTTTTTAATGTGGAGCCGATCTCCCTGAGGCAGCACTTAGCCTCAGGGAGGTGAATGCTCTCTATCGAGCGCATGCGTGAAAAAGCGCACTCCCGGCTCAGGAGATCCCCCCCACCCCCACCGCCCCCCCCACCCCGCCTGCACAGGGAGTACACAGCGCTTCCTGGCAGATGTCACACTGGGTGGGCCTTCATTGGCCCGCCCACGTAAAATGGCGGTGCGCCTCCGATTGGGGGCGCCGATTGGTGGTGCGCCCGCATGCCCACTCCTGAAGATTCTGCCCTGTCTCTCCAGCCAGGCATTCACCTGCTCTATCCTGTTATTGCTATACTCACTAGTGCATAGCACTGAGAGTAATCTGAAGATTAGAAGCTGAGGCGAATAGCTTGGAAACATTTAAAGGCAAATTAAATTGACGCATAACAGAGAAAGGAAGAGAAGGCTATGCTGATAGATGAGATGAAGTAGGATGGGAGGAGGCTCATGTGGAGCATAAACACTGGCAGCTGGGATAAATAGCCTGTTTCTGTGCTGTAAATTCTATGTAATAATACCTGATGTTTCATTTGGCAATGCAGCGAGGATAACAGCAACCATTTTGTGTCATTTAATCTGAGTGACTAATTTATTAACTTATTTTCTGAATTGATAAATTGTCTGCACTTGGCGTTTATTTCATGATAAGTAAACAGAGTGACTGATGACCACAACCTGCTCAAGGTGCAACCTATTAGTGGAAATCCTTAAGATAGATTCAGAAGAGCTGGAAGTCTGGCATTGTTATAAATGCTCCTGGCATTTAATAAGCAGTTTGTGTTTTTCTTTCCTGTTAGCCCAAAGAGACAATAATGGATCAAATGAAGATTCACTGAGTGTTGAGTAATGATAGTTCAATTAAACTGGTCTATTTTTAGCTCTGTTTAATGCGTTAAGGTGGATTATCTTTTCTAATTCCAAATTACAACCTCCTGACAATAAATGGTGCTAATTTATATTGGGCCAGAATTTGTTGTCAAAGTAACAGTGAGGCTAATAGCACTTTCCATTAATTATGCCCAAATGCCAAAGTAACTTCAGGCAAGGGACACAGGGACCATGAAATGGTGAAATTCAGATGCTGCCAGATGCTACTCCATTGTTAGCTCTATTAAAAAGACCTGTCGCTGTCTGGCTTACCTTTGAATCACCTGAAGTTGCTGTATTTGCGTGGTCGAAATGAAATAAATTCTTCACAGAAAGTGAAGTCTTGTCCAATTCTGTCTAAGTACCCTTTTAATGACTAACCTCTTTGGCAATGAAAACTAATTATTACAAGTGTAGGGTCTTTCAGAATTTATTTGTTAGAAACATAGAAAATTGACATCACAGATGGAGTCCATCATGCCTGATGCTGGCTGATAAACGTGGTCTGCAGCCATGTAGGTTACAGCAATTCAAATGCATATCCAAGTATTTTTAGACTGTGATCAGTGTTTCTGCCCCTACCAATCCTCCAGGCAATGAGTTCCAGACCTGCACCATCCTCTGGGTGAAAAGAATTTCTCCTTAAATCCACTCTAATCTTACTGTCTCTAGCTATTGACCTCTCTACTAAAGGAAATATGTCCTTCCTATCCACTCTACCCAGGCCTTCCCCAATTAAATATCCTCTGAGCCCCCTCTGTTCCAAATAAACCAACCTCAGCATTTTCAATCTTTTGTTATAGCTAAAATTCTCCATTCTTGGCAACATTTTCAGAAATCTCCTCTCTACCCTCCCTATTGTGACCATATCCCTCCTGTAATGTGGTATCCAGAAATGAACTCGATATCTAGCTGTGGCCTAACTAATATTTCATAAAGCATATAACCTCTCTGCTCTTATATTCTATGCCTCAGTCAATAAAGGAAAGTATCCCATATGGTGGCCACCTTATCTACCTGTCCAGCACTGACCTTCAGGGATCTGTGGACATACACTCTAAAGTCCTTCTGTTCCTCTATGTTTCTCAGTATCATGCCATTTATTGTGTATTCCCTTGCCTTTTTGCCCATACCAAATGCATTACCTCACACTTCTCTGGACTGAATTCCATTTGCTACCTTTCTGCCCACCTCATCTGCCCTACAGGTAACTCCAGATCCAGAACAATGTGATTGACTCTTAACCACATCCCATGAAAGAATAAATAAAAAGGACCTTTTTCCAAATTTTGTTTTACCTGTGAATTTTAAACTTGTCCTGTACCCCCAAGCTCAAGTTATTAATGTCTATTAGAACTAGCACTGAACACTGGGAACCACTCGATACCTCCCTCCAGTCTGAAAAACAGCCATTTTCTGTCTTCCATCCCTTAGCCAATTTTGTCTCTATAATGCCATTGCTCCTCTAGCCCATGGGCTTCAATTTGCCTAACAATCCTAGTATGGGGTTCTTTATTAAATGCCTTTTGAAAGTCCAAATACCCAACATCAACTACATGACCCTCACCCACCCTTTCTGTTACCTCATCAAAAAACTGGATCAAGTTCATCAAGCACAATTTGCCCTAAACAAATGCATTTTTGAAAAATTCTTTCTTGGGATGTGGGTGTCACTGGCAAGGCCAGAATTTGTTGTGCATCTTCAGCAATTTCAGAGGACAGTCACATGTAGGCCAGACTAGGTGAGGAGGGCAGATTTCCTTTCCTAAAGGGCATTAATGGGCCAGATGGGATTTTACAATAATTGATGATAGCTTCATGGTCACCATTACTGACACTAGCTTTATATTTCAGATTTAAAATTTATTAATTGAATTTAAATTCCACCAGCTCCTGTAATGAGGTTTGAACCTATGCCCCTAGAGCATTAGGGCCTCTAGGTTACTAGCCCAGCAACATTATCACTATGCCACCACATCTAGATCAGATGGCCTATCTAATTTAAGTACTGCTGGTCTTTCTAGTACCTCCTGTTTTTCTAGTTTTATCTCATGCAGAATCCTAGCAACTTCTGTGTTTACCATAACTTACATTAGAATGTTAGAAATAGGAGCAGGAACCGGCCTTGCAGCCCCTTGAACCTGCTTCACCATTTGATAAGATTGTGGCTGATCCGATCTTGGCCTCAATTCCAATTTCCTGTTTGTTGCTCATAGCCCTTGAATCACAGAACTTTAATGGCACAGATGGAGGCCATTCAGCCCATCATTTCTGCACTGGCTCTCCAAATGAACATTATGACCTAGTCCCAATCCCCTGCCTTTTCCCTGTACCCCTGCACACTGTTTTTATTCAAATAATCATCTAATACCCTCCTGAATGCCTCAATTGAACCTGCCTCCACCACACTTCCAGTCAGTGCATTCCAGACCCAAACCAATGTCACATTTGCTTTTTTTGCAAATCACTTTAAATCTGTGGCCCCTCGTTCTTGATCCTTTTACGAGTGGGAACAGCTTCTCCCTATCTGCTCTGTCCAGCCCCCTCATGATTTTGAACATCTCTATCAAATCTCCTCTCAGCGGCCTTCTCTCCAAGAAGAACAGTCTCAACCTCTTCAATAGTAACTGAAGTTTCTCATCCCTGGAACCAATCTTGTAAACTTCTTCTGCACTCTCTCCAATGTGTTCACATCCTTCCTATAATGTGGTGCCCAAAATTGTACACAATACTCCAGCTGAGGTCTAATGAGTATCTTATATAAATTCAGCATCACCTCCCTGCTCTTGTACTCTATGCCCCTATTGATAAAGCCCAGGATATTATATGCTTTATTAACTGCTCTCTCCACCTGTCCTGCCACCTTCAATGATCTTTGCACATATACACCCAAGATCTTCTGCTTCTACACCCCCTTCCCTTCAAAATTTCACCCCTTATTTTATATTGTCTCCATGTTCTTCCTACCAAAATCCATCACCTCACACTTCTCTGCATTGAACTTCATCTGCCACCTATCTGCCCACTCCACCAACTTGTCTATGTCCTCTTGAAGCTCCACACCGTCCCCCTCACATTTTACAATGCTTCCAAGCTTCGTATCATCTGCAAACTTTGAAATTGAAATCCCCTGCACACCAAGATCTAGATCATTGATATATATCAGGAAAAGCAAGGATCCCAATACTGATATAAAAATAAAAACAAAAAAACTGCGGATGCTGGAAATCCAAAACAAAAACAAAAACAGAATTACCTGGAAAAACTCAGCAGGTCTGGCAGCATCGGCGGAGAAGAAAAGAGTTGACGTTTCGAGTCCTCATGACCCTTCAACAGGTTCCTAATACCGATCCCTGGGGAACTCCACTACAAACCTTCCTCCGGCCTGAAAAATATCCATTGATCATAACTCTCTGCTTTCTATTTTTCAGCCAATTCTATATCCATGTTGCTACTGTCCCTTTTGTTCCATGAGCAATAACGTTTCTCACAAGTCCGTTGTGTGGCACTGTGTCAAATGCTTTTTCAAAGTCCATGTACACCACTTCAACAGCATTACCCTCATCGACCTTTTCTGTTGCCTCTTCAAAAAATTCCAGCAAGTTAGTTAAACATGATTTCCCCATTAGAAATCCATGCTGGCTCTTCCTTATCAACCCATAGTTTTCCATGTGACTACAAATTCTATCCAGAATAATTGTTTTTAGAATCTTGCCCACCACTGAAGTTAAACTGACTGGTTTGTAATTGCTGGGATTATCCTTATAACCTTTTTTTTTAACAAGGGCATAATGTTTGCAATTCTCCCGTCCTCTGACACCACCCAAGTCTAGGGAAAACAAAGATTATAGCCAATGTCCCTGCAATTTCTACTCTCACTTCCTTCCATATCCTTGGATGCATCTCATCCATGCCCCTTTGTCCATGTGTAAATTCCCTTTTAGGTGCCTAATGGCCCTACTCCTCCTTTTATTGCCTTTTTACTATTTATATGCCTATAGAAGATTTTGGGATTCCCTATTATGTTGGTTGCCAGTGTTTTCTCATAATCCCTCTGCTTCTTTAATATGCTTTTTCACCTCCCCTCTGAACCTTCTGTATTCCTCTTGGTTCTCAATTGTATTTTCTAGCTGACACCTGTCGTAAGTGCACTTTTTCTTCTTTATCTTATTTTCTATCTCCTTTTTTCATCCAGAGAGCTCTGGATTTGTTTGTCCTACCTTTCCCTTTACCTATACCTTGACTGTGCCCAAACCAATTCTTTTTTGAAGGTAGCCCATTGTTCAGCTAGTTTTTCCTGCCAATCTTTCATTCCAGTCTATCTGGCCCAGCTCCATTCTTGCCCCATTGAAATCAGCTCTTGTCCAGTTAATTATTCTTACTCAGGATTGCCTATCGTCCTTTTCTATCATCATCCTAAAACGAACAATACAATGATCACTGTCTCCTAAATGTTCCCCCACTGACACTTGATCTACTTGGCCCACCTCATTTCCAAGAACCAGGTCTAACAGTGCATCTTTTTTTTGGTTGGATTGGACACATACTGCTGTAGAAAGTTCTCCTCAATACAATCTCGGAACTTTTGCCCCTCTCCAGCCTTTACACTACCACTGTCCCAGTCTACATTCGGGTAATTAAAGTCCCCCATTATAACTGCCCTATAATGCCACAATCTCTCTGTAATTTCCCTGCAGATTTGTTCTTCTACATCCTTCTCACTATCTGTCGGTCTATAGACTACACCAAGCAATGCAATTGCACCCTTTTTGTTCCTCAGCTCGAGCCAAATTTATTCTGTCCTTGAACCCTCTGTGACATCCTCTTTCTCCAGCACTGCAATGCTCTCCTTAACCAATACCGCCACCCCTCTTCCTTTCCTTCCTTTCTTATCTCTTCTGAACACCTTGTATCCAGGAATATTTAACACCCAGTTCTGCCCTTCCTTGAGCCAGGTCTCTGTTATCATCACAACATCATATTTCCACATGGCAATCTGCACCTGTAACTCCCCAATCTTATTTACTATACTCCGTGCATTCACATACATGCAAAGTAACCCTGATTTAGATTTTATTACTTTCTCCCTTGCCCTGACTTTACCTATTAACTTACTATTCTCCATACTAGTGCTATCTGTCCCTCCCAGTATTTTGTTCACCCTGGTATTCCTCTCTAATACTCTCTCCTGGTTCCCACACCCCTGCTGAGTTAGTTTAAAGCCCTCCCAACAGCACTAGCACAACGCCCCGCAAGGAACTCAGTCCCAGCTCTGTTCAGGTGCGGCCCGTCCGGCTTGTACAGGTTCCATCTCCCCCAGAGCCAGTCCCAGTGTCCCGGGAATCTAAAGCCCTCCCTCCTGCTCCATCTTTCCAGCCACACATTCATCTGCCTTATCCTCCTATTTCTGTTCTCACTGGCACGTGGCACTGGGAGTAACCCGGAGATTACTACATTTGAGGTCCTGCTTGCTAATTTCCTACCTAGCTCCCTAAATTCCGATTGCAGGACCACATCCCCCTTCCTACCTCAGTCATTGGTACCAATGTGGACCATAACCTCTGGCTGATCAACCTCCCCCAAATGAATGACCTGCAGCCGCTCTGTGACACCTTTGACCCTGGTACCAGGGAGGCAACATACTACCCTGGAGTCACATCTATGGTCACAGAAACGCCTGTCTGTTCCCCTAACCGATGAATCCCCATCACTATAGCTCTTCCTTTTTCCTTCCTCCCCTCCTGTACAGCCAAGCCGCTTGTGGTGGCACAAACTTGGCTCTGACCGCACTCCTCTGAGGAACCAGTACCCTCACCAGTTTCCAAAACTGAAAACCAATTTGTGAGCGGGACCCCAGGGGACTCCTGCACTACTGCCTTCTCCTCTTGGACTGCCTGGTGGTCACCCATTCCGTCTCTGTCTCCAGACCCTTAAGTGGTGGTGTGACCACCTCTCTGAACATACTATCCACGTAGCTCTCAGCCTCCCGGATGTGCCACAGTGACTGCAGCCGCCCCTCGAGCTCTGAAACCCGGAGCTGAAGTTTCTGCAGCTAATAGCACTTCCTGCACATGTGGTCAGCTAGGACACCTGTAACGTCCATGGCTTCACACATATTACAGGACACTCATTCCACTCGACTGAGCTGCCCTGCCATGTCTTCACTCTACTTCCCTTACTTAACTTGATTCTACTTTGGATTATTTATATTATACTGGCCCTAAATTTCCCTTATTCCTGGCATTTCTCAGTTAAATCCAAGTACAGCAACTTGTTTAAAAACAGTACACTTTTCCAATTTACTCATCAGTTCCTAGTTACCAAGGCCACTGCTCTTCTTTCTGAGGGAAGGTAGAAAAAGAATGGAGCACCTCCTCCCTTCTCACTGAACTCCCTCAGTCACCAAACTCCAACTGAAGCACTCGGCTGCAGCCAAACACCCCAGGGCAGACAAAGTCAGCACTATAACACAGCCTACTTTTATACTCTCTGAACCTAGCCTCTGAAAACCTGATTAAGCAAGTTATCTAATTAACTAGTGTCATGAAGCTATTAATGTATATAATGTTATCGAAAATTATTTTTTAAAAATAGAGTTTTAGTCTGTGGATGTGTTAATTGGATTAAAGCCTGTTAGTCTGGGTGCTTTGATGTGTAGTAGTTTTGAGATGTAAACACAGAGGTAGAGGTAGGTTTGCATTTTGTTGAATAGAGCATTCAAGAATGGGAGTGAAATCTTGCACCTAGCTGGAGACACCAAGCAATATACTTATATTACTGATAAAATTGGTGCTATAAAGGGGTTTTATTGTTAGAAGAGGTGGAGTTCAAAGGGCCTGGTGATACAATGAGGATTTACATTCAAACAGAAGTGTTGGATATGACAGATAGCAGTTTTGTGTATGCAGGGCAGAGACAATGTAACATCAAAGCAGCTGTAAGCCTACAACTGTCTGCAAAGGAACCAAAGTGAAAGGAACCCTCATTTTGAATTTGTAAGGTGAAAATGCTTTGCCTGTTGTCTGCTTAAAGCCTATGGGTTGTTGTTGCCTTAATGGAGATTAGTTTGAAAATTTGTTAAAAGTTATGATAGTAGTAATTTGTAGCCATGTGTATATGTTTAACTTGTGTAAATTAATAAATGTCTCATGTAGTTTTATACAAAAACCTCTCAAGAACTGGTGGTCTGATTCCTGAATTTAGAGTTGCATCTCAAACATACCACTTAAAAATATATGTTATGACAGTTGTTTAAAGTTTCCCTCTGGGATTTTAAATAACAGCCTTTACCAACTGCTGTATCATAACACCAGTTTCAGTTGAATCCCCTTTGGTTCGAGGATCTGTCTAACTCAGCTCCTCTGTAAAGCCCCCTCAGTCTTTTATGTTTCACCTCTCATTCTTATGAACTCCAAAGAGTAAAGGTCCAACCTGCTCAACCTTCCCTCATACGACAACCCCTTAATTCCAGGAATCAACCCAGTGAACCTTCTCTGAACAGCCTCCAATGCAAGTATATTCTTCCTTAGGAGACCAAAACTGTACACTGTACTCTTGGGCAGGATTTAATGTCCTCTCCTGAGGTGAGTTTGGAGATGGGGGCATTTAATTGGGTGGGAGGGTGCCAGTTGGGGACCCTGCTACCTTTCCACTTCTGCCCCAATTAAGGGTGAAATTGTTCAGATTTGCATTAAGTACGGTAGTGGGTTTTAAAAAAGCTGTTTTACCAGCCGGTGGCAATACGGGTTTTCGCACCATATCATCCCCTTCCCATCTCATAAACTGTGCAGTCTAGGGAAACATGCTGTCTCGCTGATAGGAGGCCTCTGATTGGCCCGCCACACCGTTACCTCATTGCTTCCTCATGACTGGACAATTCTACCCTAAGTCTGGGGCGAGCAGGCCTTTCTGCCTGGACACCAATTGAAACCCATTAATGGGCAATATATTCAAAAGCCCCACAAACCTAACTCCCAATTTTAAATTCTACTCTAATCCTTTTCATAACACATTTCTCAAATTTCACTGTACCATCTCATAAGAAATCATCAACATGCATGATGAAGACGCCTGACAGTTTTCCTTTAAGATACCAATAAAACATACAGGATCTGCTTTAAGTTGAACAAAATCTATTTTCATCAAAACAAATATCACCAAAAAACCCACACACTAGAAGCATTGTTCAGGCCATGGGCACATTTTAGTTTCCATAGCTCCCTTTCTGTATCTGCTGCCTCTAAGGGCAGTACACTCCCATGAATAATGTGTCCATTAGAGCTGAAAGGATTTTCAAGATTACTTTTCCAGCTGTGGAAGAGTCCACTCTAATATCTGTATCTCCCAGTCCCTCTTCAAACCCCCCTAGCAACTAGCCTCGCTTTAGCCACTTATAAGTCTCATCCGTATAAGTCTCATTCTTCCCTGACAATTTACACTTGCTTTCTGCCATTTTTCACCACACAAACGGTGGTCAGGGAACAGAATTTGGGACCAAAGACAATGACATCAGTTTTTTCCATATATAGTTAGAGATAATTTCCGTTCATTAAATAAATTATATCAGATAAGCAGTGTGACAAATTGTTACATTTTTAATGCAGCAAGTGGTAAGAACATGATTTTTTTTTCATGCACAGGATGTGGGTGTCACTGGCTAGGCCAGCATTTATTGCCCATCCTTAATTGCCCTTGTTCAGAGAGCAGTTAAGAGTCAACCACATTGCTGTGGGTCACGTAGAACCATAAAACCATAGAAAAGTTACAGCACAGAAGGAGGCCATTTGGCCCATCTTGTCCATGCCAGCCCGAGGACACCCAGGTGCGCTTTCTAATCCCTCCTTCCTGCACCCGGCCCATAGCCCTGCAGCTTACAGCACTTAAGGTGCAGATCCAGGTACTTTTTAAAAGAGTTTAAAGTTTCTGCCTCTACCACTAACTTGGGCAGCGAATTCCAGACACCCACTACGTAAAAAAGTAGGACAAATCAGGGAAGGAGGGCAGATTTCCTTTCCTAAAGGCCATTGGGTTTTTACAACAATTGGCCATGGTTTCATAATCATCATCAGACTTTTAATTCTAGATTTTTACTGAATTCAAATTTCACCATCTGCTGTGGTGGGATTTGAACTCAAGCTCCCAGAGCATTACCCTGAGTCCCTGGAATACCAGTCCAGTGACAATACCACTAGGCCATCACCACCCCATACCACATGGCATTTGCTACCATATGGGGTAGTTGAGACGAATAATATCGATGTATTTAAGGGGAATTTGGTTAAGCATATGAGGGAGAAGGGAATAGAGGGTTAAGCTGATGAAAAGGGCAGGAAAAGGCTCAGGAGGAGTATAAACAGTGGAATGGACCGGGGACCGAATGGCAAAAGTGTGTGTGCATGCACATGTAAAAAAGTCTTCCTCAAATTGCCATTGCTTCCTTTGCCAATTACCTTAAACTTTAATTCAAATCTGAGCACATGCGGAGAAACTATTCCCATTGGTGAAAGGATGGAGAACCAGAGGCACAGATTTAAGGTTATTGGCAAAAGAAGCAATGGAGATTTGAGGGAAATTGGTGAGCTACACTAATTCACTTGGAGTACACTTCACTTATTAAGTTTAAGTAGAATTGTTTTGTGCATCTTTCAAACAGAAAGCAGTGAAAGCAGCATGAATGGCTGTATGTATTCTTTATCCATCAGTGAGATGTGGTTATTAACACTGATATGGTCCTCTTGTTCTTTTCAGAGGTTACTGGTGAAGTGGATGCTGTTAATGGAGATTCGTGTCAGGTATGTTATAAATTTGCTGTGCCTTTGTGTTTTTTAATCCCTGAGTGCTTGTCAGAAAAAGTAAGTGGGAATATGTGGGGTGATCCCCTAGGCTTTGGTGTACAGGGCACAATTTCAAAAGTTCAAAATGGAAGTGTTGTGAACTGTGAGGAGAATAGTGTTAAACTTCAAAAGAACATAGGCAGGTTGGTGGAATTGGCAGACAAGTGGCAAATGACAGTTAATGCCTGCACCCTAAGGTCTGAAATTCCCTCTCTAAACATGTCTGACTCTATCTCATCCTTTAAAATGCTCATACATCAAAGCACCCAGAAACTAGCTGGCTTTAATCCAATTAAAACACACACACAGACACACCCACAGGCTAAACCTCTATTTAAAAAAAAAATTCCAATAACATTTTATACATTATTATCTTCATCACAGAGAGGATGAGTGGAACTAATTAGATTGCTCTTTTAAAGAATTGGCACAAGCAGAATGGGTCAAATGGCCTCCTTCTGTGCTGCAAGATTCTATGAATACCCCATGGCTGAGCTGAAGAACAGGTAATCATTATCAGAACATAAGAAAATAGAAACAAAAACAGAATTACCTGGAAAAACTCAGCAGGTCTGGCAGCATCGGCGGAGAAGAAAAGAGTTGACGTTTCGAGTCCTCATGACCCTTCGACAGAACTTGAGTTCGAGTCCAGGAAAGAGCTGAAATATAAGCTGGTTTAAGGTGTGTGTGTGGGGGGCGGAGAGATAGAGAGACAGAGAGGTGGAGGGGGTTGGTGTGGTTGTAGGGACAAACAAGCAGTGATAGAAGCAGATCATCAAAAGATGTCAACGACAATAGTACAATAGAACACATAGGTGTTAAAGTTAAAGTTGGTGATATTATCTAAACGAATGTGCTAATTAAGAATGGATGGTAGGGCACTCAAGGTATAGCTCTAGTGGGTTTTTTTTTTAATAATGGAAATAGGTGGGAAAAGGAAAATCTTTATAATTTATTGGAAAAAAAAAGGAAGGGGGAAACAGAAAGGGGGTGGGGATGGGGGAGGGAGCTCACGACCTAAAGTTGTTGAATTCAATATTCAGTCCGGAAGGCTGTAAAGTCCCTAGTCGGAAGATGAGGTGTTGTTCCTCCAGTTTGCGTTGGGCTTCACTGGAACAATGCAGCAAGCCAAGGACAGACATGTGGGCAAGAGAGCAGGGTGGAGTGTTAAAATGGCAAGCGACAGGGAGGTTTGGGTCATTCTTGCGGACAGACCGCAGGTGTTCTGCAAAGCGGTCGCCCAGCTTACGTTTGGTCTCTCCAATGTAGAGGAGACCACATTGGGAGCAACGAATGCAGTAGACTAAGTTGGGGGAAATGCAAGTGAAATGCTGCTTCACTTGAAAGGAGTGTTTGGGTCCTTGGACGGTGAGGAGAGAGGAAGTGAAGGGGCAGGTGTTGCATCTTTTGCGTGGGCATGGGGTTGTGCCATAGGAGGGGGTTGAGGAGTAGGGGGTGATGGAGGAGTGGACCAGGGTGTCCCGGAGGGAGCGATCCCTACGGAATGCCGATAAGGGGGGTGAAGGGAAGATGTGTTTGGTGGTGGCATCATGCTGGAGTTGGCGGAAATGGCGGAGGATGATCCTTTGAATGCGGAGGCTGGTGGGGTGATAAGTGAGGACAAGGGGGACCCTATCATGTTTCTGGGAGGGAGGAGAAGGAGTGAGGGCGGATGCGCGGGAGATGGGCCGGACACGGTTGAGGGCCCTGTCAACGACCGTGGGTGGAAAACCTCGGTTAAGGAAGAAGGAGGACATGTCAGAGGAACTGTTTTTGAATGTAGCATCATCGGAACAGATGCGACGGAGGCGAAGGAACTGAGAGAATGGGATGGAGTCCTTACAGAAAGTGGGGTGTGAGGAGCTGTAGTCGAGGTAGCTGTGGGAGTCGGTAGGCTTGTAATGAATATTGGTGGACAGTCTATCACCAGAAATTGAGACAGAGAGGTCAAGGAAGGGAAGGGAAGTGTCAGAGATGGACCACGTGAAAATGATGGAGGGGTGGAGATTGGAAGCAAAATTAATAAATTTTTCCAAGTCCTGACGAGAGCATGAAGCGGCACCGAAATAATCATCGATGTACCGGAGAAAGAGTTGTGGAAGGGGGCCGGAGTAGGACTGCAACAAGGAATGTTCCACATACCCCATAAAGAGACAGGCATAAGTGGGGCCCATGCGGGTACCCATAGCCACACCTTTTATTTGGAGGAAGTGAGAGGAGTTGAAGGAGAAATTGTTCAGCGTGAGAACAAGTTCAGCCAGACGGAGGAGAGTAGTGGTGGATGGGGATTGTTCGGGCCTCTGTTCGAGGAAGAAGCTAAGGGCCCTCAGACCATCCTGGTGGGGGATGGAGGTGTAGAGGGATTGGACGTCCATGGTGAAGAGGAAGCGGTAGGGGCCAGGGAACTGGAAATTGTTGATGTGACGTAAGGTGTCAGAGGAATCACGGATGTAGGTGGGAAGGGACTGGACAAGGGGAGAGAGAAGGGAGTCAAGATAACGAGAAATGAGTTCTGTGGGGCAGGAGCAAGCTGAGACGATCGGTCTACCGGGGCAGTTCTGTTTGTGGATTTTGGGTAGGAGATAGAAGCGGGCCGTCCGAGGTTGGGCGACTATCAGGTTGGAAGCTGTGGGAGGGAGATCCCCAGAGGAGATGAGGTCAGTGACAGTCCTGGAAACAGTGGCTTGATGTTCAGTGGTGGGGTCATGGTCCAGGGAGAGGTAGGAGGAAGTGTCTGCGAGTTGACGCTCAGCCTCTGCGAGGTAGAGGTCAGTGCGCCAGACAACAACAGCACCACCCTTGTCAGCGGGTTTGATGACAATGTCAGGGTTGGACCTGAGAGAATGGAGTGCAGTAAGTTCAGAGAGAGACAGGTTAGAATGGGTGAGAGGAGCAGAGAAATTGAGATGACTAATGTCGCGCCGACAGTTCTCAATGAAAAGATCGAGAGAAGGTAAGAATCCAGAGGGAGGGGTCCAGGTGGAGGGAGAATATTGGAGATGGGTAAAAGGATCCGTTGAACTGGGAGAGGACTCCTGCCCAAAGAAGTGAGCCCGGAGACGAAGACGGCGGAAGAAGAGTTCAGTATCATGCTGAGCCCGAAATTCATTGAGGTGAGGGCGTAAGGGTATGAAAATAGAAGCAGGAATAGGCCAAATGGACCCTCAAACCTGATCCACCATTTAATATGATCATGGCAGATCTTTGGCATTAACACCATTTACTGGTGTTCAGTCCAATCACAAAATCCCTTAGTTCCTTTGCAGTATTTTACATAACTTGTTAGTGGCTTAAACCAACACAGAGGTTGGATATCAAGTAAACAATTGTGTTCTATGTCACCAATTCTCAGCTTGGTCTGTCCCCCTTGTGCTCTTTTGAGCCCCTCACCTTGTTTATCCTTCTAGCCTTTCCTTTAAAATCCTTGCTTTCTACTGCCCGCTCAACCCCACACCACGTTTTGCACTGAAATATTGTCACTGCATTACACATTCCCCCACTCCCAGCTGCATGGAGCAATTTCTCAGCTTCATTATTTTGGGGAGGTGTGAACACCATTCTGATGCAACTGAGCTCCTTGTTCCAGTGAACAGCGGTACCTTGACCCAATGTACCAGAGACAGTGAAAGCGAGAACAAGGGGCAAGAAACTGAGCTTGGTAGCATCTGTGTTTAGGTAGAATGAGCGTCTTTTGGGCTCCACAATGGTGTCTATGCACATGCGCACACTTGTGACAAGATTGTGTTGGGCATTTTGGTAAAGGGATTAGAGCGCATGCAATGAACAGTTGCTGGGAGTGTACAGAGCAGGCAGATTGAGACAAAAATCAGCGTGCAACACGCATTTAATACTAGTGCTACTATTTTAGAGCTCAAAGTTCCAGATAACACACTCTCTTAACCTCACACAGCCTGAGCATGCATTCAGTAACAGGAAGGATCCATGACCCCCACCTTGTGGTATTTAAAGCAATTGCAAACAACAGGTTAGTTGCTGGTTGTTTTCTTTTCTTTATTCTTTCATAGGATGTGGGTGTCGCTGACAGGGCCAGCATTTGATGCCCATCTCTAATTGCTCTAATTGAACTGAATGGCTCGCTGGGCCATTTCAGAGGGCAGTTAAGAGTCAACCACATTGCTGTGGGTCTGGAGGCACATGTAGGCCAGACCAGGTAAGGACAGCAGATTTCCTTCCCTGAAGGGCACTAGTGAACCAGATGGGTTTTTACAACAATTGATGACAGTTTCATGGTCATCGTTACTGAGACTAGCTTTCAATTCCAGATTTATTAGTTGAATTTAAATTCTACCAGCTGCCATGATGAGATTTGAACCATGTACCCAGAGGAGATGGTCATTGCCTGGCACTTGTGTGGCGCGAATGTTATTTGCCACTTGTCAGCCCAAGCCTTGATATTGTTCAGGTCTCGCTGCATTTGGACATGGACTGCTTCAATGTCTGTGGAGTTGCGAATGGTGCTGAACATTGTGCAATCATCAGTGAACATCCCCACTTCTGACATTATGATGGAAGGAAGGTCACTGATGAAGCAGCTGAAGATGGTTGGGCCTAGGACACTACCCTGAGGAACTCCTGCAGTGATGTTCTGGAGCTGAGATGACTGACCTCCAACAACCACAACCATCTTCCTTTGTGCTAGGTATGACTCCAAAAAGTGGAGAGTTTTCCCTCGATTCCCATTGCCTCCAGTTTTGCTAGGGCTCCTTGATGCCACACTCGGTCAAATGCTGCCTTGTTGTCAAGGGCAGTCGCTCTCACCTCACCTCGGGAGTTCAGCTCTTTTGTCCATGTTTGAACCAAGGCTGTAATGAGGTCAGGAGCTGAGTGGCCCTGGCGGAACCCAAACTGAGCTTCAGTGAACAGGTTATTGCTAAGCAAGTGCCGCTTGATAGCACTGTTGATGACCCCATCCATTACTTTGCTGATGATGGAGAGTAGACTAATGGGCCGGTAATTGGCCAGGTTGGATTTGTCCTACTTTTTGTGTACAGGACATACCTGGGCACTTTTCCACATTGCTGTTTAGATGCCAGTGTTGTAGCTGTACTGGAACAGCTTGGCTAGGGGCGCAGCAAGTTCTGGAGCACAAGTCTTCAGTACTATTGCTGGAATATTGTCAGGGCCCATAGCCTTTGCAGTACCCAGTGCCTTCAGCCGTTTCTTGATATCACATGGAGTGAATCGTATTTGCTGAAGACTGGCACCTAAGGAGCTGGGGACCTTCGGAGGAGGCCGAGATGGATCATCCACTCGGCATTTCTGGCTGAAGATTGTGGCAAATTCTTCAGCCTTATCTTTTGCAATGATGTGCTGGGCTCCCCCATCATTGAGGATGGGGATATTTGTGGAGCCTCCTCCTCCAGTGAGTTGTTTAATTGTCCATCACCATTCACGACTGGATGTGGCAGACTGCAGAGCTTAGATCTGATCTGTCATTTATGGGATCGCTTAGCTTTATCTATCATTTGCTGCTTCTTCTGTTTGCCACAAAAGTAGTCCTGTGTTGTAGCTTCACCAGGTTGACACCTCATTTTTAAGCATGCCTGGTGCTGTTCCTGGCATGCCCTTTTGCACTCTTCCTTGGGGTTGATCCCTTGTCTTGATGGTAATGGTAGAGTGGGGGATATGCCTGCCCATGAGGTTACAGATTGTGTTCGAGTTCAATTCTGCTGCTGCTGATGGTCCACAGCGCCTCATGGATGCCCAGCCTTGAGTTGCTAGATCTGTTCGAAATCTATCACATTTAGCACAGGTTTAGCCACACAACACAATGGAGCATATCATCAATGTGAAAGTGGGACTTTGTCTCCACAATGACTGTGCGATGGTCACTCCTACCAATACTGTCATGGACAGATGCATCTGTGGCAGGCAGGTTGGTGAGTTTGAGGTTAAGGATGTTTTTTGCTGTTGCAATATGTTTGGCTGATGTGGTATCATGATTGATTACCTGGCAGTATGTGCAAGTTGTGAGATTGGATGTGAGGCTTGCAGCAATGCTAAGAGTGTGAGGGTGAGATGAAACATATATGTGTTATGTATGAGCATAGATTGACAGAGATTGCTAGTTGATGAGTGATGGGTTGTGCTGATTTGAGCAGTGGCTGAGGTTAAGTTGTTTACTTGGTTTGGATGTAACATTTGAAGATACCTTCACCAACTTTGACCACTTGTATAGGGTCCTTGAACTTTTTGCAGCACCGCATCTGAATCCCAGGGCTAGAGTCCTGCCATTGACTGTCACAGCTATCTGCTCCCCCTAGTCACTGTGTGTCTGGAGGGCCACTGCCTGTAGATACAAGACATCTCTCCTCTTCGTCAGTTCCTCCAATAAGAATTGCAGTGCAGCTTTGAACAACCTGAGTGCCTGCTCTATCCATTCTTTCTCAGGTCAGGAACCCCAGCACATGCTTCAGCCACAAGGTACCTTCCCTTTAAGATGCAGCCTGGCTTTAAGTAATAATAACAGATATCAATTTTAGGTCCCTGATGATGCATTTAGTCTGTCAACAGCACAGATAGTTCTGGCTGCGTGCAGAAATGATGGTGATGAATAAGCAGCACAAAGAGGTAGTGCTGCCTGAATTATATCAAATGGGTGTGGGGTAATCAGCGCATTGTGATTCCCATGCCCGTTTTAGGGGGCTATCCAATGTAACCTGTCGGAATTCCAATTTGTGGCTTTCCCAGGAGCTACCTCAGGCCAATCAACATTGGAAAAGTTCCTGATTCCCACTTCCATCAGGATCTAGACCAAACATACTATACCACTGCTTCCCAGGGATGGGAATTTCAGAGCCAGTTAATTTATTTGCTTGCTAATTAACACAATTCATGTAGAGATCAACTGATACATTTTTAAAAATTCCTCTTTTGACAGGAGAATGATGCTGATGCGTATTCTACTAGTTCACAAGCCGATCAGTTACACCAAGAGCCTGATAGCATACGCAAATGGAGAGAAGAGCAAATAAAGCATTTAGCGGAGCTGGGTAAGCAATCAACATCAATCGGTAAATCATTCCTAAATCTCTGGTGAAATGGCCAGACACATGGCAGGTGAAATTTAAGGTAGAAAAGTGTGAAATGGTTCATTTTGAAGAGAAGAATGAGGAGAGACAATATAAACTGTTACAATTCTGAAGAGCGCACAGGAACAGAGAGATCAGAGGGTGTACACACACAAATCTTTGAAGGTGGCATGACAAGTTGAGAAGGCAGTTAAAAAGCCTGCAGGATGTCTGGGTTTATAATTAGAGGCATAGAGTATAAAAGCAAGGAAATTATACTAAACCTTTATAAATCACTAACTCAGCTGGAATATTGCATCCATTTCTGGGGACCACATGCTAGAAAGGATGGAAAGGCCTTGGAAAGAGTGGAGAGGATATTTACTAGCATGATACCAGGGATGAGGAACTTTAGTTATGTAGAGAGAGTGGAGAAGTTGGGGTTGTTCTCCTAAGAGTAGAAAATGTTAAGGGAATATTTAATTGAGGTGAGAATTATGAGGCTTTGAGTGGATAGGGACAGAATGTTTTCACTGCTGGGAGGGTTGGCAACTAGAGGGCACAGATTTAAGATAACTGACTAAAAAGCCAGGGGAGAGTGAGAATGTTTTCACACCACAAGGTGAGATTGGCAGTGCAATACCCGGAAAAGTGGCAGAAGCAGATTCTATGGTAACTTTAAAAGGGAATTGGATAGATACTTGAGAAGGACAAAAATTGCAGTGATATGGGAGAAGTGCAGAGGAGTGGGACAGATTTGTGATTCCTTTAAGGAGGCAGCACAATGGACTGAATGATCTTCTTCTGTACTTTATGATTTGATGATTTATGGTTGGGTTAGTAGTCTACAATGTAGAGTAGTCCAGCTGGCATTGAATCCAGGGTTGAAAAGCTGTCAGTCTAGAATCACAGGGAGTTAAGATGCCTCTGCTGGCTATCTTGACCAGATTTTTTGGGGAGGGAGGGGAAATGGTGAAAGTCAGAGAGTAGAGTCAGATGCTCAAATAGACTGTGACCATTCCAGCCAAAATCAAACATTTCAGCAGGCCTTTCAACTACTCCTTACATATTTACACACAGGTACATCTAACTGTGCAGCCCATACAAGCAGACAATGCAGGTCAGTGAACACAACGTTAATGGATGAACAGCCAGCGCCAGTTAGGATACAGGAGAATTTCAGGTGAGCTCACGTTTATGGAAGATGCAAGGCTGGCCAGGAGACCATTGAAATTGTTGATCCTGGAGCTAATAAAGATATGGGTGAAGGTTTCAGCTGCAGCAGCACTGAGATAGGGGTGGAGACTGGTAATAATACAGAAGTGGAATTAGGCAGTTTTGGTGTTGGAGCGGATATGGGGGAGGGGTCAGAAGCTCAATTGTTTTCCTTTTGAATAGAGGTGGCAGCAAAGTGCATACAGTTGGGAGGGAATCCTGAGAGTCCTCAATTTTGACTCTGGATCCCATAAAGCCTCATGGCATCAGGTCAACCATGGGCAAGGGAACTTCTTGATTATTATCATCCACACCCTCCCTCAGCTCATGTCCTCCTCCATGTTGAACACCACTTGGAAGGAGCACTGAGGGTAGCAAGGACACAGATTCAACTCTGGGTGGGGGACTTCAATGCCCATCATGAAGAATGGCTCAATAACTCCATTATTGATTGCACTAATCTGAAGGACATATCCACCAGATTGGACCTGCGTCAGGTGTTGAGGTAACCAACAAAAGGGAAACAACCCACTTGACCTCATCCTCACAAATATACTCATCACAGATGCATCTCTCCATGACAATATTGGATTAGACTAACCACCCATAGTTCTTGTAGAGACTAAACGTCTTCACACTGAGGACACCTCCACCATGTAGTGTGGTGTGATGTTAAATGGGATACGTTCACAACAGGTCTGGCAGCTCAAAACAAGGCATCCATGAGGCACTGTGGGCCATCATCAGCAGCTGAATTGTGTTCCACCACAATCTGTAACCTCATGGCCTGGCATATTCCCCACTCTACCATTACCATCAAGCCAGGGGATCAACAAAGTAGCCCACTTGATTGGCACCATACCCATCATCTTAAACATTCACCCCCTCCACCACTGATGTACAGTGGCAGCAGTCTGTACTATATACAAGATGCACTGCAGGGACTAATCAAGGTTTCTTAGACAACACCTTCCAAACCCACGACCACTATCATCTAGCAGGACAAGGGCAACAGATAGATGGGGACACCACCAGCTGGAAGTTCCCCTCCAAACCACTCACCATCCTGACTTGGAAATATATCACCATTCCTTCACTGTCGCTGGGTCAAAATCCTGGAACTCCCTCCCTAACAGCACTGTGCGTTACCTACACCACATGGACTGCAGCTGTTCAAGAAGACAGCTCACCACCATCTTCTCAAGGGCAATTAGGGATGGGCAATAAATGCTGGCTTAGCCAGCAAAGCCCACATCCCATGGATGACTAAAAGAAATCGCAAGACAGAATCTGTACATTTAACCACAGGGAAGAGGTATGTACTTTTTTATCTGATAAGAAATTTTAATTTTCCAAGGTACAGAATGCTGAAATGTGACTGGTTAAAGCTGGGTGACTGTGGATACACATTCAGTGAAACGCGATTACACCTTCCAAACCTGTGACCTCTACTGTCTAAAGGCCAAGGGCAGTAGGCACATCGGAACACCACCACGTACAAGTTCCCCTCCAAGCCTGACACCATCCCAATTGTTGCTTCACTGTCAGTGCCTCAGAATCCTGGAACTAGCTTCCTACTAGCAGTGTGGGTGTACCGTCGTTGTCATCAATCCCTTGAAAGGAGGGGGATGTCTGCTAGCTTCATGATTTGTGTGTTGTCGGGTGACTCAGCAGGCCAATCCTGGGGCCACAGGTCTTTGATCAGGGAGGATAAGAGTTGTCCTTAGAGAGGGGTGTTCTCATGCCAGGATTCTGCTCTCTGCCCTTCCGCTTTTGTTGCTTCTCTACAGCAGAGTTTATGTGGTCAGTTTCTGACTGTGTTGTGCCTTATTGGATGAGGCACCACCATGTGGCACTGTTTGTGGCTAGTTCTTCCCACGAACATACTTCAATTCATCCCCTTTTCATTGAGGCTTTCAGAGTGTCCTTAAAACATTTCCCCTCCTTTAGATTGGATGCCATCCTTAAGTGATGAAAAGGGGATCTGCTTTGGTCACAAACAAGGAGAAGACCCAGCGTAGAATCAGCTATGCAGGAGAAGCCTTCCAAACATTTCGCAACAGAGTCTTCGACAGCAGAGATCTCCATAACAGGACAAAGGCTTTAGTCTATAATGCTTTTGTTGTCACCACCCTTCTATAAGGCAGTGGGACTTGGGTCACCTACCAAGGCAGTTCCAGGCTCTAGAGCATTTCCATGAGCAGTGTCTCTGCAGGATACTCAGAGTTGTGGGAAG
Organism: Carcharodon carcharias; assembly: GCF_017639515.1. Taxonomy (NCBI): domain Eukaryota; kingdom Metazoa; phylum Chordata; class Chondrichthyes; order Lamniformes; family Lamnidae; genus Carcharodon; species Carcharodon carcharias. The sequence continues at coordinate 1,380,458 of NC_054467.1, read as the reverse complement.
GCAAGGCAAACTGGCTCCAGCATCATCACTGAAACCAATTCCTCCAGCATTGTAACCATGATCGTATGAAATCAGCTCTGCTGGTCTGGACACTGCCTCCACATGTGCCTACAGCACAGGGACTGCAGCGGTTCAATAAGACAACTCACCACCACCTTCTCAAGGGCAACTAGAGATGGACAATAAATGCTGGCTCAGCCAGTAAAGCACACATCCTGTGAATGGATAAAATAATTTGCTGAATGAAACTATGGAAATGAGGAAACTTTTTGCCCAGCATAAAATAATTGACATAATCATATGGAAAGGGCAAGTTTGGAAAGTTCTTGGCTCTGGGGGGACAGCTGATATGTTTGAGAACCCACATTCTTTCATTTATGAAAAATAAATTGACTTTGATGTCATTAAACCTCAGCTGATAGCAAATCTTTCTGGGATGTACAACAAATTTAATACTTATTTTCTAGAACTCAGACAGAACAATCTGCTACACACCGTGTGCTACAACCCCCTTGAGGTTAAACTGTCATCCATTTTGCGCTCAAAGATATTAGAGCAGCTCATTGATATTCATTGGACAGCTCCCTCAGAACCAGGTTCAGTGACATACCATTTTAATGTGAACGCTGTGATGAATACAGCAATAGTTCTTTTGCAACACTGAAAATGTTACATATGAACATAGGAATTAGGAGCAAGAGTAAGCCATTCAGCTCCTCGATCCTGCTCTGCCATTCAATAAGATCATGGCTGATCTGATTGTGGCCTCAACTCCACATTCTGCCAGCCCCAATAACCTCTGACTCCCTTGTTAGTCAAGAATCGGTCTACCTCTGCCTTAAAAATATTCAATGATCCTGCCTCCACTGGGAAAGAGAGTTCCAACTATTCACGGCCCACTTAGAGAAAAAAATTCTCCTCATCTCCATCTTAAATGGGTGATCCCTTATCTTTAAACTGTGCCCCTTAGTTCTAGTCTCTCCCACAAGGAGAAACATCCTTTCAGTATCCACCAACAGTCCCTGTTGGTCCTATTGAGCACAACCTCCTGATATGAAGCTGTATTTTCAGCAAAGACATTGATGAAACATCAAGTCAGAACGAACAGTGACGTGTGCTTGTCGAAGATACTTCCATTTCTTGTCAGAATTGTAGCTCAGCACAAGCAACAAGTTAACATTAAAACAAAAATGATAACGCTGTTCTTCCAATGCTTGAGCAGGTTACACTTCTTGGGAATTTGTAAGGGAAAAAGTACAATGCTGGGGGTGTGTTTCAATAAGTGAGGGAAAAGTTAAGAGATACATACTTGCACCATCTGTGACTGACAAATCAGAAGAGAGTGTGGGATGAGGGGAAGTGGGCTGACGGGAGGATTGGGTATAAGCGTACTGTCAGTTACAGAGACAGGAGAATCTATCCTTCTTTCCATCCCTTCCACCAAGGTCTCCTGCGCAGCAGTTGAAAATTTTGGTGTCCACTCTCCCCCATCTTGTTTAAAAGCAAAATACTGCGGATGCTGGAAATCTGAAACAAAAACAAAAATAGCTGGAAAAACTCAGCAGGTCTGACAGCATCAGCGGAGAGGGACACAGCTAACGTTTCCAGTCCGTATGACCCTTCATCAGAACTGAGGAAATATAGAAATGTGGTGAAATATAAGCTGGTAGAGGGGGGTGGGACAGGTAGAGCTGGATAGAGGGCCAGTGATAGGTGGAGGCAAAGAAGAGATTGCCAAAGATGTCACAGACAAAAGGAAAAAGGGGTGTTAATGGTGGTGATATTAGCTAAGGAATGTGCTAATGGAGACATTAAGGGTAGAAAGCAGGAAGAGCAAGTGGCAGGTGGCCCTAGTGGGGGTTGGTGGGGGAGTGGGGATCGAAATGGAGTAAAAGGTGGAGATAAAACGATAGATCAAAATAAATAGGTGGGAAAAGAAAAATATATTTTAAAAATTATAAATTATTGGAAAAAGGGGAGATCGGAAAGGGGGTGGGGATGGAGGAGAGAGTTCATGATCTAAAGTTGTTGAACTCAATATTCAGTCCGGAAGGCTGTAATGTGCCTAGTCGGAAGATGAGGTGCTGTTCCTCCAGTTTGCGTTGAGCTTCACTGGAACAATGCAGCAGGCCAAGAACGGACATGTGGGCATGAGAGCAGGGTGGAGTGTTGAAATAGCAAGCGACAGGGAGGTCTGGGTCATGCTTGCGGACAGACCGAAGGTGTTCCATAAAGTGGTCACCCAGACTGTGTTTGGTCTCTCCAATGTAGAGGAAACCGCATTGGGAGCAATGAATGCAGTAGACTAAATTGAGGGAAGTGCAGTGAAATGCTGTTTCACTTGAAAGGAGTGTTTGGGCCCTTGGATGGTGAGGAGGGGGGAAGTAAAGGGGCCGGTGTTACACCTTCTGCAGTTGCATGGGAAGGTGCCGTGGGAGGGGGTTCAGGTGTAGGGGGTGATGGAGGAGTGGACTAGGGTGTCCTGGAGGGAACGATCCCTGTGGAATGCCGCCGGGGGGCGGGGGGGTTGAAGGGAAGATGTGTTTGGTGGTGGCATCATGCTAGAGTTGGCGAAAATGGCGGAGGATGATCCGTTGAATGCAGAGGCTGGTGGGGTGATAAGTGAGGACAAGGGGGACCCTATCATGTTTCTGGGAGGGAGGAGAAAGCGTGAGGGTGGATGCGTGGGAGATGGGCCGGACACGGTTGAGGGCCCTGTCAACCAGCGTGGGTGGAAAACCTCGGTTAAGGAAGAAGGAGGACATGTCAGAGGAACTGCTTTTGAAGGTAGCATCATCAGAACAGATGCGATGGAGGCGAAGGAACTGAGAGAATGGGATGGAGTCCTTACAGAAAGCAGGGCGTGAGGAGCTGTGGTCGAGGTAGCTGTGGGAGTCGGTAGGCTTGTAATGAATATTGGTGGACAGTCTATCACCAGAAATTGAGACAGAGAGGTCAAGGAAGGGAAGGGAAGTGTCAGAGATGGACCATGTGAAAATGATGGAGGGGTGGAAATAGGAAGCAAAATTAATAAATGTTTCTGGGTCCAGACAAGAGCATGAAGCAGCACCGAAGCAATCATCGATGTACGGAGAAAGAGTTGTGGGACCATCTTGTGCCTTTCTTCACTGTTTCCCAAGTCAAAGTCACTTCCTGCACAACTGCCAGTGTCTGCATCAGTCACAATCCACTCCCCTTTAAGAGTTGCAGGCTACTGTTAAGCGGTGCTTGCCACTCACAATATTGGCCACCTGCTGATGTATCCAGCCAATCAACACCACCATTAAGGCTGACTGGATACTGAAATAATTGAAGCAAGTTCATATACTGTCTGCATCACAATCAATGCGTATGGGTTAATCATGCATCCCAGTCTTGTTTTTGAGTGATATCAGATTCCGTCCCCTTCCTGTGGAAGGCCCTGCAGGAATGAAGGAAACCTAATCCCAGTAAATTCTGGGGCAAGGAATTATTCTTACTTCTTAACCATAGAAAGGTTACAGTGCATAAAGAGGCCATTCAGCCCATTGTGTTTGTGCCAGCCAAAAGACAGAAAAAAGAAACTAACCACTCATTTAAATCCCACTTTTCAGCACCTGGTCCCTAACCTTGCAGGTTACAGCACTTCAGATGCAGATCCAGCTGCCTTTTAAATGAGTCAACTGTTTCAGTCTCAACCACCAACTTCGGCTGTGAATTCCAGATGCCCACCACCCTCTGGGTGAAAAAGTTTTTCCTCATGTCCCCTTCTGTCCTTTATCCAATCACCTTAAGTCTATACCCCCTGGTAACTGACCCCTCAGCTAGGGGATGCAAGTCTTTCCTGTCTATTCTATCTAGGCCCCTCATAATTTTGTGCACCTCAATTAGGTTCCTCTGTTCTAAGGGAAACAACCCCAGCCTATCCAATCTCTCCTCATAGCTGCAATTTTCAAGCCCTGGCAACATTCTTCTCTGTACTCTCTCCAGAACAATTATGTCCTTCCCGTAATGTGGTGACCAGAACTGCACACAAAACTCCAGCTGTGGCCTAACCTACGTTTCATACAGTTCCAGCATTACATCCCTGCTTTTGTATTCAATACCTCACCCAATAAAGGAAACCTTTCTTGTCCACCTGTCCTACCACCTTAAGGGACCTGTGAACATGTACCCCAAGGTCTCTCGCTTCCTCACCCCTCCCAATAACCTCCCGTTTATTCAATATTCCCTAGCTTTGTTTGCCCTCCCCAAATGCATTACCTCACACTTTTCTGGATTGAATTCCATTTGCCACTTCTCCACCCACTCAACCAAACCATTGATATCATTCTGGAGACAACAGCTATCCTCTTCACTATCAACTACACGGCCAACTTTTGTGTCACCTGCAAATTTCCCAATCATACCTCCCACATTTAAGTCTAAATCATTAATATATACAATAAACATCACAGGCCCCAACACTGAGCACTGTGGAACACCACTGGAAACCATTTTCCATTCACAAAATCATCCATCGAGCATTACCCTTTGTTTCCAGTCGCTGAGCCAATTTTGGATCCAACCTGCCACCTTCCCCTGTATCCCATGAGATCTCACTTTCCTGATCAAGTCTGCCATGTAGGACCTTGTCAAATGCTTTACTGAAATCCATGTAGACAACAGCCACTGCGCTATTCAGTAATCCTCCTTGTTACTTCCTCAAAAAATCCTATTAGGTTAGTAAGGCGCGATCTTCCTCTAACAAAGCCATGTTGACTATCCCTGAGGTCTTTCTAAGTGACATTTTATCCTGGCTTTCAGAATTGTTTCCAGTAATTTTCCCACCACCGAAGTCAGGCTAACCGGCCCATAATTTTCTGGCCTGTCCCTCACACGCTTTTTAAACAATGTTACAACGTTTGCAGACCCCTAATCCTCTGGGACCTCGCCTGTATCTAATGAGGATTGGAAAATGATCCTCAGAGCATCTGCTATTTCCTCCCTGGCTTCCTTTAACAGCCTGGGATACAATCCATCTGGCCCTGCTGATTTATCTACCTTCAAGGATGCCGGTCTCTCCAGTACTTCCTGTCTCACTATGCTACTTCCTGTCTCACTATGCTAGATGCCAACTCTCGTGAAGCAGAACTAGAATGGAAAGAGAAAGCTAAGAAAGAGCTGGAGGATTGGTACATACAACAAGCAGAGCACCTCGAAGAAATGAAAACTAATAACAGGTATTCACATGTTGCCAAGAGCTGAATGTTGTTGTGTATCAAAAAATAAATGTTTTGTACAGAGGAGCCTTGCCATAAAATTACCCAAACTTATTTTTTTTTTACATAAAGTTTTCTTGAACTATGTATAGGAAATTATAATCTGAAGCCTCATTTTAAAATAACAAATAAATAATTCAGCAAGGGACATAGGAATGGGGGAGGCCATTCAGCCCCTCAAGCCTGTTCTGCCATTCAATTGGATCATGGCTGATCTGTATCTTAACTCTATCCAATTGCCTTAGTATCATATTCCTTAATACTCTTTCCTATCAAAAATCTATCAATCTCACTTTTGAAATTTTCAATTGATCCCCAGCCTCAGCAGCATTTTCTTTGGGGAAGATGTGCCAGATTTCTGATTCCCTTGGTAACTGTGGCTATATTACATGGCTCATTGAAAGATAAATTCAAATTTTCAATTACTGTAAATTTAAAAAAATTATTTCCTTCAAATGCCCATCCAGTTTCCTTTTGGAATCATTGATCTTCTCCGCTTCCAGCACCCTTCTAGGCAACGAGTTCCAGGCATTTGCCACTTGCTGTGTAAAAAAGTCCTTTCCACCCTGCGTCTCTTGCCCAAAACCTTAAATCTGTGTCCCCTTAGTCCTTCTACCATCAGCTAATGGGAACAGCTTTGCTTTATCTACCTGATCTACACCTGCCATAATTTTGTACACCCCTCTCAAATCTGCCCTTTATCTCCTTTGCTCCAAGGAGAATAACCTCAGCCTTTCCAATCCCTCATTCCTGGAACCATTCTGGTAAATCTCTTCCACACCCTTTCAAGGATCATCACATCCTTCCTAAAGTGCGAGGGCCAGAACTGGACACAATACTTGAGTTGTGGTCTATGGAATTTTAAGTTTAGATATCCCTTGAAGTTTCTTTTTATATATTCACGGTTACAAGTTTCTCACTTCCCCCTCTTTGATTTGGTCAGTTCTTTGCCTTTCTGATGGAACACTTTGGATGATGAGGGAAAGTTCTGTACCAATTTTTCAGGAAGGGAAACATTCTAAATAAATCCTGCTGCGCTTTATTATTGATTGTATCACTCCCTTATGAATCAGAATTTCCCTAAAAGTACAAGTTACTCGAGCCAAATCCACAGCAGTTTGCAATTCTGACTTGGTTGATATTATGTCTACTTTGCCCCTCATTACATCAATCTCTCCAATACCTTACAGTTTGGTTTGGTGGTGCTACCAATTACTCACCCTCCTGGATCACACAGCCACTGTTGGCAGCAGTTTATCAGCCCTTTGAATGTTTCTGACCTGCTTCTTACTGGTACACCCATCGTCCCCCTCTGAGAACTGAGGGGCATTTGTGGGGACAGAGTCAGGCAATGGAAACAGGTCAAAAACAAAAATAATAATACCTGGAAAAACTCAGCAGGTCTGACAGCATCTGCGGATGACGTTTCGAGTCCATATGACTTTATCAGAAATGGAGACAGATTATCTGTTTAACATCTGCATTCAGCTTTCTTTTAACTCTATTTATTTCTCAGAGTAACTGAGAACCTCTGGATACATCTCACTGTTTCCACAGCCTCATAGATTCCTACTTTTTAAATTTGTTTTCTATCATTTTAGAAAGACAGGTTACCAATTCCTAACTCATTTTAAGGGAATTCTCTACTGTGGAAGCCATTACTCTCGGTTTAATCAATCACTGTAGAATTGTAGCATTAATGCTGTTGTTCAACAAACTGGGACATCTCTAAACTCAAAATAGCTGAAATTATTAGTAAATATTATGCAATTTAACAAATCCTCCTTCTATACAGGCTATTGCTCCACAGGTTATCAGAAACCCAGATCCATGTGGGAATTTCCCCTGAGGCATCTCCTACTTTTCCATCGTTCACTTACTTACAAGGGGTTTGCACCAAACCTCAGCCAGAGTTATGGAGATGGGGCAGGAGTGGCCGGGGGAATCTCCCACTGATCGTCTTTTGCTGAAGGTAGAAGTCATTTTGCTGTAAATGCTGGTTGTTGCCCTTGAGATATGAGTCTTTCAACCCTACAAAAAAGGACAGGAAAAGACCAACAGGCTCAGCAAGGCCATGCGCTCAGCCAGGTATACCGATTAGTGACATTACCCGCACCCCATCAATTCCCCACCTCCTGCCACTGGAATTTCGGGCAGATATTAAAGGTAATTGGAACTGGAACGCCCTCCCCAAATTCCAGTGCTCTGATCCAGGGGCAATGTTCCCACAGGCTGCCTTCTCCAGCCCCAGGAATTTCAGGCCCTTTATAAGTGATGTGTTTTGTCCTGTTTATTTGGGCAGCATCTTACTCTTGTTTTCCCACGTTTTCTCTTTCTGATTGTTGCTGTCCATGGACTACACAACTGACCTTTTGATCGTCCTAGGATTCTGGATGAGGCTTTCTACAAACAACCCTTCGCTGATGTGATTGGCTATGTGTATGTTGCCTTATTAATATTTCCCTCTTGCTGTTCTTACCTCAAACAATTCCTAATGAAAACTGTTTGCTCTTGTTTTGTACACCTGCTGCCACATTCTTCTGTTTTTATCACATCATTTTAGTGTTGAATAAATAGGGAATAAATGCTCAGGTTAATATTCTGCTTTGTCAACTAATTTGCAATATTTTAAAGTTTTGGATTGAATGTCCTGTTGAGAGACTGAACAGAGATGGCAGTCGTAGATCAGTGGTGGAACTCTCATCCGAGTCAGAAGGTTATGGGTTTGAGTTATATAAATGCCAGTTCATTTTTTATTAATTCTTTTTTTCCATAGAAGAAGTTTATGGAATTAAATGTTAGTCACTGTATTTACTGTGTACGCTCAGCTGCATTCCAAATTTAGATGTTGAGGAAAAATTGGGAATGACTGACATCTGAAACATAAAACACTGTGAATGCCAACTTAATCAGTCCGCATCTAAGGGTAGACAGGGTCAGTATGTGGTCCTGGAACAGCACTGAGCTGCACCTGTGTCCAATGAGGCAAGGGCCACTTAGTTAGATAATTTGGTAGAGTTTTGGATTAGGGTTGATACTGCAATTAGGGCCACAAAGTCAGGGGCCAGCAGCTTCTTGCCCATAAAACTGTGTCGCTCTTTCCCCACAAAAACAGGTTCAGTCACAATTAACCCCTTAGAACGTTGGGTGAACCCAAAAGAAGTTAATGAAATAATAGAATCTTACAGTACAGAAAGTGGTCAGTTGGTGCTTGTGCAACTTAATGGTAGATCTATCCGGTTAGTACCAGCCCTTTGCTCTTCCCTCACATCCCTGCAACTTCTCCATTGAAAGATTTAATCAATTCTCTTTTCAATATTCACTATTAAATCTGCTTCCTGCATCCTTTCAGGTAGCATAATCTGGATTACAACAGCTCTCAATGTGTAAAAAAAAATTCTTCTCAACACCCTCTCCCCAGCTCTTTCACCGATTATCTATCTCTCCTGGTTTTTGACCTGCCTGCCCGGTAACAATTTCTCCTTATTCATTGTATCATCATTTTGAACATCTATAACATCTGACGTTTCTGCCCTCAACATTTGCAGCAAGAGAACATCTAAGCAGCCCATTAGTGTCATTGAATATTCAACAGAATCAGAACAGATTGAAAAATGCAATTAGTGAGTCTGCAGTCTGGCGCTTCAACAACAACTTGCATTTATATAGTACCTTTAATGTAGTAACACGTCCCAAGGTACTTCACAGGAGACAGAAATTGATACTGAGCCACTTAAGGCAATACTCAGGCAAGTGACCAAAGTCTTGGGTGACAAAGTAGGGTTTAGGGAGCACCCTTAAGAGGAAGGGGAAGATAGAGAGGTGGAGAGGTTTAGGGAGCGAATTCCAGAGCTTCAGGCCCAATGCAGCTGCAGACATGGCCGCCAATGGTGGAGTGATGAAAATTGGGAATGCACAAGAGGCTGGATTGGTAGGAGTGCAGGGATCTCGGAGGATTGTAAGGCTGGAGGAGATTACAAAGATAGGGAGGGGTGAGGCCATGGAAGGATTTCAACACAAGGATGGGAATTTTAACATTGAGGTGTTGCTGAACCAGGAGCCAATATAGATCATTGAGCACTGGGGTGATGGGTGAATGGAGCTTGGTGCCTGTTAGGATATGGGCAACAGAGACTTGGATAATTTGACAAGGACTGGCAATTATAGTGGGCACATTTTGGGAAGTTGCAGGCCTATAACTTTGGCCTACATTCCAGAAGCATTGGGTCAATGGGAGTGCCCCTTGTTTGCGTAAGAACAGAACACTCAATGAGGACATTGTATCAAAGCAAGGCCAACCCTGAGTGTTCAGCTCCTCTCTCACAGGACTTATGCTGATCTCCACCCTTTTTCTGTTATTCATAGACTGTTTCTGACCAGTTTTTCCAGCTAGATTTCTTTGTCTATTTTCTATCAGGAGCAGATATCTGTGTTTTCTGTTCTGTGATTGATCCTAATCGTAAAACGTCATCTTTTCAAAGTCTTTGTTAAAAATTCTTCACGGATAATTACCTGTCCCCCAACACCCACTATTCAGAACCGACTCTTTTGTGGGTCCACTTTAAATGTAACAGTATTCTCTGGAAATTTACTTTGGTGTTTCACAAGCGGATCACTCAACAACTGAAACTAACAAATTGCTGCAGTTAACCATTTTATTGACTGAGACTTTCCCAATCTACCACCCCCTCCTTCCCCACTCTCCCACCCCCTCCTTCCCCACCCACCCCCTCCTTCCCCACCCACCCCATCCTTCCCCACTCTCCCACCCCCTCCTTCCCCACCCACCCCCTCCTTCCCCACTCTCCCACCCCCTCCTTCCCCACCCACCCCCTCCTTCCCCACTCTCCCACCCCCTCCTTCCCCACCCACCCCCTCCTTCCCCACTCTCCCACCCCCTCCTTTCCCAATCTACCACCCCCTCCTTCCCCACCCACCCCCTCCTTCCCCACTCTCCCACCCCCTCCTTCCCCACCCACCCCCTCCTTCCCCACTCTCCCACCCCCTCCTTCCCCACTCTCCCACCCCCTCCTTCCCCACCCACCCCCTCCTTCCCCACTCTCCCACCCCCTCCTTCCCCACTCTACCACCCCCTCCTTCCCCACCCACCCCCTCCTTCCCCACTCTCCCACCCCCTCCTCCCCCCACTCTCCCACCCCCTCCTTCCCCACTCTCCCACCCCCTCCTTCCCCACTCTCCCACCCCCTCCTTCCCCACTCTCCCACCCCCTCCTTCCCCACTCTCCCACCCCCTCCTTCCCCACTCTCCCACCCCCTCCTTCCCCACTCTCCCACCCCCTCCTTCCCCACTCTCCCACCCCCTCCTTCCCCACTCACCCCCTCCTTCCCCACTCTCCCACCCCCTCCTTCCCCACTCACCCCCTCCTTCCCCAATCTCCCACCCCCTCCTTCCCCACTCACCCCCTCCTTCCCCACTCTCCCACCCCCTCCTTCCCCACTCACCCCCTCCTTCCCCAATCTCCCACCCCCTCCTTCCCCACTCACCCCCTCCTTCCCCACTCTCCCACCCCCTCCTTCCCCAATCTCCCACCCCCTCCTTCCCCACTCACCCCCTCCTTCCCCACTCACCCACCCCCTCCTTCCCCACCCACCCCCTCCTTCCCCACTCTCCCACCCCCTCCTTCCCCAATCTCCCACCCCCTCCTTCCCCACTCACCCCCTCCTTCCCCACTCTCCCACCCCCTCCTTCCCCACCCACCCCCTCCTCCCCCCACTCTCCCACCCCCTCCTCCCCCCACTCTCCCACCCCCTCCTTCCCCACCCACCCCCTCCTTCCCCACTCTCCCCACCCCCTCCTTCCCCAATCTCCCACCCCCTCCTTCCCCACCCACCCCCTCCTTCCCCACCCACCCCCTCCCCCCACTCTCCCACCCCCTCCTTCCCCCACCCACCCCCTCCTCCCCCCACTCTCCCACCCCCTCCTTCCCCACCCACCCCCTCCTTCCCCACTCTCCCACCCCCTCCTTCCCCAATCACCCACCCCCTCCTTCCCCAATCACCCACCCCCTCCTTCCCCACCCACCCCCTCCTTCCCCACCCACCCCCTCCTTCCCCACCCACCCCCTCCTTCCCCACTCTCCCACCCCCTCCTTCCCCACCCACCCCCTCCTTCCCCACCCACCCCCTCCTTCCCCACTCTCCCACCCCCTCCTTCCCCACTCACCCCCTCCTTCCCCAATCACCCACCCCCTCCTTCCCCACCCACCCCCTCCTTCCCCACCCACCCCCTCCTTCCCCACCCACCCCCTCCTTCCCCACTCTCCCACCCCCTCCTTCCCCACCCACCCCCTCCTTCCCCACTCTCCCACCCCCTCCTTCCCCAATCACCCACCCCCTCTTTCCCAATCTCCCACCCCCTCCTTCCCCACTCACCCCCTCCTCCCCCACTCTCCCACCCCCTCCTTCCCCAATCTCCCACCCCCTCCTTCCCCACTCACCCCCTCCTTCCCCACTCTCCCACCCCCTCCTTCCCCACCCACCCCCTCCTCCCCCCACTCTCCCACCCCCTCCTCCCCCCACTCTCCCACCCCCTCCTTCCCCACCCACCCCCTCCTTCCCCACCCACCCCCTCCTTCCCCACTCTCCCACCCCCTCCTTCCCCACTCTCCCACCCCCTCCTTCCCCACCCACCCCCTCCTTCCCCACCCACCCCCTCCTTCCCCACCCACCCCCTCCTTCCCCACTCTCCCACCCCCTCCTTCCCCACTCTCCCACCCCCTCCTTCCCCACCCACCCCCTCCTTCCCCACCCACCCCCTCCTTCCCCACTCTCCCACCCCCTCCTTCCCCACTCTCCCACCCCCTCCTTCCCCACCCACCCCCTCCTTCCCCACCCACCCCCTCCTTCCCCACTCTCCCACCCCCTCCTTCCCCACCCACCCCCTCCTTCCCCCACCCACCCCCTCCTTCCCCAATCTCCCACCCCCTCCTTCCCCACTCTCCCACCCCCTCCTCCCCCCACTCTCCCACCCCCTCCTTCCCCAATCTCCCACCCCCTCCTTCCCCACCCACCCCCTCCTTCCCCACCCACCCCCTCCTTCCCCAATCACCCACCCCCTCCTTCCCCACCCACCCCCTCCTTCCCCACCCACCCCCTCCTTCCCCACTCTCCCACCCCCTCCTTCCCCACCCACCCCCTCCTTCCCCACTCTCCCACCCCCTCCTTCCCCACTCTCCCACCCCCTCCTTCCCCCACCCACCCCCTCCTTCCCCACTCTCCCACCCCCTCCTTCCCCACCCACCCCCTCCTTCCCCAATCACCCACCCCCTCCTTCCCCACCCACCCCCTCCTTCCCCAATCACCCACCCCCTCCTTCCCCACCCACCCCCTCCTTCCCCACCCACCCCCTCCTTCCCCACTCTCCCACCCCCTCCTTCCCCACTCTCCCACCCCCTCCTTCCCCACTCTCCCACCCCCTCCTTCCCCACTCTCCCACCCCCTCCTTCCCCCACTCTCCCACCCCCTCCTTCCCCACCCACCCCCTCCTTCCCCACCCACCCCCTCCTTCCCCACTCTCCCACCCCCTCCTTCCCCACTCTCCCACCCCCTCCTTCCCCACCCACCCCCTCCTTCCCCACCCACCCCCTCCTCCCCCCACTCTCCCACCCCCTCCTTCCCCACCCCACCCCCTCCTTCCCCACTCTCCCACCCCCTCCTTCCCCACTCCCCCCCTCCTTCCCCACTCCCCCCTCTCCTTCCCCACTCCCCCCTCCTTCCCCACTCTCCCACCCCCTCCTTCCCCACCCACCCCCTCCTTCCCCACTCTCCCACCCCCTCCTTCCCCACCCACCCCCTCCTCCCCCCACTCTCCCACCCCCTCCTTCCCGACTCTCCCACCCCCTCCTTCCCCACCCACCCCCTCCTTCCCCACTCTCCCACCCCCTCCTTCCCCAATCTCCCACCCCCTCCTTCCCCACCCACCCCCTCCTTCCCCACCCACCCCCTCCCCCCACTCTCCCACCCCCTCCTTCCCCCACCCACCCCCTCCTCCCCCCACTCTCCCACCCCCTTCCTTCCCCACTCTCCCACCCCCTCCTTCCCCCACCCACCCCCTCCTTCCCCCACCCACCCCCTCCTTCCCCACTCTCCCACCCCCTTCCTTCCCCACTCTCCCACCCCCTTCCTTCCCCACTCTCCCACCCCCTCCTTCCCCCACTCTCCCACCCCCTCCTTCCCCACCCACCCCCTCCTCCCCCCACTCTCCCACCCCCTCCTCCCCCCACTCTCCCACCCCCTCCTTCCCCACCCACCCCCTCCTCCCCCCACTCTCCCACCCCCTCCTTCCCCCACTCTCCCACCCCCTCCTCCCCCCACTCTCCCACCCCCTCCTCCCCCACTCTCCCACCCCCTCCTTCCCCAATCACCCACCCCCTCCTCCCCCCACTCTCCCACCCCCTCCTTCCCCCACCCACCCCCTCCTTCCCCACCCACCCCCTCCCCCCACTCTCCCACCCCCTCCTTCCCCACCCACCCCCTCCTTCCCCACTCTCCCACCCCCTCCTTCCCCACTCTCCCACCCCCTCCTTCCCCCACCCACCCCCTCCTTCCCCCACCCACCCCCTCCCCCCACTCTCCCACCCCCTCCTTCCCCACCCACCCCCTCCTTCCCCCACCCACCCCCTCCTTCCCCCACCCACCCCCTCCCCCCACTCTCCCACCCCCTCCTTCCCCACCCACCCCCTCCTTCCCCAATCACCCACCCCCTCCTTCCCCAATCACCCACCCCCTCCTTCCCCACCCACCCCCTCCTTCCCCACTCTCCCACCCCCTCCTTCCCCACTCTCCCACCCCCTCCTTCCCCACTCTCCCACCCCCTCCTTCCCCACTCTCCCACCCCCTCCTTCCCCCACTCTCCCACCCCCTCCTTCCCCACCCACCCCCTCCTTCCCCACCCACCCCCTCCTTCCCCACTCTCCCACCCCCTCCTTCCCCACTCTCCCACCCCCTCCTTCCCCACTCTCCCACCCCCTCCTTCCCCCACTCTCCCACCCCCTCCTTCCCCACCCACCCCCTCCTTCCCCACTCTCCCACCCCCTCCTTCCCCACCCACCCCCTCCTTCCCCACCCACCCCCTCCTTCCCCACTCTCCCACCCCCTCCTTCCCCCACTCTCCCACCCCCTCCTTCCCCACTCTCCCACCCCCTCCTTCCCGACTCTCCCACCCCCTCCTTCCCCACCCACCCCCTCCTTCCCCACTCTCCCACCCCCCTCCTTCCCCCACTCTCCCACCCCCTCCTTCCCCACTCTCCCACCCCCTCCTCCCCCCACTCTCCCACCCCCTCCTTCCCCCACTCTCCCACCCCCTCCTTCCCCCACTCTCCCACCCCCTCCTCCCCCCACTCTCCCACCCCCTCCTCCCCCCACTCTCCCACCCCCTCCTTCCCCCACTCTCCCACCCCCTCCTTCCCCCACTCTCCCACCCCCTCCTTCCCCACTTTTCCATCCCCTCCTACCCCCACAATCACCCTCGTTCCTCTCCCACTTGCCACTTTGAATCTCCTTCTCCCAACTCACCCTTCCCCCACTTTTCCACTCTCCCCCTCCTTCTCTATCCCTCCCCAGTTCCTATTCCCCTCCCACCCTCCTCCACTCACCCCCCCACTTCCTTCTCCCTCTGTCCCTCCTTTCCCTCTTCTCTCCATTCCTCCCCTCCCTACGTCCCTTACCCCTTTCTCCTGACTCACTCCTCCACTCCCAGTGAGAGTTGTGCTGGGTTGTGATCAGAATAATAGACTGGGACATTTCATTGGGTTTATTCCTGTTCAGTCACAGTGGAGTCGCTGATGTGAATAGTTATTAATATATTTTTGTCTGTTACTACACGTGGGCTCAAATAAGAGCTGGTATCAGCAAACAGGGTCCCTAAAAATCCCATAAACAAATAAAGTGAGTTTACTGTCAACACCGAAACCACGACCAACACTTAATTTCTCTCAGGGTTTAGGATAAAACCCTCACTCATTACAATCTCATTCTCGAACGTCCAACGTCCTGATACTGGAATGAGTAAACTTTGATTCCTTGATAAAAGGAATCTTTTTCACTTTTAATGCTGGAAATGCTCAGCAGCTCTGGCGGCGTCTGTGGAGAAAGGAACAGAGTTAACGTTTCAGGTCGATGACCTTTCCTCAGGATTCCCATTTAATTTCTCCTGCCCTCCACCCTATTGCAGAAATTCCCTTAGGGTTTTATTCCCCCCACCACCCCTTTCCCTGCCTTTGTATTTGCTTAAAATCTCTAACTTACATCTTACATTTCTAACCTTTTACCGTTATGACAAAAAGTGACTGACCCAGAACGTTTGGCAGAATCTTAAGCCCTTTGAAAAATTTCAGAGGTCAGAACTATTTCTGGGTCCGGACACCACACGAGATTAACAGCATCCCTCCACACTCGCTGCTGGGTGGGTTCCCGAGGCTAGAGGTCCAGTAGGAGGGTCCGAATCTCAAGCTGGCCAGCAGCCCCAATGGGAGAGGTGGGCGCTGCTGAGGTATGTAGGGGAGTGCGAGGGCACCTCAAAATGAAGGCACTTTCTGAAGGGTAATGAAAATTTAAAAATAAAGAATGCTCATAGCTGTCAGGGCCATCAGTATGGAGGGGGTACCAGTACACAAACCACAGTTTGTGGCTGTACCTGTGGCCTTTTCACCGCAGTGGCTCTGTAATTGGGGATGTGAAGGGAGGCTCCAATTTCCCCCTCCCAACTCCCTGGAGGTGGCCTCCTTGTGGCCGTCTGAGGGCAGCAACAAACCTCTTCTCAAACCCCCAGTCATGGAGCTGCTGGGATCAGAGGGCAATCCCACAGGCTCCAGCCTCAGCTGGAAGATTCTGGAAATGTCGCCTAAGTAGGGAACAAAAGCAGAATTACCTGGAAAAACTCAGCAGGTCTGGCAGCATCGGCGGAGAAGAAAAGAGTTGACGTTTCGAGTCCTCATGACCCTTCGGCCTTAATTGCTGTTGGATCCTGGTCACCAGTTTATTGGGACTTATGGATCTGGGTTGCACATTTGTTTTGGGATGGCCGAGTTAGTACAATAGACAGAGTAGGTCAGCAGATACTTCTGGAAGAACACATTCTGTTTATTTACAAAGGTATTCAGCAGCTACACTTGTGTGCTTTCAACTCAAACTCTGTCTCCACACTACAGACTCTAACTTTAGACTACTGACTACTGAGCTCGCCCACGCTTCTCTTCTATTGGATACTAAGATCATGTGATCTTCCATTATTACATTCTTCTTAAAGGTGTATTACACATCAGATTACCACAATTGCCCTATATGTCTGCCTGGCTCCATGAAGCAGGTTTGCCAGTATTTGCTGCAGTTTCAGCATTGATTTTGTTTATGTTACTGTGACATTGGAGGTGTATAGCTATTGCTTAAAAATAAACTGCTAACTCAGTTTTTGCTGTTAATATTTTAAGTGTGATGATCAAGAGATTAGAATAGATTTTGACTCTGCAATAGTGTAAATCAGGTGACAGTAAATTGACAGGTTGAAGTCAATGGAAATAAACCCCAGTTTTACACTTTAGCAAAAAGCCAACATCTACACCTGTAGCTGCCATTGAGCAGTTTGTTCCTGTAAGAGCAGTGAATGGAATTTCCAATATCCAATTGTCTAACTTTCCTTTTTTGCTTGTTTCTTTCATACACACCGTGAAGTACAAACATAAAGCAGCACTGCTACAACCTACAACAGTTAAGTAAACTATTCTCGATTTTACCTTGCTACAGACTGGATAGGGGTCAGTTAGCAGAGGAAAGATTATCCACCAGGAGAGGAGCTTCATTAAACAGGAACACAAGTCCCAGAATCCATCTTCTAGTCATGTGGGATGTCTCTAAGCTGCTCTTCTGTCTACTGAGGCAGTATAGGGACATAGTTACCCCACACATGTAGTTCAATTGATGTTGCTGTGCAACTTCAATCTGTCAGGATTATTACTAAATCAGAACTATGTTCCAGCACACTCTGCTGAACAGTTTGAAAAGTTTTTCTGCCCTGTTTGATACTGTGGCCTGTAACGGTAATTATGAATGCTAAACAAAAACAGAAAATGTTGGTAAAACTCAACGGGTCTGACAACATCTGTGGAGAGAGAAACAGAATTAACGTTTCAGGTTCGTATGACTCTTTTCCAGAATTATGAATGTTACTTGTCCAGGTCAATGTAAACAGCTCATCGTTTCAGGTCGTGACCTCTAGTGTCACAGCTGCTTGTGATGTAAGGTCATCGACCTGAAACATTAACTCAGGCCCGGGTTTTAGCCACAAAATCCAGGAAATAACCGAAAATCATAAGTCCCACCCCTGAACCTGGCATTTCCCCTCTTTGCAGGGGTGGGACTGGATTCGGGGTTGGGGTTTGGACACACACATGATTCACGGAGGCCGCAGGGCCACTTAAATCATCAGCTGTCTCCGCTAAAGTGGGATTTTGGAAGAAGATATGTGTGGAATCCGGAGTGTGCAGATTAGAACAGATAAGAGGAGGTTTGAACTTGGTGGGTGTTTATGGGTAGCAAGGATATCCCTTTGGAGAGGTGAGGTACCCCTTCGGATAGAGTTCTGGGACACCTTTGTGAGAGGGAAGGCACTTTTATGGATGTTAGAAGTGAACATGATAATGTACTTTTTATGTCCAAACTCATTGGAACTGTCAAACTGTAAAAGAGGTGTCTAGCTGTCCAGGAACTGTCTGGCTGTCTAGGAACTGCCCCACTGTCCAGGAACTGTCTGGCTATCCAGGAACTGTCCAGCTGTCCAGGAATGTCCAGCTCAAGGAAATGTTAAGGAATTGTCCAGCTATCAAATCTGTCAAAGCTATCCTGTAAAAGTTACCCAGGAAGTGTCAAAGCTGTCAAGGAACTGTCCAAGGTTACGAGGTGAGTTGGTGTGGAGGGGGTAAAGGCAAAGGTGGTGGGGGTATGGGTTGGCATGAGTTGGCATTAAGTTAGCACAGGGGATATGGAAGCAATGGGGGTGGATAGCAGGCACTAAATTGGCATGGGGGTGTGGGGGCATTATTAAGTGGAATGTGGTGTGAGGGGCCATGGGGGTGGGGTAGAGGGTAACTAAGTTGGCAGAGGGGTGTGGGGGACATGGGGCCATGGATGGGGAGCATGGACGGACATAGGGAGTGTGTGGGGGGGGGCTGGTGAGGGCTGGATGGATGGTTTTTGTTTTGTTATTATTTTTTATTTTATTAAACATAGTGTGGGAGCACCGTGACTGGCCTTGCACCTGCCTCCACACCAGCATCTGTGGATTTGTTCTGGGGTCACCTACCCCAAATCCTGTTTCAGCCCTGCCCCCAGCCCCTCCCCCAACTGAAAATCCCACCTGTGGACGGCCATTTTTAAAGGTCGGGTTCACCAAGCATGAAATCTCCCCACCCTGTGAGTCTGATCCACGGGGGAAAACCTGGGCCTCTGTTTCTCTCGCCAGAGACACTGTCAGGCCAGCTGCGTATTTCTAGCATTTCATGTTTTTATTCCAGAATTCCAGCATTTATCTATTTACTTTATTACAAAAAGCAAATGTACAGAAACAACATCAAATTTTTAGTTGTAAGATTTACAAGCACAGAAGGAGCCTTTTGGCTCTTTGGGGAGGTAATGGTGCAGTGGTATTGTCATTGACTGGTACTCCAGAGACCCAGGTTAATGCTCAGGGGACCCGGGTTCAAATCCCACCATAACAGATGATGAAATATGAATTCAATAAAAATCTGGAATTAAAAGTCTAATGATGACCAGGGCCCTCAACCGTGTCCGGCCCATCTCCCGCGTATCCGCCCTCACACCTTCCTCTCTCTCTTCCGGATCCATGATAGGGTCCTCCTTATCCTCACTTATCACCCCACCAGTCTCCGCATTCAAAGGATCATCCTCTGCCATTTCTGCCAACTCCAGCATGATGCCACCACCAAAAACATCTTCCCTTCACCCCACCTGGTGGCATTCCGCAGGGATTGTTCCCTCCAGGACACGCTGGTCCACTCCTCCATCACCCCCTACACCTCAACCTCCTCCCACGGCACCTTCCCATGCAACTGCAGAAGTTGCAACATCTGCCCCTTTACTTCCCCCCTCCTCACCGTCCAAGGGCCCAAACACTCCTTTCAAGTGAAGCAGCATTTCACTTGCACTTCCCTCAATTTAGTCTACTGCATTCATTGCTCCCAATGCGGTCTCCTCTACATTGGAGAGACCAAATGCAGACTGGGTGACCGCTTTGCAGAACACCTTCGGTCTGTCCGCAAGCATGACCCACACCTCCCTGTTGCTTACCATTTCAACACTCCACCCTGCTCTCTTGCCCACATGTCCGGTCCTTGGCCTGCTGCATTGTTCCAGTGAAGCCCAACGCAAACTGGAGGAACAACACCTCATCTTCCGACTAGGCACTTTACAGCCTTCCGGACTGAATATTGAGTTCAACAATTTCAGATCCTGAACTCTCTCCTCCATCCACCGCCCCCCTTTCCGATCCCCCTTTTTCCAATAATTTATATTTTTTAAATATATTTTTCCTTTCCCACCTATTTCTATTATTTTTAAATTTATTTCCATCCATTGTTTCATCTCCACCTTTTAGACTATTTCGATCCCTTCCCCTACCCCACCCCCACTAGGGCTATCTGCACCTTGCTCATCCTGCTTTCTACCCTTAATGTCACCATTATCACATTCCTTAGATAATATCACCACCTTCAACACCTCTTTGTCCTTTTGTCTATGACATCTTTGGCAATCTCCACCTATCACTGGCCCTCTATCCAGCTCCACCTGTCCCACCCCCCTCAACCAGCTTTTATTTCACCTCATTTCTATATTTCCTCAGTTCTGATGAAGAGTCATTCTGACTGGAAACGTTAACTGTGTTCCTCTCCACTGATGCTGTCAGACCTGCCGAATTTTTCCAGCTATTTTTATTTTTGTTTCATGAAACTATTGTTGATTGTCATAAAAACCATCTGGTTCACTAATGTCCTTTAGGGAAGGAAATCTGCTGTCCTTACCTGGTCTGGCCTACATGTGACTCCAGACCCACAGCAATGACTCTTAAATGCCTTCTGAACAAGGGATGGGCAATAAATCCTGGCCCAGCCAGTGACGCCCACATTCCATGAATGAATAAACAAAAACCGGACCCATCTAGTTTCCTTGTCCTTTTATATTATTCTTCCTTTTCACATAATTATGCAATACCTTTGCAGTGTTATTGGCTGCAGTACTTACAGGGAGTAGCGTGGGAGAATTTCTGGAGAGGAAATCTGGAAGTACTGGTATCACAGACCTCCTGCTGAAATACCTTTGGACTGATTTCTGCAGGTTGTCTGCCCAACAGCCTGATTGTCAGGCAAAATCTTGCAGATTATTACAATTTACAGCACAGAAACAGACCATTTGCCCCAAATGGTCCGTGCCCATGTATATACTTCACATGAGCCTCTCTCTTCGTCTCACTCTATCAGCATATTCTTCTATTCCTTTCTCCCTCATGTGTTTACCCAGCTTCCCCTTAAATATATTGATACTATTCACCTCAACCATTCCCTGTGGGAGCGACTTCCGCATTCTCACCACTTTCTGGGTGAAGAAGTTTCTCTTGAATTCCTGATTGGACTTAATAGTGACTGTCTTATATTTATAGACCCCTAGTTCTGCTTTCACTTGCAAGTGAAATGTATCACCTCAATACTTTGTCTATACTGAAGTTAATTTGCCTATTACATGCCCATTCTGCAAGGTTATTATCGTCTTCCTGTATTTGGCCACAGCCATTCTCTGCATTAGGCACACACTCCAATTTGATCTCAGGCACAAATTTTGAAGTAATATTTCCAATTCTAGCATCCAAATTGTTGATGAAAATGGGAGTAAGCGTCCCAGCACCAATCCCTGTGGAACACCATTTCCCACTTGTTGCTAGTCTGAGTAACTCCCATTAAGCCCTGCTCCTTGTTTCTGTTCTGTAACCGGCTTGCTATCCATTCTGCTATTTGTCCTGACTCCACAAGCTCTGCCTCTTGTTGTGAGTCTACCATGTGGTACCTTATCAAAGGCCTTTGGAAATGCAATTATGTTAACTTCAATGATATCACCCTTTCTGTTACTTCTTTTAAGAATTCAATAAGTTTAAGAACAAAAGGGGTAGAGCAGGAGTTTTCCAGACACCTGTGTCTGCTTCACCACTCCATAGTATCGTGGTTGAACTTCCACATCAACTCTGCTTTCCCAGCCCTATCTCTTTATCCCAAAGATCTATAAATCTCAGTCTTGAATATACCAATCAACTGAGCATCCACAATTCTCTGGGGTTGAGGATTCCAAAGATTCACAAGCCTCTGAGTGAAGACATTTCTCCTCATCTCAGTCCTAAATGGCTGCCCCCTTATCCTGAGACTGGGACCCTGTCTTATAGACTCCAGCCTCTCAGCATCGATCTTGCCAAGCCCTCTAAGAATAAGTCTATTATGTGGTACTTTATCAATTGCTTTTTGAAAATCCATATATACATCTCACTAGGACAGGAAAAGATGACCCCCAAGCAAACATTCTGGGAATGCACAAGGGTGATTAGTTTATCTTTGTGTGGATGGCAAACTGGGAAATGTTTGGGATGTCCCTTCTCCTGCCTGGAGCAGGTTTGGTTGTGTAGAAGTTGGACGTGATGGTGACCTTGGTGGCTACTGGTGTCATTGTTCTATGAGGCTGTAGGAACTGCTGAAAGAAGTGGTTCAGTTCTGTGAGCATCTCTTTGCTGAATCTCAGGTATTGCCCCTGGTTGAGGTGGGGCTGTGTGAAGTCCTTCCGTCAAGAATCATTTCCCTCCCTCTGTGGACAGCTTCCCCTCTCTGCAGCATCAGCTTCAAATCCCTATCAGATTGTGACAGTTTGGCTTTCATAACTATTAGCAACCGTTTGTCACAAAACACCTTGGACTGCCCTGTCAGGATG
Source organism: Carcharodon carcharias (assembly GCF_017639515.1). Lineage (NCBI taxonomy): Eukaryota > Metazoa > Chordata > Chondrichthyes > Lamniformes > Lamnidae > Carcharodon > Carcharodon carcharias. Next base: position 1,358,227 of record NC_054467.1, on the reverse strand, counting down.
CAACAACACCCTCTTTCAAATCCAGTCTTTCATAAAAAATCCTCTAAGAACACAGCACAATTCTTCCACAAACTTTGCAATAGCAAAAATAATTCAGAAGTATCCGGCTAATCCTTTAAATAGTGTGAATGTGAGTGGGATCCCTCGTACAGCTGAACACAAGTTCAGTTGGGAATGATTTGGAGAGGGCAATAACTAGACCTGCATGACTCAAGTTTGTGGAACATACATTGGATCAGTCTGAGAGTCTGTTTGATGTCATGACTGTCTACTCTGCAAGCGTGTGATGAACGCGTGGCACACTGTTGTTGGAGATGAGGGTGGAGGAGATAAGCAGAGGGGTTTTCAGTATAGAAAAGAATCTGTATTGAATTGTATTCTAGGATGCTCCTTGGATAATGAGCAACTTAGACGGACAAGAGCAGGACCCAGTAGTGCTTGTGTGCTTCAGCCAGACCTGGCATTAAATATATCTGTCCAACACTGCGTTCCTTGGACTTAAGGGAGCAGAGATGATGGACAGACCATGGAAAATGGCTAGAGTGGGAGAGACTAATTGTTTAATGGGGATTAGGATGTTGAAGATGGAGGTGAGGGTGAGGCTGAGCTGAACAGTAGCTGCAGAAATGTTGTGGTGAAGGCCAGAAAGTTAGTATTTTGAAAGTTGTACTTTCTTGATTCTTTCATGGGATGTGGGTATCACTGGCAAGGCCGACATTTGTTGCCCATCCCTAATTGCCCTTGAACTTAGTGTCTTGCTCGGCCATTTCAGAGGGCAGTTGAGGGTCAACCACATTACTGTGGGTCTGGAGTCACATGTAGGCCAGACCAGGTGAGGAGAGCAGATTTTCTTCCCTAAAGGACATTATTTAAGCAGATGGGCTTTTACAACAATCGGTGATAGTTGTCATGGTCCCTATTACTGAGATTTGCTTTATATTCCAGATTTATTAGCTGGATTCGAATGCCTGCAGCCACCATTGTGGGATTCAAACTCATACCCCTGGGTATCTGGAGTGCTAATCCAGCGACATCTCCACTACACCACCAGCACACCATTAGTACTATTGTAGGTAAATTGGGAGATAGTTCTTTCCAGGGATGGACACAGAAGGAAGTCAGATTGGGAAGGGAAAGTAGAATATGGGTAGAGAGCAATCCAAGGAAATGATTAGAGAAAGCTGGGATGTTATGCTAAGCTTATATAAAATATTCATTCAGCTCCAGGTGGAATATCGTCCCCAATTCTGGGCACTGCACTTTCGGAAGGATGTGAAAGGGGACAGGAAAGATTTAGTAAAACAGTAGAGAAGCTAGGGTTGTTCTCTGTATATTTAATTGTAGATCTGCATCATTGCTGTCCACATTGTTTAAATGGTTTAATATAAACTAGAATAAAAAAAGGCTTTTTTTTAAAAGCTTGTGAAATCCTTTGTATAATCTTATATTCTGGGTTTCATTTCAGTTCAGTAATCTAAGGCATTCCTTAAGAAGTGATGAAACAGGAATAAAATGGTTGTTTTCACCCTCCTTCAGGGCAGCTGAAGTCTCAGATGTGAACGAAGGTCAAGAAGTTGTTGCAGGCTCTGAGTGGGAACATGTCTTACATCTGTGTGATTTGAACTCCAAGACCAGCAAGGTGTCTAAAGATGTGTCACGGATGCGATCTGTTCTAGTCTCACTAAGCCAGGTGCCACTCGCCCTAAAATGAAGTCAAAACTGTCAGGCTTGTGTTTTTAATTCTAATCAGTTTGAACCTCAGAGAAATATTCAGTTTAAATTATGAGCTGTGTGGGATGTTCGCTAGTGTTGAAATTTGCTGCTTGTGGTTCTTTACGCCTGCCAGATTAAAACTTGGTGGAAGAGGAGCAAGTCTAGGAAATGTGCTCCAACAGAACAGATTAAATAGAGCATTTGCTGTTTGATTTGTATCCATTAGTGTGTGTGTGTTTTTATTGCTTTGTGGACTCTGGACTGCAGTACAAGATGTACCATGTGTTTCAATACTGTAAATATAGTAAAACTAAATTATAAATCTGCTGTTACTATTCTGATGAAATAAAATTTATCATCAAGTTCATAACAGAGTTGTGTTTTGTTATTTGCAAAAGCTTTTAAACTTCAAAGGATCATCCTCCTCCATTTCCGCCAACTCCAGCATGATGCCACCACCAAACACATCTTCCCTTCATCCCCCCCAGCGGCATTCCGCAGGGATCATTCCCTCCAGGACACCCTGGTCCACTCCTCCCCTACACCTCAACCCCTTCCCGTGGCACCATCCTATGCAAACGTAGAAGGTGCAACACCTGCTCCTTTACTTGCCCCCTCCTCACCGTCCAAGGGCCCAAATACTCTTTTCAAGTGAAGCAGCATTTCACTTGCACTTCCCTCAATTTAGTCTACTGCATTCGCTGCTCCCAATGCGGTTTCCTCTACATTGGAGAGACCAAACGCAGACTGGGTGACCACTTTGCGGAACACCTTCAGTCTGTCCGCAAGAATGACCCAGATCTCGCTGTCGCTTGCCATTTCAACACCCCACCCTGCTCTCATGCCCACATGTCCGTCCTTGGCCTGCTGCATTGTTCCAGTGAAGCTCAACGCAAACTGGAGGAACAGCTCCTCATCTTCCGACTAGGCACTTTACAGCCTCCCGGACTTAATATTGAGTTCAACAATTTCAGGTTCTGAACTCTGTCCTCCATTCCCACCCACTTTCTGTCCCCCTTTTTTCAATAATTTATAATTTATTTAAAAATATAATTTTTCTTTTCCCATTTTTAAATTAATTTCGATCTATTGTTTTATCTCCACCTTTTAGTCCATTTTGATCCCTTCCCCCCCCACCCCACCCCCACTAGGGCCATCTGCCACTAGCTTGTCCTGCTTGTTACCCTAAATGTCCCCATTAGCACATTCCTTAGATAATATCAGCACCATCAGCACCCCTTTGTCCTTTTGTCTATGACATCTTTGGCAATCTCTTCTTTTTCTCCACCTATCACTGGCCCCCTATGTAGCTCTACCTGTCCCACCCTCCTCTACCAGCTTATATTTCACTTCATTTCTCGATTTCCTTAGTTTTGATGAAGAGTCATATGGACTTGAAACGTTAACAGTGTTCCTCTCCGCAGATGCTGTCAGACCTGTTGAGTTTTTCCAGGTATTTTTGTTTTTGCTTTAAATATTAGTGTTCACACAATTGCTTTTGAGTCTGAAGCTTGTGGATTAAATCCTCAGTTCAGTATTTCAGCACAAAATCTGGGCATCTCGAGAGGGAGTGCTGCACTGTCGAGAGGTCATTGCACTTTGGACTTTAAACAGTCTCCCTATTATTAAAAGGTCTTTCTCCTGGTATCCTGGCCAACATTGCTTCCTCAAACATCACCAAAAATAGACTTCTCTTTGTGGGATCTTGCTGTGTACAAATTGGCTGCTGTGTTTGCCTGCACTTCAGTGACTGAACTTCAGAAGTAATTAATTGAAAGTGAAACACTTTAAGGTGTTTAAGGAAGCAGAATTGATCAATGATTTCGAAAAAGAACTGGATGAACACGAGAGAAATCAATCTGCAGGGCTAAGGGGAGTGTAGGAATGGGACTGACTGGATAGCTCAACAGAGAGCCGACATAGACTCAATGGGCTGAATGGCCTCTTCCTGTGCCGTGATGACTCTCATGCCCTGAGGACATGAACAGGGACTTTATAACTGAGTGCGGCGTCTGATTTTAGCTTTTAGCAGTGGGGAAAGTGAGTGGTAATGATTCCACTGCCCACATCCAGCCATTACACACTCTATCCAGTGGTACACAACCTCCCACCTGTTACACACTGTTATGACATGGCAACTGATGTGCCAGGTGGACCAAATCCACAAGGGAAGCTTGGCCACACTGTCACAATGCAATTTATTCTGAGAAGATTTGCGCACTGAATTCAGAAGTGATGAGTCCACTAATACCTTTAGTGATTTTAAAAATTAAAACATTTATTAACCAAAGAAAATAATTCAGACACGTACATAAAATTACGGTTACTTGATATTAAATCAAATCCCAAAATCCCTAATTAACCTGATTCCCAACTACACACCTGCTTTAAGGCAACAGTCTAAAGTAGGTTTTAAATTTAAATAAGCAATCCAGCAAGGTTACCACAGCACCCACTCAACAGTGGAGTCCCAAAGGCTTTTAACACAACTTTACATACTGGAGCAGCACTTCTTCAAAGTGGCTAGGACTTCTTCCAAGTCTGTGTCACATGGTGTACCTTTCAAGATTTTACACAGCCACAATCACATAACCTTCCATCCTTCCTTATATATGTTTCTCTCTCTTTAATGTGTAAAATCTATATGTTTTATATGTTTTTGGAATCCCATTGTTCTATATGTCTTTGGAAATTTACTTTTCCCATAATATAAAAATGTTTCATGTCATCATCATGGTCGGCACTTCTGGGAAAAATAAACCTGTTGCTTTGCCTCACTTATCTTGTTAGTCGTAAATATTATACATCCCTTTGGAAAATCAAACAAGCCCTTCACTTATCTAACAAAGCAAATTTCATTCACACCCTATTCGCTGCCCTCGTCCATGTTTACTCAATTGCATTTCAAATGCCTTTTACACCTAACTGCTTTTGATAATTCCAATCTTGCAGTCTACCTGACTCTAATTCAGTTAAGTCAGCCACCCACAGAAGAACACATAAGCCTACCTTATAATAGCCCACAATACTACTTTGAAAAATATGGTAGTTTTGTGACAATACTCTGCCCCTTATACACTCTGCCCAGTACGCACTCTGCCCATTTCACATGTTGCCCGGTACACATTCTGCCTGGTACACATTCTACCCAGTACACACTCTGCCTGGTACACATTCTACCCAGTACACACTCTGCCTGCTATACATTTGAACGTTTCACCCTGCCCAAGTAGCAAGTGGTGGCAAGTAGGATCCCACAAGGATCACTGCTTTTCACAATTGATATTAATGATTTATACTTTAGGATCAAAAACATAACTTCTCAATTTGTGGATGACACTAAATTGGGCAGCTAGTCAATACTGCAGAGGATTGCAACAAATTCCAGGAGGACATTAATAAACTTGCAGACTGGGAAGTTTGGTTTGTAAGTTTGGACAATCTCATTAATAGGTCTAGCTTTTTCTACTCATCTATTTTTGATTGTATCAAGTGTGTTTAATATGACAGATATTTGGTCACTAAGTAACACAATCTGCAAGGGTGAGAATTGACTTATTTACATGCATAGATTTTACCAAAGTCAGTAATGCAGAAATATACCCATAATTATAAAGCAAGTGTTCCTGTTGGGCATTAACTTTCCAACTTAGCTTGGCTTGAAAGAACAAAACTTTGCCTTTATTCAAAGTCTCTGGATTCTCTAACAGAGTGAGTGAATTGGAAGGACTGGACAGTAATTTCAAGAAGACCACCTGGATCAGATGAAGTGACCAGAACAAGGATAAAATGGAATTCTGAGGCTGGCTGATGTTCTGGTCAGGCTACACCTTGATGACTGCCTTCAGCTCTGGATAGTCAGACATGAGGACAAAATAAAGTCCCTGGAAACCATGGAGAGAAAGACTGAGGCCGCCTCCCTCATTTTTGTTATGTGTGGACAGATTAGATAAAACCGGACTCTCCTACATTGGTAAGGAGGCAGCTGCTTGGGGATCTTATAGAAGGAATACTGAGCAGAAAAGGAAGAAGAAGAGACCATTCAGCCCCTCAAGCTTGTTCTGCCCATCATTCGCTCAGATCATGGTTGATCTGTGCCAGAACCCCATTTACCTGGCTGCTTCATATCCTCCAATATTCTTATCCAATAAAAGTCTATTAATTTTAGTTTTGAAGGCTCCAACAAATGCCCAGCATCCAGAACTTATTTGTGAAAAGAGTTCTAGAATTTCATGACCTTTTGTGTGAAGAAATGCTTCCTGGGGTCACCCCTGAATGGGCTCATATAACACTGGCAATTGAATTTCAGCATTGAAAAGTGTGAGGCATTGCATTTTGATAAGAAAATAAGGAGGCCACATATTACTTAGAATTTAAACATGGGAGAGGAACAAAGGGACCTGGGATCACAAATACAAAATTCAGTTAAGTAGTGACATAGGTCAAGAAAGCAATGACACTAGCAAATGAAGTAAGCGGGTTTATTTCCAAAGGTTCTAGGGGAGTTATGTTAAACTCGTATTGAGCTTTGGATGGCCCGCACTTGGAGTACTGTGATGATAACAGAACTGTAAAGCTATACCTATCAGAACAGGATGAACAGGCTGGGGCACTTTTCTCTTGAACACAGGTGGTTGAGGGGTGAACTAAACGAGGTCTTTAAAATTTTGAAAGGTTTTAATCGAGTGAATACAGAGAGAATGTTTCCTCTTGTGGGGAAGAGCAGAACTAGAGGCCGTCAATATAAGATAGTCCCCAAGAATTCCAATGGGGAATTCAGAAGAAAATTCTTTACCCAGAGAGAGGTGAGAATGTGGAACTCGCTACCACAGGGAGTGGTTGAAATGAATAGTGTAGATACAGTTAAGGGGAAGCTGGACAAGGATATGAGGGAGAAGGGAGTAGAGGGTTACGATGATAGATTCAGATGAGGAAAGATGGGAGGAGGTTCGAGTGGAGCATAAACACCAGCAAAAACTTGTTGGGCCAAATGGCTTGCTTGTGTGCTGGATATTCAAAGTATTTTTAAAATTTGGTATTGCTTTATACGAGATCTGGTTGGCACCAATTAATCTTCTGTTTATATTTGTGTGCATTTCCTAAGTTAATGACAAAGATCAGTGATGAGAGAGGTCATTTGGCCCAAATAGCCTATCAGCCCACAGGAACTCACTGTCACCCCAGTGCACCACTCAATAGAGAGAGACTCAGGATAAAGGTCTAGGTGCCAGGGGTGAAAATGTGGTGTCTAATCCATTGTGTCACCCAGTCCCGTTGAAAACAAGTTCCTAATGATCATTTCCAGTTTGAGCCTAGTTCCCAACATACGAGTCTACATTACATGGACTGTACAGCACAGAAACAGGCTCTTCAGCCCCAGTAGTCCACGCCAGTGTCTATGTTCCAAATGTGCCTTCTCACACCCCCATTTAATCTAACTCATATCTCATGCTGACACTGGGTGGTGAAAATTCCATTCCACATGCTGACCCTCTTCAGCTCTGTAAGCAAAAAACTTATCATAAAATAGTTCTCTCTCTTGTTTTCCTCTCCTCTTTCTATCCCACCTCTTTTTCTGCTAGCCTGTTAAACACACTTAACAATTAACATTGTCAGTTGGCAACTTGCTCGTCCTTCGAGGTGAGGATGACCAAGGTGTTTGGTAGGGTTCCAGCAAGTATATAGGTGACTGCCGCCTGGAAGGTTTTGCTGTAAATGGGACAGGATATGGCAGTCGATTGAGTTGTGGACGAGTTACTGGCTCAGGATTTCCTCTCCTTCTGTTTTCTCTCTGCTTCTGATATGTGTTGCTTTCAAAGGGGGCTGCACTGTTTTTTATTTGGTTGCACCAGGTGGACGAGCTTCTCCCAGGACTTGGGGTCAATAGCAAAACTCCAAGTGAAGCCTTCAGAGCGTCTCTGTAGCACTTCTTTCGACCATCATGAGACACATCCTGGACTCAAGCTCTCCATAAAAGGTTCTCTTTGGTAAGCGAGTGCCAGGCACTCTGGCTACATGACCAGTCCAACTCAGTTGTGATTGTCTCAGTATGGAGTGGATAACACAGGGTAGCGGACAGCTCCCCCATGGCAGAGGAGAGCCGATGTGCTCCATGCCAACCGGCAGCTGTAGAGCACGACAGGGCAGACTAACAAGGGCCCAGTGAAACTTGCAACCTCACTGGGGAGGAAGTCCCTCCCTCTGGAGCTGACGGCCAATTTGATTGGTCAGCAGCTCCATCTGTCCAGGAAGGTGTCAGTGCCGCTGCCATGACTGCAGGACAGGCGAGTCCAGGGTCTTGGACAGGGAGGGTTTGGGTAAGTTAGGGAGACAGATGGGGGGAGGGAGGGGGTGGGAATGAAGGGGGGCGGGGTTCAACACTGGGGAGGCCACCCCAAGATCAGCAAAGGGCAGTGCCCAAAAGCACTGCCCCCCACTTCCTTCCCAACCTTTATACATCTTAGTTAAATAACTGGGCTGCCTGCTCCCACCCTGCTGCCCATACCAAAGGTTCTATGGTTCAGGCAGTGTATTATCAGGGTTCATTGGCCTGTTTTATGGTACAGGCAGTGTATTATCAGGGTTCATTGGCCTGTTTTATGGTACAGGTAGTGTATTATCAGAGTTATTGGCTTGTTTTATGGTACAGTCAGTGTATTATCAGGGTTCATTGGCCTGTTTTATGGTACAGGTAGTGTATTATCAGAGTTATTGGCTTGTTTTATGGTTCAGGCAGTGTATTATCAGGGTTCATTGGCTTGTTTTATGGTTCAGGCAGTGTATTATCAGGGTTATTGGCTTGTTTTATGGTACAGGCAGTGTATTATCAGGGTTCATTGGCTTGTTTTATGGTACAGGCAGTGTATTATCAGGGTTATTGGCTTGTTTTATGGTACAGGCAGTGTATTATCAGGGTTAATTGGCTTGTTTTATGATACAGGCAGTGTATTATCAGGGTTAATTGGCTTGTTTTATGGTACAGGCAGTGTATTATCAGGGTTAATTGGCTTGTTTTATGGTACAGGCAGTGTATTATCAGGGTTATTGGCTTGTTTTATGGTACAGGCAGTGTATTATCAGAGTTATTGGCTTGTTTTATGGTACAGGCAGTGTATTATCAGGGTTATTGGCTTGTTTTATGGTACAGTCAGTGTATTATCAGGGTTATTGGCTTGTTTTATGGTACAGGCAGTGTATTATCAGGGTTATTGGCTTGTTTTATGGCACAGACAGTGTATTATCAGGGTTCATTGGCTTGTTTTATGGTACAGGCAGTGTATTATCAGGGTTAATTGGCTTGTTTTATGGTTCAGGCAGTGTATTATCAGGGTTAATTGGCTTGTTCTATGGTACAGGCAGTGTATTATCAGGGTTAATTGGCTTGTTTTATGGTTCAGGCAGTGTATTATCAGGGTTAATTGGCTTGTTTTATGGTACAGGCAGTGTATTATCAGGGTTAATTGGCTTGTTTTATGGTACAGGTAGTGTATTATCAGGGTTAATTGGCTTGTTTTATGGTACAGTCAGTGTATTATCAGGGTTAATTGGCTTGTTTTACAGTACAGGCAGTGTATTATCAGGGTTTTTGGCTTGTTTTATGGTTCAGGCAGTGTATTATCAGGGTTAATTGGCTTGTTTTATGGTTCAGGCAGTGTATTATCAGGGTTAATTGGCCTGTTTTATGGTACAGGCAGTATAGTATCAGGGTTATTGGCTTGTTTTATGGTACAGTCAGTGTATTATCAGAGTTAATTGGCTTGTTTTATGGTACAGGTAGTGTATTATCAGGGTTAATTGGCTTGTTTTATGGTACAGGCAGTGTATTATCAGGGTTATTGGCTTGTTTTATGGTACAGGCAGTGTAATATCAGGGTTAATTGGTTTGTTTTATGATACAGGCAGTGTATTATCAGGGTTATTGGCTTGTTTTATGGTACAGGCGGTGCATTATCAGGGTTATTGACTTGTTTCATGGTACAGGCAGTATATTATCAGGGTTATTGGCTTGTTTTATGGTACAGACAGTGTATTATCAGGGTTAATTGGCCTGTTTTATGGCACAGACAGTGTATTATCAGGGTTAATTGGCCTGTTTTATGGCACACAGTGTATTATCAGGGTTAATTGGCTTGTTTTATGGTACAGGCAGTGTATTATCAGGGTTAATTGGCCTGTTTTATGGCACAGACAGTGTATTATCAGGGTTAATTGGCTTGTTTTATGGTACAGGCAGTGTATTATCAGGGTTAATTGGCCTGTTTTATGGCACAGGCAGTGTATTATCAGGGTTAATTGGCTTGTTTTATGGTACAGGCAGTGTATTATCAGGGTTAATTGGCTTGTTTTATGGTACAGGCAGTGTATTATCAGGGTTAATTGGCCTGTTTTATGGCACAGTGTATTATCAGGGTTAATTGGCCTGTTTTATGGCACAGACAGTGTATTATCAGGGTTAATTGGCTTGTTTTATGGTACAGGCAGTGTATTATCAGGGTTAATTGGCCTGTTTTATGGCACAGACAGTGTATTATCAGGGTCAATTGGCCTGTTTTATGATATAGGCAGTGTATTAACAGGGATATTAGCTTGTTTTATGGTACAGGCAGTATATTATCAGGGTTATTGGCTTGTTTTATGGTACAGGCAGTGTATTATCAGGGTTATTGGCTTGTTTTATGGTACAGGCAGTGTATTATCAGGGTTAATTGGCTTCATTACAAACCTAATTGACCCTGGAGTATTCATTTAAATATGGCAGGATCACCATCATGGAAGGCATTGGAGAGCTTGGCAGAGAAAAATGCGCTGAAGGGGATTGGCACTGGCATGCAGCCCTATTTAACTCCATTAGTGACTGGGAATGTGTCAGAAGACTCACCATCATCCAGGACACCTGCGAGCATGTTGTCATGAAACTGTCAAACCATCGTGATGAATTTCTCAGGGCAGCTGAATTTCTCCGTTACCTTCTAAAGACCCTCATGTTGACTGTGTCAAAGTTTGTTGTCAGGTCAACAAAAGTGGTGTAGAGTCTGTGTTCTGTTCTTGGCATTTCTTCTGGAACTTCCTAACTACAAATGCATATCAGTGGTTCCTGGAACTTTTCTGAAACTGCACTAACTCTTGTGTTGATGTCACCAAGAATTCTCAACTCATCTGATCTGCTGCTGAGCAGCAGCAATCAAAGAGTGGGTCCTTGATTTCATCAGTTTGTCATGTTAGGCTGGACACACTGATGAGACTTGCTTGTCTGTTACCAAGCAGCTGGAGTTTAAACACCACCAAGCGACCATTCAGACACTTGGGGAGGCAAGTCAACTTACTAATGAAATGGTTCATAACAGCAAGTTTCGCACTATTTTTCTTTTCCACAGTTACTTCAAAAGAATGTGTAACATGCACCGATTTCCTTGAGCTGCCCCTCCTCAGGCAGGTGAGTCTTGCTGAGGGTGGCAGTCTGGACATTGTGCCAAGCTGTGACTACAGCTCCCAGGGAATCCACACTTACAGCTACATTGCTCGCCCATCACCACAGGACTAGTGACAGATTGATGATGGATGAAGATAATAGAAAGATGATGAACATGACTTCCACATGAATTGGATTATTGCGAGGGAGAGTTGTGCATCGTTAGGCTCACTCTCTCGTCCTGACATATCTTGATCCAGTGGCAAGACGAGTCTAAACAACTGGAGATAGATCCAGATACACTGGGTGCACAGGATGTGTCTTGTTGAGCTCCATGCATTCCACAACATGGTGCTAATCTGCCTTCAGGACTGTTACACATCAGATTGCTCTCATCCATCCAGACTGCTGGGATCAGTCTTCACATGCCAGGGTAAACAAATCCCTATGTCACTGGGGGAAGCCAACCAACGGCTCCCCCTACCACCCAAGTGTGCTCACTGTCACATGTTAACAACTACTTGGGGCCACAGGTGAGAGCTGGGTGAAGGTGAAGACTAATACAGTTTGAGCCAGTCCAGAGTGCAGCAAGCCTGCCCGGCGGAGATGCTACCTCTCCCTCCCATTTCGCCAGTCAGTATAAAACAGATGTGTCAGAGACACACCGCGCTCACGTTCCTTGAAAGCCGTTAAATATTAAAGCTCGCATTGTTTAGTGAATTTTATAAATATTATCATGATGTCCTGTAAAGAATATTAATGGAGATTTTTGAAGGACCGTGCACATTATTTCCAAAGGATGAGATTAGAGAGAACAGCAGAGATTGAAGCAGTTGAGTGAGAGACATTTCCTCAACATCATATTGCAGCACTACGGAAGGGCTGGAGGAGGTTACAGAGATAGGGAGGGGTGTAGGTGCTGGAGGAGGTTACAGAGATAGGGAGGGGTGTAGGGGCTGGAGGAGGTTACAGAGATAGGGAGGGGTATAGGGGCTGGAGGAGGTTATAGAGATAGGGAGGGGTGTAGGGGCTGGAGGAGGTTACAGAGATAGGGAGGGGTGTAGGGGTTGGAGGAGGTTACAGAGATAGGGAGGGGTGTAGGGGCTGGAGGAGGTTACAGAGATAGGGAGGGGTGTAGGGGCTGGAGGAGGTTACAGAGATAGGGAGGGGTGTAGGGGCTGGAGGAGGTTACAGAGATAGGGAGGGGTGTAGGGGTTGGAGGAGGTTACAGAGATAGGGAGGGGTGTAGGGGCTGGAGGAGGTTACAGAGATAGGGAGGGCTGTAGGGGCTGGAGGAGGTTACAGGGATAGGGAGGGGTGTAGGTGCTGGAGGAGGTTACAGGGATAGGGAGGGGTGTAGGTGCTGGAGGAGGTTACAGAGATAGGGAGGGGTGTAGGGGCTGGAGGAGGTTACAATGATGGGGAGGGTTGTGGGACTGGAGGAGGTTACAGAGATAGGGAAGGGTGTAGGGGCTGGAGGAGGTTACAGAGATAGGGAGGGCTGTAGGGGCTTGAGGAGGTTATAGGGATAGGGAGGGGTGTAGGTGCTGGAGGAGGTTACAGGGATAGGGAGGGGTGTAGGTGCTGGAGGAGGTTACAGAGATAGGGAGGATTGTAGGGGCTGGAGGAGGTTATAGGGATAGGGAGGGGTGTAGGGGCTGGAGGAAGTTACAGAGATACGGAGGGTTGTAGGGGCTGGAGGAGGTTACAGGGATAGGGAGGGGTGTAGGTGCTGGAGGAGGTTACAGAGATAGGGAGGATTGTAGGGGCTGGAGGAGGTTACAGAGATAGGGAGGGGTGTAGGGACTGGAGGAAGTTACAGAGATACGGAGAGTTGTAGGGGCTGGAGGAGGTTACAGGGATAGGGAGGGCTGTAGGGGCTGGAGGAGGTTACAGAGATAGGGAGGGGTGTAGGGGCTGGAGGAGGTTACAGGGATAGGGAGGGGTGTAGGGGCTGGAGGAGGTTACAGCGATAGGGAGGGTTGTAGGGGCTGGAGGAGGTTACAGAGATAGGGAAGGGTGTAGGGGCTGGAGGAGGTTACAGAGATAGGGAGGGCTGTAGGGGCTGGAGGAGGTTATAGGGATAGGGAGGGGTGTAGGTGCTGGAGGAGGTTACAGGGATAGGGAGGGGTGTAGGTGCTGGAGGAGGTTACAGAGATAGGGAGGATTGTAGGGGCTGGAGGAGGTTATAGGGATAGGGAGGGGTGTAGGGGCTGGAGGAAGTTACAGAGATACGGAGGGTTGTAGGGGCTGGAGGAGGTTACAGGGATAGGGAGGGGTGTAGGTGCTGGAGGAGGTTACAGAGATAGGGAGGATTGTAGGGGCTGGAGGAGGTTACAGGGATAGGGAGGGGTGTAGGGGCTGGAGGAGGTTACAGAGATAGGGAGGGGTGTAGGGGCTGGAGGAGGTTACAGGGATAGGGAGGGGTGTAGGGGCTGGAGGAGGTTACAGCGATAGGGAGGGGTGTAGGGGCTGGAGGAGGTTACAGAGATAGGGAGGGGTGTAGAGGGCTGGAGGAGGTTACAGAGATAGGGAGGGTTGTAGGGGCTGGAGGAGGTTACAGAGATAGGGAGGGTTGTAGGAGCTGGAGGAAGTTACAGAGATAGGGAGGGTTGTAGGGGCTGGAAGAAGTTACAGAGATAGGGAGGGTTGTAGGGGCTGGAGGAGGTTACAGGGATAGGGAGTGTTGTAGGGGGCTGGAGGAGATTACAGGGATAGGTACAGCGAGGTTAAGCAGGGGACTCTGCATGATGGAGTTTGTGAGCCTTGGTTGCAACAACAACAACAATCTCCAAGTAAAATTTTTTGTCAGATGGAAAGAATTGCAAGGGAAGTGGGAAAGTGAAGGGAGGGTGGGACTGAATTGTTCTATGAAAGAGCCAGTTCAGACTTGATAGGCCAAATGGCCTCCTCCTTTGCTGTACTATTCTATGACAAGGGGTGGAGGACATAGGCTTCAGCTTTCTTGTGAACATTATCTGCATTGATCCTTGTGTATTTCCAATGGCTCTGATGACACTGGACTGAGAGGACGTTTGGTTTCCCCATCTGAGGGGCAGGAGGTTCCACCATTTCCTGATACAGGTGGCTGAGTCTGTAAGTCAGGAGCACAGTCTCCAAGTTTGTCTGTTGCCTTCCTCTTATATTGATCTCATTGAAGTAACAAGATCTGTGGTAAGTTGCATAGCTTTTCAGTGCTTTAAGAAGCAATTCAAGACTTTGTAGTAATGAGGGAGTTAATGGAGTTTTTTTCATGAGTGCTTTTTAGGGCACATAGCTGTGGGTAACATCAGTCAACAGTAAAGTGCACACACGCACAACCTGTACATTTTTATCATTCCAACTCCTCCCCATTTGTCAAGTAATCATAATAATCATGATCACAAAACTAAAATTACCTCCCAATTTGCCCTCAGAAAATTCTTAATTAACTAATTTTACACACGTCCTGAACCGTTGTGTCTCAGTCACAGACCCTGCCACATCAGCACTAACCTCTCAAGCAATTTTTTTTCTTTATTTTTTTCACAGGATGTGGGCATTGCTGGAAAGGCCAGCATTTGTTGCCCTTCCCCAATTGATCCTGAAAGGAGCTAGGCCATTTCACAAGGTATTAGTGGTTCTTTTGTGAATTTTCTCAAATTCAAGGACATGGATCTTGCTCAACCTGAGAACTGTCACAGGATAAAGTAAAACAAAAACAGAATTACCTGGAAAAACTCAGCAGCTCTGGCAGCATCGGCGGAGAAGAAAAGAGTTGACGTTTCGAGTCCTCATGACCCTTCGACAGAACTTGGACTCGAAACGTCAACTCTTTTCTTCTCCACAGATACTGCCAGACCTGCTGAGTTTTTCCAGGTAATTCTGTTTTTGTTTTGGATTTCCAGCAACCGCAGTTTAGTGTTTTTATAACAGGATAAAGTAACATGAGACTGTGGCTATATCCCTGTATCATGCACAGAAATGATCAACTCTCCCAGTGCTATTGCCTAATGTTGAAAGACAGCAACATTGCAGATTCTGGAGATTGGAGAGTGCAGACTTGGCAGACGAGCTCATTGCAGTGTCAACATCTCTGCTCATTTCTGGGAATATACCTTCAGCCCATATTCAGGCCAGCTACATGCAGTCAGACTCCTGACCATCAAGGCACAAAAAGCCACGTGGGGATATAATGATGTGGCAATAAGGGAGACCTCAAAAATGGCAGCACTGGGTACTAAATATTCCTTGTTAAAAGGTGTTCAGGAAAGATGAGCAATATTGTTTAAATAGAATATTAAAGTGAAGAGAAAACAAGTTCTCTCTGGAGGGGGTCAAAGGCAGAATCTATTTAGAGCTAAAAAACAATAGAGGTGCTATTATGCTACTGGATATATGCAGCTAGTAGGAAAGATAGAGAAGAGCAAATTTTTAGGCACATTGCAGAGATACAAAAACTATAGAGTAACAATGGAAGGGGCTTCAATTATCCCAATATAGTAATAGTGTAAAAGGCAGAGAGGGGGAAGAGTTTCTTAATTGTGTTCAGGACGACTTTCTTGATATCAGCCCATTGAGGGAGGAGGCATTGGTGGATCTGGTTCTAGATCCACCAGGTAGATCAAATGTCAGTAGAGGAACATTTAGGGGAGAGTGATCATAGTATCATATGGTTTGGATTAACTATGGAAATGGATAAGGAGCAATCTAGAATAAAAATACTAAATTGGAGGAGGGCCCGTTTCAGCGAGTTGAGGACATACCTATCTCAGGTAAATTGGAATGATAGGTTGGAAGGCAGAACTCTAGTGGGACAATGGGCTGTCTTTAAAGAGGACAGAATTCAGGCGCAGTCAATCCCACGAGGGGGAAAGGCAGGGTGATCAAAGCCAGAGCTCCATGGATAATGAAAGAGATGGAGAGGAAGTTGAAGCTCATCAAAGGTGCATATGACAGATGTCAGGTTGACAATACCAGTGAGAATCAGAATTTAGAAAGTTCAGAGGGGAAGTGAAAAAGAAAATGAGACAGGCAAAGCGGGAGTATGAGAAGAGACTGGCAACTGATGTAAAAGTGAATACCTTTTATAGGCTTCTAAATAGCAAAAGGTAGTAAAAGGCAAGAGGCCAAATAAGAACAAAAAAGGGCACATGGAGCCAGAAATGTGGCTGACATGCTACATGAGTATTTTTCATTTGTCTTTACCAAATAAGAAAATGCTACCAAATTCACAGTGAAAGAGAAGGTAGTTTGGATACTGGGTGGGCTAAAAATTGATTAAGAGATAGTAGAAAAGCTGGCTGCACTTGAGAAGTCACCGGGACCAGATGAAGTGCATCCAAGGACAGGGAGGGTAAGGAAAGGTGGAAATCATGGAGGAAACGGCCATAAGCTTCCAATTCTTCTTAGATTCAGGGCTGGTGCCAGAGGACTGGAGAATTGAGATGTTACACTCTTGTTCAAAAAAAAGGGTGTAAAGGTAAATCCAGCAACTACATGCCAGTCAGTTTGATAGTGGGGAAGATTTAAGAAATAAAAATCCAGGACAAAATTAACAGTCACTTGGATAAGTTTGGATTAATTAAGAAAAACCAGCTCAGATTTGTTAAAAGCAAATTGTGTTTAACTAACTTAAGTTTTTTTTAAATGAAATAACAAAGGAGGTTGAAGGTAATGCTAGTGATATGATGTATGTGACTCTCCAACAGCTTCATGGCCACTTTTACCGATACCAGCTTTTTAATTTCAGATTTTAAAAAAACTGAATTCAAATTCTCAAACTGTCTCTGGATTATCAGACCATTAACAGAACCCTATGCAACTAGAGATCATCTATGCAGAGGGTTGTTAGCACGTGAACTGCTCCACCAGAAATTAAGTGATGAAACCAGAATCCATATTCGCTTTGAAGATGGAATGGAACTTACATTTTCCTCAGAGGCAAATGTCCCTCGTCACGATTTTCAGATTCTATGATCCATTATTGGATGAAATAAACCTGTACAAGTGCAGCTCTGCTGGCCTAGAACTGTGTGCGCAAATCTTGCTCCGACAATTCCTATAATCTAGCAAAAGATACAATTACATGTACGCTAAGGGCAGAACTTTATTGGGCCTGTGGTGGCAGGAATGAAGGCGTGGGCCTGTGTCAGGACGGCTCGCTAACACTGTACCACCGATGACCAATTTTGCGAGGGCTTGGTATCCTACCAATGCCGTACATGTGCAGCCGCCATCTTTGTAAGGGGCAATGTGCACCATAAACCCAATGCCGTACATGTGCAGCCGCCATCTTTGTAAGGGGCAATGTGCACCATAAACCCAATGCCGTACATGTGCAGCCGCCATCTTTGTAAGGGGCAATGTGCACCATAAACCCAATGCCGTACATGTGCAGCCGCCATCTTTGTAAGGGGCAATGTGCACCATAAACCCAATGCCGTACATGTGCAGCTGCCATCTTTGTAGGGAGCAATGTGCACCATAAACCCAGCTTATTTACTCTCAAGAGCTAGGTAGCATGTGTCAAAATAAAGTGGCTGTCAATAATTTAGTTCTGCAACATCATTAATTTATTGATTTATCTTAAACGGATGTGATTTGAGAATATGACAGATATGCAGACATTTTAAGGCATGATTCTGCCCTTTTGCTGGACATCTAGAATTTGTGAGCTCAGTACAACATTACAACTTTCTTTCCTATCTTGAGTGAATCTTTTGGATCACTGAATATTTAGAAACATATGTTCAAATGGCTTATAGATTCAAGACGGCAGAAATCAGTGAGTGAAGCCTGGGCGTTCAGCAACGATTCTGGATTGTTCCCGTCACTCCTCACAAAATACTGTAACACTTTCTCCAAGTGTCGATAAAATGCTGGCCAGCTGGACATTCTGAGCAACCTGCCGACTAAGTGACGGGTGGAATCCACAAACTAAGAGCATATTGCAATAACCGAGTCCGAAAGTGGTATGAAGTAGCAATGCGCTGGATAAACTGATGCATGCACGTCATTGGGTTTGTGCACACGCACGGACTAATATCAGGGTATTAGTGGCCACCTTGCATGGCCATATTGTGACACTTTTACGAGATGTGGATGATGGGATGGGTCGGTGGCAGACACAGCAGCGATAGACAAGTAATTAAGGTTGTTTAACAGCCAATTGTCAGGCACTTCACGTTTTTCTGAATTTTTCAACGGTACACAGGATGTACAAAGGCTTACCCTCTTTCAATTGGCAGTTAAGCTGTGAAGGGAGCTGGCAGCCATACTGTGAAGCTGTCTGCAGGCTGCGCCTTTGTGAAGTTTGGAGGCACTGCACTGGGTGGGGCCAAAGTGAAGTGCTTTAAATGGAAGGGTATGTCCGAGGTCCACACAGCAGCCACTGGAGTCAGGATAAAAGTGTGGTTCATCACAGTGGTCTCAGTGAGGAGTGTGGCACAGAGATGGGGATGCAGCCGCATGCAGTGCCTGTGCTGTAGCCAGAGAGCTCCAGCAGGTTGAATAAACCATTGGATGAGGGCACATGGGGACAGGAGGGCAGCTTCATCATTTCAGAAGGTGCTACCCAGCTCAAAGGGTGCACTGTCAGAAGGTCAGCTTCATGGAGATGTCCGAGCATTGTCTATGAAGACTGCGTCTCTCTAGGCAGGTACGTGACAGCTGTGTAGGACACTGGAGCAGGAGTTAATATCGGAAAGTGGCAGATACATGGTGTGTTAGAAGTGATGTTGGTATAACTTTTCACCTGTGGTTTGTTGCAGGGATTGGCTGGAGAAAAGTTAGCAACCCATCACTACACAAAGGAGGTCACTGATGCCTCGTACTAGCAGGCTGGCCAATATATCAAGTTCACACCTGATCTGGCCAGTAAGGTGCACATCAAATTCCCTCAAAAATCAATATGACAATGGCCAGATAATCTGTTTTGGTGAGGGACACTAGGGAGAACATCCTTGTTCTCTTCCAAAACAGTGCCATGGGATCTTTTAAATCCAGGCAAACAGGGCTGCAGTTTAATATCTCATCTGAAAGAGTGCACCTCCAACAGTGCAGCATTCCTTTAGAAATGCACTGGATTGTCAGCCTAGATGTTTGTGCTCAAGCCTCTGCAGGGGGACTTGAACCCACAACCTTCTGACTGAGGAGTGGGGTAACTCCGCTGAGACACAGCTGACACTTGTGTAGAGCCATGGTGGAGAAAACTGGAAGAGGCAGGTAGAGTATTTTAAAGCTATTCATTTTTAAAATGCAAATTGGGTTAGAATAGAACAGAAAAGTAAAATTAAACAAATTGAATCAGCAGAATAGGGAAACAGACAGAAAAATGAGAATTCAAGTGCTTTACTTTTATTTTAAACAGTATGGCACTGCTGCAAAAACTTTGTAAAGCCCTCTTCCCTTTATTTAAATGTTTAGAGAGCAGAGAATTTTTGCTGCACCCTAAATTTCTGACTCTTTGGACATAAGAGTCACCGTATCTCCCAGTGTGCAGAGACCTTGCTTACATTGGGAGCCAAACAGGATAAACACCACCAGTTAGCTAGAATCCAACAACCCGAGCTGTCATTTCAACTTTACTGTCATCTTAGAATTCTTTTCTGTGGCACACTGAACTAAGTTTAAAAAAATTCATCAACAATTCAAAAGTTACTATAATAAAGTTGATTCACAAACTTTAAATAAGGATTTTAACCAATGGGTTTTTAATACCAAAATTAAAATTTCCAAAAATATGTTACATTTTCTTCCTTAAACTGAATTAAGGAATGAACAGAGTTTCATTAGTGATGGTTGTGGGAAACACAACTCCTTCATGATCACACGTAAAGATCTCCGTGGCTTGTCCTTTTCTAACAGAATAAATGATTTTGCTATTTCTATACAATTATTAGATAATAAATTAATTACAATCAGTACCATCTTTCCTGAATTTGATGGAAATGAAAAAGAAACAAGTTCAAGACAGACAAAAAAAAGAAAATTTTGACTAAACTTTACTGCAGATAAGTTGGAAACAGTAATTCTGTTGATAATAAAGAAAAAGGTTTTTATCTTTTTCTACATTAAATCTTTGTCTTTATTTCCTTAAAACCTATACGCTAACACCTATCTTTATTACCCTGTAATCAATACATTTACTTCCCTCTCCTTAAATGCCCAAAACTAACATATCCACAACCTTAATCTACTGCCTTATAACCAGTTCACCCACTATCCTTACATTCAAAAAACTAAAACAACTACACCCTCCTTCCTCCCTAAGCAACTCCTAAAACAGCACAGAAGGCTTGTGATAATTAACTGATTACAGCACTCATTATCACCATTAATCTACTACATTTATATCTTTTTAAAATAAGGCAGAAATGGCAGTGAAAGGAAGGAGTCACACATTAGCTGCAACCTTGTTTCACTATCTGTCACTGATTTAGTTGAAGTGTTTATCTCAGTGATTGACACAAATTACAAAAATATAGATTTCAAGACTGGCAAATTGAAGAAAAAATCTGAAAAACTGATTGTGACTCTGTTAATGCCAACCTACTGCTAGAAGCCATGAAATACATGGTTAACATTATTGGAATTGTTAAAATAGTCAAGGACCAGTGATTCTCAGAAATAGTTAAACTAATTCCATGACAAGTTATTTAAATATTGCAGTCTAGTTACTTGAATTCCTGCAAAAGATGTTTCAAAATAATAATAAATTTCACTAGATTAGGAATGAAAATCATTTTGCACAGAAATATTGTTCATATGTCTCATATGAGTGATACAGTAACAAGTTACCTAGAATTTAGCTGAAATACATTCTACACTACACATGGCATTGACAGAATATCCACTGATAAATGGCAAGTACAGAATTTATATCGGACAGTTCATTCACAATCCCTGCACTCACCATTCGAGTCCTTCTCAGGGATTGTATCAGAGAATGGATCACCATTCAGTATTTGAGATTTATTGGGTTTGGAAAGTTCCACATGCCATCTTTTTCATGTCACCTGCAAACTGTATCTTGATTTTTATTCCCTTTGTCTAAACTGTATTGGTTACATCTAGTTAGTGTCTACAGCACAGTCCACAAGGCCCAACTAATCTATGCTGGTGTTTATGCTCAAGGTGAGCCTCCTCCCCACCCCTCATCATCTCACTGTATAAACAAACCCTAGCGTACCATATTCTACTACATTTCCAATCAGGAATCTTTACCAAATGTGTAAGCAGCACAACTTCCAGCCATTCACTTGTGCCACGCACAATTTTTTAAACAAGCTTTCGTTGGTTTCCCTGCCTTAAGAGTGACAATCGTTGATAAAGTTAAATGGGGGACTGGGAGGGTTTTATAGCTCTGCTCCTCTTGAGGGCTTGGTCAGGCCATGAATGATGTGAACTGGCAACAGAGGCAAGAATAAGAACTGGGCTCATTTTCACCATGCAGGTGGTGGCGACTTCATCCCCTTTGTGTGCAAGGGTAGATTGTATGAATGGTTCAGCGTTCTGCAATTAAAAGGTGAATCTGCATTAGATGCTGTACTAGGGCAGCTGATGTGGCAAGAGTGATTGCGATTGCAAACCCTATTCCCTTTTTGACATGTTTAGTGTCTGCATACCCAAAAAGGTTTTGGAACTTGATATGAATCTAGATCAAAGCTGCAGCTCCAGGATTGCTTCATCTTTATGGGAATGAGGTTACTAATCAGATTCTGCAGCCTAGGATGTTATAGGGCACAGCAGCATTCTGTTATAATTTCTATTAGCCCTCTGAACTAATAGTTCTGCTCACCTTTACACCTTGGTCATGAGCTCAAAATTCTCACACAAAATTGGTAAGAATTAGCTTAAGCCAAAGGTAGTTTATAAATCACTATGGAATTTTACAGAAATATTCTCTCTCTGATCCTTCATGAACTTTATAAATGTCAGGCATTCTGTGGGAGAGAGAGATTTAGAAATAGTGTTGGCAAAGGAACAGAAAGATAAACTATCACAGCCGGAGGACAGTTGCGTTTGACCTTTCCCCTGAATTTAGTTTCAGGGCAGTACTAAATCCACATGGAAGACTGAATAAATAAATAAAAATAGTTGAGAATAAAGCATAAACTAATTTCATAATGTAAACAGAGACAAGGACAATTCTGGGGACAAACTCCCATTGGTCTAATAGGTTCTGCGCGTTGTGTAATCTAAAACCATACTAGCTGCTCCAAGGAGTGCGGGATCAGAGAGACCAGAGACAGCTATCTCCACTGCCTGGGTGGATGTCAGGGCACGTTGAGCAACCACCTCCTTCACAATACTCTCATAATGAGCAGCCAGGACTCCAGAAAGGATAACAAGAGATGGATTCACTGTGTGCAGAATGTTCGTAATACCAACTCCAAGAGCACACCCAGCTGTGAAAAACAACAACATTATGTCTGATTGACATGAAATGAAAATATGAAACAAACACATGGACATCAAGACAGCTTATTCACAATTTACTTTAAAGAGCTGGCACAGATTTGAGGGGCTGAATGGCTTCCTCTGTGCTGTAATATTCTATAATGTAAAATTCAACAGAACAAACCATAAGCAGAGAGTGTGAAAGGTAAAATTATAAATGGAGTGGAGGTGACCAGTGAATGCAAGGTATTGCAAGACGCTGCATACTAGGTACACATGCTGTGTACCTTTTAAGGTATGATTTCCTTTGCCCTGCCAATTCTACCTTCCGTAAATGTGAGGTCATCCAAAACTCTGCTGCCTGAGTCTTACCTCTCACTAAGTCTCATTCACTACCTATGGTCACTGACCTACACTGACTCTTGGTCAAGCAAAGTCTTGATTTTAAAAGTCTCATCCTTGTTTTCAAATCCCTATCTCTGAAATCTCCACAACCTTCCGAGATTAGTGCTCCTCTAATCCTGCCCTCTGCAGTATCCTAGATTTTAATTGCTCCACCATTGGTGGCTGTGCCTCCAGTTGCCTCGCCTTAAATCTCTGGAATTCCCCTCCCTAAATCTCTCCGCATCACTTTCCTCCATTAGGGTGACCCTTTTGGTCAGGGGGCGATGGCAGCATAGTGGTAATATCACTGGACTAGTAATCCTGGGACGGAGGTTAATGGTCTGGGAACATGGGTTCAAATCCCACAGCAGCTGGTGGAATTTAAATACAATTAATTAAGTTTGGAATATAAAGCTGGTGTCATTAATATTGACCAAGAGACTATCATCCATTGTTGCTGAAACCCATCTGGTTCACTCACTAATGTCCTTTATGGAAGGAAATCTGCCATCCTTACCTTGTTTGGCCTACATGTGATTCCAGATCCACAGCAATGTGGTTGACTCTGAAATGGCCTAGCAAGCCATTCAGTTCAAGGGTAATTAGGGATGGGCAACAAATGCTGGCCTCACAAGAGACGGCCAAATCCCAAAGAATAAAAAAGAAACCTGGCCTAATATCTCCTTACGTAGCTCAGTGTTATATTTTACGAACATGCGAATTAGGAGCAGGAGTAAGCCACCCAGCCCATCGAGCCTGCCCCGCTATTTAATAAGACCACGGCTGATCTGATTGTAACCTCAACTCCACATTTCCACCTGTCCCCAATAACCTTTTGCCCTCTTGCTCATCAAGAATCTACCTCTGCCTTAAAAATATTCAAAGGCTCTGCTTCCACCACCTTTTGAGCAAGAGTTCCAAAGACTCACGATCTTCAGAAAAAAATTCTTCTCATCTGTCCTAAAGGGGTGACCCCCTATTTTTAAACAGGGCCCTTAATTCTAGATTCTCCCACAGGAGGAGACATCCTCTCCACATTGACCCTCAGGGTTTTGTTTTATAATGCTCCTGTGAAATGCCCTGGCACTTTTTATGATGTCTATAATTAGTGCATTTAATGTAAGCTGTGCTTGCCTGTGTATAATCAACATACACTTCAAATCATTGATAGATGGTTTCTCATGGTCATCATCATTAAGGAGAAGCTATAAGTTTGAAAGAAAATTAAAAGGGAAGTTAAAAAGCATTTCTATTCATAAAGAATGATTAGAATGTGAAATTTTCTTCCACAATCAATTCTGAAGCAGAGTCCATCAAATCCTTCTCAACAGGAATTAGATGCTTCAAAGAGAGATCCTCTATGCTTCACCTTACGTACTACAAAGGTCCCATCCAGGCGCCTGTACCTATCTCATGATCAGTAATCCTACTGCACCATTCTCCTCTCTCACCCTCCAACCTGTCAGGCCCTGAACCATTGCCGTTTCCTCGATACTCGCCCCTCTCTTGACTTTTCCAAACTAATTTCTCATCAGAAATCCCTTGCACGCATTTGTCTTCATTTGCACTAAACTGCAGAGGGATCCCAGGGGTTGGCAGGTTGGAGGAGATTAGAGATAGTGAGGGGAGAGGCAATGGAGGGATTTGAAAACAAGGATGAGAATTTTAAAATCGAGGCATTGCTTAATGCATGTCAGAGAGCACAGGGGTGATAGGTGATTGGGACGTGGTGTGAACTGGGACAGCAGAGTTTTGGATAAGCTCACTGAGGGCAGGATGTGGGAGACCAGCCAGAGGTGTCCTCGAGGTAACAAAAGACATGAACCAGGGTTTCAGCAGCATATCAGCTGAGGTAGGGGCAGAGTTGGGCAATGTTACTGAGGTGGAAATAGGTGGTTTTAGTGATGATTTAACTATTCCAATGCTCTTGTGGCTGACCTCCCACCTTCCTTAAAATTAAATTCATGCCAAACTCCTCTACCAGAACCTTAATTTTTCCCAAGTGAAATTTATCTGGACACTCCACTCCCATGTTTTCAGGTATACTTTGGCTCCTGGACTAGCAAATCCAAAAGTTCAGAATTCTATTCCTTGCAAATGTAATTCCTTTATTCAAAAAGAGAGGAAGACAGAAAGCAGGAAACTGCAGGCCAGTTAGCCTAACATCTGTCATAGGGAAAACGTTAGAAGCTATTATTAAAGATGTTATCGCAGGCACTTAGAAAAATATAAGGCAATCAGGCAGAGTCAACACAGTTTTGTGAAATGGAAATCATATTTGACAATTTATTGGAGTTCTTTGAAGGAATCACGTGCTGTTGATAAAGGGGAACCAGTGGATGTACCGCACTTAGATTTTCAAAGCATTTGATAAGGTGCCACATCAAAGGTTATTGCGGAAAATATTGGCACAGATAGAAGATTGGCTAGCTAAAAGGAAACAGTTGGCATAAATGGGTCATTTTCTGGTTGACAGGATGTGACGAGTGATGTACCACAGGGATCAGTGCTGGGGCCTCAACTTTTTACAATTTATATAAATGACTTGGATGAAGAAGCCCAAGGTATAGTTGCCAAATTTGCTGACAAAGGTAGGTAGGCAAGTAAGCTGTGAATAGGAAATAGGAGGCTATAAAGGGACATAGATAGGTTTAGTGATTGGGCAAAGATCTTGCAAATGTAGTATAATATGAGCAAATGTGAAATTGTTCATTTTGGCAGCAAGAACAAAAAAGATTATCTAAACAGTGAGAGCTTGCAGAGCTATGAGATTCAGAGGGATCTGGGTGTCCTAGCGCATGAATCAGAAAAGTTACTATGCAGGCACAGCAAGTAATTAGGAAAGTTAATAGAAAGTTATCATTTATTGAGAGGCAAATTGATTACAAGAGTAGGGAGGTTATACTTCAGTTGTACAGGGCACTGGTGAGACCACATCTGGAGTATTGTGTACGGTCTCTCTTTTTAAGGAAAGATGTAAATGCGTTAGAAGCAGTTCAAAGAAGGTTTACTAGACTAATACCAGGAATGGGCGGGTTGTCTTATGGGGAAAGGTTGGACAGGTTAGGCTTGTATCCACTGGAGTTTTGAAGAGTAAGAGGTGACTTGATCGAAATCTTTAAGATCCTGAGGGGTCTTGACAGGGTGTAAGTGGACAGGATGTTTCCTCTTGCGGGAGAATCTAGAACATAGAGGTCACTGTTTAAAAAATAAGGGGTTGCTTATTTAAGACAGGTTTGAGAAGTAACGTTTTCTCTCAGAGGGTCGCAAGTCTTTGGAACTCTCTTCCTCAAAAGGTGGTGGAAGCAGAGTCTTTGAATATTTTTAAGACAGAGCTAGAGAGATTCTTGATTCGAGATTCTTCGGGGGCAGGCAGGAATGTGGGGTTGAAGTTACAATCTTATTGATCTTATTGAATGGCGGAGCAGGCTCGAGGGGCCGAATGGCCTATTCCTGCTCCAAATTCGTATGTTTGTATGTTTGCATGCTCATATGTTTGTGTTTTAAACCCTCCGTGGCCTTACTCCTCCTTCTTCCAGGCTTATAATCTGTGTTTTCCCTCAAATTCTTCATTTGTTATAAGGAGAATGGGCAGTTTGGGTGCAGAGAAACACCACTGCAGCCCTGAAGCGCCAAAGTGCTTTAAACAGAAAGGCAGAGTAGAAACGTTGCCTGGATCTGCTGCTCCATGCGGGTCAGTGGGAGGGGATTTCTGAATGGGTGACTTGCATCCCTTACCATATTCTGTTTGAATTAATTTTAATATTGAAGACAGGACATCCTGGCTTCTGTGGGGGAGTCAAGCTTAACTGTAGATGCAGCAATGCTGCAACTGGTCTGAGAGAACTGCTGCAGTGTAGAGGCAACAGCTCCCTTGGGGCTGCCCATAAAATAATCCAAGAATGTTTTCATGTAAAATGTTTGGAATTTTACTCTCGATGATTAAACAGGCTGCTGCATATACAAAAATCCTGAGCATCCTCTGCCATCACATGCCTGGAACTAATGAATGTTCTTGGCCTTGAGCACAGTAGAGACACAAGTCACACTGCACATCAGTGAACTCACTTTTTGAATTTGGATTCTGTTAGGGTACATCTTGTACATGGCTGGGCCTGGAGGATGGACACTGGGGAGATACAGACCAAAATGGGAAAATTTCCCACCCTTGCCCAATCCAGGGCCACAAAAGCAAAACAAATCAGCCGGATTATCTGAAGAAATTGTGCCAATTCTAATGCAGGAACTGTAATGTAACTTGATTAGGGACTGCCAGCTGTGTTCTATTTGTTCTTGTGTGAACTAACTGCAGGCTTCAAAGTAAACAAGCTAAACAAACATTCACAAGTTACTCAATGAACTATGGAACTAGTAGCTTAAAAATGAAGCACTCAGTTTATAGTGAAGTGTTAGATACTTTGCCCCCCATTTGACTGACAATTTTCCAATCCTAACTGCATCTAACAGTTTGCTGTAACTCTTCAACATGGATAGCTAATTATCAGGTAGCTATGACAACAATGCCACATTAACAGCTCCTACCATGAATATAAAGACCCATTTTGGTTAAGCAAGCTCCCTCAATCGATCTTCGTGATATCACATGGCTTCCAGGTTAAAAATAATGGATTGATATACCTACCACATAAACAATAGAGTACATGAGACCTGCCATTACAATTATCTGTGTATGACAATCAGCAAGACACCACCAGACTTATAGACTCATACACGTTTATAGCATAGGAGGCCATTCTGCCCATCATGTCCATGCCAATCAAAGGTCTGACTACATTAATCCCATTTCCCAGCACTAGGCCCATAGCCCTGGCAATACAAGTGAATATCTAAATACTTCTTAAATGTTGAGAGAGTTTCCGACTCAACCACCCTTTCAGGCAGTGAGTTCCAGACTCCCACCACCCTCTGGGTGAAAAAAATTCTCAACTCCCCTCTTAGCCTCTACCTCTTACCTTAAATCTGTGCCCCCTGGTTATTGACTCCTTTACTAATGGAAAAAGTGCCTTCCTATCCACCCTATCTATGCTCCTCATAACCTTATACATTTCTATCAGGTCCCATCTCAACATTTGTTGCTCCAAGGAAAACAACCCCAGCCTATCCAATCTTTCCTCATAGCTCAGACCCTCCAGCCCAGGCAGCATCCTGGTGAATCTCCTCTGCACCCTCTCCAGTGCAATCACATCCTTCCTATAATGTGGTGACCAGAACTGCACACAGTACTCCAGTTGTGGCCTAACCAGCATTTTACACAGTTCCAGTATTACCTCCCTACTCTTGTTTTCTATGTTTTGGCTAATAAGGGCAAGTATCCCATATTTCTTCTTAACCACCTTATTTACCTGTCCCGCTACCTTCAGGGAACTTAAAAGCCTAAATTTTCCACTGGTGGTAATCTTTTTTTTACCATTACATTAAAATTATGCTGATTGGATGATCTAGGTCAAAGTCTCTTGTATTACAGCAAGTTGAAGCTAGCAGAGGTGCAAGCTGTCACAACAATGTTAGTGTGCCCTAGACTACAGTCTGTCCCACATTACAGTTTATCATATCAGAGTCTATCATAGTGTGTACCATCTTACACTGTTTATCTTTTCACAATATCTATCCTCCTGCATGTATTACCTGTTCGGAGGACTTTTTGTGCCTCAGTGCTCCCTAGTTTGGCAGCTTGAATGAGATGAATTGCACTGACTGTTTCTTCATTTTTGAGAGACATTCCTTCCAACATGAGCAAATCCTCTGAAAGAGTCCATCAGAAATATTAAAGAGCTGTTAATAAGACCAGTGAGCTGAGATTGAATGCACCACACACAGTTAAATGCTTTCACAATTTAATAGAAGAACTGAAGAAAGTTCTACTTGTACCCAGCCCTCTGCCAATGCCACTCTACAGGGATGTGAAGTGGGGGGGATGAGAGTGCCAGTGACTGGGGAAACAGTCAGTCTCCTGATCTCTGCTAAAATCCATAACTATCGTTGCACTTTGCAACAAACGGGAACTCCGATAGTTCTGCAGAGCTCTGAAGAGTCATACAGATTCGAAATGTTAACTCTGTTTCTCTCTCCACAGACGCTGTCAGACCTGCTGAATTTTTCCAGCATTTTCTGTTTTTATTTCAGAGGTAGAAGTAGATATGTACAATCCTGGCAAAATAGAAGAAAAGCCAAGCTACTTAAATTAGAACAAATTTCCACCAATTAAACAAACTAGTTAACCCAGGGCGGGGTGCCCAAACTGTAGCCAATGAGATGTACATAAGAAATAGGAGTAGACAATGCAGCCCATCGAGCCCGCTGTCCTTCAACATGATCATGGCTGATCTTAGACTTCAACTTCACTTTCCTGCCCCCTCCCCCATATCCCATGATTTCCCGAGACACCAAAAATCTGTCTTTCTCAGCCTTAAACATATTCAATGAGCACCCAAACCCTCTGGGGTAGAGAATTCCAAAGGTTCACAACCTTTAAAGTGAAGAAATTTCTTAAGTCAGTCCTAAATGATTGGCCCCTTACCCTGACACTGTGCCCCTGTGTTCTAGATTCCCCAGCCAGGGAAAACAACGTCTCAACACCTACCCTGTCAAGACCCTTCAGAATCTCCGTTATTTCAATGAGGCCCAATTTAATCAGCCTCTCGTCATAGGACAACCCTCTAATTCCAGGGACCAATCTAGTGAACCTTCACTGTACCGCCTCCAATGCAAGTATACCCTTCCTTAAACAAAAACAGAAATACCTGGTAAAACTCAGCAGGTCTGACCCTGTTGAAGAGTCATGAGGACTCGAAACGTCAACTTTGCTCTTCTCCGCCAATGTTGCCAGACCTGCTGAGTTTTTCCAGGTATTTCTGTTTTTGTTTTGGATTTCCAGCATCCGCAGTGTTTTGTTTTTACCCTTCATTAAATGTGGAGACCAAAACTGCACAGTATTCTAGATGTAGCTCACCAAAAACCAATATGATTGTAGCAAGACTTCTTTATTCTTGGACTGCAATCCATATTCAAAGGCCAACATACAATTTACTTTCTTAATTGCCTGCTGTAAGCTAATTTTTGTGTTCCTTTGACAAATACACACAAGTCCCTCTGAACATCAGCATTTGAGTTTCATACCTTTTAAAAATGCTTTGCTTTTCAATTCTTAGTGTCAAAGTGAATAACCTCACACCATGCCACATTATGCTTTGTCAGCCACCTTGTTGCCCATTCACTTAATCTGTCTATATCTCTTTGCAGCCTTTGTGCCCCCCCCCTACAATTTTATATTGTCAGCAAACTTAGATACATTCTGTCTCTTCATCTAAATCATTAATGTAGATTGTAAATAGCTGAGGCTCCAGAGCACTGATCCTTCTGACACTCCACTAGTCACAGCCTGCCAATTTGAAAATGCTCCATTTATCCCTGCTTTGCTTCCCGTTCATGAACCAATCATCTAACCATGCTAATATATCACCCCCAACTCCATGAACCCTTATCTCATGTACAATTCCCGAGCCTTGAGAGTCTGAACTCTTGGCACCTTGACCCTATTTTGGCTTAGATTTCTTATTCCCTGTTTAAACACTGAGGGATCTGGAGGGTTTGGGTAAATCCTAAATCAGAAATATTGTAAATTAATGGAGAAATAGATTTAAAATTGATACCTGGTCCACAGAGCCATGGTACAGACACACCTATATGGCCAACATGCCTGCTCTAGTTTATATACCACACAATTATACATTTAGGTGGTCTGTTAATTTCACTGTTAGGCTCTCATTTGAAACCATGATATCATCAATTTCATAAATTCAAAATATTTGACTTTTTGGAAGTCGTGTGTCACTTACCGTCGTGTAATCTTTTTGCCTCTCTCTGCAACGCTATTCCTGAAGCGTAAGCTTCCATACAGCCCTTACTTCCACACGTGCATTCAGGCCCATCCATTGACACCATAATGTGTCCAAACTCTGCTGCACAGAACGTGCTGCCATGAATCAGCTCATTATTGTGGATGATTCCCCCTCCAATTCCTAGTGGAACAATATTTTTTTTTGGTTAGGAAACATCCATTCCTACATGAATTTTTACATCTCAAAAATAAACTCCGCTCTACATTTAATAGACACCAAAGTATAATGGAACATGCTTGAGAATTATTCTCCTTCTAATGATGCCAATAACACACTGGATTCCTATGGTAGACACAGTCTTACTGATGATTTGAACATCCACAGCAGATGCCAAAGGCCACTTTGCTCTGTTGAATACAGTTGGGTGAATCTCAAATGTCTCAATGTTTTCTGAGTTCAGGAACAGATCAAGAGGTTCTTTATTTCAGCCACAATCTCAACTTAATTCTCCTTCTCGCTTGTGGCTCTATTGCTGCTTATTATTTTTATATGGAAGCTGCATTTTGAGGTATTCCTGGTAGAACACCATGGCATTACCATTTTTCAACAATCACTCACTGCCATTTCTAGAAGTTTAAGATGGAGGATAAGGCATGCTCCAAGTCAGGGTACCAGCTAGGAAAGGATTATATGAGTTGCAATGTTTTAAATTCACCTGATGGTGTAATGTCCAGTTAACTAGCAGAGAAATTTGCATGAAAGCAATAACACCTTCAACTGCATTTCTTCAACAAATGACCCAAAGGTAGAAAGTAGGGGGAAAAAAAATTGATCACCAAATACTGACTATAGGCAAATAAACAAAAAGATTACAGTGCTTGCAAAAGCATTTAATCTACTAACTTAATCAGCGTAGGGTTTGACCAAGAAAATGGTGCATTTAAGAGATTTCTTCTGCAGTGAAGCATCAATAGGATTATGACTGACGATGGCAGGAAAAGTACCGAATGTCAGTTGAGAACCAAAGGTCCATTAATAGAGCAAGCTGGAGGGTCACACAGCTCCTCTGGCTGTAAGACCATTCCCTGTAACTATCTCCATTCTGAAGGTAACCCATTCACCTTTATTAGGAGCTTGAAGAAATTGCTGCTCTAACATTTGTTGCTCTTTCATTACAGGCACTGCAGGAAGGAAGTTTTACCTAATTAGAAGCTTCACTGCAGAATATGATATGTCTGCTGAACTTTCAGTTGAAACAGTGTGTCTGATGAATGGATGAAGATTACTCTTTATTAAGGTTTTGAGAGAGATGGATAAAGCTGGTGTACACTGTGGCATCCAGCGGTGCAGGACCACTGCTTTTGGGATCTCCGCATAGCTATCATTTCATGTGTCTCATAATGTGGGGAGCTGGTTAATCTATCTTACCGGAAGGATTCTACTAGTCACTAGTCATGAACTGATGAGATACCCTTGATCAACATTTACCACAAAATGTGAACAAGATCATCAGGAGCGTTTGGTGCCCTTTTAACAGTTGTTCTTGTTCCCTACCTGAGCTATCAAAGGAGTAAGTAAGTAAGAGCTCATGAAAAGCAGAAACAAACGAAGTGCTGATCTTGAAATCTAAGTTACAATACAAATTCAATCAGCTGTTATCTACTGAAATTACACAATGGGCTAAACAGCAAGACGAAGAATGTTTGCTTTTGGACTGGTATTCTTAAAGGTCACAAACTTCAAAGGCATATATTCCTTTGATTTCACTGTTGGGTTATCAATTATGCAGAAACTAAGACAGTCTTTTGTTCTTTAAAAACAGGAATGACAGGCTGAAGTGATTAGTATCTTTAGCATCTTTGAATCGATCACTTTAGGTGTTTTGCAAATGTGAGCTTTTGGCTGCCTGATCCAAAGGCAGAGGGCCCATTCCGATTGGATGGCCCTGGAGATAGTGGGCAATATTTGCACAATAACAGGCACAGTCAAATGAAAGGCGCTGGGTAAACTGGTTATGATAGCTACCAATTGAAAAAGAAGCTGGCAAATGCCTCAAAAACCATCGAGCTGGTTATCCAGCTTTATTTAATTTTTTTTTATCCATTCATGAGATGTGGGCTTTGCTGGCTGCATTTATTGCCCATCCATAATTGCCCTTGAGAAGGTGGTGGTGAGCTGCCTTCTTCAACCGCTGCAGTCCATGTGGTGTAGATTCCAGGATTTTGACCCAGTGACAGTGAAGGAATGGCGATATATTTCCAAGTCCGGAGGGTGAGTGGTTTGGAGGGGGACTTCCAGGTGGTGGTGTTCCCATCTATCTGCTGCCCTAGTCCTTCCAGATGGTAGTGATTGTGGGTTTGGAAGGTGCTGTCTAAGGAGCATTGGTGAATTCCTGCAGTGCATCTTGTAAATGGTACACACTGCTGCTACTGTGTGTTGTGGTGGAGGGAGTGAATGTTTGTGGATATGGTGCCAAGTGGGCTGCTTTGTCCTCTTGTTCCCCTATTGTCCTATTTTTTTTTGTAACTGTAAAAACTGGTTTACTTGACACTATTCATTGCTCACCTGTGCCAGTGATCACAGTTACAAAATTTTCCAATCCTTTGCCTTGGCCAAACTTTCTTTCTGCCAAAGCAGCACAATTGCCATCATTGTCTACCCAAACCGGCAGGTGAAGGATGTCTGATATTGGTGTCCGCAGATCCACAGAGACCCATTCCTGAATAAGTTTGGTAGAATGAAGCACAATTCCTTCATTATGGTTGACACGGCCACCTGTGGAAATGCCTGAAGAGTGAAACACAAATGTAATTAAATAACCAGAACACAGGGTTCAGAATCTCATTCACCCCCATGCAGGCTCTCCTAACCCCGATCTAATGACTAGGACTGAATATAATCTTTAGTGCTTCCATTTTAGCTTTTAAATAAAAGAAATACTGAGTACCAATCTAAATGTCTGCGCTGAATGGAACAGTAATTGATTCACAATTTAAAACACAAATCAGGAAGTGGTGTGTTAATATATAAATATGTACATTTCTGTATGATAGTAAATATAGTCCTGTCATGTGGAACCCAGAACTATACAGAAGATCCAGAATGGGTCAATTACACAGGGAATTTTTGATACAAATTAACTTTTTCAATTTTTACACTTTTAGATTGTATGTTAATTTCATTTAATCTACTTGTTTATAACAGACATTTCTTACTGTTTGTACCAGCAGATAACTCCTTATAAACTTAAATCCTTATACTTACCAACTCCAAGAATTCTGCAGTTAAGCTTCACTGATTCAGCTGCGGCCTCTACACACAACTTCAGAATCAACTCAATTCTTTCATCATATGTTTTGGGATTGGCCCGAGTGTACTTCTTTATGACTTCACCCTGCAAAAAAATGTAGAAACAAAACATTATGTAAATGATCGAACTTAATCACAAAATTAATTTGTCTTGTTTGTCTTGAGTTTGCTTCACTTTACAAAATAACAGCAATGAACTAACACTGCACGTTGGACACTGGAACTGTATTCAGTGCTTGTAGTTGGGAGTTAGGGAAGCCAATTGCCATCATGAAACTTCCAGAAAGGTCAGGCAATCCTATCATTCAGTCATCATGAACTTCAGCTCATCCAAATCTTTGCTGCCTGAACTTATTCTGCACCAAGTCCCACTCACCCATCACACCTGTCCTTACTGTGAGGGAGTGTCGCTCCCTGGTCACCCAATGAACCAATTTTTTTTTGATCCTTTTGTGTTGATGGTCTTGTCTATCCTCGTCTCTCTACAATTCTTAAGGACTCTCCATTATCTAACCATGGCCTTCAGTGCATCCCCCCTCTCCCTTCATCCCTTCACTAGCTGCCATCTAGGCTACGTGCTGTGGAATTTTCTGAAATAACCCCTTTCTCCTCCTTTCAACCCAGATTTTAAATGAGAATTTTGGTCACGCTGCCTAATCCAGGCTTCAAAATACACAGGGGGAGTGGGGTGGAGAACGGGACAGCAGGAGAATTTGCCCTCAATTGAGAGAAAAGTCACCCTCCCCACTGTTTAAAGTGCACTCTGATAGCATGTTTTGGTTTTAGCGTGGTTTGTCAATTAAGAAACTTAACTGAAAAGTCTCCAATTTTTACTTCAGCGCTGTTCCAGCGTATGTGCTAAGAACCACACTGCATGCTCAGTATATTCTTTAAACGCTTCCCACTTATTTTCTCGCCATTGCTACCCCAACACACCCCCGCCCGCTCATTCCTGCTCACTGGTCCTCCCATTACCCTTTCTCCCACCGTCTTTCCTGACGCCCCCTCTCTCATTCACCACCCTTTTTGCTCCCTCCCATTCGCTAACCCTTGCCTGAGCCCTTGCTCACGACGAAGGTTTGGGAGAAAGGTGGCGAGCTGGAAGCAACAAGGGGGTCAGCAAGTAGGAGCTTGCTGATAAGGCTGGCGAGTAGAAACAAGTCGTGTGTGTGTGTGTGTGTGTGTGTGTGTGGGGGGGGGGGGGGGGGGGGGGGGGTGAGTGGGGTGAGGATCAGTGAGCAGGAGTGGGCTGAGGGCTGGCAAGCAGCCAGCAGCCAGAAGGATATTCGGGGCATCAATGGGTATGGAGAGAAAGCAAGAACATAGCGCTGAGATAGAGGATCAGCCATGATCATATTGACTGGCGGAGCAGGATCAAAGGGCCAAATCGCCTACTCCTGCTCTGAGTTTCTATGTTTAAGGTGAGCGAGCGAGAAGCAGTGGGAAGAACAGCAATAGTAAGCAGTAATAATAGAGATCCGGAAGAATATTGATTGACTGTTACTTAGTGTGTAATTATATTTGTGCACCTAAATCTGTCAGTATCTTACAAACAATTTGCACAATTATTGTAAGTGACTTGAATTTTTCATGAGGAATAAAAGATTTAGTAATATATGTAGAGTCATTCTGTTTGGTATTTGTGCTACAACATATATCTATAGAATGAAACCCTAAAAAATCAACACAAATACAGAAGGAATTAGTGAAAATGAAAAGCAGCCTCTGAAAACCAAAACGTAGACAGAGAAAATTAAGCCAGGTAGTTTTTCTCTCAAAAAAAAGTCCTCGAAAAAGAAATGATTTTGAGCCTTGGCTTAATATCTTCTTTCACTTGGGTCCATTTATTTCTAATTCTGCCTTCATGAAGGACTTTGGGACCTTTTTCCACATTACTCGGCACTATACACATAAAGTATTAGCGGCAGCTGCTGTATCACCAAGTGACAAACAAACAAATGGGTGGAATGAGATTTCTGAGGAATAAGAAAGTCAGAGCGTCAGGAAGACATAAAAATTCTCAATGTTATTAGAATTTATTGTAAAGTTGTGCTGTGTGTGTGTGAAAGGCTTAATTGAATTAAAGGCAGCTGGTCTGAAGTCTTTGATGTGGTAAAAGATAAGCCAAGTTTTGAAATGTTAAATAGGTAAACATCGGTGTCAATGGGACATTTCCATTTTTAAATAAACCGACTAGATTGTTTTCAAAGGAGGGAGTGAAATGTGTCACCTAGCCAGGTGAAGTCAGAAACTGCCTTTATTTTTTCCCAAAGATTACTGGTAAAACTTAATATTGAGAGAATTTTATTATCAGAAAGATAAAGTCCAAAAACATAGTGAAACAATGGGTATTTGCATTTAAAGGGGAAGATATGTATAAAGGAGCAAAGGCTTTGTATAAGGTAGACATTTTAGGATTTAACAGGTGCGAAAAGCCTTCACCATCTATGTCTCAAAGAACTGAAGTTAAGAAAACTCACTTTGAATTCGACTGGTTCAGGGTATTGTGTGTCACCTTGCCTGGGTCTTTCAACATCTCTGTGCCTTACTGTTGCCTTAATGAATTGTAACTGGGAGTCAGATTAAGTATGGGAATTAGAAGTTACCATCGTAGAAATTTGTAGATCTATGTATGTGCTTAAAAATCACTTTTCTTGTTAATAAGTGTTCAATCTAGTTTTATAAAAACCGAGAAGACTTGGTGGTCGTATTACTACTGAATTCAAGGCACGCATCTCAAAATTTATACAATTTGCAAAACAAGTTGTAGCAGTTGTTTCAAGTTTCCCTCTGGGATTTGAACTCAGCATTTACCATCGGCTGTGCCATAACAAGAGCTAAACCGACACTCTGCTAAATGAAAGGATTATTACCTTCATGCTGACAATAGCCACCCGCAGATTTGTTCCCCCCAAATCAACAGCTAAAGCACTCTGTGTTTCCAGGATATGGTCAATATCTTGTGAGATGCACTCTTTCACTGGTGGGAAACAAAACTTCTTCTGCAAAGGCTCATCCATGTCTATCGACTTTAGGAACTTCAATATCCGTGGAACTGCATTGCCATCACCATAGATCTTCGAGCTTGAAGTGGAAAGGCATTCATCATTACTGATTCATCAAAAGATTATTTCATAAAATGCAGGAGGAAGACAATGTGGTCCATTTTATCTCATCCATCCAGAATCTAAGACCTTTAATTCCCCTCCCCTACACATACGCTTTTATGCCCTTTACAAATATTTGGTCAGATTTGTGCTGGTCCTCAAGAATTGGAACAGTCTGATCATTGTTATTTGCAATAAAAATTGTGAAAGAATCTTTAAAGATCATGCCTAGAAATAATCTCAGGAACATAAGGTCATTCAGCCCATCAAGTCAGTTCCAGCATTCAATTAGATCATTGCTAATCTCTATCTTAGTTCCACCCACCTGCCTTGGTTCCTTTGTCTAACAAAATCTATCAAATGCACTTTTGAAATTTTCAATTGATCTCCAGCTTTTTGGGGAGGAGTTCTATAGAACATCATAAGGCCATTATCAATCTAGCATGGATTATGGAAATTTCAGTGCATAAAGTGGCCAATGGTCCATCATGCTTGTGCTGGTGCTAGCTTCTTGTCAAAAAGTACCCAGTTTAATATTATTTCTGTACTCTTTTCCCTAACTGTTAATATCAAATTCTCTCTTAAATCCTGTGATTAACTTGGCTTCAGTAGCCATTTGTGGTGAAACATTTAAAATTCCAATTCCTCTTTGCTTATTTGGAAAATGTTCTGTAAAACTCTGCTTCTAATACAAATAGTAAATTTGTGTGAAGAAGTGCTTTCTGACATCAACCCTGAGTGGCCCGGCTCTAATTTTAAGGCCCCTTTAAGGTTAAGCCTTGTTCTGCACTAAAAGCGATTTCCCTACAACATTTAGATGTAACTGATACATAGGCCTGGACTTTGGAATCCTGTCAGATTGGTGATGGGGATGATGCAAGTTTAGGGAGAGGGAGACTCCTCTGCCCTGATGCCAACAGATCTTCTACAGTTAGGTTCATCATAACTAGTGCAGCAAGCACTTTGCAACACTTTCAGTCCAGGATTAGAGAGTATAACAGTGATATCACCTGTCACAGCAAAGGGTGACAAGGGTCCTAGGGCCTGCCAAAAAGTCTTTAGAATAAAAACATGTAAAAGCAAGAAGCACCTCATAAAGGCCCTAAATGCATAAAGCAAGATTGCCCTTTAATTTTTTATGTTCCATTTTGCCTTCTTTGTAAAACTAAATGACAGCAATGCAATGGTGCTCCTAATGCCCATTGTTGCTAAGGCATTGATGACAAGAAATGCGGTGAATAATGTATTCCCATCAATAACTTCATTTTCAGCTTCTCCCAATGCTCCCACTGGAAAAAACTGAAGGGACAGTGGAAATGTTCCTTTAGGCTTTTCTCACTCCTGCCCAACTCAAATTTTAAGAAAATTGGTGCATAAAGTCCAAAATTGCCAAGGCTCTTTCTGTTGATAAAGCAGCAGCAAACCCAAGGAATCGTGGCCATGTATCAACCATGGGAAATCTCACCCCATTATCATATTCTGGACATTGTCCAGAGTAAAATCTGAGGTCTAATTTCAGGTTAAAAAGTAACCAACTGCAGCAGCCTCTCCCAGGCTCTCCTCAGCAGTGCAGCACTAATCCCTAAAAACCAGCTCCGCTGGGTGTGACATGTCATTTGTATACCTGATACCAGACAGCTGAAGCAACTGCTCCAGGCCAAACTCGGTTGCTGCAGGAGGGCAGCGGAAACATTTTAGGGGTGTCCGCAGAACGTCCCTGAAGAGGTGAAACATCCGCCAACTCGTGCGAGTCTCTGGCTTTTGACCCACCAAAATGGAGATAGTTTATTATGAAGGCACCAAACCCATCGAGAAACTTAGCCATGAACATGCAGAGGTGGGGTCGAAGCATCGCGCGGGGGTGGGGGGGGGGCAAGGCATCAGAGGGAGTGCACAAACCTCCAAACAGCTCATCATCTACCCAACCCACCAAGCGCTACCTGCCCCACAAGTGGCAGAGTCTGCAGATTGTGCATTGGACTTATCAGCCATTTCAGAACCCATTGAACCAGGGCGGAAGCAAGTCATCCTCCATCCTGAGGGGCTGCCTAATGAGGAGAAAGTAAAACCATGATAATACCAAGGGTATAATTTCCCGAACTGGAGTTGCAGAGCGTGCAGTATTTTATTCTGACTGTCGGCATTCCGCACATGGAGAACGTTTTCACCTGAAGCAGAAAAAGAAAAAGCAAAAAAAGAATCAGCCCTGGTCCAAGAAAACCACTTCTCAATTGTTAAGCCAGACTGCAGCACAGAAGCAAGCCATTCTATCCAACTGCGCCATACCCATGTTTATACTCAACACAAGCCCCCTCCATCCCTCTTCAACTCACCCCATCAGCATCTCCTTCTATTCCCTTCTCCCTCGTGTTTTTATCCAGTTTCCCCTCAAGCGCATCTATGCCTCATTCGCTCTCTGTGGTACCGAGTTCCACATTCTCAGCATTCTCTGGGTAAAGAAGTTTCTTCTGAATTCCTGGTTGGATTTATTGAGACTATCTTAATGGCCTTTAGTTTCACTATCCTCCACAAGTGGAAACATTGGCCCACATCTTCTAAGTTGCCGTTCCTTCACTGTCGCTGGGTCAAAATCCTGGAACTCCCTCCCTAACAGCACTGTGCGTGTACCTACACCACAGGGACTGCAGCGGCTCAAGAAGGCAGCTCACCACCACCTTCTCAAGGGTAACTAGGGATGGGCAATACTGGCCCAGCCGGTGAAGCCCACATCACATGAACAAGTTAAAAAAAAATTTCCAGTCAGAGGCAATTAGTGCCAAGCAACCAGGTCTCAGGGGCTGCAAAAGGAAACTGCCCAGTTACTCTGCATGTGGTGCTGGTGCTGGAGAGAAGGAGCCACCAATCTTCTAATAGTGGCATGGGAGTTTTATCTTTCTACCTCACCAAAACCCCAATTTAACGTTTTCTCCAATGCAGCACCCACCATTACTAAGGATCAGCCCAGTGCGCCTGGGTTCTAAAGATGGGTTTGAGCAAAGATCTTCTGACTCAGGCTAACAACTTAAGCTAAGCTGAGAGGTAATGGGTTATTAAAGTGTTGTTTCATAATGAGTCTTTTACTGCCAAAACAGTAAATTAACTCTAAAATGAGAAATCTTTTCTTTTGGCAGAAAGCATGTACCTTTAAGACACTGCTGCATGGGAGGCTCCAATGGCTTTTCAGAATGGACCCAGAGAAAGAAGTCACCCAGTCATCAATTGAAGCAAAACAAAAACAGAATTACCTGGAAAAACTCAGCAGGTCTGGCAGCATCGGCGGAGAAGAAAAGAGTTGACGTTTCGAGTCCTCATGACCCTTCGACAGAACTTGAGTTCGAGTCCAGGAAAGAGCTGAAATATAAGCTGGTTTAAGGTGTGTGTGTGGGGGGCGGAGAGATAGAGAGAGGATGGGGTATGTGGAACATTCCTTGTTGCAGTCCTACTCCGGCCCCCTTCCACAACTCTTTCTCCGGTACATCGATGATTACTTTGGTGCTGCTTCATGCTCTCGTCAGGACTTGGAAAAATTTATTAATTTTGCTTCCAATCTCCACCCCTCCATCATTTTCACGTGGTCCATCTCTGACACTTCCCTTCCCTTCCTTGACCTCTCTGTCTCAATCTCTGGTGATAGACTGTCCACCAATATCCATTACAAACCCACCGACACCCACAGCTATCTCGACTACAGCTCCTCACACCCCACTTCCTGTAAGGACTCCATCCCATTCTCTCAGTTCCTTCGCCTCCGTCGCATCTGTTCCGATGATGCTACATTCAAAAACAGTTCCTCTGACATGTCCTCCTTCTTCCTTAACCGAGGTTTTCCACCCACGGTCGTTGACAGGGCCCTCAACCGTGTCCGGCCCATCTCCCGCGCATCCGCCCTCACTCCTTCTCCTCCCTCCCAGAAACATGATAGGGTCCCCCTTGTCCTCACTTATCACCCCACCAGCCTCCGCATTCAAAGGATCATCCTCCGCCATTTCCGCCAACTCCAGCATGATGCCACTACCAAACACATCTTCCCTTCACCCCCCTTATCGGCATTCCGTAGGGATCGCTCCCTCCGGGACACCCTGGTCCACTCCTCCATCACCCCCTACTCCTCAACCCCCTCCTATGGCACAACCCCTTGCCCACGCAAAAGATGCAACACCTGCCCCTTCACTTCCTCTCTCCTCACCGTCCAAGGACCCAAACACTCCTTTCAAGTGAAGCAGCATTTCACTTGCATTTCCCCCAACTTAGTCTACTGCATTCGTTGCTCCCAATGTGGTCTCCTCTACATTGGAGAGACCAAACGTAAACTGGGCGACCGCTTTGCAGAACACCTGCGGTCTGTCCGCAAGAATGACCCAAACCTCCCTGTCGCTTGCCATTTTAACACTCCACCCTGCTCTCTTGCCCACATGTCTGTCCTTGGCTTGCTGCATTGTTCCAGTGAAGCCCAACGCAAACTGGAGGAACAACACCTCATCTTCCGACTAGGGACTTTACAGCCTTCCGGACTGAATATTGAATTCAACAACTTTAGGTCGTGAGTCCCCTCCCCCATCCCCACCCCCTTTCTGTTTCCCCCTTCTTTTTTTTCCCAATAAATTATAAAGATTTTCCTTTTCCCACCTATTTCCATTATATAAAATAAAAAAAAACCCACTAGAGCTATACCTTGAGTGCCCTACCATCCATTCTTAATTAGCACATTCGTTTAGATAATATCACCAACTTTAACTTTAACACCTATGTGTTCTATTGTACTATTGTTGTTGACATCTTTTGATGATCTGCTTCTATCACTGCTTGTTTGTCGCTACAACCACACCAACCCCCTCCACCTCTCTGTCTCTCTATCTCTCCGCCCCCCACACACACACCTTAAACCAGCTTATATTTCAGCTCTTTCCTGGACTCGAACTCAAGTTCTGTCGAAGGGTCATGAGGACTCGAAACGTCAACTCTTTTCTTCTCCGCCGATGCTGCCAGACCTGCTGAGTTTTTCCAGGTAATTCTGTTTTTGTTTTGGATTTCCAGCATCCGCAGTTTTTTTGTTTTTATCAATTGAAGCAACATGCATACAGGGGCCTAAAGAGCCTGGGAATTCGATCCTGTTGCTGGCTGCATAAGGTATTCTCTCAAACACTGCTTAAAGAAACCATTCCAACACAAGAATCTGCTCACTTCATTAGAATCTTATAATGATACAGTGTAGTGCAAGGCCATTCGGTCCATCTTTAAAAGAACGGCCCAATAATTTCATTTCTTTTCCAATAGCCTGAAAGTTTAGCCCTTTCGAGTATTTGTCCAATTCCCATTTATTATTGAATCTACCTCCACCGCCCTTTCAGATGGTGCATTCCAGATCACAACAAATCATAGATTGACTATTTCTCCCCCTCACCTCAGGCCCTTCTGCCAATTACTTTCGATTTGTGTCCTTTGCCAGTAGAAACAATTTCTCCTTTTTTGCTATATCAAAACTCAGATTTGGAACACCGCTATCTTAACCTTACCCTTCCTTAACCTTAGGATAACTTTGCCCCCACATCACCACACCCCGGTCCCTCTACATGTCTGAAGTCTCTCATTCTTGGTGCTATAAATCTCACTCTTGAGATCCTTCTCAAAATGTGGTTCCAGCAATGGATAGAATACCCCAACTGGGGCATAAACAGTCATTTTAAAACATTTATCAGAACTCCCTTGCTTTTGCACTATATGTTTCTATTTATGAAACCTACGATCCAATATAATATAAAAAATGAAAATGCTGGAAATACTCAGCAGAAACGACAGCATTGGTAGAGAGAGAAACAGGGTTAATGCTTCAGGCTGATGACCTACCAGAACTGGATTTTTTTTTTTTAAAAACAGCCTTCTCAACTTGTCCTTTTTTCAAAGGTTTATGTACATTACACACCCCAGGTTCCTGCACCTCCTTTAAAATATCACAATTTAGTTTATATAGTCTCTCCGCAATCTTCCCACCAAAATGACACATCTATGTTAGGAATTCATCTATGTGCCTGCCTATTTTGTCAGCTTACACCCTCCTTACTGTTTACTTTATTTTCTATTTTGTGTGATCTGCAAACTTTGAAATTATGTCCTTTATAGCCAATTCTAGCTCATTAATACCAATATATATCAAAAAGAGCAGCATCAACCCTTGGGGAATACCAATGCACATTTTTCTCCACTCTGAAAAGCAACTGTTCACTGCTACTCTCTGCTTTCTGCCCTTTAGCCAATTAGCACACGCAGCCAGCATCTTTTAAATCCCACAGGCTTCAATTTTACTACTAAGTCTAATATGTGGTTCTTTGAAAGTCCATTTACACATCAACCATATAATCCTCCTAAATCCTGTGTTACTTCAAAAGAACTTAGCCAAGTTAGTCAAACACAATTTGCCTTTAACAAGTCTTTGCTGCCTTTTATTTATTAACCTACTTTTCCTAATGCCAATTCATTTTAACCTGTATTATGGTCTCTAAAAGTTCCCCACCACAGATATTAGGCTGACTGGCCTGTAGTTTATCCCTCACTCCTTTTTTGAGCAGGGTGCAGCATTTATAATCCTTCAGTCTCTGTCACCACTCCCAAATTTAAGCAGGTTTGGAAATCAGGAATTAAAAGTAATGGTGGCTATGAAAACCACTGCCGATTGTCATAAAATTGTCAGCTGTTTCAAAAATGTCCTTTAGGGAAGAAAATCTGTCATCCCCATCTGGGTCTGTTCTACATGTGGCTGCAGATCCACAGCAATGTGGTTGACTCTTAACTGTCCTCTGAAATAGTCTGGCAAGCCACTCAGTGCAAAGGCAATTAGGGATGGGTAATAAATGCTGGCCTTGCCAGCGATGCCCACATCCCACGAAAGGAAAAAAACAAGCTAGAGTCCTTCCATCTGGTGACTTTCCTACTTTAGATATCGCCTCTTATTTTTTTTAACTGGATCCAATATCGCTACCGTTATCTTTATTGCTACGTTAGCAGCATCCTCTAGCGAAGACAGATGCAAAGTTCTCATTTAGTATTTCAGCCATGCTTTCTGCCTCCATAATACGGTCTCTTTACACATCCTTAATCGGCCCTACCCTTCCTTTGGCTATCTTTTTACAATATATTGAAGACTATTGGGCTCCCCTTTATATTGGTCACTTATCGATTCTCATTCATATATGAAAAAACAGGAGCAGATGGCCATTTGGTCCCTCAAGCTTGTTCCTCTATTCTAAAAGATCACGGCATCTGTATAACTCCTTTCCGACCCTATCCCCAAATCCCTCAATTCCCTTCGAACCCCAAAATCCATTGATCTCAGTCTTCAGTATGCACGACAACTGAGCATTCACAATCCTCTGAGGTAGAGAATCCGTAAGATTCACAACTGTGCAAACAAATTTACCTCAAAATTAAATTTGTTGATGTAAAGCTTTCCTGGATCTAGCAGCTACCACCAGTTTGTAGGGAAGTACTGGGCCTGACTACAATAGTTTGCTGCCTTGAATTTCTGTCACCCACTGGAGTTTTTTTGCAGCTGACTGTGCCATTGTATGGGATTCTGCTCTGTGGGAAATATAATAAACAGTTGGCAGGAGAGGAAAACACTGAAGATGCCAGTTATGGAATTGGATCTGGCAGTGCTCAACATTGGCCCTAAATTGGTTCAGTTGGTAGCACTTTGGTCTGAGCCAGAAAGGTTCAAGCTCCATTCAAGTATAATGTGAG
Organism: Carcharodon carcharias; assembly: GCF_017639515.1. Classification (NCBI taxonomy): domain Eukaryota; kingdom Metazoa; phylum Chordata; class Chondrichthyes; order Lamniformes; family Lamnidae; genus Carcharodon; species Carcharodon carcharias. The sequence goes on along the minus strand of NC_054467.1, from coordinate 1,313,330 downwards.
CATAATGTCAATGCTGAATGAGAAGTTAAAGTGAGGCCCCATCTGCATATATGCAATAAGTTTTTCTCCCTCTATTATCCAATGGAAAGGTCTTTTCATGAGCACAAGCATTCAGGTTGTGCTCCAGTAATTTGAGTTGTTCTGTGCCAGAGCTTACCTGTTTCTCTTCCAGTTTGGCGTGTTCCCAGGTTGATGACAGGTGTGCCGAATGCACCTGCTTCCCGCACCCCACAACTACTGTTACCAATCATTAAGCCAGCATGTGCAACCATCTGGATAAATTGTTCAAAGGGAATATGCTTCACTGCCCGGAAATTTGGATTCTGTTCAATTCCTTTTTTTCTCATCACTCGCACCATTTCTTTACTTCCTGCAAGTAGAAATTACAATTGGCATATCAGCTAATAGATAACAACACAAATAAAAAAAACATTTTTACAGATTGTGATCTTTGGTATGTTTACTGAAAGCAAATTGGTATTTAATGAAGTTATCAAGTTAACTATCCACTGATAATTCCTAAGTTTCAAAATGAACACATAACTTACGAAAAGATATAAAACTAAAATTCCATTTTAGGGGCAAACAATTTAAGGATTGAGTATTCATGTCCCAAAACAAAGTGTGAATATAACTGGTATACAAAAAAAAATCTGTAAGTAGGCATGTTATTTAGTGTTCCAGCCAAATGATTTAACAAGCAGCTAGACAAAGTGATTTAAATGTACTTCTCTTCCTGTTGTCCAGGGAGATTTAAACTAACCAGAAGACTGTATGTTTACATTTCTTATGTTACAATTGTTTGGGGTGTGGGTGGGACAGGACTGAATGCACTGCAGTTGAAAGAATAAGTTGGGAGTATTATTTGTTCTCCAAATTCTTTCACTCCACCCAGAGAATGTTTCTTCAGTCACCTTGTAACCTCCCTCTGCATCTCTGCCTTATCATACCCCTTCCTTCCTCGAACAATATCCCTGAGACCCTCCTCTTTGCATCTTTGGTCTATCTCTTTTCCTTTGCATGCTCCCCACTCCCCACACTCTGCACTCACTGTTCAGAAAGGTAAGTTGTTGGTGCTGACTACAATAACTGAAATTCTTATATATGTCAAAAGTGGGGCTTGATTTTATTTTCAATTTTTTTAAAAAGGAGTCAGATAAGGGCTTTGATGGAGCAGCCTACAGAAGAACATTGATGGTTATGAAAACTTGTCAGAAGCCTGCAGTTAACATCAAGGAACATGGGGGAAGTCCAGCAACAACTTGGCAAAGGGTTTTGTGGAGAGCTTGGAGCTCATCTTTTCCAGCATGGAAACTCCATTCGCAAACTTGTGGATCCAACCATGAGGCAATGTTTGATGTCATAGCTTCCATTCCAGCATAAACAGTAGCCACCCAACATCTGAGTGCAGCAGGGGAGGCACAGGCTGCTCCTTTACAAGGTCAGCTTGCTGACATGGTAACTCAGGCTACTGACAACATGGCTGTGGATTACAGTGTACAGAGGGGCTTGCAAAGTCTCACAGCAGTCCAACAACCTGTCCTCCAACAGAGATGCCACCCCAGGAGAGTGGCAATGACTCCTTGGAGCACAAACCTGCTGTTCTCTCTCTGGAAGAAGCATTCATCCTCCCACCTCTGCCACTCCATCAGTGTCTTTGCTGTTGCCAGCCAGCCATCTAGTCTGCTGCCGTCCCTGCTGGGATAATGTACTCCAAAGTCAGGTGGTCTTAAAAAAAATTGAACCATTCTTCAAACAATCAGTAATGAATATAGTCGGACAGATCAGCAGACACAATGGAAGCCGAGTTTGCTGTAACATTGTAAATTTTCACCTACTGAAGAGTAAAGTGGGTGAAATATCTGATCTTTGAAACTGGCCTGCTGCAGGAGATAGGCACTTCTAGACCAGTCTAATCTTAGATCCCAAAGAACATTTGTACACGTTAGAGAAGGGTGTAGACAGCATGTCAACTAATATTGAGTCCTTTCAACTTGGAAACATAGAATCTTAGAATGGTTACAGCACAACTGGGCAAATAAACTCAGCTCCTGCCTTTTCTCTGTAGCTCCAAAAATCTCTCAATTATCCAATCACTTTACATTGGTGGTTCTCAATCCTTCCAACCAACTGAGACAGTTTCTCACCATCTACTCTGTCCAGACCCCTCATGATTTTGAACATCTCTATTAAATATCCTCTTAACTTTCCTCTTTAAGGTGAACAGCCCCAGCTTTGCCAATCTATCTACCTAAGTGAAGTCTCTCATCCCCAGAACTATTTCTGTAAATCTTTTCTACATCCTCACCAATGTCTTCACATCCTTCCTCAAGTGTGGTGTTCAGAACCAGACAATGCTCCAGATGAGTCTGAACCTGCATCAGCTCTCACTGTTATCACATCAAAATATTCAATCAAAATCTACCCTTAATTAATCCACATTTATCCAAGTAACTGTTCATTTTGCCCCAGGTTATGATTTCTAAAAGCTTTCCCACAACTAAGGTTAAACTGACTGGCCTCGAGTCATTGGGTTTATCCTTACACCTTTCTCTGAAAAATGTGAACATTTGCAATTCTCCAGTCCCCTGTATCCAAGGAGGGTTGGAAGGTTATGGCCAGTGCCTCCGCAATTTCCATCTTTACTTCCCCAGTATCCTCAGGTGTGTCTGGTCCTGGTGCCTTATCAACTTTAAGTGCAGCCAGCCTTATGTCTCCTATTTACCTATTTTTATCTTTTTTTTTGAACTGGAAACAACATGATCCTCAAGAGAGGGAACGTGCCTCAGAGAGTAGCTTTTATTTTCTACGTGCTTGGATTTATAACACAAACAAGTGTGCTATAAAAAGCACAAATTTGACTAGATTTGTTGTTCATGTGGCTTATGTAAATTTTACATATATCACCTGTATATTTGTTTTGAGCTGGCATTGCAAGGCTAGAGTTTTGCTTCGAAAATCTAATTATCTCAAACAGTCACTGTTATATAATAAAATTGGAAGATTAAATGAGAATTTCCTGTTTAATATTGATTTTGTGAAGCGGGTGGAGTGAGAGATAATGTGCCCTCCATCCACTCCTGTGACTTTTCATATAATTTTAAGGTGACTTAGAATTGTATTGAACTATGTGACAGGGCTATAAGTTTTCACATATACTTCATTCCCGATTACCTGTGCCACTCTTCATTGCCAAGTATAAAACAACATTTCCATAGCTGGCACTGATAGAGTTCATAAACTCTAAGACTGGCTGTGCATGTGCGAACAGGATCTCATGTTGCCATCTCTCACTTCACCCACTTCATAAAATCAAGATCAAACATCAAACAGACAAGTTCTCGTTTAATCTTCCGATTTTACTCAATTCAAAAGCACAAAGGATTCTGCCTTATAATTCAAACACAACAGCTGCCAAGTTTGAAATCACGTACACATTCAAGCACTTTCTGCCCACCTGCATCAATGTTCGGAAACAGAATCAATGTGCGTTTGTTGAATGTTATTAGAGCATCGAGTGTAAGCTCGAACATTTTAACGGAATGTTTAATGTTGGTGGTAACTGGATGCTGTAAAGCCACGATGTACTCTCGAGGTTTCACATCTTTGCCTACAAAAAGAGAACAAATGCATAACATAGAAACATAGGAAAGGCCATTTAGCCCGTCGAACCTCTTGCACCATTCAAACAGATCATGGCTATCTACCTCTTATCCGTTTTTCCCCAATATCCCCTTTACGTCATTAATATCAAGAAATTGATAGATTTCTTTCTTGAACATACTCAATGATTGAGCCTCCATAATCCTCTGGGGTAGAGAATTTCAAAGATTTACCACCCTCTGAGTGAAGAAATTCCTCCTCATCTCAGTCCTAAATGACTTGCTCCTTATTCTGAGACTGTGACCCCTGGATCTAGACTCCCCAGCCAGGGGAAACATCCTATCCACATCCACCATGTCCAGCCCTGTAAGAATTTTGTAAGTTTCAATGAGATCACCTTTTATTCTTTGAAACTCTACAGAATTAGAACAAAATTCATCTCAAGGCAGGACAGATGAAGTACTTGAAATTGTGTCTGAACATTATACAATTTTATGCAACAAGGAAATAACAAACTAGGTGTTATTTTTTCATTTGTCTATGGGATGAGAGTCACTATCATGGTCAGCATGTATTGCCCATCCCTGTTTGCCCTCGAGAAGGTGGTGGTGAGCTGTCTTCTTGAACCAATGCAGCCCACGTGGTGTAGGTACATCCACAGTGCTGTTAGGGAGGGAGTTCCAGGATTTTGACCCAGCGACAGTGAAGGAACTGCAATATATTTCCAAGTCAGGATAGTGAGTGACCTGGAGGTGAACTTGCAGGTGATGGTGTTTCCATGTGTCTGCTCCCCTTGTCCTTCTAGATGAATAGAGAGTCAGTGGGGGCAGAGTGGTGGGTGGTCATCAAATTAAAAGTCACTGAAAGTGAGGCAGTACTTTAGTAGAAATTATTTTATTCAAAGAGCTACTAGGCAATTGCTGAGGCATAAATCATTGCACCTTTTCAAGGATGATGTTGTGAGAAAGCAAAAGAAGCTAAATATGCAAGTTGCTTCTTCCTACATGGAGAATAAAGAATAAATAAACCAATTACAGGACACTACTGAATATTTTCTACACAAGAAAAATTTTAAGAATAATTATTTTCACTTTCAATCATTTGCAAAAGTAATAGAAACATTGAACAAGGTTTCTGCCTCTGTCCTCCACAGCCAGTGGAAAATCACAAGGTGGGGAGAACAAACATTAAACCATCAGCTATTCATACTCACTTAGCCACGTCTGCAAAATGCTGAGGTAATCCTTGGATCCTGCTGTGAGCAATTTGTCATAAGACGGACAGCCAGACAACAGAATTCGATTGTGATCCTCGCACATAGCTATCAGATGTTGCTCAGCACTACGAGTGCAGCACACATGATAATGGGCCAATTTGGTGATGGCATGTCGGATTGAGTCGTCGATGGTGCCACTGACTTCACCTCCTTCCATGTGCAGAATCCGAATATTCATCAATGCAGCTGAGGTGGCGACTGCCAACGCATCAAACCTGTCTCCATGAACGATCATGAGATCTGGCTTCAGACGGTTCAGCACATCAGGTAATTTCACCAAAGCAAGGCCGACTGACTCGACCATGGCTGCTTCATCCTCACCTCGAACTATCGTATGCAAACTTGTGTTAATATCAAAATCATCCTGCTCAATCATTCGATATGTATTTCTGGAAGAAAAATGAATTCTCATTACCAAAACAGTATTGAGCTAATTACAAGATTTCCCTCCTGCCTGCACTGCATTATTTTCTAAATTGAGGATCCTCATGAGTGACAGCTCAGCTCAACTATGTGTTCAAGCCCCACTCCTTAGCTTGAACGCAATGTTAGATTCCCACTCCAGTGCCCTAATGGAGAACTGTTTTATTGTCCACAGTGCCTTGTTCTGAGATTTACCCCAGTGCCACATGCTAGTAGGTACAGAAATAGAAGGATGGAGCAGATGAATGCATGGCTGGAGAAATGAAGAAGATGGGAGGGCTTTAGATTCCTGGGTTATTGCAATTGGTTCTGCAGGAGATGGGTTGGATGCGGAACAGAGCTGGGACATTGCAAGGTGATTTGCTAGTGTTATTGGAGGGGCTTTACGCTAACATGACAGGGATGTGGGAGCCAGGAGGTAACATTAGAGGGGAATAAAAATAACTTTTAAGAAGGTGCACAAAGAATTGGGAGACACAGGCAGCACTAGAATAAGAAATAGTAAGATATTAGATGGGGTCAGAGTAAATTGAGATGCAATAATGTCTAAACTGGGTTTACCATGCATGTGTGTAAGTGCGCAGAGTATGGCAAATAAGGTTGGCAAGCTGTAGGCACAGAGAAAGACACAGGAGAACACAACTGAAGAGCGCACGTAGTGGAGCGCATACCTCTGCCACATCTTATTAACTCAACATTATCACAATTATGCAACTCTTCCTTGAGGCTTTTCTCTAGCTGACTGTTGCTCTATAGCTACAAAGCTGAAAGAAGAATTTTTTAAAAATGTATTCGTTCATGAGATGTGGGCATCGCTGGCTAGGCCAGCATTTATTAGACTTGTAGATGTTTACAGCACAGGAGGAGGCCATTTGGTCCATTATGTCTGCGCTGTTCAACAAAGATCTGACTACACTAATTCTATTTTCCAGCGCTTGGCCCATAGCCCTGGAGGCTATGGCAATGCAAGTGAATATCTAAATACTTCTTAAATGTTACGAGAGTTTCTGATTCAACCACCCTTTCAGGCAGTGAGTTCCAGACTCCCACCAACCTCTGGATGAAAAAAATTCTCAACTCCCCTCTTAGCCTTCTACCTCTTACCTTAAATATATGCCCCGTGGTTATTGACCCCTCTGCTAATGGAAAAAGTCTCTTCCTATTCACCCTATCTATGCCCCTCATAATCTTATACATCTCTATCAGGTCCCCTCTCAGCCTTCACTGCTTCAAGGAAAACAACCCCAGCCTATCCAATCTTTCCTCATAGCTCAGACCCTCCAGCCCAGGCAGCATCCTGGTAAATCTCCTCTGCACCCTCTCCAGTGTAACCACATCCTTCCGTTAATGTGATGACCAGAACTGCACACAGTACTCCAGTTGTGGCCTAACCAGTGTTTTATACAGTTTCAGCATAACCTCCCTGCTCTTATATTCTATGTCTCATCTAATAAGAGCAAGTATCCCATATGTCTTCTTAACCACCTTACCTACCTGCCCTGCTACCCTCAGGATCTGTAGATACGCACACCTAGGTCCCTCTGATCCTTAGTACTTTCCAGGGCCCTACCCTTCATAGTGTAATCCCTTGCTTTGTTAGCCCTCCCCATTATTGCCTGTCCCCAGTTGCCCTCGAGAAGGTGATGAGTTGCCTTCTTAAACTGCTGCAGTCCACGTCCTGTAGGCACACTCTTGGTTTAGGAAGGGAGTCCCAGGATTTTAACCCAGTGAACTTCCATCTCACTGAGGCAGCTTCAGGCCAACCACATACAATAATCAGCCTGAAAACTCTGCTCACATTTAGAAAGGTTGGACACTGAGTTTGTTTCCACTGGAGTTCAGAAGAGTGAGGGGTGATTTGATTGAAGTATACAAGATCCTGAATGGCCTTGACAAGGTGGATGTTGAAGGATGTTTCCTCTTGTGGGCAAGTCCAGAACTAGGGGGCAATGTTTTAGAATTAGGGGTCACCCTTTTAGGGCAGAGATGAGGAGAAATCTTTTCTCTCAGAGGGTTGTGCAACTTTGGAACACTCTGCCTCAGAAGGTGGTGGAGGAGGGGTCATTGAATAATTTTAAGGCAGGGGCAGACTGATTCCATTGCCTAACAAGAATCTAAAGTTATTGGGGTTAGGGGAATGTGGAAATCGAAGCACAAAATGATTAGCCATGATCTTATTGAATGGCGGAGCAGGCTCGAGGGGCCAAATGGTCTACTCTTGTTCCTACTTATGTTTGTATGTGACTAATTCCACCACAGAAGCTGACACAATCCGCAATATTCTAAAACAATTAACAACATTCTAAATCAAATAACCCACACCATTCTGAAAAAAATCAATCCATCATATCACCCAGTGTTAATAGATCCTTTAAAGAATTTCAGGATTTGGCTCCGCATTTTTGCCAAAAACTGATCAGTTCTTTCTTGGGCCACAAGCTGTGTATCAAGTTTCATTAAAATCCATCCAATAGTCTTTGAGATATATTGTTTACAAACAGACTAACAAAAAGAGGCAAAAACATTAATAATAACATGGTAATAACAAAGACCTGGTTCAAAAAAAGTGCAGGCATGGGTACTAAATATTCCTGGATGCTAGGTGTTGAGGAATGATAGGGAAGGAAAGAAAGGAGGAGGGTAGACAGTATTGATTTACAATATCTCAGTGCCAGAGAAAGAGGATGCCCTAGAGGGGTCAAGGATAGAATCTATTTGGTTAAAGGTACCACTACACTACTGGATGTATTCTATAGAATCAATTAGTGGAAAGATGTAAAGGACCAAATTTGCAAGGAAGCTACAGTGCAAAAATTACAGTAGTTATAACGGGGTATTTTAATTATCCCAATATAGATTGGGAATGTAATAATGAAAATGCAGAAAGGCAGAAGAATTTCTGAAGTGTGTTCAGGAGAATTTTCTACCACAGTATGTTCTAATCCAACGAGGAAGGTGACAATATAACAAAGGCAAAATACTGCAGATGCTAGAAATCTGAAATAAAAACAGAAAATGCTGGAAAAACTCAGCAGGTCTGGCAGTATCTGTGGAAAGAGAAACAGAGTTAATGTTTTGAGTCCGAATGACTCTTCTTCAGATGGGAGGGTGGCAATGCTGGATCTGGTTTTGGGGAATGAGGTGGGGCAAGAGGATCAAGGAACACTTAGGGGACAATGATCATAATATCATAAGCTTCAGGTTGGCTATGGAAGCCAAAGCAAAAGTAATTGAGGGAAGGCCAATTTCAATGGGGCAAGAATGGATTTGGCCCCGGTAAACTGGAATTAAAGGCTGGCAGGCAAAAGTGTAACAGGATAATGGGCTGCCTTTAAAGAGGAGATAATTTGGGTATAGTCGAGGTACATTCACACAAGGGCGAAAATTATGGCAAAGCCGGAGCTCCATGGATGACGAGTGAGATGGGGAGCAAAATAAAGCCGAGAACAGGTGCATATAACAGAGGTCAGGTGGATAATACAAGTGAGAGCCAAGTTGAGTATAGAAAATTCAGAGGGAAAGTGAAAAAATAAATAAGAGTAACAAAAAGAGAGCATGAGAAGAGGCTGGCCGTCAACATAAAAAGGGAATCCAAGAAGTCTTCTATAGACATTTAAACAGTAAACGAGTTGTAAAAGGAGGATAGAGCCGATTAAAGACCAAAAGGGGGAATTACACATGGAGGCAGAGGGCAAAGTTGTGTTAAATGAGTACTTTGTATCTGTCTTTACCAAGGAAGAAAATGCTGCCAAAATCTGTGAAAAAGCAGGTAGTTGAGGTGTTGGACGGACTAAAAATAGAGAGAGGAGATTTTGGAAAAGGCTGGCTATACTTAAAAAATTGTTAATTCACCAGGGCCAGATAGATGTGTGCAAGGATACGGAGGCACTGGCCATAATCTTCTAACCCCCTCTTGATACAGGGGTGGTGTCAGAGGACTGGAAAATTGCAAACGTTACACTCTTGTTCAAAGAAAATGTAAGGATAAGCCTAGCAACAACTGGCCAGTTTGTTTAACCTTGGTTGTGGCAAAGCTTTTAGAAGTAATAAAGTCACAAACGTGTAGTGATATTATAGATCTGTAAAAAAAAAACCCACATTTTTTTTTTAAATGGACACAAGGAGCCTTAAAATTGGCTGCCAAATCTGACCTTTTACAACAACAATGTTTGTCAAGCTTCCAGAAAGCTCAAGTGGATTGCAAACAAACATACCCAGACATCAGAAGACATTTGAAATTCAATGTGCATTTCCACAAGGGTAAACAGAAACTCATTGGCAGTGGCTTCACTGGAGATATGAATAGCTCTTTCCTATCTCACCAAACCTGGAAGAATTGGAGCCATTCAAGTTAATGGTGGAGACATTTAAAAGGTCAATTGAGTTCTGATGAAGAGTCATACAGACTTGAAGGGTTAACTGTGTTCCTCTCCGCAGATGCTGTCAGACCTGCTGAGTTTTTCCAGCTATTTTTGTTTTTGTAAAAGATCAATTACCTTGGCCAAAAGACAATGGATGGGACAATGTCCCAGACCTTGGTTAGCCCAATAGCTAATGTAGAAGCATGATTCAACAGTTTGGGATAGCAACCATTTTGAGTTTTGAACTATATGAAGTTTGGCTGAGAACAGCCATTTTTGTGCAGAGAATCCAGGAAACCTCTGGAAGACATTTCCAGCCTACAGTTCTCAGCTGAACTATGAACAGTGTGTGAGAGATGGGTTTCTCTCTGCCACCAGGAGTCACAAAGTTAACCAGAGATCATCACTGTTCTGCTGAAAAAGAAATCCAGGCAGTCTTCAAGTGTCGTGCGAGCAGAACCAGTAAAGAAAAGAGACCTTCACTTGCACCCTCCCCAACCTTGCCGACTTGCTAAGCCTACCTACAAAAGTAACCTCCGACTATTTGGCTACAGAAGCCATTGCGGATGCTGAATACAACTCTTGAACTTCAATCCTTGCCTTCACTCCAGACAGCCAACACTTCAATTGCAAGCTATGGGCCTGCAACCAATAAAGGGCTGAACTGAATTTCATCTTTGTAATCTCTTATCCTTAATCTTTGTACGTGTTTAGTTAGTAACTTTATTACTTTGACTTAAGTACATTACAGCAGTGCTTTATAATAAACTAACGTTTCAGGTTTAAGACTAACCTTTGCTGCTGGGTTATTTTTAAATTGAATCACTTGCAAATTAAAAGGGGGATACATACACACAAATTCTTAGCTCACAGTCTACTTTGAGGAAACATCTTTTACGTGGTTGTGACAATAATCTGGCACAAAATTAAAAGTCTTTTTGACAAATCCATGCTGGGTTTCCTTAAGGGAAAATCATGTTTAATTAATTTGATTGAGTTTTTTGATTGAATAACAGAGGGTTGATGAGAGTAATGCAGTTGATGTGGTGTACACAGACTTCCAAAAGGCGTTTGGTGAAGTGTCACATATCATGTTTGTCAACAAAATTGAAGCCAATGGGACAAAAGGGACAGTGGCAGCAGCGATCCGAAGTAAGTTAAGTGACAGAAAGCAGGAGAATAGTGGTGAACAGTTGTTTTCAGGCTGGAGGGATGTTTATAGTGGAGTTCCCCAGAGGTAAATATTAGAACTCCTGCTCTTTTTGTTCTCTAATGAACTAGGCTTGGGTGTGCAGGGCACCATGTATAGATGGCACAAAACCATGAGGAGAATAGTGGTAGACATCAAGAGGACATTTGTTTGTTTTGCATATCTTCACACTCTTCTCCCCTTGCAGAATAGTTTGGCATGTGAAAGGACTTGAGGGCTGAATAATAGCCTGTTGAACTGTGTCATTAACGTTCCAGCTTAGTCATCCAGTCCTGCAGTGGGACACACCGTGTCAACAATGTGCGCCAAATAAGACGCACAGCATGCAACTCACCGAGACTCCCTTGATAGCACCTTCAAAACAAGCAACCTTGTCCATCTAGAAGAACCAGGGTACCAGGCTTCCTGACTTGGAAATATATCGCTGTTCCTTTACTGTCGCTGGATCAAAATCCTGGAACTCCCTCCCTAACAGCACTGTGGGTGTACCTACACCACATGGACTGCAGCGGTTCAAGAAGGCAGCTCACCACCACCTTCTCAAGGGCAACTAGGGATGGGCAATAAATGTTGGCCCAGCCAGCGAAGCCCATATCCTGTGAATGAATAAAAAAAATTGGAGCAAAAGTAAACCATTTGGCCCCCTCGAGCCTGCTCTGCCATTCAATAAGATCATGGCTCATCTGCTTGTGTTTCAAGTTCCACATTCCCATCTACCCCCAATAACCTCGGATTCCCTTGCCTAACAAGAATCTACCTACCTCCACCTTATAAATCTTCAGTAACCCCGCTTCCATCTCCTTCTGATGCAGAGTTCCAAAGTCACACAACCCTCAGAGAAAACATTCCTCTTCTGTCCTATAAAGGTGGCTCTAATTTTAAAACAATGCCCCCGAGTTTTGGACTTACCCACAAGAGGAGTCATCCTTTCAACATCCACCTTGTCAAGACCATTCAGTATCTTATATACTTCAATCAAGTCAGCCCTCACTCTTCTAAATTCCAGTGGAAACAAGCCCAGCCTGTGCAGCATTTCCTCATAAGGCAACCCACTCATTCCAGGCGTCAATCTAGTAAACCTCCTCTGAACCGCCTCCAACACATTAACATCCTTTCTTAAATAAGGAGACCAAAATGGCACACAGTATCTGAGATGTGGTCTCACCAATGCCCTATATAACTGTAGCATAACATCCTTACTTTTATGTTCAATTCCTTTTGTAATAAAGGATTTCATTCTATTAGCCTTTTTGATTACTTGCTGTACCTGCATACTAACTTTTTGTGACTCATGCACAAAAACACCTATATCCCTCCGCACCTCTGAATTCTGCAGTCATTCTCCGTTTAAGTAATACTCTGCTTTTTATTCTTCCTTCTAAAGTGAACAACTTCATATTTTTCCACATTATACTTCATCTGCAAGATTTTTTCCCACCCAACTCAACTTATCTATATATCTGTCTGCAAACTCCTTATGTCTTCTTCACAATCTACTTTCCTACCTATCTTTGTGTTGGGACTTGATTGGTTGCATCTAAGGATATTAAAGGAAGTCACTGCAGAGATAGTGGATGCACTGGTAATAATCTTTCAAGAATCCTTAGATCCTGGAAAAGTCCCAAAGGACTAGAGAACGGCCAATGTAACACCCTTATTCAAAAAGGGAGGAAGACAAAAAACAGATAACAATAGGCCAGTTAGCTTAACATCTGTCATTGGGAAAATGTTAGAGTCTATTATAAAGGATGTAGTAGCAGAGCATTTAGAAATACATAATCTAATCAAGCAGAGTCAGCATTGCTTCATGAAGGGGAAATCATGCCTAACAAATTTATTAGAATTCTTTGAGGTGGTAACAAGCAGGATAGATAAAAGAGGAACCAGATATATATATATTTGGATTTCTGAAAAGCGTTCAATAAGGTACCGCACGTATGGCTACCTAATAAGATAAGAGCCCATGGTGTTGGGGGTGTTATATTATCATGGACAGAGGATCGGCTAACTAATAGAAGACAGAGAGTTGGGATAAGGGGGGCATTTTTGGGATGGCAACCAGGAACTAGTGGAGTGTCACAGGGATCAGTGCTGGGGTCTCAATTATTTACAATATATATTAATGACTTGGATGAGGGAAGTGAATGTACTATCGCCAAGTTTGCGGATGACACAAAAATAGGTGGGAAGACAAGTGTTGAGGATGACACAAGGAGTCTACAGAGGGACACAGACAGGTTAAGTGAGTGGGCAAAAACTTGGCAGATGGAACATAATGTGGGAAAATGTGAGGTTATGCACTTTGGCAGGAAGAATAGAGGAGCTGAATATTATTTAAATGGAGAAAGACTGCAGAAGGCTGCAGCACAGAGAGATTTGGGAGTCCTCGTGCATGAATCACAAAAAGCTAACAAGTTCAACAGGTAATAGGGAAGGCAAATGGAATGTTGGCCTTTGAACAGACAAAGACCCATTTGTGCAAACTCTGTTTTCTGCCAAGCTAGCCAATCCCCTGTCCTGATTAATTTGTTACGCCCTACACCATGAGCTTTTATTTTCTGCAATAACCTTTGATGTGGCACCTTATCAAATGCCTTCTGGAAATAAAAAACAACTCTTTCACTGATATCCTTCAGGAATGGTAGCCTATCACCCCACTTGACTCCAAGTCACATTATGTGGTTGAGTCTTACTGTTCTCTGAATGGCCCAGTAAGCCATCTAGCTGCAAGCAATCATCATCAGCAATAAGAAAACTGGATGGACCTATCGCATCAGGATAAGGGTAACGCATACTCAATCGACTCTGCCATGTTCTCAAAACTAATAACATGGGGTTGTTGCTCAAGCAGGCAAAGTTATTCCACAGCAAAATTTATACAGGTATACTTCTATAAATGTGACCATCAGCCAATAGCCCACATTCCTTCGTCACCTTCCCCAGGTATGTCTCGCTACATGAGAGCAGGGGCAAATGGTTGGAGGTCGACTCCAATATTCTAAAAAAAAGTTCTGGTTTCCATATTATATAAAGGATCTAGGGGCACTAGCGAAGGTGCAAAAGAAAGTCACAAGGATGATACCAAAACTAAGACGTTAAAAGTATAGACTGGGGCTCTTTTCTCTGGAAAAGAGGTGGTCTATGGGTGACCTACAATGTATTTACAGAACAGAAAGGGGTCATTCAGCCCATCATGTCTGTGCTGGCTCTCTGCAAGTGCAACTCACCTAGTCCCACTCCCTTGCCCTTTCCCTATATCCCTGTAAATTTTTTCTTCAGATAATGATCCAATTCCGTTTTGAAAACCACAATTGAATCTGCCTCCTCTGCACTCTCAAGCAGTGCATTCCAGTTCTTAACTCTTCACTGTGTGGAAATCTTTCTCATGTTGCTTCCCCTAGATCTGGATCCTTCAGTCAAAGGGAACCATTTTTTCCTATCTACTCTGCCCAGACCCCTCATGATTTTGATCTCTATCAAATCTCCTCTTAAACTTTTCTTCTCTAAGGAGAACAAACTATCTCCAAACTATCTAAAGTGCCTCACCCCTGGAGTCATCCTGCCTGATGGAGATTTCCAAGATTATGAAAAATTTAACACTAGGGCCACAAACATAAGATAGTCACTAATAAATGGAATAAGGAAATCAGGAGAAATTGATTTAGCCAGAGAGCGGCAAGAATGTAGAGCTCAGTACACATGGAGTGACTGAGACAAATAGCTTAGATGTGTTTAAAGGGAAAATAAATATGAGGGGAACAAGAATAGGAGGTGCTGATAGGGCGAGGTGAAGAGGGATGAAGGAGGTTCATTCACGAGGAGCAGAAACACCAATGTGGAGCATTGAGGTGAGATTGACAGCCCTTGACATCAGGGCAGCATTTGTCAGAGTGAGGCTTCAAGAAGCCCTCGCAAAATTGGAGTCAGTCAATGGGAATCAGGGGGAAAACTCTCCGTTGATTGGAGTCATACCTAGCACAAAGGAAGATGGTTGTGGTTGTTAGAGTTCAGTCATCTCAGTTACAGGACATCACTGCAGGAGTTCCTCAGGGCAGTGTCCTCGGCCCAACCATCTTCAGCTGCTTCATCAATGACCTTCCATCTATCATAAGGTCAGAGATGAGGATGTTTGCACAACGTTCAGGACTATTTGCGACTTCTCAGATACTGAAGCAGTCCATGTCCAAATGCAGCAAGACCTGGACAATATCCAGGCTTGGGCTGACAAGTGGCAAGTAACATTCGCGCCACACAAATGTCAGGCAATGACAAGAGAGAATCCAACCATCACCCCTTGATGTTCAATGGCATTACCATCACTGAATCCCCCACTATCAACATCCTGAGGGTTAGCATTGATCAGAAACTGAACTGGACTAGCCACATAAATATTGTGGCTACAAGGACAGGTCAGAGGCTAGGAATCATGTGACGAGTAACTCACCTCCTGGCTCCCCAAAGCCTGTCCACCATCCACAAGGCACAAGTTATGAGTGTGTTGGAATACTCTCCACTTGTCTGGATGAGTGCAGCACCAACAATACTGTCCAGGACAAGGCAGCCCGTTTGATAGACACCCCTTCTATAAACATTGCCTCCACCACCAATGCACAGTAGCAGCAGTGTGCACCATCTACAAGATGCTACGTAGAAACTCACCAAGGCTCCTTGGGCAGTACCTTCCAAACCCAAGACCACTACCATCTAGAAGGACAAGGGCAGCAGACACACGGGAAAACCACCGTCTGGAAGTTCCCCTCCAAGTCACTCACCATCTTGACTTGGAAATATATCGTCGTTCCTTCACTGTCACTGGGTCAAAATCCTGAAACTCCCTCCCTAACAGCACTGTGGGTGTACCTATACCGCATGGACTGCAGCGGTTCAAAAAGGCAGATCACCACCACCTTCTCAAGGGCAACTTAGGAATGGGCAATAAATGTTGGCCCAGCCAGTGAAGCCCACATCCCATAAAATAAAAAAACGTTGGGCTGAATGACCTGTTTCTGCACTCTAAATTCTTTGTCATGTTAAAGGGTGCAGATAAATTGCAACAGAATATATTTGAAAAAAGTACAAATTGTGCTCAAGGGTAAGGACTCATTCAGGATGACAGGCGGTGAACAATTTAGATTGAGTTGAGAAGAGATGATAAATGTAAGGCCTAGTCTCCAAGGAAAGCAGTGGAGATGGAGAGAGTCAGCAAATTCAAGAACGAACTGGATAGGAATTTGGTGTAGAAAGCAATTCAGCTAAGAGCTATTCTAGCTTAGATTTTAAAAAAAGAACTTTGGGAACAGTAAACGCCCAGCAATGGTCACTTCTAGATCTTTAAGTGCCTATGCATAGCACAGTAAATAATATCCATCTGCTCTAAGGCATCTTACCTAATCCTCAAGCATACACAAGTGAACATTTCAATTCCTCGAACCAGCCATTCTTAATTTCCATCAGAATAAAAAAATCAATTCTTGTCCATGAAATGATGTGAGGGTTTTGAAACAATTAGAGCTGGGAAAGACTATTACCATCGTAGACTAGTATTGAATCCTTGCTGAGAGGTTAAACCACTACTCCAGAATGCATTACCACTCTCTTGTAAAATTTCAGTCTAAGGATAAGAATACTTTAATATGATCGAACAAATTTAGGTCACACAAACTGGTGAAAACATGGCAGCATTAACTGCAAACAGCTCATCTTAGAATAAATGAGAGTTGAGAATGATTGCGTTAGGGTTATTTTGAAACATTTATCACTACTTGAAAGGGAATTGGATAATTATAGGAGCAGGAAGAACATGAAAAGGTAGAGGGGAATGGGGTTAAGATGAAAGCACCATAACACACTG
Source organism: Carcharodon carcharias (assembly GCF_017639515.1). Taxonomy (NCBI): domain Eukaryota; kingdom Metazoa; phylum Chordata; class Chondrichthyes; order Lamniformes; family Lamnidae; genus Carcharodon; species Carcharodon carcharias. The sequence goes on along the minus strand of NC_054467.1, from coordinate 1,296,606 downwards.
CTGTCATTTCTATGATTATAAAGGAAGAGATCACATTCTTCACCTCTTAACTAGAGGTACCGGTGAGGTTTGTCTGGCTACCTACTCACTACCTGTGAAATGCACCAAATTAAAGGAATACAATTCCATCTGAAGATGCATCATAAACTACATAGCAACTAATGGTTCCATTCTTGTCATTGAAGAGAGTTCAATCTACTTACCCATAGTCATCAATTAAATGAGATCCTAAAACAACCACTTTCAGATCAAAAAGATCAGGTTGTTCCTTGATGCCAAACATAATGGGTGCGAGCTTGGAGTAATCTGCACGGTTACAGGTGGCAACACAGATTCGCAGCTTCTTCCTGTTCTTATTTTTCTCCATGGTTTCCTAATTTTCAATATCTTAATGGATCAAATCCTGAAAAAAAACCAAATGAGATTTATATAAATCTGCAGCGCTATGTCAAAACCTGTTTAATGGGGTACGTTTACTGATGAGCAAAATTCAAATACATATAGTAAGAATGTATGTACGGCATTCCTCTCTGCACTAAATGGGTTTAAAACTACATGAATATAATAAAAAGTACAAAGTTGAAAATTGAGTGGCGAATATAATCACATTTTATTATAATGTTCTAAAAATTAAAGTTCTCTTAAATCAGTACCAGCATTAGCTGTGGAGCACAGTTTAGGAAAATGATCCCGTGTACGAATGTGTTCATTTAGAACATATTTCAGGAGTAGGGAGAACTGGTATTTGAGTGAGACAGTCCCTGTCTGTTGTCTTCCTGGAACTCCAACAAGTCCCTGCATGGTCACAGTTGTATCGTTGGACTGGGACACATTCCCTGCCTCATCCACCCATCTCCTCTGCACAGAAAAGCTCAGTGGATAATACTGAAGACCAATTCATTTTGCTTTTGACCTTAAGAACCCTTCACTGAAATCACATTTTAATCTATTGCAGCTAGGTGGCACACACCAACCTCAGGGAACACGTTTCTCCTAACCTGCCCTCCCACCCCCCTGACCCATCCCATCCCGGGGAGCATGTTTCCCCTAAACCCCTCCACCCATCCCATCCCGGGCAGCATGTTTCCCCTAAACCCCCCACCCACCACGTCCTAGGGAGTGTGTTTTGTCCCCCACCCCTCCCATCCTGGGGAGTGTGCTCTCCCCACCTCTCCTATCCCAGGGAGTGCATTTCCTTCTCCTGCCCCACATCCTGGGCAGCATGTCCCACAAAGGATTTTTGGATTGGAGAATTGCAAATATCACACCCTTTTCTGAACAATGGTGTAAGGATGAACAGACAACTACAGACCTATGAGTTTAACCTTGGTGCTGGGAAAACTTTTAGAAACAATAATCTGGGACAAAATTAACACCACTTGGACAAATTTAGAGTTATTAAGGAAACTCAGCATGGATTTGTCAAGGGCAAATTAAGTTTGACTAATTTGGTTGAGTATTCCAATGAAGTAACAGAGTTGATAAGGGTAATGCATTGATGGACTTCCAAAAGGCATTTGATAAAGTGCTACATAAAAGGCTTTTCAACAAAGTTGAAGCCCATGGAATAACAGGGAAAGTGGCAACATGGAAACAAAGTTAGCTGAAAAGCAGAAAACATTGGCGAACAGTTGGTTTTCGGACTGGAGGAAGGCGTTTATAGTGGGGTTCCTCAGAGGCTGATACTAGAGCCACTGCTTTTCTTGCTTTTATTTATGGTTTAGACTTGGGTATGCGGGACACAATTGCAAAGTCTGCAGATGACAAATAACTTGGGAGTATTGCGAGCTGTGAGGAGGACAGTGATAGGCTTCAATGGGACATAAACAGACTGATTGCACATGTGGCAGATGAAATTGAGAAGTGTGAAGTGATACATTTTGGTAGCAAGAACAAGGAGAGTCAATATAAAATACAGGATACAATTCTAAAGGTGGTGCAATAGCAGGGAGACCTGCTAGAATACGTGCACAAATCATTGGAGGTGGCAGGCCAGTTCAGAAAGTGGCTAATAAGGGATCCTAGGCTGTAAAGAGGCATACAGTACAAAAGCCAGGAAGTCTGGCCTCAACTGGAGTATTGAGTCCAATTGTGAGTACAATTTAGGAAGAATGTGAAGGTCTTAGGGAGGGCGCAGAAAAAATTCACATGAATGGTTCCAGGGATGAGGAACTTCAGTAACGAGGATAGACTGGAGATCTGGGGTTTTTCTCCTTGGGAAACAGAAAGCTGAGGAGATTTGATAGAAGTGAAAGGTTTGAACAATTTTAGCTAGAAGGGTCTTTTAGTAAAAATAAAATATAAACAGAAAAGCAGATGGGAGAATAGATGTGTTTTAGACAGGATAAGAAATGAGACAGGCAAGCTAGTAAAACAAAGAACAAGGCCAGGATATGTGTGTTGAGATCAGGGAGGCCAAGATTCCTGCACAACCAGCAATATATGGAGGTCTTGGAAGGATGAGAACACCGTCTAGTATCTGTACACATGGGAAACAAGTAACTGAGACTGAAGAAGCATGTGATTAGAAATTGACAAGATTAGAATATGTGTACGTGACCAAAGGCGTATATAAGGAGTGAACACTTGTAACTTTTTAAGTGTACAGTCTTGACTATCCAAGGCTCTGTCTCTCCCTGTGTACACATGAATAATAAACAATCAAAATCTGTACCTGAGTTTCCTGATGGTTTGTCAAGGCGGACTACAACAGAAGTGTTCAAAATGAAGGGGGATTTTGACAGAGTGGATAGGGAGAAAATCTTACCATTGGCAGAACAATCAAAATCTAGAGGACACTGATTTAAGATGAACAACAAAAAAATCAAAGGTGACATGAGGAAAAGCAGTATTTTTTTTAAAACTGAGTGAGTGGTTAGGATCTGAAATGCACTGCCTGAGCGTGTCATGGTTGTAGATTTAATTGAGGATTTCAGAGGGGAACCGGGAGTAGTTTATAGAGCCCCTAACGTTGATGCACTGTAGGACAGGAATCAAGTAGTAATGGAACAAAAACAGAAAATGCTGGGAAAACCCAACAGGTTTGGCAGCAGCTGTGGAGCAAGGAACAGAGTTGACGTTTTTAGTTCATATGACTCTTCCTCAGAACGAAAGAAAAGTAGAAATGTGATGAAATTTATACTGTTTAAGGGGATTGGAGCAGGTGAAGCTGGATAGAAGGCCAGCGATAGGTGGGAACTAAGGAGAGATTGACAAAGATGTCATGGACACAAGTCAAAGGGTAAGTTAATAGTAGTGTGAAGACAAAAGAAGGTGCTGATAGTGGCATAAAGGTAAGAAATAATGGGGTTTTTAAGAAAGTTACTGCAATATTCATAGATAATTTTAATCTTCATATAGAATGGAAAAATCAAATTAGCAAAGGTAGCCTTGAAGAGGAGTTCACAGGGTGTATTGGGACGGTTCCTAGGAACAATACATTCTGGAATCAACCAGGGAACAGGCCATTTTATAGAATCATAGAATAGTTACAGCACAGAAGGCCACTTGGGCAGTCATGTCTGTGCTGGTTCTCTGAAGGAGCAATTGACCTAGAGTCACCGTGCTGCCCATCCCATCCCACCCTCCAAGACTGCCTTCTCCTGTAACCCTGCATATTCTCTCTTTTTGGATAATAATCCAATTCCATCTTGAATACCTCAATTGAATCTGCCTCCACCACACTCTCAAACAAAATATTCTAGATCCTAAGAACTCAGCGTGAACTCATGTTACCATTGCTTCTTTTGCCAATTACCTTAAATCTGTGTCCTCTGGTTCTCCATCTTTATACCAATGGGAACCATTTCTCCCCCTCTCTTCAGATAAGGTACGGATAGTAAAAGATCCTCGAGGTAAGATTCATCATAACATGATAGAATTCCACATTCAGTTTGATAGTGAGAAATCTGGGTCTGAAACCAGTATCTTAAACTTAAATAAAGGCAATTACAAAGGCATGAAGATAGAGCTGACTAAAGTTTACTGAGAAGAGAGATATGTTGAGATGGTGCATAAGCAGTGACAGATATTTAAGAGAAATCTCAACCTTCAACCAAGATATATTCCGTTGAGGAAAAAAAGACTACTCCATGGCCAACTAAGGAACATAAAGATGGTCTCCAATTGAAAAAAAGTTGTACAATGATGTGAACATTAATGGAAAGCCAGAAAATTGCAAAAATTTTAGAAATCAGTAAAGGTTGTGTAAAAGAGTTAAATAGGGAGAAAATAGATTGAGACTAACATGAAATATAAAAAGTGTGCAAGGTCTTCTACAAGGGTATAAAAAGGAAGAGAGCAGCTGAAGTAAACATTGGTCCCTTAGAGGATGAGACTGGGAACTCAATGGGGAAACAAGGAAACTGCAGAGACTTTGAACAAGTATTCAGTTTGTGTCTTTACAGGAGGAGACACAAAGCATCCCAAGAATAGTAGAAAATCAAGGGACATAAGGGAGGGAGGAACTTACAGCTTTCAATATCACTAGAGACAAAGTACTAGGAAAACTAATGGTACTAAAGACTGACAAGCCCCCTGACCCAGTGACCCACATCCTGGGGTCTTAAAAGAAGTGGCTACAGAGATAGTGAATGTTTTGATTCTGGAAAACCGCAAATATAACATTTCTATTCAAGAAAGTGGCTGCAGAGTCACCCCCCCAACCCCCTCCAAATCCCCACACCCCCTAACCTCAAATCCCCCCACCTCCAATTCCCCACCCCCAACCCCAAATCCCCACACCCCCTCCAAATCGCCCCACCCCCAATTCCCCACCCCCCAACCCCCAAATCCCCACACCCCCTCCCCAAATCCCCACCCCCCAACCCCAAATCCCCACACCCCCTCCCCAAATCCCCACACCCCCTCCCCAAATCCCCACCCCCCAACCCCAAATCCCCACACCCCCTCCCCGAATCCCCACACCCCCTCCCCAAATCCCCACACCCCCTCCAAATCCCCACACCCCCTCCCCAAATCCCCACACCCCCTCCAAATCCCCACACCCCCTCCAAATCCCCACACCCCCTCCAAATCCCCACACCCCCTCCCCGAATCCCCACACCCCCTCCCCGAATCCCCACACCCCCTCCCCAAATCCCCACACCCCCCTCCCCAAATCCCCACACCCCCTCCCCGAATCCCCACACCCCCTCCCCGAATCCCCACACCCCCTCCCCAAATCCCCACACCCCCTCCCCAAATCCCCACACCCCCTCCCCAAATCCCCACACCCCCTCCCCAAATCCCCACACCCCCTCCCCAAATCCCCACACCCCCTCCCCAAATCCCCACACCCCCTCCCCAAATCCCCACACCCCCTCCCCAAATCCCCACACCCCCTCCCCAAATCCCCACACCCCCTCCCCAAATCCCCACACCCCCTCCCCAAATCCCCACACCCCCTCCCCAAATCCCCACACCCCCTCCCCAAATCCCCACACCCCCTCCCCAAATCCCCACACCCCCTCCCAAATCCCCACACCCCCTCCCCAAATCCCCACACCCCCTCCCCAAATCCCCACACCCCCTCCCCAAATCCCCACACCCCCTCCCCAAATCCCCACACCCCCTCCCCAAATCCCCACACCCCCTCCCCAAATCCCCACACCCCCTCCCCGAATCCCCACACCCCCTCCCCAAATCCCCACACCCCCTCCCCAAATCCCCACACCCCCTCCCCAATCCCCACACCCCCTCCCCAAATCCCCACACCCCCTCCCCAAATCCCCACACCCCTCCCCAAATCCCCACACCCCCCTCCCCAAATCCCCACACCCCCTCCCCAAATCCCCACACCCCCTCCCCAAATCCCCACACCCCCTCCCCAAATCCCCACTCCCCCTCCAAATCCCCACACCCCTCCCCAATCCCCACACCCCTCCCCAAATCCCCACACCCCTCCCCAAATCCCCACACCCCCTCCCAAATCCCCACACCCCCTCCCCAAATCCCCACACCCCCTCCCCAAATCCCCACACCCCCTCCCAAATCCCCACACCCCCTCCCCAAATCCCCACACCCCCTCCCCAAATCCCCACACCCCCTCCCAAATCCCCACACCCCCTCCCCAAATCCCCACACCCCCTCCAAATCCCCACACCCCCTCCCCAAATCCCCACACCCCCTCCCCAAATCCCCACACCCCCTCCCCAAATCCCCACACCCCCTCCCCAAATCCCCACACCCCCTCCCCAAATCCCCACACCCCACCCTCCCAAATCCCCACACCCCCTCCCCAAATCCCCACACCCCCTCCCCAAATCCCCACACCCCCTCCCCAAATCCCCACACCCCCTCCCCAAATCCCCACACCCCCTCCAAATCCCCACACCCCCTCCCCAAATCCCCACACCCCCTCCCCAAATCCCCACACCCCCTCCCCAAATCCCCACACCCCCCTCCCCAAATCCCCACACCCCCTCCAAATCCTCACACCCCCTCCCCGAATCCCCACACCCCCTCCAAATCCCCACACCCCCTCCAAATCCCACACCCCCTCCCCGAATCCCCACACCCCCTCCCCAAATCCCCACACCCCCTCCAAATCCCCACACCCCCTCCAAATCCCCACACCCCCTCCAAATCCCCACACCCCCACACCCCCTCCCCAAATCCCCACACCCCCTCCCCAAATCCCCACACCCCCTCCCCAAATCCCCACACCCCCTCCCCAAATCCCCACACCCCCTCCAAATCCTCACACCCCCTCCCCAAATCCCCACACCCCCTCCAAATCCCCACACCCCCTCCCCAAATCCCCACACCCCCTCCAAATCCCCACACCCCCTCCCCAAATCCCCACACCCCCTCCAAATCCCCACACCCCCTCCAAATCCCCACACCCCCTCCAAATCCCCACACCCCCTCCCCAAATCCCCACCCCCCCTCCCCAAATCCCCACACCCCCTCCCCAAATCCCCACACCCCCTCCCCACACCCCCTCCCCAAATCCCCACACCCCCTCCCCACCCCCCCTCCCCAAATCCCACACCCCCTCCCCAAATCCCCACACCCCCCCCGGGTCATTCCCTATATCCCCCCCGCCCGGGTCGGGTTCCTTTCCCTACACCCATCCCCTCCCCGGCCATTTCCCCCCCCCCCCCCCCCCCCCGGGGTCTTGCTCCTTTCCCGGGGTTTTTCCTCTTACCTTTCAGTTGTCCGTCCGTTTCCGTCCCACAATCCCCTCCCCCGACCGCCGCTCCTCCAGGGGACGGTTCCACCAGCCGAATCGCCAGACGCAGTGACGTGGCAGGAAGTGGGTGGGTCCCTGCGTTACCATGGTTCCGGTCATCAGGGGGCGGGGCCCCGAGTTGCCATGGTTCCGTACGTCAGGGGGCGGGGCCCCGAGTTGCCATGGTTCCGTACGTCAGGGGGCGGGACCCCGAGTTGCCATGGTTCTGCCGTCAGGGGGCGGGGCCCCGAGTTGCCATGGTTCCGTACGTCAGGGGGCGGGACTTCGAGTTGCCATGGTTCCGCCCATCAGGGGTGTGGCCCCAAGTTGCCATGGTTCCGGCCATCAGGGGCGGGGCCCCGAGTTGCCTTGGTTCCGGCCGTCAGGGGTGTGGCCCCAAGTTGCCATGGTTCCGGCCATCAGGGGCGGGGCCCCGTGTTGCCATGGTTCCGGCCATCAGGGGCGGGGCCCCGTGTTGCCATGGTTCCTAAGGCTTGCGGTTCTGGAGACGGAGTGGGCGCTGGATACTGGCTCAGGGGGTGAGGGTCCCTTCATCCAGCAGCAGCCCAGGGCCCATGAGACACAGCTTAACACTGAACTACACAGGACGGCTGACAGTCTCCGTCAAAGAGAGAGAGAGATTTTAAAGGAGGAGAGAGAGGTTCAGGGAGGCAGGCCCAGAGCTGAGGACAGTGGCAGCTGAAGGATGGAAACCTAAATTGGAGGATGCAGAATGTGAACTGATGGTTGTCACTTAACTGAACTTTACTTCCACTTTACACTGATCCAGAATAAGTTGGGAAGTACTTCTGGCCACAATGTGGCACTGTGAGTTTGTTGCCTCTCTAACGTATTTGACACATTCTTATAGCATCAGAGAGACGGTGGGGGTGGGGGGGGGAGAGACTGCAAGATGACACCTTGAGGAGGTGACTAGGTATGTAGATATGGGTAGTGTAGATGATGTAGTCCACGTGGACTTCTCACACGGGAGACTGGTCAAGGTGGTGAGAGCCCATGGGATCCAGGGCAATTTGGCAAATTGGATTCAAAATTGGCTTAGTGGCAGGAGGCAGAGGGTGAAGGTCAAAGGCTGTTTTTGTGACTGGAGGCCTGTGTCCAGTGGCGTACCACAGGGATCGGTGCTGGGACCCTTGCAGTTTGTAGTGTACATTAATGATTTAGCCGTGAATATAGGAGATATGATCAGTAAGTTCGCAGATGACACAAAAATTGGTGGTGTTGTACATAGTGGGGAGGAAAGCCTTGGATTACAGGACAATATAATTGGGCTGATAAGATGGGCAGAGCAGTAGCAAATGGGATTTAACCCTGAGTAGTGTGAGTTGATGCATTTTGGGAGGACTAACACAGCAAGGGAATATACAATGATTGGTAGGACCCTAGGAAGTACAGAGGATCAGAGGGACCTTGGTATACATGTTCATAGATCCCTGAAGGCAAGCAGATAAGGTGGTTAAGAAGGCATATGGGATACTTGCCTTTATTAGCCAAAGCACAGAATATAAGAGCAGGGAGGTTATGCTGGAACAGTATAAAACACTAGTTAGGCCACAGCTGAAGCACTGTGTGCAGGTCTGGTCACCACACTATAGGAAGGATATGATTGCACTGGAGAGGGTGCAAAGGAGATTCACCAGGATGTTGCCTGGACTGGAGCGTTTCAGCTATGAAGAGAGAGTGGATAGGCTATGGTTGTTTTCCTTAGAGCAGAGAAAGCAGGGGGGGGGGGGGGGGGACCTGATAGAAGTATACAAAATTATGAGGGGCATAGAAAGGGTGGATAGGAAGAAACTTTTCCCCTTAGCGGAGGTGTCAATAACCAGGGGGCATAGATTTAAGGTAAGAGGCAGGAGATTTAGAGGGGATTTGAGGAAAGATTTTTTCACCCAAAGGGTGGTGGGAATCTGGAACACACTGCCTGAGGGGGTGGTAGAGGCAGGAACCCTCACAATGTTTAAGAAGTATTTAGATGAGCACTCGAAACACCATAGCATACAGGGCTACAAGCCAAGTGCTGGAAAATGGGATTAGAATAGATAGGTACTTGATGGCTGGCATGGACATAATGGGCCGAATGGCCTGTTTCTGTGCTATATAACTCTATGACTCCATGCCTCATTTACTACTTTCATGGACTGAGGATAGTTAGCCTGGCAGAAAGAAAAATTCTTATTATATCCTTTTTGAAATAACAAAATTTTCAGTTGTATTTCTCTTTGTTGCGCAGATAATTGTTGCAGCCATTTTTCATACAGTAGAGTCCCACACACAGCAACTAAAATAGATGAGCCAACACTTGACCTCATCCCCACAAATCTACTGGTATTGTTAGAAGCGACCACCACAGTCCTAATGGAGACCAAATTCTGCCTTCACTGAGGATACTGCCCATCGTGTTGTGTAACACTATCTCCATGCTAAATGGGAAAAATTCAGAACAGATCTAGCAGCTCATTGGGCATCAGTGAAGCAATGTGGGCCATCAGTGGCAGCAGAATTGTATTCCACCAAAGTTCCTAACCTCATGGCTGGCACAACCTTCACTCTATAACTACTATCAAGACACTCTATAACTCTATAACTACTTCACTCTATAACTACTATCAAGACACTCTATAGCTCTATAACTCTATAACTACTTCACTCTATAACTACTATCAAGACACTCTATAACTCTATAACTACTTCAATCTATAACTACTATCAAGACACTCTATAACTCTATAACTCTATAACTACTTCACTCTATAACTACTATCAAGACACTCTATAACTCTATAACTCTATAACTACTTCACTCTATAACTACTATCAAGACACTCTATAACTACTTCACTCTATAACTACTATCAAGACACTATAACTCTATAACTACTTCACTCTATAACTACTATCAAGACACTCTATAGCTCTATAACTCTATAACTACTTCACTCTATAACTACTATCAAGACACTCTATAACTCTATAACTCGATAACTCGATAACTCGATAACTACTATCAAGACACTCTATAACTCTATAACTCTATAACTACTTCACTCTATAACTACTATCAAGACACACAACCCTGGTTCAATGAGAAACGTAAAATAGCACATGGTGAGCAGGCAAAATGCATACCAAAAATAAGATGCCAAGCTGGTGAGTCTAGAACACAGACCTACATGCATGCTAAATAGTAGAGTCAGCATACTATAGACAGAGCTAAACAATCCCATAACCAGTGGATCCAATCAAAGTTCTGCAGTCCTGCTACATGCAGGCACAAAATGGTGGACAATTAAACAGCTAACAAGAGGAGGATGTTTCTTGATACCTGACCTCCAATTGCAAGGTGAGACTATACCAAGTAGAGTTGTATTCTCTAAAGCTTAGAGGGCTGATGTGATTGAAATTTTCAAGAATTGGGTTGAATTGGTATATTGGATAGAAATGATTTCTGCTGGATGGGTTATCCAGCATAGGAAACCTTTCAGGAATGAAATTAGGCAACATTTTTACATTCAAAGGTTGACAGAAGTTTGGAACTCTCTTCTGCATAAAGTAGTTGATGCTAGGTCAATTGTTAGTGATTCATTTTAGATCAGAGGTTGGTAAATTTTTATTATCCAGTATTTAAGGGATATGGAGCAAAGGCAGGTATATGAAGTTAGAATACAGACTCACCGTGATCTCATTGAATGGCAGAACAATCTTGAATGGCTGAATGCTCTGCTGCTGTTTTTATGTTTGGATGTAGTTCTCCATCCTCAATGCCAGACCCAGCACATGAGTGCAAAAGACAAAGGTAAAGCATTCACAACCATCTTCTGCTTGAGTGGATGATCCTTCTCAACCTCCCCATAGGTCCCAAATATCGCAGAAACCAATATTCAGCCAATTCACTTTACTCCGCTCAACCGGTCAAGAAATCACTTGAGTGCAATAGACACAGCAAAGCTACAAGTCCAGACAACATCTCAGCTGTACTACTGAGCTGTGCCTCAGAATTAGTTGCATGCCTGGCCAAGGCATGTTCATGTTCCAGAAGAGTTACAATACTGGCATCTACCTGATAATATGGAAAATTGCCCAGGTAAGTCCTGTCCACATAAAGCAGGACAAAACCAACCTGCCCAATTGCCATCTTTCAGCCTACTTTAAATCATCAGCAAATGATGGAAGGAGTCATCAACAGTGCTATCAAGTGGCACTTACCAATAACCTGTTTAATGATCAATTTAATTTTGCAAAGGACTCTCAGCACCAGACTTCTTTACAGCTCCTAGTCAAACATGGACCAGGGAGTTGAATTTCAATGTGAGGTGAGAGTGACTACCCTTGACATTAAGATAGCATTTGACCGAGAGTAGGATCAAGGAGCTGCAGCGAAACTGAAGTCCATGGGAATCAGAAGGTAAACTCTATTGATTTGAGTCATACTTAATATAAAGGAATATGGTTGTGGTCACTGGAGGCCAATCATCTCAACCCCAGGCATTTCTTCAGGAGTTCCTCTTCAAGGAACCTGATGAGCTCACAAACACCACCACTTAGAAGGTCATGGGCTGCAGGCACATGGGAACACAAATAACTCCAAGGTAAACACCTTCCCTTGGATATCTATTATTATTCCTTCATTGTCACTGGGTTAAAATGCTGGAACTTCCTAACAGCATTGTGGACTTCCTTCTCAACACAGACTTCAGCGATTGAAGGAGATGAATCATCACCAGCTTCTCAAATCAGCAAGGGAACTGGGCAGTAACTGCCACCTTGCCTGTGTCATCCATTTCCCAAGAATTAATTCAAAAATAACCAATTATTCTGTATTTTTGTGATGTTTGTTGACAGATAAAAGCTGGTTAGGACACTGGGAAAACAGCGCTGCTCTCCCATAGATCCATGGAATCTTTTACATCCACCTGAAAGAGCACCTCAGGTTTAATATCACACATCCAAATCCTACCCCTCCAATAATCCAACACTTTTATCAGTAAAGTTTCAAATCAGATTATGTGCTCAACTCCTGCAGTGAGCCTTGAACCCAGTGCCTCTTAATTTGGAGGTGAAGGAAAATGAGCCAATTTGTCAGTTAAATTAATAACCAACTGTGACAAGCCCTAAGCGTGATGGGGTATGAGTGCTAACTTGGGAATTTGGTACAGTGTGATCTGGGTCCTTGTACATGAATCACAAAAAAATAGCATGCAGGTACATCAAGTGATTAGGAAGGCAAATGAAATACTGGCCTTATGAAAGGAGATGGAGTATAGAAGTAAGCAAGTCTTGCTACAACTGTGCAGAGCATTGGTGAGACCATAGCTAGAGTACTGCACAGTTTTGATCTCTTTACTTAAGGAGGGATATATTTGCATTGGAAGCAGTTCAGAGAAGGTTCACTAGGCTGATTCCTGGGATGAAGGCATTGTCTTATGAGGAAAGGTTGAGCAAGCTGGGCCTAAACTCACTGGAGTTTAGAAGAATGAGAAGTGATCTTATTGAAATATGTAAGAATCTGAGGGGGCTTGACAGGGTGGAGGTTAAGAGGATGTTTCCCCTTGTGGGGGAATCTAAAGCCAGAGGGCACAGTTTAAAAGTAAGGTGTTTCTCATTTAAGACAGAGGAATTTCTTCTCTCAGAGGGTTGTTAGTCTTTGGAATTCTCTTCCCTAGAGAACGGTAGAAGCTGGATCATTGAATATATTGAAGGCTGAATTAGACAGATTTTTGATCTACAAGGAAGTAAAGGATAATGGAGGACAGGCAGGAGAGTGCAGTTGAGATTACAATCAGATCACACGTGATCTTATTAAATGGTGGAGCAGACCTGAGGGGCTGAATGGCCTACTCCTGCTCCTATTTCTTATGATCCTTTACACATTACCAGGTCTAAATAGACTGTTCCCTGCATGTTTCTAGAACATATTGGGTGGAATTTTCCCAGAATTGCACTATGTGGGCAGGTAAAGTGCTGACAAAAATGACGGGTTTTCACACTGTATCTTCCCCAGCCTGCCTCATTATTTATGCATTCCCGGGAAACATGCCGTTTCCATGGTGAGCAGGCTCTCAGTTGCCCACCTGTCATCACCCCGCTGTTGCGCCACACCGGCCGCCATCTTTGAAAGGCAGCTGCCAGCAAAGTGCTCATCGCCACCATCTCACCACTTCTGCCTGGGAGACATGGCCAGCAAAGGCAAAAAAACTGCAGCCCCTGCTTCAGCAATGGGTCCATTGAGCGACTGCTGGAGGCCTGATGGGATTTGCTCTACCCCTGCTCTGGCTGCAGGATGGGCAGCAATGTCACCAACCCAGCTTGGGAGGTGGTGCCAGCGGTGGTCAGTGTGAACGCCCTGCAGAGGAGGACAGTCACCCAGCACCACAAAAGGATGAATCATCTCCTCCATTCCGCCAGGGTAAGTCACTCTTCTCATCACCCCCAACTCACACATTCACAAACCCATCACACACCCACAGGGCTCTCACTCACTGCCAGTGCAAGGGACATCACCATTCTCTCTTTCACACACACCGTCATTGTCCTCATCCCGCCCATGGGACCACTCACCACCCACACTGGCCAGGTATGTCAACAAGGTTGGGAGCTGCACAGAGGATAGAGACGCCTTTGGGATTTGGACAAGCAAACGGCAGGTAAAGGTCACGCTCAAGACCGACGGTAAGGGAGCCATCTTCTACCCTCCTTCCAGCTTTGCTATCAGGGGAAGCTGTGGCTACCTTGTCTACGCTGGGCAGCCCAAACTTTGTCGCTCATGTGGCAAGTCTGGTCATGTGGCGGCCAACTGCAGCACCGCCCTCTGCAAGCACTACAAACAGGAGGGGCACCAGACAAAGGACTGCAAACAGGCTAAGTGCTGCAACCTGTGTGGCGAGGCAACTCACCTCTACAGGACCTGCCCCAAACGCTGCCTCACTTATGCACAGGCAGCCAAAGTCAATGAGGGGGAAGCAGAGGAAATGCTTTGTGTCACTACTACCAAGAACACTTGCAACACTCCAAGGCCCCCAGTGAGAACAACAGGACAAAGGAGGACACAGAGAGAGATAAGGTGGAGGAAAAGATTGAGGCAGCAGACAGCCAATCAACAGCACTGCCCACGGAACCTCCCACTCCTCAGGAGAGCGAATCAATGGAGGAGGAAGCAGTGGAAAATCAGCCGGGGGAGTGGCAGCTGGTGAAGAGAGCCAAAAGGAAGAAGGGGCTAAGAAGGGACCAAGCCACTTCCCAGACAAGTGGCAAGAGGCATCTCCCATCCGACACGGATGACAAGGGCAGCTGCTCTTCGGACAAAGAAGGGAAAGGGCGGCATCTACAGAAGAGGCGGAAAAGCTCTAGGGAGTTGGAGGACAAGACACCTGAGCTCCAGAACATTGGAGACAATGAGGAGAGCAACGCACCCCAACTTTGCCCACAACCCGAAGAGGCCAGCGCACTCCAGCCCCAGGAATCTGGGAGCAGTGAAGCGTTCAGCGCACTCCAGCCCCAGGAATCTGGGAGCAGTGAAGCGTTCAGCGCACCCCAGCTCCGGGAAGCTGGGAGCAGCAATGCCCCAGAGGGGGAGAGGATTGGAGAAGCTTCTCCAACAGAGGACATTTCAAACCCCGCTCCCTGCACGGACCCCCAGATGCCACCCGAGCAGAATATTGCCAATGGGGAGGTTCAGGACAGTTTCCTCAGGCTATCCAAAGTGAGGCAGTTTGTGAACACTATGGGTATGAAGGAGCAGACCAAAGGTCTGGAACTCTCAGAGACAACAGGTTTGGTAAGAGACTAACTGCTTTAAAATGGGTGTAAAGATTGTATCATAAATGTGCGTAGCATTAAATCTACTACGCGATGTGTTGCGACCTTGGACTACCTTGCCAAGGTCAAAGCTGACCTGTTGTTTCTGCAGGAGTGTGCGATACCGCACCTTAGCTCCTACAGGCAATGGTCACGATGGTGGTCCCATGGGCCATTGATCTGGTCGGGAGGAAACGACTCTCGTTCCTCCAGCCTGGGGATTCTGCTGCGGGGAGGCAACTTCACCGTCTCCCAGGTTAAGGAGGTGGTGGGCGGGCGCCTCCTCATAGAAGACATAATGTACAAGAACACTCCACTCCGGTTAATTAATATGTATACTCGGCACAAAAGGCCGAGCGGCTGGAGGTTTTTCAGCAGCTCCCACTGCTGCTGGCGACCTCCAGGCCGGTCATTCTGGGCGGTGACTTCAACTGCATCATCGATGCGGCTGGGCCGACAGCAGATTGGACGCCACGTCCAGATCCCTGATGGAAGCAGTTAAGGATGCCAAGCTGCCCGGCATCTTCAGCAACCCTGCAGATGGAGTGCAGCATAGATACACCTGGTCGCGGCCTGACGGGTCCATCCTTTCCAGGATAGACTTCCTGTTTGTGTCCTGTGCGTTCGCAGTCAGTCAGTGTTCTTCTCTGACCACTGCCTCCTACTGGCTGACTATCATTTAGAGGAAGACCAGAGGGTGGGCATGGAAGCTAAACGTGAAACTGCTGACCCCAGAGAACATTGAGGAGTTCAAGAGGGATTACAAAGGTTGGAGAACCATGAAACCCCACTTTGAGTCACTGACACACTGGTGGGAAGCGATCAAGGGAAACATCAAGAGGTTTTTCATCCTCAAAGGCACCCAGAAAGCTAGAAAGGAACAGAGGGAAATGTCCCGACTCCAGAAAAACATGCAGAATCTGCTCCGGCTGCAGTCGATGGGGGTCGATGTCAAGGAGGAACTCCAAGAGGTGAAGAGCCAGCAAGCCTCACTCTTTGCCTCGGAGGCCTCCAAGATCATCTTCCGTTCCAGAGTCCGCTCCGTGGAGCAGGATGAGATGTGCTCACGTTTCTTCTTCCAAAAGGTACACAGAGAGGGCTCTGTGATCAGCAGCCTGAAGGAAGAAGGCGGCTCAGTTAAGTCATTGCAATCTGACATTTTGAGGATCAGCAAATCCTTTTATGCTGGATTGTATGACGTGAAGCCCACAGACAGCACGGCCTCCCAGTCCTTCCTGTCCTCTATCACGGCGGTCTTAGACGACAGTACACGGAAGAACCTGGACAAACCACTAACTGCTGACTAAGGCCCTTGAGTCCTTCGAGAAGAGTAAAACTCCTGGAAGCAACGGCTTGCCGGCGGAGTTGTATTTGGCTCTGTGGGACTGGATCGGCCCAGACCTGCTAGAAGTGTACGAGAGTATGCTTCTGGCTGGCAGCATGTCAGAATCCATGAGGAAAGGCATCATCACCCTCATCTACAAGCACAAGGGGGAAAGGGAGGAAATTCATTTCACTGTTGAACGTGGACTATAAGATTCTGTCCAAGGTCATCGCCAATCGGGTCAAATCCGCTCTGGAATTGGTGATTCACCCTGACCAGACCTGCACTGTGCCGGGCAGGAAGATCTCTGACAGCCTTGTGCTGCTCAGGGATACGATTGCCTATGTGCAGGACAGGGGTGTGGATACCTGCCTCATCAGCCTGGATCAGGAGAAGGCCTTTGACAGAATATCGCACACCTACATGGTGGATGTGCTCTTGAAAATGGGGTTTGGGGAGGGAATTCGCAATTGGATCCAACTGCTCTACACTAACATCAGTAGCGCAGTCTCAATGGGTGGGAATCAGATAGCTTTCCTATTAAATCTGGAGTCAGGCAGGGCTGCCCTCTCTTGCCTGTTCTTTTCGTGTGTTGCATAGAACCCTTTGCTGAGTCCATCAGGAAGGATCCGGGCATAAGAGGAGTGACGATCCCAGGCAGTGGAGACACTCAGATCAAAGCCTCCCTGTACATGGACGATGTCGCCGTCTTCTGCTCGGATCCGCTGTCGGTGCGCAGACTGATCCACATCTGCGACCCGTTCGAACTGGCCTTGGGAGCCAAGGTAAATCGTGGGAAGAGCGAGGCCATGTTCTTTGGGAACTGGGCTGACCGATCCTTTGTCCCCTTCACTGTCAGGGCTGACGGCCTGAAGGTGCTGGGGATATGGTTCGGAGGAACCAGGGCACGCGTTAGAAACTGGAAGGAATGAGTGGTTATGGTGAAAAGGAAACTGAGCATGTGGGAGTAACGCTCCCTCTGCATTGCGGGTAAGAACCTGGTCATCAGGTGTGAGGCACTCTCGCTGTTGCTGTACGTGGCGCAGGTCTGGCCCATTCCACACTCCTGTGTGGTGGTGATCACCCGAGCCATCTTCCACTTTATCTGGAGGTCGAAAATGGATCGTGTCCGCAGGGACATGATGTACAAGCCTCTAGATAAAGGGGGAAGAAACGTGCCCAACATCACCTTCATACTGATGGCCACCTTTGTGTGCGGCTGCATCAAGCTGTGCGTAGACCCTCAGTATGGAAACACCAAGTGTCACTACATGCTGAGGTTCTACCCTGACCCCGGTGTTGCGAAGGATGGATCTGGCCACTCTGCCATGGAACGCTCCAAGTAGTTGGACCGTGCCGTACCACCTGTCCCTGGTGGGAAAATTTATGCAGAGAAACACCTTTGACCACAAGTCCGTCAGGCAGTGGTTGGCACGTAACGTCTTAGAGGCCCTGAGGGAAAAGGAGAGGGTGGATCCTGTGGGATGGTTCCCTGAGCAGACTGACAAAGTCATTTGGCAGAATGCCTCATGGCCAGAACTTTCCAACAAGCACCAAGACGTAGCTTGGCTGGTGGTGAGAAAGGCCCTCCCTGTAAGATCCTTCCTACATGCCAGGAGTCTCACCCCCTCTGCACGTTGCCCTTGAGGTGGCTGTGGTGAGGACGAGACCATTGTTCACCTCCTTGTGGATTGTGCCTTTGCAAAGAAGGTCTGGAGAGAGATGCAGTGGTTTCTGTCGAGGTTCATCCCGAGCAGTTCTGTGACACAGGACTCTGTGCTCTACGGGCTGTTCCCAGGGACACACATCGAGACAAACATCAACTGCAGCTGGAGGATCATCCACTTGGTGAAAGGTGCTCTTTGGTTTCCCCGAAACTTGTTGATCTTCCAGCGCAAAGAGCTGTCCCCGACCGAGTGTTGCAGACTGGCACATTCCAAGGTCCAGGACTACGTGCTGAGGGACGCAGTAAAGCTTGGGGCAGCTGCCGCAAAGGTGCAATGGGGAAAGGTCGCTGTCTAAGACCTTTCTTCCATAGTGCACCGAGGGACTGGGAACTGTTGATAGCCCCTCGGGCTGTACAGCTCAAAATGAATGTATGCAGTGAATACTAATTGTGTTATAATTGTATTGAAGCACCTCAGAGTGCAACATGATGTATGTTGATAACTCCAATACCATTATCTGATTGTCTGCAATGACCATATTGATATGATTGTAATATTCATTGATTGTATTGATGCACCTTGTGATCCATGTGTAAAAGTTGAATCTGATTATACTTTTGTGATGGTGATTTTGAAATGGTTTGGAATGTTCTTCCAGATATTTTATGAATAAAGTATATTTTTCAAAAAAAACTTCTGGGAGAAGTCACTGCGACTCAGAAGGGGATCGAGGAGAAGGACTCTTGCACTCAACAGGAGGAAGAGCATCCAACAGAGGGCGTTAGTGAGAAGTGACTGAAGCATTCTGGGAGAAGCCACCGCAGACACCATGATTCAGAAAGGGATCGAGGAGGACCCACTGTTAAAGAACAGAATAGCCCCAAACATTACATTGCTATAGTGTTTACATCCCTCCCTCCTCCTCAAACCAAAAAAAAGAGATGGAGAGGCAGTACCTTCAGGTGTACGCCAGACCTGCGAGGGATACTCTTCTGAAAGTGGATTTTTAAAAAAGCAGCTGATTGGTGAGTAAATCCTGGTGAGTTTTTTTTTCAATCTATTAAAGTTATTCATTAATTAATACTGAGGCAGGAACTAAAAAAAAGTATAGAGTAGTACTGTACAAGTATAATTAGTCAAGAAACCAGGTTCCTAACTAACATAAATAAGGCCCCGAGCTAGTGTATTTTTTAAGGGAGTAACTAGCTTAATCGAGAGGGACGTCATGGCAGGAGAACTCAGGCCCGTGATATGCTCCTCCTGCAGGGTGTGGGAAATGAACGTCCCTGTTGACCATGTGTGCGGAAGGTGTGTCCAAATGCAGCTTCTAGCTAACTGGATTTCGGAGCTGGAGCTGTGGGCGGACTCATTGTGGAGCATCCGCGATGCTGAGTAAGTTGTGGATAGCACGTTTAGCGAGGTGGTCACACCACGGATGAAGATTACACAGGCAGAAAGGGAATGGGTGACCATTAGGAACAGTAAAAGACTCAGGAAGGTAGTGCAAGAGTCCCCTGTGGTCTTCCCCCTCTCTAACAGATATACCGCTTTGGATACTGTTGGGGGGATGGCCTCTCAGGGGAAAGCAGCAACAGCCAAGTTCACAGCATCGTGGGTGGCTCTGCTGCTCAGAGGGGCGGGAGGAAAACAAGTGGCAGGGCTATAGTGATAGGGGATTCAATAGTTAGGGGCACAGACAGACGCTTCTGTGAATCAAGGATGGTATGTTGCCTCCTTGGTGCCAGGGTCTGGGATGACATTCTGGGGAGGGAAGGTAAGTAGCCAGTAGTCGTGGTACACATTGGTACCAACAACATAGGCAAATTAAGGGATGAGGACCTGCAAACTCAGTAGAGGGAGTTAGGAGATAAATTAAGATGCAGGACCTCAAATGTAGTAATCTCAGGATTACTCCCAGTTCCACATGCTAGCGAGAGCAGGAATAAGAGGATAGACCAAATGAACGCGTGGCTGGAGAGACGGTGTAGCCGGGAGGGATTCAGATTCTTGAGGCACTGGGACCGGTTCTCGGGAAGGTGGGACCTGTACAAACTGGATGGGCTGCACCCAGGCAGAGCTGGGACCAGTGTCCTTGCGGGGGCTTTTGCTAGTTCTGTTGGGGAGTATTTAAACTAGTGTGGCAGGGGGATGGGATCCCAGGAGTAGGTTCAGATAGGTCAGACTCAGATCAGAAAAATGGGGGTAGAACATTAACCAGGGACGTTGTGATAGACATGGAGTTACAGGGGAAGCAAAGTTTACAAAGTGTCCAGCAAGGGAAATTGACGGGGTTAAACTGTTTATTCTTCAATGCAAGGAGTATTACAAACAAGGTAGATGAGTTAAGGGCACAGGTAGACACGTAGCAGCAGGATGTCATTGCTATAATGGAGACCTGGCTAAAGGAGGGACAAAACTGGCAGCTAAATATCCCTGGTTATAGAGTCTTCAGACACGATAGAGTAGGAGTTAAAAAAGGTTGGGGGGGGTGGTGGGTAGCACTAATGGTTAAAGAAGTTGTGAGAAGGGATGGTATACTAAATGGGTCAACAAACGAGGCTTTATGGATTGAGCTTAGAAATAAAAAAGGGGCAGTCACACTACTGGGAATATACTACAGACCCCCAAATAGTGAAAAGGAGATAGAAGGCAAATATGTAGGCAAATTTCTGCTTGTAAGAACAAGAGGACAATAATAGTAGGAGACTTCAACTATCCTAATATCAACTGGGATTCAAACAATATAAGGGGCACTGAGGGAGAAAAATTCATGCAGTGTGTCCAGGAAAGGTTTTTCAATCAATTGGTGACAAATCCAATGAGAGGAGATGCAATTCTAGACCTAGTCTTGGGGAACGAAGAAGGGCAAGTGGGTGAAGTGACAGTTGGCGACCATATCAGGGACAGTGATCACAAGTCAGTTAGATTTAGCATTACCATGGTAAAGGACAGAGATAAGGCAGGAGTAAAAGTCTTGAACTGGGGGAAGGCAAATTTTGCAGAAATGAGAAGGGACTTGGCTGAGGTGGGCTGGACAGCACCGCTGGAGGATAAAACAGTGGAAAATCAGTGGGAAGCACTAAAAAGCAAGATCCTAATTGTACAACATAGACATGTCCCCTACAAAAATAAGAGTGGTACTGCCAAATCTAGACCTCCCTGGTTGTCTAGAGGAATACAGAGGAAGATCAAACAGAAAAAGAAAGTGCACGATAGACACAAAGAACTAAGCACTGCAGATAGCCTAGACGAATATAGGAAGTGCAGGGAGGAAGTAACAAAGGAAATAAGGAAATCAAAGAGAGGGCATGAAAAAAGATTAGCAAGTTAAAGATAACTCAAAGATGTTTTACCAATAGATTAATGCTAGAAGGTTAGTTAAGGAAAAAGTGGGATCTATCAGAGATGAAGATGGAAACTTGTGTGTAGATGCAGAGGCTGTGGGAAGGGTTTTGAATGAATATTTTGTCTCCATGTTTACAAAGGAAAGGAAGGATGTAGATGTAGTAGTCCAGGAGGAACACTGTGAGATATTGGACGGGATAGTCATAAAGAGAGAGGAAGTACTCGAAGGGTTGAAATCCTGGAAAGTTGATAAGTCACCAGGGCCAGATGGATTGTTTCCGAGGCTGCTGAAAGAAGTCAGGAAGGAGATAGCAGATGCTCTGAGGATGATTTTCCAATCTTCACTAGATACAGGGGGGGTACCGAAGGACTGGAGAAATGCAAATGTAGTTCCATTGTTTAAAAAGGATCAAAGGAAATGCCAAACAACCATAGGCCAGTTATTCTTACATCGGTGGTGAGCAAATTAGTAGAATCAATCCTGAGAGATAGGATTAACTGTAATGTGGAAAGGCATGGACTAGTCAGGGATGGTCAGTATGGACTTGCTAAAGGAAGGTCTTGCCTCACAAATTTGATTGAATTCTTTGAGGAAGTGACAAGAAGGGTTGATGAAGGTAGTGCAGTGGATGTTGTGTACATGGATTTTAGCAAGGGATTTGACAAGGTCCCACATGGCAGATTGGTCAGGAAAGTAAAAACCCATAGGATTCTGGGTAATGTGGCAAACTGGATAAGAGGTTAGCTTTGTAACAGGAAACTAAGGGTAATTGTGAATGGAAAGTTGTCTCAAATGGTGTTCTATAGGGCTTGGTGTTGGGACCCTTGCTGTTTATGTTATATATTAATGATTTGGACATGAATGTGGGGGGCACGATTGGGAAATTTGCAGATGACACAAAGATTGGCCGAGTAGTGGATAGTGTAGAGGAAAGCCATAATCTCCAAAACGATATAGATGGGTTGGTGGAGTGAGCGGTAAAGTGGCAGATGGATTTTAACATAGAGAAGTGTGAGGTCATACATCTAAGGATGTCAAATAGTTACAGGGATTACAAAATAAATGGGAATATACTAAGAGGGGTAGATGAAGTAAGAGATCTTGGCATACAAGTACACAGGTCCCTGAAGGCAGCAGTTCAAGTAGACAAGGTTATAAAGATGGCATATGGAATGCTCTCCTTCATTGGCAGAGGTATAGAATATAAAAGTAAGGATATAATGCTGGAATTGTTTAAAACACTGGTGAGGCCACAACTGGAGTATTGTGTGCAGTTCTGGTCACCACATTACAGGAAGGATGTAATAGCTCTGGAGAGAGTGCAGAGGAGGTTTACAAGAATGCTGCCAGGGTAAGAAAAGTGTAGCTACGAGGAGAGATTGGAGGTTGGGGCTATTTTCCTTAGAACAAAGAAGGATCAGAGGTGACTTAATTGAGGTGTACAAAATTATGAGGGGAATAGATAGAGTGGACAGAATAAAATTGTTTCCCTTGGTGGAGAATTCTAGAATTAGGAAACATAGATTCAAGATAAGTGGCAGAAGGTGTAGGGGGGACATGAGGAAGAAGTTTTTTCGCAGAGGGTAGTGGGTGACTGGAATTCACTGCCCAAGTTGGTGGTAGAGGCAGAAACTTTAAACTCTTTTAAAAAGTACCTGGATCTGCACCTAAAGTGCTGTAAGCTGCAGGGTTATGGGTCGGGTGCAGGAAGGTGGATTAGAAAGGGCACCTGGGTGTCCTCGGGCTGGCATGGGCAAGATGGGCCGAATGGCCTCCTACTGTGCTGTAACTTTTCCATGGTTCTGTGGTTAACACTGGTAGGACGACGGCCGCCATAGGGACCTTGGTCCAGGACGTCATTCCTGCACTGCTGCACCGGCTCAACTCCATCACCGATGCCATAGTTGGCCCTCAGCAGTGTGTTTCTGAGATGGGTGATGGGCAGCTCAATCTCATTCCAGCTACCCCTTCCGCTCATGGAGTCAGCCAGGGGCTCTTGGGTGCCCATAAGGAGGAGGATCAGCAGGTGCAGGCTCCGGGAGTGACCGGCCCATCTGAATCATATCTTCCTGTGCCTCTGTAGATCCAGCTTCACAGGCTGAGGAGGATGCCACTGCCACACAGCAGGACTCCAAAAGCAGGCTGGGGCCCTCCAAGTCTTGGCCCTTCAGAGGACGTATGCCAAAGTCATCACAGACAGGGCGTCGCAGTCAGCAGTCTGCCTCCACCTCCACTGTGGATGTTCAGGGAGCACCAAGATGTAGTGGCAGGGTTCGGGAAGTTAGGTAAAAGTAGTTGCACAGCCTGGGCATAGGTGTTGGTCACTAGTACATACTGTTCACTGTTTTCAATAATCTCACTCTGCCTGTGGCTCCTTGTTCTGATGAGCAGTGTTCTTGTCACTCAGATGTGAAACCTTTCTGCACAAGATAAAAGGTCAGTGTCTCGGTTCAGGGCCTGTTCCCTGTGCTCTGCACAGCCTTCAGACCAAAGTGATGGTGCAGCCTCACACTCCCTGGAAACATTACTGATGCCTGCACCTCGGTGGTGCTGGTCATTGCTGCCAGAATGTAGTGGGCAGGTGCCACAGAGTTCCCTCTTTCTCTCTGTGTGCTCTCAGCACCTTTAAGGTGGGGCAGGCCCCCACCACACTATCATCTGTGATCAATGACGCTGTGCACCAGCTGCTGAAGGGCTGAGATGCTGAAGGCGGACACAGCATCAGGTGTGTCTAAAGCTTCATGGCTGCCTCTCTGAGATGGCCCTGATCATGGAGCGCAAGTGAGCTGCCCTCGGCCAGACAGGAGTCAGACATTCTCAGAGGCTGTGTGACAATCTATGGAGTGTCCTCACTGCATGTTGTCATCATCCTCCTGTGATCAAGCGACTATTAAGGCTTCCACTGCATCTCCATGACAGGGACATCCTCGCAGAGGGAATTGGCACTGAGATAAGCCAGACTGGAGTCAAACTTTCATGACTGTGATGTGAGGATCTATGGGGGCACCTCACTGCATGTTGTCATCACCCTCCACAAATCTGGCTGAAATGAGGGCCTCCTGAGTGCGTCTGCCTCGTCTGGCCAGTGCGAGAGCCTCATCCCTGTTGTCATCACCACCGAGGACCCCCTCACCCTCATCCCCATTGGTGTCCTCCTCATTGGAAGAGACATGCAGCTCCTCCAACTCCTCCTCAGCCAGCTCCTCTCCCTGTTGCAGTGCCAGGTTGTAAAGGGTGCAGCAGATGACGACTATGTGTGATACCCTCTGTGGACTGTTTTGCAGGGCTCCACCAGACTAATCCAGGCACCGGAACCGCATCTTCAGCATCCCGATGGTCAGCTCCACCAAGTTGCGAGCTGCTGCATGAGCCTCATTATAGCGTCGCTCTGCTGCAGTCTAAGGCTGCTGCACGGGTGTCATCAACCATGGCCTCTGCAGGTAGCCCTTGTCCCCAAGGAGCCAACCCTGCAGCTTCTGTGGACCCTGGAAGACTGCAGGGATCTGCGAGCAACTCATGATGTAGGCATCGTGCACACTCCCTGGAAACCTTGCACATACCTGCAGGATACATTTCTGGTGGTCGCATACCAGCTGCACGTTCAATGAGTGGAAGCCCTTGTGGTTGATGAAGTCACCAAGTGTAGCAATAGAGACCTGAGCACCACATGAGTGCAGTCAATCTCACCCTGTACCTGTGGGAATCCCGAGATCCGGGCGAATCCAATGGCCCTTGTATCCTGGCTGTCCCGGTCCCAGGCGAAATGCACAAAGTTGTTGCCACGGAGAAGGTGGCATCCGTGCCTTATGGATGCATTTGTGGGTGGTGGATTGTGAAATGCCACTGAGGTCACCTGTGGAGCCCTGAAAAGAGCCACTGGCATAGAAATTGAGCACCATGGTCACTTTCACAGCCGCTGGCAGTGCATATCCTCCATGTTCCCTTGGTGCCAAGTCCTGCAGTAAGTGGCAGATGTGAGTGACCAGGTCCCTAGACATATGCAGTCATCAGCGACACTGGTTCTCGGTCATCTGCAGGAATGGCAGGTCATTAGACCCTGGGTGTTGCTGGGCGCTGACCAGCCATGGCTCACTGTCATTCCTGGGCAGCGTGTGTGGGAGTCCCTGCTGCCCCTTCTTCATGAGGTTGCTGCTCCTGCTTTTGTGCAGCCAGGAGCCTCAGTCACTCTCTCCTCTGTCTTCTTTGCTCTCTGTAGGTCATCAGGCATACAGCTAGGTCACCAGTATCCATGATCCTGACGTGGTCCTCCTGCAGCATGAAAAAGAGGGAGAGGTGTGGTTATCATGGCTGTACTTAGCATTTTTCCTGGCCCTGTGTGACCACCCCTTAATGCTTTCCAGAGAATGCTGGTCACCCCTCGGATGGCCAGAAATGAGTGCGCTGCATGGCTACCCTGTCAACCTGTGACATGGGGGACCCTGGTCCAAACCAGGGATGCTGAGATTGCGAGAGGCTGTGAGCATCTCCAGCAGTGACTACTACCTGGCCAGCTTTGGCGAAGAGATTGTACAACGTGTGCAGTCCAACTGCTCTGCAGTCCAATAAAGTGGTGGCGGACTCTAAAAGTCAGAGTTGGGGGGTGGGTGTGAGGGGGGGGAGGGGGTAAGGTCTGGAGCGCTTGGTGGCCCTTTGGTGCCTCTGCATTGCTCGCATGGGCGAACAAACTAGGAGCCTGACCCCAATCATATCACTGTGACTGTGCCTGATCTGTCTCAGTTGCAGAGGCATGGTCAGTTTATACAGG
The DNA here is from genome assembly GCF_017639515.1 of Carcharodon carcharias. NCBI lineage: Eukaryota > Metazoa > Chordata > Chondrichthyes > Lamniformes > Lamnidae > Carcharodon > Carcharodon carcharias. The sequence continues at coordinate 1,270,518 of NC_054467.1, read as the reverse complement.
TGTCCCTAATATGTGGCCACTCCCCTCGCTTAACTCTGCCCCCACCTCGATTGCCTGTGCATGGGATGCACCGCTAGGTAAGTACTTGACCCTGCCCCCTTCCCTCAGCAGTCACCTCTGAGGCTGACCAGCGCTCGCCCCCAGACACCCTCTCCCTTCAGCAGTTGCCTCCAAGGCTGGCCGGCACTTGCCCCCGGACACCGTGCCCCCCCCACCTCAGCAGTCACCCCTGGGGCCAAGCATCAATTGCCCCAGCTCCCCACACCCCTGAGGCCTGTAAACAACGAGTGAGCTGTGGAAAACGCTGCTTGCTCACTCATCTCAGTTCCCCCAAAACGAAGGCTGCCAAGTGCACATTGTCTGTGTGCTGTTGTGAAACACCTCGGCGTGCTTTCCTGCTGACATGGACGGACAATACAGCGGGGTTCCAAGAGCCTGGTGGGATGGCCTTTTAATTACATGCTAATGTATTACAGTTAGCTTCCCGCCGACCAATGGCGGGAAATGCGGCCTGCTTTTGGCTGGCTGAGGGGACGATTGCGAGTTGCCTTCACGCCGTTGTGAAGCAGGTTGTGCCATATTTTCCAGGCACGCCACCTATCACACCCACTGCCAGCGGGCTCGGAAAATTCCGCCCGTTATTCTCAGAAACTGTCCCAAATACATTTGTCCTCCAGACTCCCTTTGTCAATCTGACTCATCCAACCTATAGGAAGATTAAAATCTCCCATGATTTTTTTATTCTTTGATGGGATGTGGACATCGCTGGCAAGGCCCGCGTTTATTACCCATCCCTAATTGCCCTTGAGTGACTTACAAGGCCCTTTCAGAACGCAATTAATAGTTAACCACCCTGCTGTGGATCTGAAGTCACATGTAGGGCAGACCAGCTAAGGATGGCAGATTTCCCTTCCCTCAGTGAGCTGGATGGATCTTTAACAACAATTGATGATAGTTTTATGGTCACCGTTACTGAAACTAGTTTTCAGTTCCAGACTTTTATTAATTGAATTTAAATTCCACCAGCTGCCAAGGTGGGATTTAAACCCATGACCCCAGAGTATTAACTTGAGCCTCAGGATTACTAGTCCAGTGACATGATCACTATGCCACCATATCCCATACTGTTCCAGTCGCTCTGGCATCTACCTGGCTGCTGTGACTTCTTTTTCAAGGAACCTTATTCAACATGACAAAGAAACACACGCGGACTGAATCCAGTGCTTTTCACAAGCCCCCATTGTTTCTTGATTTATACCCTGCCCTCCAGTGTGACTACTATCACAGGCCTAGAAACTACTCCCGCTAGCTCTTTCCTCTGCTACTTCTTATCCCCATCCAAACTAATTCTACATTTTGATCCTCCAAACCAAATTGAACTGTGCATTCTCTTTAATCTCTGGTGCTGGGTTGGGTTATCTACATTTCTATGTTCCCCAGAGAAAGTTTTGTTTAATTGTCATCTTCGTGACTGAGTGATGTTTGTTCCATTGTTCAATCTAATCCAGACTTAGTTCACATCTTCACAGTGAATTGAATTCAATCAAAATGTCCAGAATTTTTTCTCACTCTTGAATTTAACACATTGCTGAAAATGTATTTCTAGGAACATCAGGAACATTGTCATTTAGGCCTGTTCCACCATTCAGCTAGATTATGGCTGATCTTGTACCTCAATTCAATTTACTCACTTTTGCCCCATATCTCTTGATACCCTTACCCAATAAAAATATTATTGATCTTAGTCTTGAAAATTTTAATTGATTCTCACCATCCATAGCCTTCTGGGAGAGGGATTTCTAGATTTTCACTACCCTTTGTTTGAAAAAGGAGTGATGCTGCTTTAAAATTTCTGGAATGTTGAAAATTGTTCAATGGGCCATTTGGGATTATAGTGGATTAGTGAGATGTCCTCCACTCTGGGTCCTAGGCTTAAATCAAATTGAACTTTTCTGCCAGATGTCAAACTTTGCATGAAACCAGTTTGAATAGTTTTAATTCAGTCATTAGTGAGTAATATTCCACACCATGATCCTGCCTCCCATTCATCATTACTTGGCAGTAGCAGACAGAGTTCCCTCATATGTGGAAAATGGGAAAACTTACACTGGTGTTCTTTTATGGAGTGGAGTTAAGACATGTTATGAGCAGGGTGTTCAAATAATTAAGGATGAGTGGAAGAAGGCCTGGGACAGAAAGACTTGCATTTATATAGTGCTCTTCACTATTTCAGGACACCCTGAAGTGCTTCACAGCCAATGAAATACTTTTAGAAGTGTAGTTACTGTTACTATGTTGGAAACCTGGCAACCAAATTGTGCACAGCAAAGTCCAACAAACAGCATTGTGATAATGATTGGTTTCAGAGATGTGAATTTTTGAAGATAAATATTGTCCTATTCCCTGAGGCGAACAACTCTACTCTTCTTTAAAATGGTGGCCACCTGGGCTTCCATTTAAAGTCTCATTGGAATGACCACGCCTCTGGCAGTGCAGCACTTCCATGAGAGTATCAGCATAGATTACGTGTTCAAATTCCTGAAGTGGGACTTGATCCCACAGCCTTCTGACTCAGCCAATTAAGAGAGCAAACTTTAGATTAAAGCTAAGGGTATTGGTATAAAGTCTACTTACACAAAAGTTAATTTTTGGCATGTTAACTAAAATGCACAACTGCTAATATATACAATAAAGAAGAAAATGAAACACAAAGAGTTGTAAACTAATGTGAGGGGTAAAATGAACACTTATCAATATTACAGAGTTGTCTTGATTAAATTCAAGCCTTGAATCATGGTGTGTAACCCAATAATATTGTAATAATGTTCATTATTCTGTTTCTGTGCAATCTGAAGCCATGGACAACAGACGTCACCCATTTCTGATCGATAATACAGTCTGGTATAGAATGTTAATGTTCTGTGAGAGGACAAAGAAGTTTATTCTGATTATGAATTCCAAAGCAATGAAACAGGAAAAGGTAGGCTTGTATTTATGAGACAAAATACAGTTGGCGTTCTAGTTTGTTGAGCGCACACCTTTAGCGCCATGTGAAAGATGTGCATATATTATTATTAATTCAGTTTCTATTCTTTTCTTAGTCCTTAGTGAATCTACAATAGCAGATTTACAATGAAGATTGCTGGGATTAGGGGAGCTAAATATATGTGTATTTTCAAACATAGTGACCTTTTATTTTTGCCAGAGACCCCTAAAGTAACAGCTGGAGATATTTTACCAAATATACTCTGTCCTCACACACACTCCTGACTGCAGTCTCCCCCTTCTCCCCCCACCACGTATACGCAACAGAAATGCACAAATTGTGTCAGCAATTTGCTTGCAGAATGATAACCAATGTTTCAATGTATAATTGATGCCTTGTTGTTATATGATTACATAATTGTTAATTGTGTATGAATTAACTCATTTTAAATAGTTATAGACCAATCATAGTGATATTTTACTGTAAAACTTTGCACATTTACAACTCAGAGGTTGTACAGAATATTATTATTCTTTGGGGTATATTTCACTAAGCTGAACCCCTAACCAGTTAAATAGTAACCCAGCTCCTACTGAAACAGATAGAAGCTGAAATATTGATGGCTGAAGGTATATACATGATTTATCTATGGATTCCTCCTGTGCACAGGCTATTATACTGTGCTACACAATTAACTACTTGCTGTAATTTCTTTTTCAAGGAACCTTATTCAACATTGCAAAGAAACATGTGGACTGTATTAACACAGCAGTTGGCAAAGCTGAGTTATTTAAAAATCCCAGAGGGAAACTTTAAACAACTGTCATAACCTATAATTTTATTTTGTATATTTGAGATGCAACTCTGAATTCAGGAATCAGACCACCAGCTCTCGAGAAGTTTTATATCAAAATACATGAGACATTTATTAATTTATGCAAGTTAAATATATACACATGGCTACAAACTACTACTATCATAACTTTTAACAAATTCCCAAACTAATCCCCATTAAGGCAACAGCGACCCATAGGCTTTAAGCAGACACCAGGCACAGTATTTTCACCTTACAAATTCAAAATGAGGGTTCCTTTCACTTTTACCTGGAAAAACTCAGCAGGTATGGCAGCATCGGCGGAGAAGAAAAGAGTTGACGTTTCGAGTCCTCATGACCCTTCAGCAGAACTAGTTGAATCCAAGGAGAGGGGTGAAATATAAGCTGGTTTAAGGTGGGGTGGGGGGCTGGGTGGGACGAGAGAAGTGGAGGGGGGTGGTGTGGTTGTAGGGACAAGCAAGCAGTGATAGGAGCAGATAATCAAAATATGTCACAGACAAAAGAACAAAAGAACACAGAGGTGTTGAAGTTGGTGATATTATCTAAATGAATGTGCTAATTAAGAATGGATAGTAGGGCACGTAGGTATTGCTCTAGTGGGGGTGGGGGGGCATAAAAGATTTAAAAATAATGGAAATAGGTGGGAAAAAAATCTATATAATTTATTGGAAAAAACAAAAGGAAGGGGGAAGAAACAGAAAGGGGGTGGGGATGGAGGAGGGAGTTCAAGATCTAAAGTTGTTGAATTCAATATTCAGTCCGGAAGGCACTAGGCACTTTACAGCCTTCCAGACTGAATATTGAATTCAACAACTTTAGATCTTGACCTCCCTCCTCCATCCCCAACCCCTTTCTGTTTCTTCCCCCTTCCTTTTGTTTTTTCCAAAATTTATATAGATTTTTCTTTTCCCACCTATTTCCATTATTTTTAAATCTTTTATGCCCCCCCACCCCCACTAGAGCTATACCTTGAGTGCCCTACTGTCCATTCTTAATTAGCACATTCGTTTAGATAATATCACCAACTTCAACACCTTTGTGTTCTTTTGTTCTTTTGTCTGTGACATCTTTTGATTATCTGCTCCTATCACTGCTTGCTTGTCCCTACAACCACACCACACCCCTCCACTTCTCCCCCCACCCAACACCGCCCCCCACTCAACCCCCCCCCCCACCCCCAACCACCCCCCCACCTTAAACCAGCTTATATTTCACCTCTCTCCTTGGATTCAACCAGTTCTGCTGAAGGGTCATGAGGACTCGAAACGTCAACTTTTTTCTTCTCCACCGATGCTGCCAGACCTGCTGAGTTTTTCCAGGTAATTCTGTTTTTGTTTTGGATTTCCAGCATCCGCAGTTTTTTGTTTTTATTCCTTTCACTTTGGTTCCTTTGCAATGGTAGGCTTACAGGCTTTCATCTTACATTGCCTCTGCTCTGCACGCACAAAACTGCTATCAGTTATACCCAGCACATCGCATTGAATGTAAATTCTCATTGTATCACCAGCCCCTTTGAACTCCACCTCCTCCTTTCATTGTATTAATTTTATTAGTCATATAAACATTGCTGGGCCTCTACTAGCTACGTGCCAGATTTCACTCCCCTTCTTGAATGCTCTATTCATCAAAATGCAAATGAATTCTACCTCTCTTACATCTCAAAATTAGTACACATCAAAGCATCCAGACTAGCTAGCCTTAATCCAATTAAGGCCACAGACTAACCCTCTATTTAAAAAAATTATTTCCAATAATGTTATATACATTAATAGCTTCATGACAGATTGAACCCAGTGCTTTTTTCTTCTGGTCTTCTCATTCTGGAATTCTCAACTGATTCGCTTGGAAAAATCCACCAGGCATAATGCAGAGTTTAATCCTGGCAGAATGTTTGTTATTTGGATTTAAAGCAGTGCGGATTCTACCCACTGACAAAGACAATGTACTATACTAGAAATCCCGTCACTGTTAAAGCTCAGGCTGGTTACTTAACCCTGAACTCGGCCATGAACCCTATACCCAATGGAGAGGGTAAGGCATGGGGTAGCGGGCCATAAGCCTGAGTGCAGACAATGTCATTGTGTTCATAGCAGAGTAGGTGTTCTGGATTTACACAGGACAACAGCACATGTAGCATTCAGGAAGGTAACTGGTATCATTGAATCAACTACCCCAGTCCCAAATTACAGTAACAAACCCCTCACCCATTACCCTAATCCCACTATTACCCTAATTTCCCCATTCCCCTATTACCCTAATATCCCAACATCTCCCATTATCCTAATATCAACTCACTCTCCCATTGCCCTAATACCCCAACAACCATTATCCTAATAAACTGCCCCATTGCTCTAATATCCTCCAGTCACCACCATTACTGTAATACCCCCACACTCCCCATTACCCTAATAATCCAGATTCCCCATTTCCCTAATACCCTCAACACCCACCCATTGCCCTAACATCCTCCACTCTCCCCCAATACTGTAATACTCCCTGTGCTCCCCCGTACCCTAATACCCCAGACTCCCCATCAGCTCCACACTCCTCTATTAACCTAATAACTTCCACACTCCCCCATTTCCCTAATACCCTCACACTCCCCTTGAGAGCTGAGCCGGGAGGATAGAAGAGCCTAAGAAAGAGCGAGAGTGAGACTGGAGCTGGGAGGATAAAAGAGTGTGAGAAAGAGAGAGAGTGAGAGTGGTGCCGGGAGGATAAAAGAGCATGAGAAAGAGAGAGAGTGAGAGTGGTGCTGGGAGGATAAAAGAGTGCGAGAAAGATAGAAACTGAGAACGGAGCCAGGAGGATAAAAGAGCGTGAGAACAAGAGAGAGTGAGAGTGGATATGGGAGGATCAAGGAGCGTGAGAAAGAGAGAGAGTGAGTGGAACAGGGAGAATGAAACAGCGTGAGAAAGAGAGAGAGTGAGAGTGGAGCAGGAAAGATAAAAAAGTGCGAGAAAAAGAGAGTCTGAGAGCAGAGCCGGGAGGATAAAAGAGCACGAGATTGAGTGACACAGAGAGTGGAGCTGGGAGAATAGAAGACTGTGAGAAAGAGAAAGAGTGAGAACGGATCCAGGAGAATGAAAGAGCAAGAGTGAGAGCTGAACTGGGAGAATAAAAGACTGCAAGAAAGAGAGAGAGTGAGAGTGGAGCAGGAAGGATAAAAGAGCAAGAAAAAGGGCGAGACTGCGAGCAGAGCTGGGAGAGTAAAAGAATGTGAGAAAGAACGAGAGTGAGAGTGGAGCCTGGAGGATAGAAGAATGCAAGAAAATAGAGAGAGAGCAGAGCAGGGAGGATAAAAGAGCGTGAGAAAGAGAAAGAGTGAGAGCAGGTCCCGGAGGATAAAGGAGCACGAGAAAGAGTGAGACTGGAGCTGGGAGGATGAAATTGCATGAGAAAGTGAAACAAGAGTGGAGCTGTGAGAATAAAAGAGTGCGAGAAAGAGCGAGAGCGGAACTGGGAGAATAAAAGACTGCATGAAAGAGAGTGAGAGTGGAGCAGGAAGGATAAAAGAGCACGATAAAGGTGAGACTGTGAGCAGAGCTGGGAGAGTAAAAGAGTATGAGAAAGAATGAGAGTGAGAGTGGAGCCTGGAGGATGAAAGAATGTGAGAAAGAGAGAGAGCAGAGCAGGGAGGATAAAAGAGCGCAAGAAAGAGTGAGACCAAGAGTGGAGCAGGGAGGATAAAAGAGTGCAAGAAAGAGGGAGAGTGAGAGTGGAGCCTGGAGGATGAAAGAGTGTGAGAAAGAGAGTGAGAGTTTGAGTGGAGCAGGGTGGATAAAAGAGTTAGCTGCTGCTGCTGTTGTTGCTGTTGCTGCTGCTGTTGCTGCTGCTGCTGTTGCTGCTGTTGCTGTTGCTGCCGTTGCAGCTGCTGTTGCTGCTGCTGCTGTTGCTGTTGCTGCTGTTGCTGCTGCTGCTGCTGTTGCTGCTGCGGCTGCTGTTGCTGTTGCTGCTGCTGTTGCTGCTGCAGCTGTTGCTGGCATTGCTGCTGCTGTTGCTGTTGCTGCTGCTGTTGCTGCTGTTGCTGTTGCTGCTACTGCTGTTGCTGTTGCTGCCGTTGCTGCTGCTGCTGCTGTTGCTGCTGCTGTTGCTGTTGCTGCTGCTGCAGCTGTTGCTGGCATTGCTGCTGCTGTTGCTGCTGCTGTTGCTGCTGTTGCTGCTACTGCTGTTGCTGTTGCTGCCGTTGCTGCTGCTGCTGTTGCTGCTGCAACTGTTGCTGGCATTGCTGCTGCTGTTGCTGCTGTTGCTTTGGCTGTTGCTGCTGCTGTTGCTGTTGCTGCTGTTGCTGCTACTGCTGTTGCTGTTGCTGCCGTTGCTGCTGCTGCTGCTGCTGTTGCTGTTGCTGCTGCAGCGGTTGCTGGCATTGCTGCTGCTGTTGCTGCTGCTGCTACTGCTGCTGCTGCTGTTGTTGCTGCTGTTGCTGCTGCTGTTGCTGCTGCTGTTGTTGCTGCTGTTGCTGCTGCTGCTGTTGCTGCTGCTGCTGTTGTTGCTGCTGTTGCTGTTGCTGCTACTGCTGCTGCTACTGCTGCTGTTGCTACTGCTGTTGCTGCTGCTGCTGCTGTTGCTGTTGCTGTTGCTGCTGTTGCTGCTGCTGCTGTTGCTGTTGCTGTTGCTGCTGCTGTTGCTGTTGCTTCTGTTGCTGTTGCTGCTGGTGTGGATCTCAGTGGACCAACCAGATTTGGAGAAAATATAGTGTGGCATCATAAGGAACTACGCAAGTGACTGGTTGATGGGTCTTTTACTTATTGTTAATACTGGTACAATTTATTGGTTACTGCTAGGTTGTCTTTGTGATAAGATTAATTTGGATTAAGTAGTGTTTAAAGTATAAGAAGTAAAGTAAGACCCCTAGTATATATTTAATATTGTTTAAGGGTAAATCAAGGCAGGGCAGCTGGGTCAAGCGAGAGAAACAAAGATAGAAATGAAAGACAGAAAAGTAGAAAGCGAAAGTGGAAGGAAAAGGATACAAGGGCTATCAGCAAATAGGGCCATAGTACAAAAAAGGATGTGTAAAAATGTTAAAATGACAAGTCTGAAGGCACTGTATCTGAATGCACGGAGCACTCACAATAAGGTATATGAATTAACAGCGCAAATAGATGTAAACGGATACAATGTGATTGCGATTATGGAGACATGGGTGCAGGGTGACCAAGACTTGAACTGAATATCCAAGCGTATTCAATATTTAGGACGGACTGGCAAAAAGGAAAAGGTGGTGATGTGGTGTTGTTAGTTAAGGATGAATTCAGTGCAGTAGTGAGAAAGGATATTGACTCAGAAAATCTAGATGTAAAATAGCCTAGTGGTGCTAAGAAGCAACAAGGGGCAGAAAATATTAGTGAGAGTTGTCTATAGGCCTCCAAACAGTAGTAGTAAGGGAGGGGATGGTGTTAAACAGGAAATTAGAGATGCATATAACAAGGGTGCCACAGTAATCATGGGTGACTTTAATCTGCATAGAAACTGGGCAAATGAAATTAGCAATAACACTGGCAAATGAATTCCTGGAGTGTGTGTGAGTTTTTTTTAGACCAGAATGTCAAGGAACCAACCAGGGAACAGGTTATCCTAGATTTGGTTTTGTGCAATGAGAAGGGGTTAATTAATAATCTTGTTATGTGGGGTCCTTTAGGGAACATGATAGAATTGTTCATTAGGAAGGAAAGTGAAGTAGTCCAATCTGAACTAGGGTCCTAAATCTTAACAAAGGAAACTGTGAAGGTATGAGGCATGAGTTGGCTAAGATAGATTGGGGAACTTCATTAAAAGGCACAATGGTGGATAGGCAATGGCTAATATTTCAGAATCCAATGTATGCATTGCAAAAGCTGTACATTTCATTCTGGTGCAAAAACACAACAGGAAAAGTGGCCCAATCATGGCTAACAAAATAAATTAAGGATAGCATTAGATCCAAAGAGGAGTCATATAAAGTTACCAGAAAAAGTACCAAACCTGAGGATTGGGAGCAGTTTAGAATTCAGTGAAGGAGGACCAAGAGATTGATTAAGAGGGGAAAAATAGAGAAAAGGGGGTAATATATTGGCATTGATTAATTGGTTAATAAATGGGTCTTTTTCAGAATGGCAGGAGGTGATTAGTGGGGTATCGCAAGGCTCAGTGTTTCGGCTGCAGTTATACAGAATATATATTAATGATTTAGATGAGGGAACCAAATGTAATGTTTGCAAGTTTGCTGATGACACAAAACTAGGTGGGAATGTGAGTGGTGAGGAGGATGTTAAGAGGCTTCAAGGCGATTTAGACAAATTGAGTGAGTGGGCAAATACATGGCAGATGCAGTAAAACGTGGATAAGTGTGAAGTCATCCACTTCAGTAGTAAAAACCGAATGGTAGAGTATTATTTAAATGGCGATAGATTGGGAAATGTGGATGTACAAAGGGACCTGGGTGTCCTTGCACACCAATCACTGAAAGCAAGCATGCAGGTGCAGCAAGTAGTTAAGAAGACAAATGGTATGTTGGCCTTCATTGTGAGCGGAATTGAATACAGGAGCAAGGATGTCTTACTGCAGCTGTACAGGGCCTTGGTGAGACCACACCTAGAGCATTGTGTGTAGTTTTGGTCTGCTTACCTAAGAAAGCATATACTTCCAAAGAGGGAGTGCATCAAAGGTTCACCAGACCGATTCCTGGGATGGCAGGATTGTTTTTTGAGGAGAGATTGGGTTGTCTAGGCCTGTATTCACTGGAGTTTAGAAGAATAAGAGAGGATCTCATTGAAACATATAAAATTTTGACAGGGCTGGACAGATTGGATGCAGGGATGATGTTTACTCTGGCTGGGGGGGTCTAGAACGAGGGGTCACAGTCTCAGGATATGGGGTAGACCATTTAAGACTGAGATGAGGAGAAACTTCTTCACTCAGAACTTGGTGAACCTATGGAATTCTCTACCACAGAAGCTGTGGAGGCCGGATCACTGAGTATATTTAAGAAGGAAATAGATAGATTTCTGGACTCTAAAGATGTCAAGGGGTATGGGGAGAGAGCAGGAGTAAGCATTGGGGGAGGGAGCGGGAGTATGGCATTGGGGGAGAGAGCGGGAGTATGGCATTGGGGGAGAGAACGGGAGTATGGCATTGGGGGAGAGAGTGAGAATATGGTGTTGGGGGAGAGCAGGAGTAAGCATTGGGGGAGAGAGTGGGAGAATGGTGTTGGGGGAGAGCAGGAGTATGGCATTGGGGGAGAGAGTGAGAATATGGTGTTGGGGGAGAGCAGGAGTATGGCATTGGGGGAGAGAGTGAGAATATGGTGTTGGGGGAGAGCAGGAGTATGGCACTGGGGGAGAGAGTGGGAGAATGGTGTTGGGGGAGAGCAGGAGTATGACATTGGGGGAGAGAGTGGGAGTATGGTGTTGGGAGAAAGAGCGGAAGTATGGTGTTGCAGGAGAGAGCGGGAGTATGGCGTTGAGATAGAGGATTAGCCATGATCATATTGAATGGCGGAGCAGGCTCGAGGGGCCGAATGGCCTGCTCCTGCTCCTTTTTTTTCTGTTTCTGTTACCCTAATACCCCCCCCCCACTCCCCCATTACCTTAATACCTCCCCGCACTCTGGTGTTACACCGATCTAGCGCTATTCTCAGCTCCTGCAGCCAGTTTGTTAATGCAGTTTTTAATCATTAATCCTCTGTTCTCATTTCTTACACCCGACTGCCGCATATTTGATATTTATTATTATCGATACAATTCGGATTGTTCCGAATCCGATTCGTTTTCGTGGCTTCGGATGAGGTACACGGGTCGCCCTGCCCTCTAACCGTCAACCTCAGCTTTGTGACTCTCCTCCCAGCCCAGTCCCTCCTGAGTCCTCTTCTCACTGACTGACTGTCAGCGTGAGCAGAGCCTATAGCAGGCTTTCCCAGGACAGCCTGTGTCTCCCAGCTTCCTCCTCATTCTCATTCTGTGTCTCCGCCCAAACTGCAATTCTCTCCAAGGTCAGAGGAGTCACTGAGCCTGGATTCTCCTGACTGCTCCCCTTCAGCACCAGCATCAACCACCACAGTCAGCATTTCCTCCTGCCGACAGTGACAGCCGCCCAGTCCCTTTCTCAATCCTGCAGTGGAGCAGCGTTTAAAACACATTGCCCTTGATGACTTCACAAATTTTAAACGGGAAAGACTTGATGCGCCGTTTATAGGGGCCGCGCTGTCCCTTCCCCCCCCCCCCCTGCTAACGGTGTCCCCTTTAAAACAAAGCTATCCGCCGAAGAGCAGAAACGCGCATTTGGCACCCTTGATATTTTTCTGTGTTTCAGGTTTTTAATGAGAAATGTGCCGAAATGGAGCCGACTCAAGGCCGAGCACAGAACTGCAGTGGCAGGGCCAATGATCCAGCCTCACGACCCTAACGGCTCTTGGGGCATTTTTACCCATTTACTCCCAAACTGCATTGAAATCAGCCCAAAGCCAAGAGCACACGGTGTCTTTGACAGGATTTCTAGCCAGGGCGTTGAATTTGAGGATCCAGTTTAAAAATAAATGGACGCGGTTGTTTAGAAGATCGATGTCACCGTCATAAAGTTGGAGCTGTTTTTTGGTGAAATTGTTCCTTTATGTCTAAGGCGATGTTGGAGAGCCCGTGTTGAAACTGACAAATATTTACAGTGTATTCCTAGCTGAGAAGGTGCCCGTTCATCTCCTATAACCCTATCCGCTGGCCACATCCTAAACCCACTGCCTCCCAATTCGTTACACTTTACACTTCTCTTTCCAGTTATTTCCCGCAGGATTTGCCATTTCCATTGGCTGTTGACAGCGAGTTGTTGCGGTCAGCATCCTATTCCTGCCGTGCCTTTAACTTGTTTCAAAGCGGAGCTCCTGGATCCGGCTTCTCAGTCGCCGGCCCTCAACCTCCTCTCCTGCTTTCTCGGTCCCACTGCCCTCAGTCCCAACCAGCGCTCCCTGGTCCCACACTCAGCACTCTGTCCGCAAGCTGCGCTTCTCTTATCACACTCATTACTTTCCGAATGTATTTTATACAATAATCAGACCAAGATCTATATTCAAAGAATAGGATGCATGGAACAAAATGCGTGAATGTTGCCTGGTGTGTGGAGGCTGGTCTCTGTGCAATATCTGACCAATCTGAACAATTGTGAATCAGAAAAAGTTCACAACTTGTCATTCTCTCAAGCATCCGTGAAAGTGCCTGGTCTCTAATAAGATATCTGGATATATAATGGACTGAGAGCCAGACCCTGGGAACAGATGGGGTGCCGGAGAAGGCTGCCTTCTGTATTCACAGCAAGGAGTAATTTATGTTGAGTGGGGAGATGAGTTTGCTGAGTACGGACATGTGTATGTGCGGATTGGCGCAGGGGGGAGGGAGGGAGGGGAGCTATTTTTAGAGTGAGAGTGCAGAGCAGAGATGTGTTAGTGCTGCCGAGACCGGGGACGTGCTGGAGCCGGAGCAGGAGCAAGAGTAGGAGCAGGAGCCGGAGCAGGAGCAGGAACTGTTCTTTCAGCACTGACTCACTCAGCGTTTATTCCGCCAGCAAACTGGGTAAGTAACTCAAATCTCATCATCCGCATTCCTATCGCAGGTACAGGAATATCTCTCGAGTAAAGAGCCGCAGATTGTGTTCCATTGTGTTTGTGGTTTTATTTTAATTAGACCATAATTAAAGAAAGTATCGGCAGCCAGCGGTTAGAATGATGGGGGAGTTTCTGAATAAAGTGCTGTTAGGACATTATGCGATCTGGTTGTATAGGTTTATGAGGCTGAGCCGTAGCCCCAAACCAGTGCAGGAACTTGTATCGATGTTCTTAGTACTGAGAGCCTTTAGTACACCTATACTGTCCAACCATCTACTCACCAATAAGCTTCCTTCATGCACGGTCACCTTTTACCTGTAGTATTGCCGGCCTTTTGGAAACAACCCCGATTAACGGGAGCCGTGTAGAGATTCTTATGTGGAAATGGCTTTAATATAAAAATGAAGCAGGCAGTTTCCGTTTGGCACAATACGGAAAGAAGAGTGGGAACAGGGACATCCTGCAAGGATCGTGAATTGAAAGAGTTGTTCGCTGTGTCAGCAGGAAATCCAGAGCCTGGCAAACGGCTCGTCTTTTGATCTCTCTAAACTGATCAAGAAGCAGCGTAGACTTAGAACCCGCGCTTTTCAATGGGACCTATTGCGACCTTGAGTCTTATTGAAAGTCAGCACCGTTATTCATTCCCCCGGGTCCTGTAAATGCTCCTGCAAAGGGCGTAGAGTCAAATGATCAGCTACAAGCAACACTACTGTACTCACAACAGGGGCGCTTATTGGAGGATGCATTCCGTGTGCCCTTGCAGTCACATTGATCTGGAACTCGTAACCCGAAATTACAAGATACTAAATCACTTCTTAGCAGGAAGCCTTCATAAGAGAAATACATCTAGATATGTTCCTTGCAGGTAGTTAATCCACATTTTTGTGTTTAAACCTATGTGGTATCCCAGTACACGAATGGCACGGAGTGGGCTACTTCGGGTAACCCCTGCAATCATCCGAATTCTGCAAATGGGAAATGAGCAAACGCGATAGAAATGTCCTACAGAAGGAGAACAAGTAAACAGCGATTTTAACCGAATACTGCAGGTGGGTGAAAGGGAGCAGGACAGACACGGCGCTGCCTGAAATGTCATAAACCTGCGAGGAAGCAACGCTGCGGGGTAAGGAGCAGGCAATGAAAGGTAGAGTCGCAACTCCAAAAACTCAGCAAAGAAAACTGGCAGCTGGCGGAAAACGCCCCAGTCCTCCTGTCATTCCCAGCACCCCGGTGAAATGATATTGTAGGAGGAATACACAAAAACGCAGAGGCGGAGATAATGATAGGCAGCAGTAAGTGGATCATCTGATGGGAGATTCAGTTAATACACAACACAGTGACCACAATACTCAGTTTCACACACCACACAAAACTCAGGATCAGTCCCCAATACTGCAAAAGCGACCGAGTGTCCTCTCATTCTCATGCACACTCCAGGGAGCGAGAATCCTCTATCGTTCTCAAACACTGCAGGGAGCGAGAATCCTCTCTCCTTCTCATACACTCCAGTGAGAGAGAATCCTCTCTCATTCTCACACACTCCAGGGAGAGAGAATCTTCTCACCTTCTCACACACTCCAGGGAGAGAAAATCCTCTCTCATTCTCACACACAATCCAGGGAGAGAGAATCCTCTCGAAAACTCACAAACGGCAGGAAGAGAGGGACCCCTCTCATTCTCACACACTCCAGGGAGAGAGAATCTTCTCTCATTCTCACACACTCCAGGGAGAGAGAATCGTCTCTCACCCATACACTCCAGGGAGAGAGAATCCTCTCGAACGCTCACAGACGGCAGGAAGAGAGGGTCCTCTCTCATTCTCACACACTCCAGGGAGAGAGAAGCTTCTCTCATTCTCACACACTCCAGGGAGAGAGAATCCTCTCTCACTCAAACACTCCAGGGTGAAAGAATCTTCTCTCATTCTCACAAACTCCAGGGAGAGAGAAGATTCTCTAATTCTCACACACTCCAGGAAGAGAGAATCCACTCTCAGTCAAACACTCCAGTGAGAGAGAGTCTTCTCTCATTCTCACACACTCCAGGGAGAGAGAATCTTCTCTCATTCTCACAGATTCCAGGCAGAGAGAATCCTCTGTCATTCTCACACACTCCAGGGAGAGAGAATCCTCTCTCATTCTCTCACACTCCAAGGAGAGAGAATCATCTCTCACACACACTCCAGGGAGAGAGAATCTTCTCTCATTCTCAGACACTCCAGGGAGAGAGAATACTCTCTCATTCTCACACACTCCAGGGAGTGAGAATCCTCTCTCATTCTCACACACACCAGGGAGAGAGAATCTTCTCTCATTCTCAGACACTCCAGGGAGAGAGAATCCCCTCTCATTCTCACACACTCCAGGGAGAGAGAATCCTCTCTCACTCACACACTCTGGGGAGCGAGAATCTTCTCTCATTCTCTCACACTCCAGGGAGAGAGAATCCTCTCCCACACACACTCCAGGGAGAGAGAATCCTCTCTCATTCTCAGACACTCCAGGGAGAAAGAATCTTCTCTCATTCTCACACACGCCAGGGAGAGAGACTCTTCTCTCACTCACACAGTCCAGGGAGAGAATCCTCTCTCCTTCTCATACACTCCAGTGAGAGAGAATCCTCTCTAATTCTCACTCACTCCAGGGAGAGAGAATCTTCTCTCATTCTCACACAATCCATGCAGAGAAAATCTTCTCTCATTCTCACACAGTCCAGGCAGAGAGAATACTCTCTCATTCTCACACACTCTAGGGAGTGAAAATCCTCTCTCATTCTCAGACACTCCAGGGAGAGAGAATCTTCTCTCATTCTCAGACACTCCAGGGAATGAGAATCTTCTCTCATTCTCTCACACTCCAGGGAGAGAGAATCCTCTCTCACACACACTCCAGGGAGAGAGAATCCTCTCTCATTCTCAGACACTCCAGGGAGAAAGAATCTTCTCTCATTCTCACACATTCCAGGGAGAGAGAAGATTCTCTAATTCTCACACACTCCAGGCAGAGAGAATCTTCTCTCATTCTCAGACATTCCAGGGAGAGAGAATCCTCTCTCATTCTCACACACTGTAGGGAGAGGGAATCTTCTCCCATTCTCACACACTGCAGGAAGAGAGAATACTCTCTCATTGACACACTCCAGAGAGAGAGAATCCTCTCTCACTTACACATTCCAGGGAGCGAGAATTCTTTCTCATTCTCACACACTCCAGGGAGAGAGAATCCTCTCTCATTCTCACAGACTCCAGGAAGAGAGAATCCTCTCTCACTCAAACACTCCAGGGAGAGAGAATCTTCTCTCATTCTCACACACTCCAGGGAGAGAGAATCTTCCCTCATTCTCAAAGAGTCCAGGCAGAGAGAATCCTCTGTCATTCTCTCACACTGCAGGGAGAGAGAATCCTCTCTCATTCTCACACACTCCAGGGAGCGAGAATCCTCTATCGTTCTCACACACTCGAGGGAGCGAGAATCCTCTTTCATTCCCACACACTCCAGGGAGAGAGAATCATCTCTCATTCTCACACACTTCAGGGAGAGAGAATCCTCTCTCATTCTCACACACTCCAGGGAGAGAGAATCCTCACTCATTCTAAGATACTCCAGGGAGAGAGAATCTTCTCTCATTCTCACACACTCCAGGAAGAGGGAATCTTCTCTCAGTCTCACACATACCAGTGAAAGAGAATCCGCTCTAATTCTCACTCACTCCAGGGAGAGAGAATCCTCTCTCACTCACACTCCAGGGAGAGAGAATCCTCTCTCATCCTCAGATACTCCAGGGAGAGAGAATCCTCACTCATTCTCACACACTGAAGGGAGAGGGAATATTCTCTCGTTCTCACACACTCCAGGAAGAGAGAATCCTCTCTCATTCTCACACACTGTTGGGAGAGGGAATATTCACTCATTCTCAAACACTCCAGGGAGGGAGAATCCTCTCTCATTCTCACGCACACTCCAGGGAGAGAGAATCCTCTCTCATTCTCACACACTCCAGGGAGGAAGAATCCTCTCTCACTTACTCACTCCAGGGAGAGAGAATCCTCTCTCTTTCTCACACACTCCAAGGAGGGAGAATCTTCACTCATACTCCAGGGAGAGAGTAACCTCTCTCATTCTCACACACTCCAGGAGAGAGAATCGTCTCGAATGCTCACAAACGGCAGGAAGAGAGGGTCCACTCTCATTCTCACACACTCCAGGGAGAGAGAATCCTCTCTAATTCTCACTCACTCCAGGGAGAGAGAATCTTCTCTCATTCTCACACAATCCATGGAGAGAAAATCTTCTCTCATTCTCACACAGTCCAGGCAGAGAGAATACTCTCTCATTCTCACACACTCCAGGGAGTGAAAATCCTCTCTCATTCTCAGACACTCCAGGGAGAGAGAATCTTCTCTCATTCTCAGACACTCCAGGGAGAGAGAATCCTCTCTCATTCTCACACACTCCAGGGAGAGAGAATCCTCTCTCACTCACACACTCTGGGGAGCGAGAATCTTCTCTCATTCTCTCACACTCCAGGGAGAGAGAATCCTCTCTCACACACACTCCAGGGAGAGAGAATCCTCTCTCATTCTCAGACACTCCAGGGAGAAAGAATCTTCTCTCATTCTCACACACTCCAGGGAGAGAGAAGATTCTCTAATTCTCACACACTCCAGGAAGAGAGAATCCACTCTCAGTCAAACACTCCAGTGAGAGAGATTCTTCTCTCATTCTCACACATTCCAGGGAGAGAGAATCTTCTCTCATTCTCACAGATTCCAGGCAGAGAGAATCTTCTCTCATTCTCAGACACTCCAGGGAGAGAGAATCCTCTCTCATTCTCACACACTGTAGGGAGAGGGAATCTTTTCTCATTCTCACACACTGCAGGAAGAGAGAATACTCTCTCATTGACACACTCCAGAGAGAGAGAATCCTCTCTCACTTACACATTCCAGGGAGCGAGAATCCTTTCTCATTCTCACACACTCCAGGGAGAGAGAATCCTCTCTCGTTCTCACAGACTCCAGGAAGAGAGAATCCTCTCTCACTCAAACACTCCAGGGAGAGAGAATCTTCTCTCATTCTCACACACTCCAGGGAGAGAGAATCTTCTCTCATTCTCAAAGAGTCCAGGCAGAGAGAATCCTCTGTCATTCTCTCACACTGCAGGGAGAGAGAATCCTCTCTCATTCTCACACACTCCAGAGAGAGAGAATGCTCTCTCATTCTCACACACTCCAGGGAGCGAGAATCCTCTATCGTTCTCACACACTCGAGGGAGCGAGAATCCTCTTTCATTCCCACACACTCCCGGGAGAGAGAATCATCTCTCATTCTCATACACTTCAGGGAGAGAGAATCCTCTCTCATTCTCACACACTCCAGGGAGAGAGAATCCTCACTCATTCTAAGATACTCCAGGGAGAGAGAATCTTCTCTCATTCTCACACACTCCAGGAAGAGGGAATCTTCTCTCATTCTCACACATACCAGTGAAAGAGAATCCGCTCTAATTCTCACTCACTCCAGGGAGAGAGAATCCTCTCTCACTCACACTCCAGGGAGAGAGAATCCTCTCTCATCCTCAGATACTCCAGGGAGAGAGAATCCTCACTCATTCCCACACACTGAAGGGAGAGGGAATATTCTCTCATTCTCACACACTCCAGGAAGAGAGAATCCTCTCTCATTCTCACACACTGTTGGGAGAGGGAATATTCACTCATTCTCAAACACTCCAGGGAGGGAGAATCCTCTCTCATTCTCACGCACACTCCAGGGAGAGAGACTCCTCTCTCATTCTCACACACTGTAGGGAGAGGGAATCTTCTCTCATTCTCACACACACCAGGGAGAGAGAATCCTCTCTCATTCTCACGCACACTCCAGGGAGAGAGAATCCTCTCTCATTCTCACACACTCCAGGGAGGAAGAATCCTCTCTCACTCACTCCAGGGAGAGAGAATCCTCTCTCTTTCTCACACACACCAAGGAGGGAGAATCCTCACTCATACTCCAGGGAGAGAGTAACCTCTCTCATTTTCACACACTCCAGGAGAGAGAATCGTCTCGAATGCTCACAAACGGCAGGAAGAGAGGGTCCACTCTCATTCTCACACACTCCAGGGAGAGAGAAGATTCTCTCATTCTCACACACTGCAGGGAGAGAGAAACCTCTCTCACTCAAACACTGCAGGGAGAGAGAATCCTCTCGAACACTCACACACGCAGGAAGAGAGGGTCCTCTGTCATTCTCACACACTCCAGGGAGAGAGAAGCTTCTCTCATTCTCACACTCCAGGGTGAAAGAATCTTCTCTCATTCTCACACACTCCAAGGAGAGAGAAGCTTCTCTCATTCTCACACTCCAGGGTGAAAGAATCTTCTCTCATTCTCACACACTCCAAGGAGAGAGAAGCTTCTCTAATTCTCACACACTCCAGGAAGAGAGAATCCACTCTTAATCAAACACTCCAGGCAGAGAGAATCCTCTGTCATTCTCACACACTCCAGGGAGAGAGAATCCTCTCTCATTCTCACACACTCCAGGGAGAGAGAATCCTCTCTCACTCACACACTCTAGGGAGTGAGAATCCTCCCTCATTTTCTCACACTCCAGGGAGAGAGAATCCTCTCTCACACAAACTCCAGGGAGAGAGAATCCTCTCTCATTCTCAGACACTCCAGGGAGAGAGAATCTTCTCTCATTCTCACACACGCCAGGGAGAGAGACTCTTCTCTCACTCAGACAGTCCAGAGAGAGAGAATCCTCTCTCCTTCTCATACACTCCAGTGAGAGAGAATCCTCTCTAATTCTCACTCACTCCAGGGAGAGAGAATCTTCTCTCATTCTCACACACTCCAGGGAGAGAGAATCTTCTCTCATTCTCAAAGAGTCCAGGCAGAGAGAATCCTCTGTCATTCTCTCACACTCCAGGGAGAGAGAACGCTCTCTCATTCTCACACACTCCAGGGAGTGAGAATTCTCTATCATTCTCACACACTCAAGGGAGCGAGAATCCTCTTTCATTCCCACACACTCCAGGGAGAGACAATCATCTCTCATTCTCACACACTCCCGGGAGAGAGAATCCTCACTCATTCTAAGATACTTCAGGGAGAGAGAATCTTCTCTCATTGTCACACAATCCAGGAAGAGGGAATCTTCTCTCATTCTCACAGATACCGGTGAGAGAGAATCCGCTCTAATTCTCACTCACTCCAGGGAGAGAGAATCCTCTCTCATGCTCAGACAATCCAGGGAGAGAGAATCCTCACTCATTCTCACACACTGTAGGGAGAGGGAATATTCTCTCACTCTCACACACTCCAGGGAGAGAGAATCCTCGCTCATTCTCACACACTGTTGGGAGAGGGAATATTCACTCATTCTCACAAACTCCAGGGAGAGAGAATCCTCTCCCCCTCATACACCAGGGAGAGAGTAACCTCTCTCATTCTCACACACTCCAGGGAGGGTGAATGCTCTCTCATTCTCACGCACACTCCAGGGAGAGAGACTCCTCTCTCATTCTCATAAACTGTAGGGAGAAGGAATCTTCTCTCATTCTCACACACACCAGGGAAAGAGAATCCTCTCATTCTCACGCACACTCCAGGGAGAGACAATCCTCTCTCATTCTCACACACTGTAGGGAGAGGGAATCTTCGCTCATTCTCACACACTCCATGTAGAAAGAATCTTTTCTCATTCTCACACACTCCAGAAAGAGATGCTCCTCTCTCATTCTCACACACTCCAGGGACAGAGAATCCTCTCTCACTTAAACACTCCAGGGAGAGAGAAGCCTCTCTCACTCATACGCCAGACAGGGAGTAAACTCTCTCATTCTCCCACACCCCAGGGAGAAAGAATCTTTTCTCATTCTCACACACTCCAGGAAGAGAGAATCCTCTCTCATTCTCACACACTCCAGGGAGAGAGAAACTTGTCTCATTATCACACTCTCCAGGGAGAGAGAATCCTCTCTCACTCAAACACTCCAGGAAGAGAGAATCTTCTCTCATTCTCACACAGTCCAGGCAGAGAAAATCTTCACTCATTCACACAGTTTAGGGAGAGAGAATCGTCTCTCCTTCTCATACACTCCAGGGAGTGAGAATTCTCTCTCATTCTCACACACTCAAGGGAGAGAGAATCCTCTGTCATTCTCACACACTGTAGGGAGAAGGAATCTTCTCTCATTCTCACATACTCCAGGGAGAGAGAATCCTCTCTCATTCTCAAACACTGCAGGAAGAGAGAATACTCGCTCATTCACACACTCCAGAGAGAGAGAATCCTCTCTCACTTACACACTCCAGGGAGCGAGAATCCTCTCTCATTCTCATACACTCCAGGGAGAGAGAATCCCCTCTCACTCTCACACACTCCAGGAAAAGAGAATCCTCTCTCACTCAAACACTCCAGGGAGAGAGAATCCTCTCTCATTCTCACACACTCCAGAGAGAGAGAATCTTCTCTCATTCTCAAAGAGTCCAGGCAGAGAGAATCCTCTGTTATTCAATCACACTCCAGGGAGAGAGAATCCTCCCTCATTCTCACACACTGTTGGGAGTGGGAATATTCAATCATTGTCACACACTCCAGGGAGAGAGAATCTTCTCTCACTCATACTCCAGGGAGAGAGTCACCTCTCTCATTCTCACACACACCAGGGAGAGAGAACCCTCTCTCATTCTCACGCACACTCCGGGGAGAGAGAATCCTCTCTCATTCCCACACACTCCAGGGAGAAAGTATACTCTCTCACTTATACACTCCAGAGAGAGAGAATCCTCTCTCATTCTCACACACTCCAAGGAGGGAGAATCCTCTCTCATTCTCAATCATACTCCAGGGAGAGAGTAACCTCTCTCATTCCTAGACACTCCAGGGAGGGAGAATCCTCTCTCATTCTCACGCACAATCCAGGTAGAGAGAATCCTCTCTAATTCTCACACACTGTAGGGAGAGGGAATCTTATCTCATTCTCACACACTCCAGGGAGAAAGAATCGTTTCTCATTCTCACACACTCCAGGAAGAGAGGGTCCTCTCTCATTCTCACACACTCCAGGGAGAGAGAAGCTTGTCTCATTCTCACACACTCCAGGGAGAGAGAATCCTCTCTCAATCAAACACTCCAGGGAGAGAGAAGCCTCTCTCACTCATACTCCAGGGAGAGAGAATCCTCTCTCATTCTCACACACTCCAGGGAGAAAGCATCCTTTCTCATTTTCACACACTCCAGCAAGAGAGGATCCTCTCTCTTTCTCACACACTCCTGAGAGAGAGAATCCTCACTCATTCTAAGATACTCCAGGAAGCGGGAATCTTCTCTCATTCTCACTCATTCCAGGGACAGAGAATCCTCTCTCACTCACACTCCAGGGAGAGAGAATCCTCTCTCATCCTCAGACACTCCAGCAAGAGAGAATCCTCGCTCATTCTCACATACTGTAGGGACAGGTAATATTCTCTCATTCTCACACACTCCATGGAGAGAGAATCCTCTCTCATTCTCACACACTGTTGGGAGAGGGAATATTCACTCATTCTCACACACTCCAGGGAGAGAGATTACTCTCTCACTGATACTCCAGGGAAAGAGTAACCTCTCACAATCTCAAACACACTAGGGAGAGAGAATCCTCTCTCATTCTCACACACTCCAGGGAGAAAGCATACTATCTCACTTACACACTCCAGAGAGAGAGAATCCTGTCTCACTTACCCACTCCAGGGAGAGAGAATCCTCTCTCATTCTCTCACATTCTATTTAGGGAGAATCCTCTCTCATTCTCAATCATACTCCAGGGAGAGAGTAACTTCTCTCATTCTCACACACTCCAGGGAGGGTGAATCCTCTCTCATTCTCACACACTGTAGGGAGAGGGAATCTTCTCTCATTCTCACACACACCAGGGAGAGAGAATCCTGTCTCATTCTCACGCACACTCCAGGGCGAGAGAATCCTCTCTCATTCTCACACACTCCAGGGAGAGAGAATCCTCTCTCACTTACCACTCCAAGGAGAGAGAATCCTCTCTCATTCTCACACACTCCAAGGAGGGAGAATCCTCTCTCATTCTCAATCATACTCCAGGGAGAGAGTAACCTCTCTCATTCTTAGAAACTCCGGGGACGGAGAATCCTCTCTCATTCTCATGCAGAGTCCAGGGAGAGAGAATCCTCACTCATTCTCACACACAGTAGGGAGAGGGAATCTTCTCTCATTCTCACACACTCCAGGAAGAGAGGGTCCTCTCTATTTCTCATACACTCCAGGGAGTGAGAATCCTCTCTCATTCTCACACACTCCAGGGAGAGAGAATCTTCTCTCATTCTCACACACTCCAGGGAGAGAAAATCTTCTCTCATTCACACAGTCCAGGGAGAGAGAATCGTCTCTCCTTCTCATACACTCCAGGGAGTGAGAATTCTCTCTCATTCTCACACACTCCAGGGAGAGAGAATCCTCTGTCATTCTCACACACTGTAGGGAGAGGGAATCTTCTCTCATCCTCAGACACTCCAGGGAGAGAGAATCCTCACTCGTTCTCACACACTGTAGGGAGAGGGAATATTCTCTCATTCTCACACACTCCAGGAAGAAAGAATCCTCTCTCACTTGCACATTCCAGAGAGAGAGAATCCTCTCTCACTGACCCACTCCAGGGAGGGAGAATCCTCTCTCATTCTCACACACTCCAAGGAGGGAGAATCCTCTCTCATTCTCAATCATACTCCAGGGAGAGAGTAACCTCTCTCATTCTTAGACACTCCAGGGAGGGAGAATTTTCTCTCATTCTCACACTCTCCTGCAAGAGGGAAACTTCTCTGCTTCTCACTCAGTCCAGGGAGAGAGAATCCTCTCTTACTCACACTCAAGGGAGATAGAATCCTCTCTCAACCTCAGACACTCCAGGGAGAGAGAATCCTCTCTCATTCTCACACACTGTTGGGAGAGGGAATATTCACCCATTGTCACACACTCCAGGGAGAGAGAATCCTCTCTCACTCATACTCCAGGGAGAGAGTAACCTCTCTCATTCTCACAAACACCAGGGAGAGAGAATCCTCTCTCATTCTCAGGCACCCTCCGGGGCGAGAGAATAGTCTCTCATTCTCACAAACTCCAGAGAGAGAGAAGCTTGTCTCAATCTCCCACACTCCAGGGAGAGAGAATCCTCTCTCACTCAAACACTCCAGGGAGAGACACTCCTCTCTCATTCTCACACACTGTAGGGAGAGGGAATCTTCTCTCATTCTCGCACACACCAGGGAGAGAGAAACCTCTCTCATTCTCACACACACTCCCGGGAGAGAGAATCCTCTCTCATTCTCACACACTGTAGGGAGAGGGAATCTTCTCTCATTCTCACACACACCAGGGAGAGAGAATCCTCTCTCATTCTCATGCACACTCCAGGGAGAGAGAATCCTCTCTCATTCTCACACACTCCAGGGAGAGAGAATCCTCTCTCACTTACCACTCCAAGGAGAGAGAATCCTCTCTCATTCTCACACACTCCAAGGAGGGAGAATCCTCTCTCATTCTCAATCATACTCCAGGGAGAGAGTAACCTCTCTCATTCTTAGAAACTCCGGGGACGGAGAATCCTCTCTCATTCTCATGCAGAGTCCAGGGAGAGAGAATCCTCACTCATTCTCACACACAGTAGGGAGAGGGAATCTTCTCTCATTCTCACACACTCCAGGAAGAGAGGGTCCTCTCTATTTCTCATACACTCCAGGGAGTGAGAATCCTCTCTCATTCTCACACACTCCAGGGAGAGAGAATCTTCTCTCATTCTCACACACTCCAGGGAGAGAAAATCTTCTCTCATTCACACAGTCCAGGGAGAGAGAATCGTCTCTCCTTCTCATACACTCCAGGGAGTGAGAATTCTCTCTCATTCTCACACACTCCAGGGAGAGAGAATCCTCTGTCATTCTCACACACTGTAGGGAGAGGGAATCTTCTCTCATCCTCAGACACTCCAGGGAGAGAGAATCCTCACTCGTTCTCACACACTGTAGGGAGAGGGAATATTCTCTCATTCTCACACACTCCAGGAAGAAAGAATCCTCTCTCACTTGCACATTCCAGAGAGAGAGAATCCTCTCTCACTGACCCACTCCAGGGAGGGAGAATCCTCTCTCATTCTCACACACTCCAAGGAGGGAGAATCCTCTCTCATTCTCAATCATACTCCAGGGAGAGAGTAACCTCTCTCATTCTTAGACACTCCAGGGAGGGAGAATTTTCTCTCATTCTCACACTCTCCTGCAAGAGGGAAACTTCTCTGCTTCTCACTCAGTCCAGGGAGAGAGAATCCTCTCTTACTCACACTCAAGGGAGATAGAATCCTCTCTCAACCTCAGACACTCCAGGGAGAGAGAATCCTCTCTCATTCTCACACACTGTTGGGAGAGGGAATATTCACCCATTGTCACACACTCCAGGGAGAGAGAATCCTCTCTCACTCATACTCCAGGGAGAGAGTAACCTCTCTCATTCTCACAAACACCAGGGAGAGAGAATCCTCTCTCATTCTCAGGCACCCTCCGGGGCGAGAGAATAGTCTCTCATTCTCACAAACTCCAGAGAGAGAGAAGCTTGTCTCAATCTCCCACACTCCAGGGAGAGAGAATCCTCTCTCACTCAAACACTCCAGGGAGAGAGAAGCCTCTCTCACTCATACTCCAGGGAGAGAGTAAACTCTCTCATTCTCACACACTCCAGGGAGAGAGAATCCTCTCTCATTCTCACACACTCCAGGGAGACAGAATCTTTTCTCATTTTCACACACTCGAGGAAGTGAGGGTCCTGTCGCATTCTCACACACTCCAGGGAGAGAGAATCCTCTCTCACTCTCACACACCCCAGGAAAAGAGAATCCTCTCTCACTCAAACAATCCAGGGGGTGAGAATCGTCTCTCATTCTCACACACTCCTGGGAGAGAGAATCTTCTCTCATTCTCAAAGTGTCCAGGCAGAGAGAATCCTCTGTCATTCTCTCACACTCCAGGGAGAGAGAATCCTCTCATTCTCACACAGTCCAGGGAGAGATAATCCTCTCTCATTCTCACACACTTCAGGGAGAGAGAATCTTCTCTCACTCACACAGTCCAGGGAGAGAGAATCCTCACATATTCTCACACACTCCAGGGAGAGAGAATCCTCACTCATTCCATGATACTCCAGGGAGAGACAATTTTCTCTCATTCTCACACACTCCAGGAAGAGGGAAACTTCTCTCCTTCTCACTCAGTCCAGGGAGAGAGAATCCTCTCTTACTCACACTCCAGGGAGATAGAATCCTCTCTCATCCTCAGACACGCCAGGGAGAGAGAATCCTCGCTCATTCTCACACACTGTAGGGAGAGGGAATATTCTCTCATTCTCACACACTCCAGGGAGAGAGAATCGTCTCTCATTCTCACACACTGTTGGGAGATGGAATATTCACTCATTGTCACACACTCCAGGGAGAGAGTAACCTCTCGCATTCTCACACACACCAGGGAGAGAGAATCCTCTCTCATTCTCACGCACACTCCGGTGAGAGAGAATCCTCTCTCATTCTCACACACACCAGGGAGAAAGAATACTCTCTCACTTTCACACTCCAGAGAGAGTGAATCCTCTCTCACTTACCCACTCCAGGGAGAGAGAATCCTCTCTCATTCTCACACACTCCAAGGAGGGAGAATCCTCTCTCATTCTCAATCATACTCCAGGGAGAGAGTAACCTCTCTCATTCTTAGACACTCCAGGGAGGGAGAATCCTCTCTCATTCTCACGCACACTCCAGGTAGAGACACTCCTCTCTCATTCTCACACACTGTAGGGAGAGGGAATCTTCTCTCATTCTCGCACACACCAGGGAGAGAGAAACCTCTCTCATTCTCACACACACTCCCGGGAGAGAGAATCCTCTCTCATTCTCACACACTGTAGGGAGAGGGAATCTTCTCTCATTCTCGCACACACCAGGGAGAGAGAAACCTCTCTCATTCTCACGCCCAGTCCCGGGAGAGAGAATCCTCTCTCATTCTCACACACTGTAGGGAGAGGGAATCTTCTCTCATTCTCACACACACCAGGGAGAGAGAATCCTCTCTCATTCTCATGCACACTCCAGGGAGAGAGAATCCTCTCTCATTCTCACACACTCCAGGGAGAAAGAATCCTCTCTCACTTACACATTCCATAGAGAGAGAATCCTCTCTCACTGACCCACTCCAGGGAGGGAGAATCCTCTCTCATTCTCACACACTCCAAGGAGGGAGAATCCTCTCTCATTCTCAATCATACTCCAGGGAGAGAGTAACCTCTCTCATTCTTAGACACTCCAGGGACGGAGAATTCTCTCTCATTCTCACGCACACTCCAGGGAGAGAGACTCCTCTCTCATTCTCACACACTGTAGGGAGAGGGAATCTTCTCTCATTCTCACACACCCCAGGAAAAGAGAATCCTCTCTCACTCAAACAATCCAGGGAGAGAGAATCTTCTCTCATTCTCACACACTCCAGAGAGAGAGAATCTTCTCTCATTCTCAAAGAGTCCAGGCAGAGAGAATCCTCTGTTATTCAATCACACTCCAGGGAGAGAGAATCCTCCCTCATTCTCACACACTGTTGGGAGTGGGAATATTCAATCATTGTCACACACTCCAGGGAGAGAGAATTTTCTCTCATTTTCACACACTCCAGGAAGAGGGAAACTTCTCTCCTTCTCACTCAGTCCAGGGAGAGAGAATCCTCTCTTACTCACACTCCAGGGAGATAGAATCCTCTCTCATCCTCAGACACGCCAGGGAGAGAGAATCCTCGCTCATTCTCACACACTGTAGGGAGAGGGAATATTCTCTCATTCTCACACACTCCAGGGAGAGAGAATCGTCTCTCATTCTCACACACTGTTGGGAGATGGAATATTCACTCATTGTCACACACTCCAGGGAGAGAGTAACCTCTCGCATTCTCACACACACCAGGGAGAGAGAATCCTCTCTCATTCTCACGCACACTCCGGTGAGAGAGAATCCTCTCTCATTCTCACACACACCAGGGAGAAAGAATACTCTCTCACTTTCACACTCCAGAGAGAGAGAATCCTCTCTCACTTACCCACTCCAGGGAGAGAGAATCCTCTCTCATTCTCACACACTCCAAGGAGGGAGAATCCTCTCTCATTCTCAATCATACTCCAGGGAGAGAGTAACCTCTCTCATTCTTAGACACTCCAGGGAGGGAGAATCCTCTCTCATTCTCACGCACACTCCAGGTAGAGACACTCCTCTCTCATTCTCACACACTGTAGGGAGAGGGAATCTTCTCTCATTCTCGCACACACCAGGGAGAGAGAAACCTCTCTCATTCTCACACACACTCCCGGGAGAGAGAATCCTCTCTCATTCTCACACACTGTAGGGAGAGGGAATCTTCTCTCATTCTCGCACACACCAGGGAGAGAGAAACCTCTCTCATTCTTACGCCCAGTCCCGGGAGAGAGAATCCTCTCTCATTCTCACACACTGTAGGGAGAGGGAATCTTCTCTCATTCTCACACACACCAGGGAGAGAGAATCCTCTCTCATTCTCATGCACACTCCAGGGAGAGAGAATCCTCTCTCATTCTCACACACTCCAGGGAGAAAGAATCCTCTCTCACTTACACATTCCATAGAGAGAGAATCCTCTCTCACTGACCCACTCCAGGGAGGGAGAATCCTCTCTCATTCTCACACACTCCAAGGAGGGAGAATCCTCTCTCATTCTCAATCATACTCCAGGGAGAGAGTAACCTCTCTCATTCTTAGACACTCCAGGGACGGAGAATTCTCTCTCATTCTCACGCACACTCCAGGGAGAGAGACTCCTCTCTCATTCTCACACACTGTAGGGAGAGGGAATCTTCTCTCATTCTCACACACCCCAGGAAAAGAGAATCCTCTCTCACTCAAACAATCCAGGCAGAGAGTAACCTCTCTCATTCTCACACACTCCAGGGAGAAAGAATCTTTTCTCATTTTCACACACTCCAGGAAGAGAGGGTCCTGTCTCAATCTCACACACTCCAGGGAGAGAGAATCCTTTCTCACTCTCACACACCCCAGGAAAAGAGAATCCTCTCTCTCTCAAACAATCCTGGGAGAGAGAATCTTCTCTCATTCTCAAACACTCCAGGGAGAGTGAATCTTCTCTCATTTTCAAAGAGTCCAGGAAGAGGGAATCCTCTGTCATTCTCTCACACTGCAGGGAGAGAGAATCCTCTCATTCTCACACAGTCCAGGGAGCGAGAATCCTCTCTCATTCTCACACACTCCAAGGAGCGAGAATCCTCTATCGTTCTCACACATTCCAGGGAGCGAGAATCCTCTTTCATTCCCAGACACTCCAGGGAGCGAGAATCCTCTCTCATTCTCACACACTCCAGGAAGTGGGAATCCTCTCTCATTCTCACACACTTCAGGGAAAGAGAATCTTCTCTCACTCACACAGTCCAGGGAGAGAGAATCCTCACTCATTCTCACACACTCCAGGGAGAGAGAGTCCTCACTCATTCTAAGATACTCCAGGGAGAGAGAATTTTCTCTCATTTTCACACACTCCAGGAAGAGGGAAACTTCTCTCCTTCTCACTCAGTCCAGGGAGAGAGAATCCTCTCTTACTCACACTCCAGGGAGATAGAATCCTCTCTCATGCTCAGACACTCCAGAGAGAGAGAATCCTCGCTCATTCTCACACACTGTAGGGAGAGGCAATATTCTCTCATTCTCTCTCACTCCAGGGAGAGAGAATCCTCTCTCATTCTCACACACTGTTGGGAGAGGGAATATTCACTCATTGTCACACACTCCAGGGAGAGAGAATCCTCTCTCACTCATACTCCAGGGAGAGAGTAACCTCTCTCATTCTCACACACACCAGGGAGAGAGAATCCTCTCTCATTCTCACACTCTCCAGGGAGAGAGAAGCTTGTCTCATTCTCCCACACTCCTGGGAGAGAGAATCCTCTCTCACTCAAACACTCCAGGGAGAGAGCAGCCTCTCTCACTCATACTCCAGGGAGAGAGTTACCTCTCTCATTCTCACACACTCCAGGGAGAGAGAGTCCTCTCTCATTCTCACACACTCCAGGGAGAAAGAATCTTTTCTCATTTTCACACACTCCAGGAAGAGAGGGTCCTGTCTCATTCTCACACACTCCAGGGAGAGAGAATCCTCTCTCACTCTCACACACCCCAGGAAAAGGGAATCCTCTATCACTCAAACAATCCAGGGAGAGAGAATCTTCTCTCATTCTCACACACTCCAGGGAGAGTGAATCTTCTCTCATTCTCAAAGTGTCCAGGCAGAGAGAATCCTCTGTCATTCTCTCACACTCCAGGGAGAGAGAATCCTCTCATTCTCACACAGTCCAGGGAGAGAGAATCCTCTCTCATTCTCACCACTTCAAGGAGCGAGAATCCTGTATCTTTCTCACACATTCCAGGGAGCGAGAATCCTCTTTCATTCCCACAGACTCCAGGGAGCGAGAATCCTCTCTCATTCTCACACACTCCAGGGAGAGGGAATCCTCTCTCATTCTCACACACTTCAGGGAGAGAGAATCTTCTCTCACTCACACACTCCAGGGAGAGAGAATCCTCACTCATTCTCACACACTCCAGGGAGAGAGAATCCTCACTCATTCTAAGATACTCCAGGGAGAGAGAATTTTCTCTCATTCTCACACACTCCAGGAAGAGGGAAACTTCTCTCCTTCTCACTCAGTCCAGGGAGAGAGAGAATCCTCTCTTACTCACACTCCAGGGAGATAGAATCCTCTCTCATCCTCAGACACTCCAGGGCGAGAGAATCCTCGCTCATTCTCACACACTGTAGAGAGAGGGAATATTCTCTCATTCTCACACACTCCAGGGAGAGAGAATCCTCTCTCATTCTCACACACTCCAAGGAGGGAGAATCCTCTCTCATTCTTAATCATACTCCAGGGAGAGAGTAACCTCTCTCATTCTCACACACTCCAGGGAGGGAGAATCCTCTCTCATTCTCACGCACACTCCAGGGAGAGACACGCCTCTCTCATTCTCACACACTGTAGGGAGAGGGAATCTTCTCTCATTCTCACACACACCAGGGAGAGAGAATCCTCTCTCATTCTCACGCACACTCCAGGGAGAAAGAATCCTCTCTCATTCTCACACACTCAAGGGAGAGAGAATCCATTCTCACTTACACACTCCAGAGAGAGAGAATCCTCTGTCACTTACCCACTCCAGGGAGAGAGAATCCTCTCTCATTCTCACGCACACTCCAGGGAGAGAGAATCCTCTCTCATTCTCACACACTCCAAGGAGGGAGAATCCTCTCTCATTCTCAATCATACTCCAGGGAGAGAGTAACCTCTCTCATTCTTAGACACTCCAGGGAGGGAGAATTCTCTCATTCTCACGCACACTACCGGGATAGAGACTCCTCTCTCATTCTCACACACTGTAGGGAGAGGGAATCTTCTCTCATTCTCACACACTCCAGGGAGAGAGAATCCTCTCTCACTCAAGCACTCCAGGGAGAGAGAAGCCTCTCTCACTCATACTCCAGAGAGAGAGTAACCTCTCTCATTCTCACACACTCCAGGGAGGGAGAATTCTCTCTCATTCTCACGCACACTCCAGGGAGAGAGACTCCTCTCTCATTCTCACACACTTTATGGAGAGGGAATCTTCTCTCATTCTCACACACTCCACGGAGAAGGATTCTTTTCTCATTCTCACACACTCCAGGAAGAGAGGGTCCTATCTCATTCTCACACATTCCAGGGAGAGAGAATCTTGTCTCCTTCTCCCACACTCCAGGGAGAGAGAATCCTCTCTCACTCAAACACTCCAGGGAGAGAGAAGCCTCTCTTACTCATACTCCAGGGAGAGAGAGTCCTCTCTCATTCTCACACACTCCAAGGAGGGAGAATCCTCTCTCATTCTCAATCATAGTCCAGGGAGAGAGTAACCTCTCTCATTCTTAGACACTCCAGGGAGGGAGAATTCTCTCTCATTCTCACGCACACTCCAGGGAGAGAGACTCCTCTCTCATTTTCACACACTGTAGGGAGAGGGAATCTTCTCTCATTCTCACACACTCCAGGGAGAAAGAATCTTTTCTCATTCTCACACACTCCAGGGAGAGAGAATCCTCTCTCATTCTCACGCACACTCCGGTGAGAGAGAATCCTCTCTCATTCTCACACACACCAGGGAGAAAGAATACTCTCTCACTTTCACACTCCAGAGAGAGAGAATCCTCTCTCACTTACCCACTCCAGGGAGAGAGAATCCTCTCTCATTCTCACACACTCCAAGGAGGGAGAATCCTCTCTCATTCTCAATCATACTCCAGGGAGAGAGTAACCTCTCTCATTCTTAGACACTCCAGGGAGGGAGAATCCTCTCTCATTCTCACGCACACTCCAGGTAGAGACACTCCTCTCTCATTCTCACACACTGTAGGGAGAGGGAATCTTCTCTCATTCTCGCACACACCAGGGAGAGAGAAACCTCTCTCATTCTCACACACACCCCCGGGAGAGAGAATCCTCTCTCATTCTCACACACTGTAGGGAGAGGGAATCTTCTCTCATTCTCACACACACCAGGGAGAGAGAAACCTCTCTCATTCTCACGCCCAGTCCCGGGAGAGAGAATCCTCTCTCATTCTCACACACTGTAGGGAGAGGGAATCTTCTCTCATTCTCACACACACCAGGGAGAGAGAATCCTCTCTCATTCTCATGCACACTCCAGGGAGAGAGAATCCTCTCTCATTCTCACACACTCCAGGGAGAAAGAATCCTCTCTCACTTACACATTCCATAGAGAGAGAATCCTCTCTCACTGACCCACTCCAGGGAGGGAGAATCCTCTCTCATTCTCACACACTCCAAGGAGGGAGAATCCTCTCTCATTCTCAATCATACTCCAGGGAGAGAGTAACCTCTCTCATTCTTAGACACTCCAGGGACGGAGAATTCTCTCTCATTCTCACGCTCACTCCAGGGAGAGAGACTCCTCTCTCATTCTCACACACTGTAGGGAGAGGGAATCTTCTCTCATTCTCACACACCCCAGGAAAAGAGAATCCTCTCTCACTCAAACAATCCAGGCAGAGAGTAACCTCTCTCATTCTCACACACTCCAGGGAGAAAGAATCTTTTCTCATTTTCACACACTCCAGGAAGAGAGGGTCCTGTCTCAATCTCACACACTCCAGGGAGAGAGAATCCTTTCTCACTCTCACACACCCCAGGAAAAGAGAATCCTCTCTCTCTCAAACAATCCTGGGAGAGAGAATCTTCTCTCATTCTCACACACTCCAGGGAGAGTGAATCTTCTCTCATTTTCAAAGAGTCCAGGAAGAGGGAATCCTCTGTCATTCTCTCACACTGCAGGGAGAGAGAATCCTCTCATTCTCACACAGTCCAGGGAGCGAGAATCCTCTCTCATTCTCACACACTCCAAGGAGCGAGAATCCTCTATCGTTCTCACACATTCCAGGGAGCGAGAATCCTCTTTCATTCCCAGACACTCCAGGGAGCGAGAATCCTCTCTCATTCTCACACACTCCAGGAAGAGGGAATCCTCTCTCATTCTCACACACTTCAGGGAGAGAGAATCTTCTCTCACTCACACAGTCCAGGGAGAGAGAATCCTCACTCATTCTCACACACTCCAGGGAGAGAGAATCCTCACTCATTCTAAGATACTCCAGGGAGAGAGAATTTTCTCTCATTCTCACACACTCCAGGAAGAGGGAAACTTCTCTCCTTCTCACTCAATCCAGGGAGAGAGAGAATCCTCTCTTACTCACACTCCAGGGAGATAGAATCCTCTCTCATCCTCAGACACTCCAGGGAGAGAGAATCCTCGCTCATTCTCACACACTGTAGAGAGAGGGAATATTCTCTCATTCTCACACACTCCAGGGAGAGAGAATCCTCTCTCATTCTCACACACTCCAAGGAGGGAGAATCCTCTCTCATTCTTAATCATACTCCAGGGAGAGAGTAACCTCTCTCATTCTCACACACTCCAGGGAGGGAGAATCCTCTCTCATTCTCACGCACACTCCAGGGAGAGACACGCCTCTCTCATTCTCACACACTGTAGGGAGAGGGAATCTTCTCTCATTCTCACACACACCAGGGAGAGAGAATCCTCTCTCATTCTCACGCACACTCCAGGGAGAACGAATCCTCTCTCATTCTCACACACTCAAGGGAGAGAGAATCCATTCTCACTTACACACTCCAGAGAGAGAGAATCCTCTGTCACTTACCCACTCCAGGGAGAGAGAATCCTCTCTCATTCTCACGTACACTCCAGGGAGAGAGAATCCTCTCTCATTCTCACACACTCCAAGGAGGGAGAATCCTCTCTCATTCTCAATCATACTCCAGGGAGAGAGTAACCTCTCTCATTCTTAGACACTCCAGGGAGGGAGAATTCTCTCTCATTCTCACGCACACTACCGGGAGAGAGACTCCTCTCTCATTCTCACACACTGTAGGGAGAGGGAATCTTCTCTCATTCTCACACACTCCAGGGAGAGAGAATCCTCTCTCACTCAAGCACTCCAGGGAGAGAGAAGCCTCTCTCACTCATACTCCAGAGAGAGAGTAACCTCTCTCATTCTCACACACTCCAGGGAGGGAGAATTCTCTTTCATTCTCACGCACACTCCAGGGAGCGAGACTCCTCTCTCATTCTCACACACTTTATGGAGAGGGAATCTTCTCTCATTCTCACACACTCCACGGAGAAAGATTCTTTTCTCATTCTCACACACTCCAGGAAGAGAGGGTCCTCTCTCATTCTCACACACTCCAGGGAGAGAGAATCTTGTCTCCTTCTCCCACACTCCAGGGAGAGAGAATCCTCTCTCACTCAAACACTCCAGGGAGAGAGAAGCCTCTCTTACTCATACTCCAGGGAGAGAGAGTCCTCTCTCATTCTCACACACTCCAAGGAGGGAGAATCCTCTCTCATTCTCAATCATAGTCCAGGGAGAGAGTAACCTCTCTCATTCTTAGACACTCCAGGGAGGGAGAATTCTCTCTCATTCTCACGCACACTCCAGGGAGAGAGACTCCTCTCTCATTTTCACACACTGTAGGGAGAGGGAATCTTCTCTCATTCTCACACACTCCAGGGAGAAAGAATCTTTTCTCATTCTCACACACTCCAGGGAGAGAGAATCCTCTCTCATTCTCACGCACACTCCGGTGAGAGAGAATCCTCTCTCATTCTCACACACACCAGGGAGAAAGAATACTCTCTCACTTTCATACTCCAGAGAGACAGAATCCTCTATCACTTACCCACTCCAGGGAGAGAGAATCCTCTCTCATTCTCACACACTCCAAGGAGGGAGAATCCTCTCTCATTCTCAATCATACTCCAGGGAGAGAGTAACCTCTCTCATTCTTAGACACTCCAGGGAGGGAGAATCCTCTCTCATTCTCACGCACACTCCAGGTAGAGACACTCCTCTCTCATTCTCACACACTGTAGGGAGAGGGAATCTTCTCTCATTCTCGCACACACCAGGGAGAGAGAAACCTCTCTCATTCTCACACACACTCCCGGGAGAGAGAATCCTCTCTCATTCTCACACACTGTAGGGAGAGGGAATCTTCTCTCATTCTCACACACACCAGGGAGAGAGAATCCTCTCTCATTCTCATGCACACTCCACGGAGAGAGAATCCTCTCTCATTCTCACACACTCCAGGGAGAAAGAATCCTCTCTCACTTACACATTCCATAGAGAGAGAATCCTCTCTCACTGACCCACTCCAGGGAGGGAGAATCCTCTCTCATTCTCACACACTCCAAGGAGGGAGAATCCTCTCTCATTCTCAATCATACTACAGGGAGAGAGTAACCTCTCTCATTCTTAGACACTCCAGGGACGGAGAATTCTCTCTCATTCTCACGCACACTCCAGGGAGAGAGACTCCTCTCTCATTCTCACACACTGTAGGGAGAGGGAATCTTCTCTCACTCTCACACACCCCAGGAAAAGAGAATCCTCTCTCACTCAAACAATCCAGGGAGAGAGAATCTTCTCTCATTCTCACACACTCCAGGAATGGAGGGTCTTCTCGCATTCTCACACACTCCAGGGAGAGAGAAGCTTGTCTCATTCTCCCACACTCCAGGGAGAGAGAAGCCTCTCTCACTCATACGCCAGGCAGAGAGTAACCTCTCTCATTCTCACACACTCCAGGGAGAAAGAATCTTTTCTCATTTTCACACACTCCAGGAAGAGAGGGTCCTGTCTCAATCTCACACACTCCAGGGAGAGAGAATCCTTTCTCACTCTCACACACCCCAGGAAAAGAGAATCCTCTCTCTCTCAAACAATCCTGGGAGAGAGAATCTTCTCTCATTCTCACACACTCCAGGGAGAGTGAATCTTCTCTCATTTTCAAAGAGTCCAGGAAGAGGGAATCCTCTGTCATTCTCTCACACTGCAGGGAGAGAGAATCCTCTCATTCTCACACAGTCCAGGGAGCGAGAATCCTCTCTCATTCTCACACACTCCAAGGAGCGAGAATCCTCTATCGTTCTCACACATTCCAGGGAGCGAGAATCCTCTTTCATTCCCAGACACTCCAGGGAGCGAGAATCCTCTCTCATTCTCACACACTCCAGGGAAAGAGAATCTTCTCTCACTCACACAGTCCAGGGAGAGAGAATCCTCACTCATTCTCACACACTCCAGGGAGAGAGAGTCCTCACTCATTCTAAGATACTCCAGGGAGAGAGAATTTTCTCTCATTTTCACACACTCCAGGAAGAGGGAAACTTCTCTCCTTCTCACTCAGTCCAGGGAGAGAGAATCCTCTCTTACTCACACTCCTGGGAGATAGAATCCTCT
This sequence comes from Carcharodon carcharias, assembly GCF_017639515.1. Classification (NCBI taxonomy): domain Eukaryota; kingdom Metazoa; phylum Chordata; class Chondrichthyes; order Lamniformes; family Lamnidae; genus Carcharodon; species Carcharodon carcharias. Next base: position 1,233,178 of record NC_054467.1, on the reverse strand, counting down.
CTCATCCTCAGACACTCCAGAGAGAGAGAATCCTCGCTCATTCTCACACACTGCAGGGAGAGGCAATATTCTCTCATTCTCTCTCACTCCAGGGAGAGAGAATGCTCTCTCATTCTCACACACTGTTGGGAGAGGGAATATTCACTCATTGTCACACACTCCAGGGAGAGAGAATCCTCTCTCACTCATACTCCAGGGAGAGAGTAACCTCTCTCATTCTCACACACACCAGGGAGAGAGAATCCTCTCTCATTCTCACACTCTCCAGGGAGAGAGAAGCTTGTCTCATTCTCCAACACTCCTGGGAGAGAGAATCCTCTCTCACTCAAACACTCCAGGGAGAGAGCAGCCTCTCTCACTCATACTCCAGGGAGAGATAACCTCTCTCATTCTCACAAACACCAGGGAGAGAGAATCCTCTCTCATTCTCAGGCACACTCCGGGGCGAGAGAATAGTCTCTCATTCTCACACACTCCAGAGAGAGAGAAGCTTGTCTCATTCTCCCACACTCCAGGGAGGGAGAATCCTCTCTCATTCTCACGCACACTCCAGGTAGAGACACTCCTCTCTCATTCTCACACACTGTAGGGAGAGGGAATCTTCTCTCATTCTCGCACACACCAGGGAGAGAGAAACCTCTCTCATTCTCACACACACCCCCGGGCGAGAGAATCCTCTCTCATTCTCACACACTGTAGGGAGAGGGAATCTTCTCTCATTCTCGCACACACCAGGGAGAGAGAAACCTCTCTCATTCTCACGCCCAGTCCCGGGAGAGAGAATCCTCTCTCATTCTCACACACTGTAGGGAGAGGGAATCTTCTCTCATTCTCACACACACCAGGGAGAGAGAATCCTCTCTCATTCTCATGCACACTCCAGGGAGAGAGAATCCTCTCTCATTCTCACACACTCCAGGGAGAAAGAATCCTCTCTCACTTACACATTCCATAGAGAGAGAATCCTCTCTCACTGACCCACTCCAGGGAGGGAGAATCCTCTCTCATTCTCACACACTCCAAGGAGGGAGAATCCTCTCTCATTCTCAATCATACTCCAGGGAGAGAGTAACCTCTCTCATTCTTAGACACTCCAGGGACGGAGAATTCTCTCTCATTCTCACGCACACTCCAGGGAGAGAGACTCCTCTCTCATTCTCACACACTGTAGGGAGAGGGAATCTTCTCTCACTCTCACACACCCCAGGAAAAGAGAATCCTCTCTCACTCAAACAATCCAGGGAGAGAGAATCTTCTCTCATTCTCACACACTCCAGGAATGGAGGGTCTTCTCGCATTCTCACACACTCCAGGGAGAGAGAAGCTTGTCTCATTCTCCCACACTCCAGGGAGAGAGAAGCCTCTCTCACTCATACGCCAGGCAGAGAGTAACCTCTCTCATTCTCACACACTCCAGGGAGAAAGAATCTTTTCTCATTTTCACACACTCCAGGAAGAGAGGGTCCTGTCTCAATCTCACACACTCCAGGGAGAGAGAATCCTTTCTCACTCTCACACACCCCAGGAAAAGAGAATCCTCTCTCTCTCAAACAATCCTGGGAGAAAGAATCTTCTCTCATTCTCACACACTCCAGGGAGAGTGAATCTTCTCTCATTTTCAAAGAGTCCAGGAAGAGGGAATCCTCTGTCATTCTCTCACACTGCAGGGAGAGAGAATCCTCTCATTCTCACACAGTCCAGGGAGAGAGAATCCTCTCTCATTCTCACACACTCCAAGGAGCGAGAATCCTCTATCGATCTCACACATTCCAGGGAGCGAGAATCCTCTTTCATTCCCAGACACTCCAGGGAGCGAGAATCCTCTCTCATTCTCACACACTCCAGGAAGAGGGAATCCTCTCTCATTCTCACACACTTCAGGGAGAGAGAATCTTCTCTCACTCACACAGTCCAGGGAGAGAGAATCCTCACTCATTCTCACACACTCCAGGGAGAGAGAATCCTCACTCATTCTAAGATACTCCAGGGAGAGAGAATTTTCTCTCATTCTCACACACTCCAAGAAGAGGGAAACTTCTCTCCTTCTCACTCAGTCCAGGGAGAGAGAGAATCCTCTCTTACTCACACTCCAGAGAGATAGAATCCTCTCTCATCCTCAGACACTCCAGGGAGAGAGAATCCTCGCTCATTCTCACACACTGTAGAGAGAGGGAATATTCTCTCATTCTCACACACTGCAGGGAGAGAGAATCCTCTCTCATTCTCACACACTCCAAGGAGGGAGAATCCTCTCTCATTCTTAATCATACTCCAGGGAGAGAGTAACCTCTCTCATTCTCACACACTCCAGGGAGGGAGAATCCTCTCTCATTCTCACGCACACTCCAGGGAGAGACACGCCTCTCTCATTCTCACACACTGTAGGGAGAGGGAATCTTCTCTCATTCTCACACACACCAGGGAGAGAGAATCCTCTCTCATTCTCACGCACACTCCAGGGAGAACGAATCCTCTCTCATTCTCACACACTCAAGGGAGAGAAAATCCTCTCTCACTTACACACGCCAGAGAGAGAGAATCCTCTGTCACTTACCCACTCCAGGGAGAGAGAATCCTCTCTCATTCTCACGCACACTCCAGGGAGAGAGAATCCTCTCTCATTCTCACACACTCCAAGGAGGGAGAATCCTCTCTCATTCTCAATCATACTCCAGGGAGAGAGTAACCTCTCTCATTCTTAGACACTCCAGGGAGGGAGAATTCTCTCTCATTCTCACGCACACTACCGGGAGAGAGACTCCTCTCTCATTCTCACACACTGTAGGGAGAGGGAATCTTCTCTCATTCTCACTCATTCCAGGGACAGAGAATCCTCTCTCACTCACACTCCAGGGAGAGAGAATCCTCTCTCATCCTTAGATACTCCAGGGAGAGAGAATCCTCACTCATTCTAAGATACTCCAGGGAGAGAGAATTTTCTCTCATTCTCACACACTCCAGGAAGAGGGAAACTTCTCTCCTTCTCACTCAGTCCAGGGAGAGAGAGAATCCTCTCTTACTCACACTCCAGGGAGATAGAATCCTCTCTCATCCTCAGACACTCCAGGGAGAGAGAATCCTCGCTCATTCTCACACACTGTAGAGAGAGGGAATATTCTCTCATTCTCACACACTCCAGGGAGAGAGAATCCTCTCTCATTCTCACACACTCCAAGGAGGGAGAATCCTCTCTCATTCTTAATCATACTCCAGGGAGAGAGTAACCTCTCTCATTCTCACACACTCCAGGGAGGAGAATCCTCTCTCATTCTCACGCACACTCCAGGGAGAGACACGCCTCTCTCATTCTCACACACTGTAGGGAGAGGGAATCTTCTCTCATTCTCACACACACCAGGGAGAGAGAATCCTCTCTCATTCTCACGCACACTCCAGGGAGAACGAATCCTCTCTCATTCTCACACACTCAAGGGAGAGAGAATCCATTCTCACTTACACACTCCAGAGAGAGAGAATCCTCTGTCACTTACCCACTCCAGGGAGAGAGAATCCTCTCTCATTCTCACGCACACTCCAGGGAGAGAGAATCCTCTCTCATTCTCACACACTCCAAGGAGGGAGAATCCTCTCTCATTCTCAATCATACTCCAGGGAGAGAGTAACCTCTCTCATTCTTAGACACTCCAGGGAGGGAGAATTCTCTCTCATTCTCACGCACACTACCGGGAGAGAGACTCCTCTCTCATTCTCACACACTGTAGGGAGAGGGAATCTTCTCTCATTCTCACTCATTCCAGGGACAGAGAATCCTCTCTCACTCACACTCCAGGGAGAGAGAATCCTCTCTCATCCTTAGATACTCCAGGGAGAGAGAATCCTCACTCATTCTAAGATACTCCAGGGAGAGAGAATTTTCTCTCATTCTCACACACTCCAGGAAGAGGGAAACTTCTCTCCTTCTCACTCAGTCCAGGGAGAGAGAGAATCCTCTCTTACTCACACTCCAGGGAGATAGAATCCTCTCTCATCCTCAGACACTCCAGGGAGAGAGAATCCTCGCTCATTCTCACACACTGTAGAGAGAGGGAATATTCTCTCATTCTCACACACTCCAGGGAGAGAGAATCCTCTCTCATTCTCACACACTCCAAGGAGGGAGAATCCTCTCTCATTCTTAATCATACTCCAGGGAGAGAGTAACCTCTCTCATTCTCACACACTCCAGGGAGGAGAATCCTCTCTCATTCTCACGCACACTCCAGGGAGAGACACGCCTCTCTCATTCTCACACACTGTAGGGAGAGGGAATCTTCTCTCATTCTCACACACACCAGGGAGAGAGAATCCTCTCTCATTCTCACGCACACTCCAGGGAGAACGAATCCTCTCTCATTCTCACACACTCAAGGGAGAGAGAATCCATTCTCACTTACACACTCCAGAGAGAGAGAATCCTCTGTCACTTACCCACTCCAGGGAGAGAGAATCCTCTCTCATTCTCACGCACACTCCAGGGAGAGAGAATCCTCTCTCATTCTCACACACTCCAAGGAGGGAGAATCCTCTCTCATTCTCAATCATACTCCAGGGAGAGAGTAACCTCTCTCATTCTTAGACACTCCAGGGAGGGAGAATTCTCTCTCATTCTCACGCACACTACCGGGAGAGAGACTCCTCTCTCATTCTCACACACTGTAGGGAGAGGGAATCTTCTCTCATTCTCACACACTCCAGGGAGAGAGAATCCTCTCTCACTCAAGCACTCCAGGGAGAGAGAAGCCTCTCTCACTCATACTCCAGAGAGAGAGTAACCTCTCTCATTCTCACACACTCCAGGGAGGGAGAATTCTCTCTCATTCTCACGCACACTCCAGGGAGAGAGACTCCTCTCTCATTCTCACACACTTTATGGAGAGGGAATCTTCTCTCATTCTCACACACTCCACGGAGAAGGATTCTTTTCTCATTCTCACACACTCCAGGAAGAGAGGGTCCTCTCTCATTCTCACACACTCCAGGGAGAGAGAATCTTGTCTCCTTCTCCCACACTCCAGGGAGAGAGAATCCTCTCTCACTCAAACACTCCAGGGAGAGAGAAGCCTCTCTTACTCATACTCCAGGGAGAGAGAGTCCTCTCTCATTCTCACACACTCCACGGAGAAAGATTCTTTTCTCATTCTCACACACTCCAGGAAGAGAGGGTCCTCTCTCATTCTCACACACTCCAGGGAGAGAGAATCTTGTCTCCTTCTCCCACACTCCAGGGAGAGAGAATCCTCTCTCACTCAAACACTCCAGGGAGAGAGAAGCCTCTCTTACTCATACTCCAGGGAGAGAGAGTCCTCTCTCATTCTCACACACTCCAAGGAGGGAGAATCCTCTCTCATTCTCAATCATAGTCCAGGGAGAGAGTAACCTCTCTCATTCTTAGACACTCCAGGGAGGGAGAATTCTCTCTCATTCTCACGCACACTCCAGGGAGAGAGACTCCTCTCTCATTTTCACACACTGTAGGGAGAGGGAATCTTCTCTCATTCTCACACACTCCAGGGAGAAAGAATCTTTTCTCATTCTCACACACTCCAGGGAGAGAGAATCCTCTCTCATTCTCACGCACACTCCAGTGAGAGAGAATCCTCTCTCATTCTCACACACACCAGGGAGAAAGAATACTCTCTCACTTTCACACTCCAGAGAGAGAGAATCCTCTCTCACTTACCCACTCCAGGGAGAGAGAATCCTCTCTCATTCTCACACACTCCAAGGAGGGAGAATCCTCTCTCATTCTCAATCATACTCCAGGGAGAGAGTAACCTCTCTCATTCTTAGACACTCCAGGGAGGGAGAATCCTCTCTCATTCTCACGCACACTCCAGGTAGAGACACTCCTCTCTCATTCTCACACACTGTAGGGAGAGGGAATCTTCTCTCATTCTCGCACACACCAGGGAGAGAGAAACCTCTCTCATTCTCACACACACTCCCGGGAGAGAGAATCCTCTCATTCTCACACACTGTAGGGAGAGGGAATCTTCTCTCATTCTCACACACACCAGGGAGAGAGAATCCTCTCTCATTCTCATGCACACTCCACGGAGAGAGAATCCTCTCTCATTCTCACACACTCCAGGGAGAAAGAATCCTCTCTCACTTACACATTCCATAGAGAGAGAATCCTCTCTCACTGACCCACTCCAGGGAGGGAGAATCCTCTCTCATTCTCACACACTCCAAGGAGGGAGAATCCTCTCTCATTCTCAATCATACTCCAGGGAGAGAGTAACCTCTCTCATTCTTAGACACTCCAGGGACGGAGAATTCTCTCTCATTCTCACGCACACTCCAGGGAGAGAGACTCCTCTCTCATTTTCACACACTGTAGGGAGAGGGAATCTTCTCTCATTCTCACACACTCCAGGGAGAAAGAATCTTTTCTCATTCTCACACACTCCAGGGAGAGAGAATCCTCTCTCATTCTCACGCACACTCCGGTGAGAGAGAATCCTCTCTCATTCTCACACACACCAGGGAGAAAGAATACTCTCTCACTTTCATACTCCAGAGAGACAGAATCCTCTATCACTTACCCACTCCAGGGAGAGAGAATCCTCTCTCATTCTCACACACTCCAAGGAGGGAGAATCCTCTCTCATTCTCAATCATACTCCAGGGAGAGAGTAACCTCTCTCATTCTTAGACACTCCAGGGAGGGAGAATCCTCTCTCATTCTCACGCACACTCCAGGTAGAGACACTCCTCTCTCATTCTCACACACTGTAGGGAGAGGGAATCTTCTCTCATTCTCGCACACACCAGGGAGAGAGAAACCTCTCTCATTCTCACACACACTCCCGGGAGAGAGAATCCTCTCTCATTCTCACACACTGTAGGGAGAGGGAATCTTCTCTCATTCTCACACACACCAGGGAGAGAGAATCCTCTCTCATTCTCATGCACACTCCACGGAGAGAGAATCCTCTCTCATTCTCAGACACTCCAGGGAGAAAGAATCCTCTCTCACTTACACATTCCATAGAGAGAGAATCCTCTCTCACTGACCCACTCCAGGGAGGGAGAATCCTCTCTCATTCTCACACACTCCAAGGAGGGAGAATCCTCTCTCATTCTCAATCATACTACAGGGAGAGAGTAACCTCTCTCATTCTTAGACACTCCAGGGACGGAGAATTCTCTCTCATTCTCACGCACACTCCAGGGAGAGAGACTCCTCTCTCATTCTCACACACTGTAGGGAGAGGGAATCTTCTCTCATTCTCGCACACACCAGGGAGAGAGAAACCTCTCTCATTCTCACACACACTCCCGGGAGAGAGAATCCTCTCATTCTCACACACTGTAGGGAGAGGGAATCTTCTCTCATTCTCACACACACCAGGGAGAGAGAATCCTCTCTCATTCTCATGCACACTCCACGGAGAGAGAATCCTCTCTCATTCTCACACACTCCAGGGAGAAAGAATCCTCTCTCACTTACACATTCCATAGAGAGAGAATCCTCTCTCACTGACCCACTCCAGGGAGGGAGAATCCTCTCTCATTCTCACACACTCCAAGGAGGGAGAATCCTCTCTCATTCTCAATCATACTCCAGGGAGAGAGTAACCTCTCTCATTCTTAGACACTCCAGGGACGGAGAATTCTCTCTCATTCTCACGCACACTCCAGGGAGAGAGACTCCTCTCTCATTTTCACACACTGTAGGGAGAGGGAATCTTCTCTCATTCTCACACACTCCAGGGAGAAAGAATCTTTTCTCATTCTCACACACTCCAGGGAGAGAGAATCCTCTCTCATTCTCACGCACACTCCGGTGAGAGAGAATCCTCTCTCATTCTCACACACACCAGGGAGAAAGAATACTCTCTCACTTTCATACTCCAGAGAGACAGAATCCTCTATCACTTACCCACTCCAGGGAGAGAGAATCCTCTCTCATTCTCACACACTCCAAGGAGGGAGAATCCTCTCTCATTCTCAATCATACTCCAGGGAGAGAGTAACCTCTCTCATTCTTAGACACTCCAGGGAGGGAGAATCCTCTCTCATTCTCACGCACACTCCAGGTAGAGACACTCCTCTCTCATTCTCACACACTGTAGGGAGAGGGAATCTTCTCTCATTCTCGCACACACCAGGGAGAGAGAAACCTCTCTCATTCTCACACACACTCCCGGGAGAGAGAATCCTCTCATTCTCACACACTGTAGGGAGAGGGAATCTTCTCTCATTCTCACACACACCAGGGAGAGAGAATCCTCTCTCATTCTCATGCACACTCCACGGAGAGAGAATCCTCTCTCATTCTCACACACTCCAGGGAGAAAGAATCCTCTCTCACTTACACATTCCATAGAGAGAGAATCCTCTCTCACTGACCCACTCCAGGGAGGGAGAATCCTCTCTCATTCTCACACACTCCAAGGAGGGAGAATCCTCTCTCATTCTCAATCATACTCCAGGGAGAGAGTAACCTCTCTCATTCTTAGACACTCCAGGGACGGAGAATTCTCTCTCATTCTCACGCACACTCCAGGGAGAGAGACTCCTCTCTCATTTTCACACACTGTAGGGAGAGGGAATCTTCTCTCATTCTCACACACTCCAGGAGAAAGAATCTTTTCTCATTCTCACACACTCCAGGGAGAGAGAATCCTCTCTCATTCTCACGCACAGTCCGGTGAGAGAGAATCCTCTCTCATTCTCACACACACCAGGGAGAAAGAATACTCTCTCACTTTCATACTCCAGAGAGACAGAATCCTCTATCACTTACCCACTCCAGGGAGAGAGAATCCTCTCTCATTCTCACACACTCCAAGGAGGGAGAATCCTCTCTCATTCTCAATCATACTCCAGGGAGAGAGTAACCTCTCTCATTCTTAGACACTCCAGGGAGGGAGAATCCTCTCTCATTCTCACGCACACTCCAGGTAGAGACACTCCTCTCTCATTCTCACACACTGTAGGGAGAGGGAATCTTCTCTCATTCTCGCACACACCAGGGAGAGAGAAACCTCTCTCATTCTCACACACACTCCCGGGAGAGAGAATCCTCTCTCATTCTCACACACTGTAGGGAGAGGGAATCTTCTCTCATTCTCACACACACCAGGGAGAGAGAATCCTCTCTCATTCTCATGCACACTCCACGGAGAGAGAATCCTCTCTCATTCTCAGACACTCCAGGGAGAAAGAATCCTCTCTCACTTACACATTCCATAGAGAGAGAATCCTCTCTCACTGACCCACTCCAGGGAGGGAGAATCCTCTCTCATTCTCACACACTCCAAGGAGGGAGAATCCTCTCTCATTCTCAATCATACTACAGGGAGAGAGTAACCTCTCTCATTCTTAGACACTCCAGGGACGGAGAATTCTCTCTCATTCTCACGCACACTCCAGGGAGAGAGACTCCTCTCTCATTCTCACACACTGTAGGGAGAGGGAATCTTCTCTCACTCTCACACACCCCAGGAAAAGAGAATCCTCTCTCACTCAAACAATCCAGGGAGAGAGAATCTTCTCTCATTCTCACACACTCCAGGAATGGAGGGTCTTCTCGCATTCTCACACACTCCAGGGAGAGAGAAGCTTGTCTCATTCTCCCACACTCCAGGGAGAGAGAAGCCTCTCTCACTCATACGCCAGGCAGAGAGTAACCTCTCTCATTCTCACACACTCCAGGGAGAAAGAATCTTTTCTCATTTTCACACACTCCAGGAAGAGAGGGTCCTGTCTCAATCTCACACACTCCAGGGAGAGAGAATCCTTTCTCACTCTCACACACCCCAGGAAAAGAGAATCCTCTCTCTCTCAAACAATCCTGGGAGAGAGAATCTTCTCTCATTCTCACACACTCCAGGGAGAGTGAATCTTCTCTCATTTTCAAAGAGTCCAGGAAGAGGGAATCCTCTGTCATTCTCTCACACTGCAGGGAGAGAGAATCCTCTCATTCTCACACAGTCCAGGGAGCGAGAATCCTCTCTCATTCTCACACACTCCAAGGAGCGAGAATCCTCTATCGTTCTCACTCATTCCAGGGAGCGAGAATCCTCTTTCATTCCCAGACACTCCAGGGAGCGAGAATCCTCTCTCATTCTCACACACTCCAGGGAAAGAGAATCTTCTCTCACTCACACAGTCCAGGGAGAGAGAATCCTCACTCATTCTCACACACTCCAGGGAGAGAGAGTCCTCACTCATTCTAAGATACTCCAGGGAGAGAGAATTTTCTCTCATTTTCACACACTCCAGGAAGAGGGAAACTTCTCTCCTTCTCACTCAGTCCAGGGAGAGAGAATCCTCTCTTACTCACACTCCTGGGAGATAGAATCCTCTCTCATCCTCAGACACTCCAGAGAGAGAGAATCCTCGCTCATTCTCACACACTGCAGGGAGAGGCAATATTCTCTCATTCTCTCTCACTCCAGGGAGAGAGAATCCTCTCTCATTCTCACACACTGTTGGGAGAGGGAATATTCACTCATTGTCACACACTCCAGGGAGAGAGAATCCTCTCTCGCTCATACTCCAGGGAGAGAGTAACCTCTCTCATTCTCACACACACCAGGGAGAGAGAATCCTCTCTCATTCTCACACTCTCCAGGGAGAGAGAAGCTTGTCTCATTCTCCCACACTCCTGGGAGAGAGAATCCTCTCTCACTCAAACACTCCAGGGAGAGAGCAGCCTCTCTCACTCATACTCCAGGGAGAGAGTAACCTCTCTCATTCTCACAAACACCAGGGAGAGAGAATCCTCTCTCATTCTCAGGCACACTCCGGGGCGAGAGAATAGTCTCTCATTCTCACACACTCCAGAGAGAGAGAAGCTTGTCTCATTCTCCCACACTCCAGGGAGGGAGAATCCTCTCTCATTCTCACGCACACTCCAGGTAGAGACACTCCTCTCTCATTCTCACACACTGTAGGGAGAGGGAATCTTCTCTCATTCTCGCACACACCAGGGAGAGAGAAACCTCTCTCATTCTCACACAAACCCCCGGGAGAGAGAATCCTCTCTCATTCTCACACACTGTAGGGAGAGGGAATCTTCTCTCATTCTCGCACACACCAGGGAGAGAGAAACCTCTCTCATTCTCACGCCCAGTCCCGGGAGAGAGAATCCTCTCTCATTCTCACACACTGTAGGGAGAGGGAATCTTCTCTCATTCTCACACACACCAGGGAGAGAGAATCCTCTCTCATTCTCATGCACACTCCAGGGAGAGAGAATCCTCTCTCATTCTCACACACTCCAGGGAGAAAGAATCCTCTCTCACTTACACATTCCATAGAGAGAGAATCCTCTCTCACTGACCCACTCCAGGGAGGGAGAATCCTCTCTCATTCTCACACACTCCAAGGAGGGAGAATCCTCTCTCATTCTCAATCATACTCCAGGGAGAGAGTAACCTCTCTCATTCTTAGACACTCCAGGGACGGAGAATTCTCTCTCATTCTCACGCACACTCCAGGGAGAGAGACTCCTCTCTCATTCTCACACACTGTAGGGAGAGGGAATCTTCTCTCACTCTCACACACCCCAGGAAAAGAGAATCCTCTCTCACTCAAACAATCCAGGGAGAGAGAATCTTCTCTCATTCTCACACACTCCAGGAATGGAGGGTCTTCTCGCATTCTCACACACTCCAGGGAGAGAGAAGCTTGTCTCATTCTCCCACACTCCAGGGAGAGAGAAGTCTCTCTCACTCATACGCCAGGCAGAGAGTAACCTCTCTCATTCTCACACACTCCAGGGAGAAAGAATCTTTTCTCATTTTCACACACTCCAGGAAGAGAGGGTCCTGTCTCAATCTCACACACTCCAGGGAGAGAGAATCCTTTCTCACTCTCACACACCCCAGGAAAAGAGAATCCTCTCTCTCTCAAACAATCCTGGGAGAAAGAATCTTCTCTCATTCTCACACACTCCAGGGAGAGTGAATCTTCTCTCATTTTCAAAGAGTCCAGGAAGAGGGAATCCTCTGTCATTCTCTCACACTGCAGGGAGAGAGAATCCTCTCATTCTCACACAGTCCAGGGAGAGAGAATCCTCTCTCATTCTCACACACTCCAAGGAGCGAGAATCCTCTATCGATCTCACACATTCCAGGGAGCGAGAATCCTCTTTCATTCCCAGACACTCCAGGGAGCGAGAATCCTCTCTCATTCTCACACACTCCAGGAAGAGGGAATCCTCTCTCATTCTCACACACTTCAGGGAGAGAGAATCTTCTCTCACTCACACAGTCCAGGGAGAGAGAATCCTCACTCATTCTCACACACTCCAGGGAGAGAGAATCCTCACTCATTCTAAGATACTCCAGGGAGAGAGAATTTTCTCTCATTCTCACACACTCCAGGAAGAGGGAAACTTCTCTCCTTCTCACTCAGTCCAGGGAGAGAGAGAATCCTCTCTTACTCACACTCCAGAGAGATAGAATCCTCTCTCATCCTCAGACACTCCAGGGAGAGAGAATCCTCGCTCATTCTCACACACTGTAGAGAGAGGGAATATTCTCTCATTCTCACACACTGCAGGGAGAGAGAATCCTCTCTCATTCTCACACACTCCAAGGAGGGAGAATCCTCTCTCATTCTTAATCATACTCCAGGGAGAGAGTAACCTCTCTCATTCTCACACACTCCAGGGAGGGAGAATCCTCTCTCATTCTCACGCACACTCCAGGGAGAGACACGCCTCTCTCATTCTCACACACTGTAGGGAGAGGGAATCTTCTCTCATTCTCACACACACCAGGGAGAGAGAATCCTCTCTCATTCTCACGCACACTCCAGGGAGAACGAATCCTCTCTCATTCTCACACACTCAAGGGAGAGAAAATCCTCTCTCACTTACACACGCCAGAGAGAGAGAATCCTCTGTCACTTACCCACTCCAGGGAGAGAGAATCCTCTCTCATTCTCACGCACACTCCAGGGAGAGAGAATCCTCTCTCATTCTCACACACTCCAAGGAGGGAGAATCCTCTCTCATTCTCAATCATAGTCCAGGGAGAGAGTAACCTCTCTCATTCTTAGACACTCCAGGGAGGGAGAATCCTCTCTCATTCTCACGCACACTCCAGGTAGAGACACTCCTCTCTCATTCTCACACACTGTAGGGAGAGGGAATCTTCTCTCATTCTCGCACACACCAGGGAGAGAGAAACCTCTCTCATTCTCACACACACTCCCGGGAGAGAGAATCCTCTCATTCTCACACACTGTAGGGAGAGGGAATCTTCTCTCATTCTCACACACACCAGGGAGAGAGAATCCTCTCTCATTCTCATGCACACTCCACGGAGAGAGAATCCTCTCTCATTCTCAGACACTCCAGGGAGAAAGAATCCTCTCTCACTTACACATTCCATAGAGAGAGAATCCTCTCTCACTGACCCACTCCAGGGAGGGAGAATCCTCTCTCATTCTCACACACTCCAAGGAGGGAGAATCCTCTCTCATTCTCAATCATACTCCAGGGAGAGAGTAACCTCTCTCATTCTTAGACACTCCAGGGACGGAGAATTCTCTCTCATTCTCACGCACACTCCAGGGAGAGAGACTCCTCTCTCATTCTCACACACTGTAGGGAGAGGGAATCTTCTCTCACTCTCACACACCCCAGGAAAAGAGAATCCTCTCTCACTCAAACAATCCAGGGAGAGAGAATCTTCTCTCATTCTCACACACTCCAGGAATGGAGGGTCTTCTCGCATTCTCACACACTCCAGGGAGAGAGAAGCTTGTCTCATTCTCCCACACTCCAGGGAGAGAGAAGCCTCTCTCACTCATACGCCAGGCAGAGAGTAACCTCTCTCATTCTCACACACTCCAGGGAGAAAGAATCTTTTCTCATTTTCACACACTCCAGGAAGAGAGGGTCCTGTCTCAATCTCACACACTCCAGGGAGAGAGAATCCTTTCTCACTCTCACACACCCCAGGAAAAGAGAATCCTCTCTCTCTCAAACAATCCTGGGAGAGAGAATCTTCTCTCATTCTCACACACTCCAGGGAGAGTGAATCTTCTCTCATTTTCAAAGAGTCCAGGAAGAGGGAATCCTCTGTCATTCTCTCACACTGCAGGGAGAGAGAATCCTCTCATTCTCACACAGTCCAGGGAGCGAGAATCCTCTCTCATTCTCACACACTCCAAGGAGCGAGAATCCTCTATCGTTCTCACACATTCCAGGGAGCGAGAATCCTCTTTCATTCCCAGACACTCCAGGGAGCGAGAATCCTCTCTCATTCTCACACACTCCAGGAAGAGGGAATCCTCTCTCATTCTCACACACTTCAGGGAAAGAGAATCTTCTCTCACTCACACAGTCCAGGGAGAGAGAATCCTCACTCATTCTCACACACTCCAGGGAGAGAGAGTCCTCACTCATTCTAAGATACTCCAGGGAGAGAGAATTTTCTCTCATTTTCACACACTCCGGGAAGAGGGAAACTTCTCTCCTTCTCACTCAGTCCAGGGAGAGAGAATCCTCTCTTACTCACACTCCTGGGAGATAGAATCCTCTCTCATCCTCAGACACTCCAGAGAGAGAGAATCCTCGCTCATTCTCACACACACTCCAGGGAGAGAGAATCCTCTCTCATTCTCACACACTCCAAGGAGGGAGAATCCTCTCTCATTCTCAATCATACTCCAGGGAGAGAGTAACCTCTCTCATTCTTAGACACTCCAGGGAGGGAGAATTCTCTCTCATTCTCACGCACACTACCGGGAGAGAGACTCCTCTCTCATTCTCACACACTGTAGGGAGAGGGAATCTTCTCTCATTCTCACTCATTCCAGGGACAGAGAATCCTCTCTCACTCACACTCCAGGGAGAGAGAATCCTCTCTCATCCTTAGATACTCCAGGGAGAGAGAATCCTCACTCATTCTAAGATACTCCAGGGAGAGAGAATTTTCTCTCATTCTCACACACTCCAGGAAGAGGGAAACTTCTCTCCTTCTGACTCAGTCCAGGGAGAGAGAGAATCCTCTCTTACTCACACTCCAGGGAGATAGAATCCTCTCTCATCCTCAGACACTCCAGGCAGAGAGAATCCTCGCTCATTCTCACACACTGTAGAGAGAGGGAATATTCTCTCATTCTCACACACTCCAGGGAGAGAGAATCCTCTCTCATTCTCACACACTCCAAGGAGGGAGAATCCTCTCTCATTCTTAATCATACTCCAGGGAGAGAGTAACCTCTCTCATTCTCACACACTCCAGGGAGGGAGAATCCTCTCTCATTCTCACGCACACTCCAGGGAGAGACACGCCTCTCTCATTCTCACACACTGTAGGGAGAGGGAATCTTCTCTCATTCTCACACACACCAGGGAGAGAGAATCCTCTCTCATTCTCACGCACACTCCAGGGAGAACGAATCCTCTCTCATTCTCACACACTCAAGGGAGAGAGAATCCATTCTCACTTACACACTCCAGAGAGAGAGAATCCTCTGTCACTTACCCACTCCAGGGAGAGAGAATCCTCTCTCATTCTCACGCACACTCCAGGGAGAGAGAATCCTCTCTCATTCTCACACACTCCAAGGAGGGAGAATCCTCTCTCATTCTCAATCATACTCCAGGGAGAGAGTAACCTCTCTCATTCTTAGACACTCCAGGGAGGGAGAATTCTCTCTCATTCTCACGCACACTACCGGGAGAGAGACTCCTCTCTCATTCTCACACACTGTAGAGAGAGGGAATCTTCTCTCATTCTCACACACTCCAGGGAGAGAGAATCCTCTCTCACTCAAGCACTCCAGGGAGAGAGAAGCCTCTCTCACTCATACTCCAGAGAGAGAGTAACCTCTCTCATTCTCACACACTCCAGGGAGGGAGAATTCTCTCTCATTCTCACGCACACTCCAGGGAGAGAGACTCCTCTCTCATTCTCACACACTTTATGGAGAGGGAATCTTCTCTCATTCTCACACACTCCGCGGAGAAAGATTCTTTTCTCATTCTCACACACTCCAGGAAGAGAGGGTCCTCTCTCATTCTCACACACTCCAGGGAGAGAGAATCTTGTCTCCTTCTCCCACACTCCAGGGAGAGAGAATCCTCTCTCACTCAAACACTCCAGGGAGAGAGAAGCCTCTCTTACTCATACTCCAGGGAGAGAGAGTCCTCTCTCATTCTCACACACTCCACGGAGAAAGATTCTTTTCTCATTCTCACACACTCCAGGAAGAGAGGGTCCTCTCTCATTCTCACACACTCCAGGGAGAGAGAATCTTGTCTCCTTCTCCCACACTCCAGGGAGAGAGAATCCTCTCTCACTCAAACACTCCAGGGAGAGAGAAGCCTCTCTTACTCATACTCCAGGGAGAGAGAGTCCTCTCTCATTCTCACACACTCCAAGGAGGGAGAATCCTCTCTCATTCTCAATCATAGTCCAGGGAGAGAGTAACCTCTCTCATTCTTAGACACTCCAGGGAGGGAGAATTCTCTCTCATTCTCACGCACACTCCAGGGAGAGAGACTCCTCTCTCATTTTCACACACTGTAGGGAGAGGGAATCTTCTCTCATTCTCACACACTCCAGGGAGAAAGAATCTTTTCTCATTCTCACACACTCCAGGGAGAGAGAATCCTCTCTCATTCTCACGCACACTCCGGTGAGAGAGAATCCTCTCTCATTCTCACACACACCAGGGAGAAAGAATACTCTCTCACTTTCACACTCCAGAGAGAGAGAATCCTCTCTCACTTACCCACTCCAGGGAGAGAGAATCCTCTCTCATTCTCACACACTCCAAGGAGGGAGAATCCTCTCTCATTCTCAATCATACTCCAGGGAGAGAGTAACCTCTCTCATTCTTAGACACTCCAGGGAGGGAGAATCCTCTCTCATTCTCACGCACACTCCAGGTAGAGACACTCCTCTCTCATTCTCACACACTGTAGGGAGAGGGAATCTTCTCTCATTCTCGCACACACCAGGGAGAGAGAAACCTCTCTCATTCTCACACACACTCCCGGGAGAGAGAATCCTCTCTCATTCTCACACACTGTAGGGAGAGGGAATCTTCTCTCATTCTCACACACACCAGGGAGAGAGAATCCTCTCTCATTCTCATGCACACTCCAGGGAGAGAGAATCCTCTCTCATTCTCACACACTCCAGGGAGAAAGAATCCTCTCTCACTTACACATTCCATAGAGAGAGAATCCTCTCTCACTGACCCACTCCAGGGAGGGAGAATCCTCTCTCATTCTCACACACTCCAAGGAGGGAGAATCCTCTCTCATTCTCAATCATACTCCAGGGAGAGAGTAACCTCTCTCATTCTTAGACACTCCAGGGACGGAGAATTCTCTCTCATTCTCACGCACACTCCAGGGAGAGAGACTCCTCTCTCATTCTCACACACTGTAGGGAGAGGGAATCTTCTCTCACTCTCACACACCCCAGGAAAAGAGAATCCTCTCTCACTCAAACAATCCAGGGAGAGAGAATCTTCTCTCATTCTCACACACTCCAGGAATGGAGGGACTTCTCGCATTCTCACACACACCAGGGAGGAAGAATCCTCTCTCACTTACTCACTCCAGGGAGAGAGAATCCTCTCTCTTTCTCACACACTCCAAGAAGGGAGAATCCTCACTCATACTCCAGGGAGAGAGTAACCTCTCTCATTCTCACACACTCCAGGAGAGAGACTCGTCTCGAATGCTCACAAACGGCAGGAAGAGAGGGTCCACTCTCATTCTCACACACTCCAGGGAGAGAGAATCCTCTCTAATTCTCACTCACTCCAGGGAGAGAGAATCTTCTCTCATTCTCACACAATCCATGGAGAGAAAATCGTCTCTCATTCTCACACAGTCCAGGCAGAGAGAATACTCTCTCATTCTCACACACTCCAGGGAGTGAAAATCCTCTCTCATTCTCAGACACTCCAGGGAGAGAGAATCTTCTCTCATTCTCAGACACTCCAGGGAGAGAGAATCCTCTCTCATTCTCACACACTCCAGGGAGAGAGAATCCTCTCTCACTCACACACTCTGGGGAGCGAGAATCTTCTCTCATTCTCTCACACTCCAGGGAGAGAGAATCCTCTCTCACACACACTCCAGGGAGAGAGAATCCTCTCTCATTCTCAGACACTCCAGGGAGAAAGAATCTTCTCTCATTCTCACACACTCCAGGGAGAGAGAAGATTCTCTAATTCTCACACACTCCAGGAAGAGAGAATCCACTCTCAGTCAAACACTCCAGTGAGAGAGATTCTTCTCTCATTCTCACACATTCCAGGGAGAGAGAATCTTCTCTCATTCTCACAGATTCCAGGCAGAGAGAATCTTCTCTCATTCTCAGACACTCCAGGGAGAGAGAATCCTCTCTCATTCTCACACACTGTAGGGAGAGGGAATCTTCTCTCATTCTCACACACTGCAGGAAGAGAGAATACTCTCTCATTGACACACTCCAGAGAGAGAGAATCCTCTCTCACTTACACATTCCAGGGAGCGAGAATCCTTTCTCATTCTCACACACTC
Organism: Carcharodon carcharias; assembly: GCF_017639515.1. NCBI lineage: Eukaryota > Metazoa > Chordata > Chondrichthyes > Lamniformes > Lamnidae > Carcharodon > Carcharodon carcharias. The sequence continues at coordinate 1,214,676 of NC_054467.1, read as the reverse complement.
CAGGGAGAGAGAATCCTCTCTCGTTCTCACAGACTCCAGGAAGAGAGAATCCTCTCTCACTCAAACACTCCAGGGAGAGAGAATCTTCTCTCATTCTCAAAGCGTCCAGGCAGAGAGAATCCTCTGTCATTCTCTCACACTGCAGCGAGAGAGAATCCTCTCTCATTCTCACACACTCCAGAGAGAGAGAATGCTCTCTCATTCTCACACATTCCAGGGAGCGAGAATCCTCTATCGTTCTCACACACTCGAGGGAGCGAGAATCCTCTTTCATTCCCACACACTCCAGGGAGAGAGAATCATCTCTCATTCTCATACACTTCAGGGAGAGAGAATCCTCTCTCATTCTCACACACTCCAGGGAGAGAGAATCCTCACTCATTCTAAGATACTCCAGGGAGAGAGAATCTTCACTCATTCTCACACACTCCAGGGAGAGAGAATCTTCCCTCATTCTCAAAGAGTCCAGGCAGAGAGAATCCTCTGTCATTCTCTCACACTGCAGGGAGAGAGAATCCTCTCTCATTCTCACACACTCCAGGGAGCGAGAATCCTCTATCGTTCTCACACACTCGAGGGATCGAGAATCCTCTTTCATTCCCACACACTCCAGGGAGAGAGAATCATCTCTCATTCTCACACACTTCAGGGAGAGAGAATCCTCTCTCATTCTCAGATACTCCAGGGAGAGAGAATCCTCACTCATTCTCACACACTGAAGGGAGAGGGAATATTCTCTCATTCTCACACACTCCAGGAAGAGAGAATCCTCTCTCATTCTCACACACTGTTGGGAGAGGGAATATTCACTCATTCTCAAACACTCCAGGGAGGGAGAATCCTCTCTCATTCTCACGCACACTCCAGGGAGAGAGAATCCTCTCTCATTCTCACATTCTCCAGGGAGGAAGAATCCTCTCTCACTTACTCACTACAGGGAGTGAGAATCCTCTCTCTTTCTCACACACTCCAAGGAGGGAGAATTCTCACTCATACTCCAGGGAGAGAGTAACCTCTCTCATTCTCACACACTCCAGGAGAGAGAATCGTCTCGAATGCTCACAAACGGCAGGAAGAGAGGGTCCACTCTCATTCTCACACACTCCAGGGAGAGAGAATCCTCTCTAATTCTCACTCACTCCAGGGAGAGAGAATCTTCTCTCATTCTCACACAATCCATGGAGAGAAAATCTTCTCTCATTCTCACACAGTCCAGGCAGAGAGAATACTCTCTCATTCTCACACACTCCAGGGAGTGAAAATCCTCTCTCATTCTCAGACACTCCAGGGAGAGAGAATCTTCTCTCATTCTCAGACACTCCAGGGAGAGAGAATCCTCTCTCATTCTCACACACTCCAGGGAGAGAGAATCCTCTCTCACTCACACACTCTGGGGAGCGAGAATCTTCTCTCATTCTCTCACACTCCAGGGAGAGAGAATCCTCTCTCACACACACTCCAGGGAGAGAGAATCCTCTCTCATTCTCAGACACTCCAGGGAGAAAGAATCTTCTCTCATTCTCACACACTCCAGGGAGAGAGAAGATTCTCTAATTCTCACACACTCCAGGAAGAGAGAATCCACTCTCAGTCAAACACTCCAGTGAGAGAGATTCTTCTCTCATTCTCACACATTCCAGGGAGAGAGAATCTTCTCTCATTCTCACAGATTCCAGGCAGAGAGAATCTTCTCTCATTCTCAGACACTCCAGGGAGAGAGAATCCTCTCTCATTCTCACACACTGTAGGGAGAGGGAATCTTCTCTCATTCTCACACACTGCAGGAAGAGAGAATACTCTCTCATTGACACACTCCAGAGAGAGAGAATCCTCTCTCACTTACACATTCCAGGGAGCGAGAATCCTTTCTCATTCTCACACACTCCAGGGAGAGAGAATCCTCTCTCATTCTCACAGACTCCAGGAAGAGAGAATCCTCTCTCACTCAAACACTCCAGGGAGAGAGAATCTTCTCTCATTCTCAAAGAGTCCAGGCAGAGAGAATCCTCTGTCATTCTCTCACACTGCAGGGAGAGAGAATCCTCTCTCATTCTCACACACTCCAGAGAGAGAGAATGCTCTATCATTCTCACACACTCCAGGGAACGAGAATCCTCTATCATTCTCACACACTCGAGGGAGCGAGAATCCTCTTTCATTCCCACACACTCCAGGGAGAGAGAATCATCTCTCATTCTCATATACTTCAGGGAGAGAGAATCCTCTCTCATTCTCACACACTCCAGGGAGAGAGAATCCTCACTCATTCTAAGATACTCCAGGGAGAGAGAATCTTCTCTCATTCTCACACACTCCAGGAAGAGGGAATCTTCTCTCATTCTCAGACACTCCAGGGAGAGAGAATCCTCTCTCATTCTCACACACTGTAGGGAGAGGGAATCTTCTCTCATTCTCACACACTGCAGGAAGAGAGAATACTCTCTCATTGACACATTCCAGAGAGAGAGAATCCTCTCTCACTTACACATGCCAGGGAGCGAGAATTCTTTCTCATTCTCACACACTCCAGGGAGAGAGAATCCTCTCTCATTCTCACAGACTCCAGGAAGAGAGAATCCTCTCTCACTCAAACACTCCAGGGAGAGAGAATCTTCTCTCATTCTCACACACTCCAGGGAGAGAGAATCTTCCCTCATTCTCAAAGAGTCCAGGCAGAGAGAATCCTCTGTCATTCTCTCACACTGCAGGGAGAGAGAATCCTCTCTCATTCTCACACACTCCAGGGAGCGAGAATCCTCTATCGTTCCCACACACTCCAGGGAGTGAGAATCCTCTTTCATTCCCACACACTCCAGGGAGAGAGAATCATCTCTCATTCTCACACACTTCAGGGAGAGAGAATCCTCTCTCATTCTCACACACTCCAGGGAGAGAGAATCCTCACTCATTCTAAGATACTCCAGGGAGAGAGAATCTTCTCTCATTCCCACACACTCCAGGAAGAGGGAATCTTCTCTCAGTCTCACACATACCAGTGAAAGAGAATCCGCTCTAATTCTCACTCACTCCAGGGAGAGAGAATCCTCTCTCACTCACACTCCAGGGAGAGAGAATCCTCTCTCATCCTCAGATACTCCAGGGAGAGAGAATCCTCACTCATTCTCACACACTGAAGGGAGAGGGAATATTCTCTCATTCTCACACACTCCAGGAAGAGAGAATCCTCTCTCATTCTCACACACTGTTGGGAGAGGGAATATTCACTCATTCTCAAACACTCCAGGGAGGGAGAATCCTCTCTCATTCTCACGCACACTCCAGGGAGAGAGAATCCTCTCTCATTCTCACACACTCCAGGGAGGAAGAATCCTCTCTCACTTACTCACTCCAGGGAGAGAGAATCCTCTCTCTTTCTCACACACTCCAAGGAGGGAGAATCCTCACTCATACTCCAGGGAGAGAGTAACCTCTCTCATTCTCACACACTCCAGGAGAGAGAATCGTCTCGAATGCTCACAAACGGCAGGAAGAGAGGGTCCACTCTCATTCTCACACACTCCAGGGAGAGAGAATCCTCTCTAATTCTCACTCACTCCAGTGAGAGAGAATCTTCTCTCATTCTCACACAATCCATGGAGAGAAAATCTTCTCTCATTCTCACACAGTCCAGGCAGAGAGAATACTCTCTCATTCTCACACACTCCAGGGAGTGAAAATCCTCTCTCATTCTCAGACACTCCAGGGAGAGAGAATCTTCTCTCATTCTCAGACACTCCAGGGAGAGAGAATCCTCTCTCATTCTCACACACTCCAGGGAGAGAGAATCCTCTCTCACTCACACACTCTGGGGAGCGAGAATCTTCTCTCATTCTCTCACACTCCAGGGAGAGAGAATCCTCTCTCACACACACTCCAGGGAGAGAGAATCCTCTCTCATTCTCAGACACTCCAAGGAGAAAGAATCTTCTCTCATTCTCACACACTCCAGGGAGAGAGAAGATTCTCTAATTCTCACACACTCCAGGAAGAGAGAATCCACTCTCAGTCAAACACTCCAGTGAGAGAGATTCTTCTCTCATTCTCACACATTCCAGGGAGAGAGAATCTTCTCTCATTCTCACAGATTCCAGGCAGAGAGAATCTTCTCTCATTCTCAGACACTCCAGGGAGAGAGAATCCTCTCTCATTCTCACACACTGTAGGGAGAGGGAATCTTCTCTCATTCTCACACACTGCAGGAAGAGAGAATACTCTCTCATTGACACACTCCAGAGAGAGAGAATCCTCTCTCACTTACACATTCCAGGGAGCGAGAATCCTTTCTCATTCTCACACACTCCAGGGAGAGAGAATCCTCTCTCGTTCTCACAGACTCCAGGAAGAGAGAATCCTCTCTCACTCAAACACTCCAGGGAGAGAGAATCTTCTCTCATTCTCAAAGAGTCCAGGCAGAGAGAATCCTCTGTCATTCTCTCACACTGCAGGGAGAGAGAATCCTCTCTCATTCTCACACACTCCAGAGAGAGAGAATGCTCTCTCATTCTCACACACTCCAGGGAGCGAGAATCCTCTATCGTTCTCACACACTCGAGGGAGCGAGAATCCTCTTTCATTCCCACACACTCCAGGGAGAGAGAATCCTCACTCATTCTAAGATACTCCAGGGAGAGAGAATCTTCTCTCATTCTCACACACTCCAGGAAGAGGGAATCTTCTCTCATTCTCAGACACTCCAGGGAGAGAGAATCCTCTCTCATTCTCACACACTGTAGGGAGAGGGAATCTTCTCTCATTCTCACACACTGCAGGAAGAGAGAATACTCTCTCATTGACACACTCCAGAGAGAGAGAATCCTCTCTCACTTACACATTCCAGGGAGCGAGAATTCTTTCTCATTCTCACACACTCCAGGGAGAGAGAATCCTCTCTCATTCTCACAGACTCCAGGAAGAGAGAATCCTCTCTCACTCAAACACTCCAGGGAGAGAGAATCTTCTCTCATTCTCACACACTCCAGGGAGAGAGAATCTTCCCTCATTCTCAAAGAGTCCAGGCAGAGAGAATCCTCTGTCATTCTCTCACACTGCAGGGAGAGAGAATCCTCTCTCATTCTCACACACTCCAGGGAGCGAGAATCCTCTATCGTTCTCACACACTCGAGGGAGCGAGAATCCTCTTTCATTCCCACACACTCCAGGGAGAGAGAATCATCTCTCATTCTCACACACTTCAGGGAGAGAGAATCCTCTCTCATTCTCACACACTCCAGGGAGAGAGAATCCTCACTCATTCTAAGATACTCCAGGGAGAGAGAATCTTCTCTCATTCCCACACACTCCAGGAAGAGGGAATCTTCTCTCAGTCTCACACATACCAGTGAAAGAGAATCCGCTCTAATTCTCACTCACTCCAGGGAGAGAGAATCCTCTCTCACTCACACTCCAGGGAGAGAGAATCCTCTCTCATCCTCAGATACTCCAGGGAGAGTGAATCCTCACTCATTCTCACACACTGAAGGGAGAGGGAATATTCTCTCATTCTCACACACTCCAGGAAGAGAGAATCCTCTCTCATTCTCACACACTGTTGGGAGAGGGAATATTCACTCATTCTCAAACACTCCAGGGAGGGAGAATCCTCTCTCATTCTCACGCACACTCCAGGGAGAGAGAATCCTCTCTCATTCTCACACTCCAGGGAGGAAGAATCCTCTCTCACTTACTCACTCCAGGGAGAGAGAATCCTCTCTCTTTCTCACACACTCCAAGGAGGGAGAATCCTCACTCATACTCCAGGGAGAGAGTAACCTCTCTCATTCTCACACACTCCAGGAGAGAGAATCGTCTCGAATGCTCACAAACGGCAGGAAGAGAGGGTCCACTCTCATTCTCACACACTCCAGGGAGAGAGAATCCTCTCTAATTCTCACTCACTCCAGAGAGAGAGAATCTTCTCTCATTCTCACACAATCCATGGAGAGAAAATCTTCTCTCATTCTCACACAGTCCAGGCAGAGAGAATACTCTCTCATTCTCACACACTCCAGGGAGTGAAAATCCTCTCTCATTCTCAGACACTCCAGGGAGAGAGAATCTTCTCTCATTCTCAGACACTCCAGGGAGAGAGTATCCTCTCTCATTCTCACACACTCCAGGGAGAGAGAATCCTCTCTCACTCACACACTCTGGGGAGCGAGAATCTTCTCTCATTCTCTCACACTCCAGGGAGAGAGAATCCTCTCTCACACACACTCCAGGGAGAGAGAATCCTCTCTCATTCTCAGACACTCCAGGGAGAAAGAATCTTCTCTCATTCTCACACACTCCAGGGAGAGAGAAGATTCTCTAATTCTCACACACTCCAGGAAGAGAGAATCCACTCTCAGTCAAACACTCCAGTGAGAGAGATTCTTCTCTCATTCTCACACATTCCAGGGAGAGAGAATCTTCTCTCATTCTCACAGATTCCAGGCAGAGAGAATCTTCTCTCATTCTCAGACACTCCAGGGAGAGAGAATCCTCTCTCACTCATACTCCAGGGAGAGAGTAACCTCTCTCATTCTCACACACACCAGGGAGAGAGAATCCTCTCTCATTCTCACTCTCTCCAGGGAGAGAGAAGCTTGTCTCATTCTCCCACACTCCTGGGAGAGAGAATCCTCTCTCACTCAAACACTCCAGGGAGAGAGCAGCCTCTCTCACTCATACTCCAGGGAGAGAGTTACCTCTCTCATTCTCACACACTCCAGGGAGAGAGAGTCCTCTCTCATTCTCACACACTCCAGGGAGAAAGAATCTTATCTCATTTTCACACACTCCAGGAAGAGAGGGTCCTGTCTCATTCTCACACACTCCAGGGAGAGAGAATCCTCTCTCACTCTCACACACCCCAGGAAAAGGGAATCCTCTATCACTCAAACAATCCAGGGAGAGAGAATCTTCTCTCATTCTCACACACTCCAGGGAGAGTGAATCTTCTCTCATTCTCAAAGTGTCCAGGCAGAGAGAATCCTCTGTCATTCTCTCACACTCCAGGGAGAGAGAATCCTCTCATTCTCACACAGTCCAGGGAGAGAGAATCCTCTCTCATTCTCACCACTCCAAGGAGCGAGAATCCTGTATCTTTCTCACACATTCCAGGGAGCGAGAATCCTCTTTCATTCCCACAGACTCCAGGGAGCGAGAATCCTCTCTCATTCTCACACACTCCAGGGAGAGGGAATCCTCTCTCATTCTCACACACTTCAGGGAGAGAGAATCTTCTCTCACTCACACACTCCAGGGAGAGAGAATCCTCACTCATTCTCACACACTCCAGGGAGAGAGAATCCTCACTCATTCTAAGATACTCCAGGGAGAGAGAATTTTCTCTCATTCTCACACACTCCAGGAAGAGGGAAACTTCTCTCCTTCTCACGCAGTCCAGGGAGAGAGAGAATCCTCTCTTACTCACACTCCAGGGAGATAGAATCCTCTCTCATCCTCAGACACTCCAGGGAGAGAGAATCCTCGCTCATTCTCACACACTGTAGAGAGAGGGAATATTCTCTCATTCTCACACACTCCAGGGAGAGAGAATCCTCTCTCATTCTCACACACTCCAAGGAGGGAGAATCCTCTCTCATTCTTAATCATACTCCAGGGAGAGAGTAACCTCTCTCATTCTCACACACTCCAGGGAGGGAGAATCCTCTCTCATTCTCACGCACACTCCAGGGAGAGACACGCCTCTCTCATTCTCACACACTGTAGGGAGAGGGAATCTTCTCTCATTCTCACACACACCAGGGAGAGAGAATCCTCTCTCATTCTCACGCACACTCCAGGGAGAAAGAATCCTCTCTCATTCTCACACACTCAAGGGAGAGAGAATCCTCTCTCACTTACACACTCCAGAGAGAGAGAATCCTCTGTCACTTACCCACTCCAGGGAGAGAGAATCCTCTCTCATTCTCACGCACACTCCAGGGAGAGAGAATCCTCTCTCATTCTCACACACTCCAAGAAGGGAGAATCCTCTCTCATTCTCAATCATACTCCAGGGAGAGAGTAACCTCTCTCATTCTTAGACACTCCAGGGAGGGAGAATTCTCTCTCATTCTCACGCACACTACCGGGAGAGAGACTCCTCTCTCATTCTCACACACTGTAGGGAGAGGGAATCTTCTCTCATTCTCACACACTCCAGGGAGAGAGAATCCCCTCTCACTCAAGCACTCCAGGGAGAGAGAAGCCTCTCTCACTCATACTCCAGAGAGAGAGTAACCTCTCTCATTCTCACACACTCCAGGGAGGGAGAATTCTCTCTCATTCTCACGCACACTCCAGGGAGCGAGACTCCTCTCTCATTCTCACACACTTTATGGAGAGGGAATCTTCTCTCATTCTCACACACTCCACGGAGAAAGATTCTTTTCTCATTCTCACACACTCCAGGAAGAGAGGGTCCTCTCTCATTCTCACACACTCCAGGGAGAGAGAATCTTGTCTCCTTCTCCCACACTCCAGGGAGAGAGAATCCTCTCTCACTCAAACACTCCAGGGAGAGAGAAGCCTCTCTTACTCATACTCCAGGGAGAGAGAGTCCTCTCTCATTCTCACACACTCCAAGGAGGGAGAATCCTCTCTCATTCTCAATCATAGTCCAGGGAGAGAGTAACCTCTCTCATTCTTAGACACTCCAGGGAGGGAGAATTCTCTCTCATTCTCACGCACACTCCAGGGAGAGAGACTCCTCTCTCATTTTCACACACTGTAGGGAGAGGGAATCTTCTCTCATTCTCACACACTCCAGGGAGAAAGAATCTTTTCTCATTCTCACACACTCCAGGGAGAAAGAATCTTTTCTCATTCTCACACACTCCAGGGAGAGAGAATCCTCTCCCTCTCAAACACTCCAGGGAGAGAGAAGACTCTCTCACTCATACTCCTGAGAGAGAGTAACCTCTCTCATTCTCACACACTCTAGGGAGGGAGAAATCTCTCTCATTCTCACGCACACTCCAGAGAGAGTGAATCCTCTCTCATTCTCACACACTGTAGGGAGAGGGAATATTCTCTCATTCTCACACACTCCAGGGAGAAAGATTCTTTTCTCATTATCACACACTCCAGGAAGGGAGGGTCCTCTCTCATTCTCACAGACTCCAGGGAGAGAGAAGCTTGTCTCATTCTCCCACACTGCAGTGAGAGAGAATCCTCTCTCACTCAAACACTCCAAGGAGAGAGAAGCCTCTCTCACTCATACTCCAGGGAGAGAGTAACCTCTCTCATTCTCACACACTCCAGGGAGAGAGAATCCTCTCTCATTCTCACACACTCCAGGGAGAAAGAATCTTTTCTCATCTTCACGCACTTCGAGGAGAGAGAAGCTTGTCTCCTTCTCCCACACTCCAGGGAGAGAGAATCCTCACTCACTCAAACACTCCAGGGAGAGAGAAGACTCTCTCACTCATATTCCAGGGAGATTGTAACCTCTCTCTTTCTCACACACTCCAGGGAGAGAGAATCCTCTCCATTTCTCACACACTCCAGGGAGAAAGAATCCTCTCTCACTTACACACTCCAGAGAGAGAGAATCCTTTCTCACTTACACACTCCAGGGACAGAGAATCCTCTCTCATTCTCACACACTCCAAGGAGCAAGAATCCTCTATCGTTCTCACACATTCCAGGGAGCGAGAATCCTCTTTCATTCCCAGACACTCCAGGGAGCGAGAATCCTCTCTCATTCTCATACACTCCAGGGAGAGGGAATCCTCTCTCATTCTCACACATTCTAGGGAACGAGAATCCTCTCTCATCTCCAGGGAGAGAGAATCCTCTCTCATTCTCATGCACACTCGAGGGAGAGAGAATCCTCTCTCATTCTCACACACTCCAATGAGAGAGAATCCACTCTAAATCTCACACCAGGGAGACAGAATCCTCTCTCATTCTCAGACACTGCAGGGAGAGAGAACCCTCTCTCATTCTCACACACTCCAGGGAGTGAGAATCCTCTCTCATTCTCAGACACTCCAGGGAGGGAGAATCTTCTCTCATTCTCACACCATCCAGGGAGATAGAATCTTCTCTCATTCTCACTCAGGCCAGGCAGAGGGAATACTGCCTCATTCTCACACACACCAGGGAGTGAGAATCCTCTCTCATTCTCATACACTCCAGGGAGATAGAATCATCTCTCATTCTCAGACACTCTATGGAGAGAGAATCTTGTCTCATTCTCACACACTCGAGTAGAGAGAATTATCTCATTCTCACACACTATAGGGAGAGGGAATCTTCTCTCATTCTCACATACACCAGGGAGAGAATCCTCTCTCATTCTCAAGCACTCCAGAGAGAGAGAATCCTCTCTCATTCTCACACACTCCAGGGAGTGAGAATCCTCTCTCACTCACACTCCAGTGAGAGAGAATCCTCTCTCATTCTCAGACACTGCAGGGAGGGAGAATCTTCTCTCATTCTCACACACTCCAGGGAGAGAGAATCTTCTCTCATTCTCACACACTCCAGGGAGAGGGAATCCTCTCTCATTCTCATGTACACTCCAGGGAGAGAGAATCCTCTCTCATTCTCACACATTCCTGGGAGAAAGAATCTTCTCTCATTCTCACACACTCCAGGAAGAGAGGGTCCACTCTCATTTTCATGCACACTCCTGGGAGAGAGAATCCTCTTCCATTCTCACACACTCCAATGAGAGAGAATTTGCTCTAATTCTCACTCACTCCAGGGAGCGAGAATCCTCTCTCATTATCAGACACTCCAGGGAGAGAGAATCTTCTCTCATTCTCACACAGGCCAGGCAGAGCGAATACTCTCTCATTCTCACACACTCCAGGGAGTGAGAATCCTCCCCCATTCTCATACACTCCAGGGAGAGGGAATCCTCTCTCATTCTCATGTACACTCCAGCGAGAGAGAATCCTCTCTCATTCTCACACATTCCTGGGAGAAAGAATCTTCTCTCATTCTCACACACTCCAGGAAGAGAGGGTCCACTCTCATTTTCATGCACACTCCTGGGAGAGAGAATCCTCTTCCATTCTCACACACTCCAATGAGAGAGAATTTGCTCTAATTCTCACTCACTCCAGGGAGCGAGAATCCTCTCTCATTCTCACACACACCCGGGAGAGAGAATCTTCTCTCATCCTCGCTCACTCTAGGGAGTGAGAATCCTCTCTCATTCTCATGCACACTCCAGGGAGAGAGAATCCTCTCTCATTCTCACACACTCCAAGGAGGGAGAATTCTCTCTCATTCTCAATCATGCTCCAGGGAGAGAGTAACCTCTCTCATTCTTAGACACTCCAGGGAGGGAGAATTCTCTCTCATTCTCACGCACACTCCAGGGAGAGAGACTCCTCTCTCATTCTCACACACTGTAGGGACAGGGAATGTTCTCTCATTCTCACACACTCCAGGGAGAAAGAATCTTTTCTCATTCTCACACACTCAAGGAAGAGAGGGTCCTCTCTCATTTTCACACACTCCAGGGAGAGAGAAGCTTTTCTCCTTCTCCCACACTCCAGGGAGTGATAATCCTCTGTCATTCTCACACACTCCAGGTAGATAGAATCTTCTCTCATTCACAGACACTCCAGGGAGAGAGAATCCTCTCTCACTCTCACACACTCCAGGGAGAGAATCCTCTCTCATTCTCACACACTCCAAGGAGGGAGAATCCTCTCTCATTCTCAATCATACTCCAGGGAGAGAGTCACCTCTCTCATTCTTAGACACTCCAGGGAGGGAGCATCCTCTCTCATTCTCACGCACACTCCAGGGAAAGAGAATCCAAACTCATTCTCACACACTGTAGGGAAAGGGAATCCTCTCTCATTCTCGCACACTCCAGGGAGAGAGAATCCTCTCTCATTCTCACACACTCCAGGGAGAGAATCCTCTCTCATTCTCACACACTCCAAGGAGGGAGAATCCTCTCTCATTCTCAATCATACTCCAGGGAGAGAGTCACCTGTCTCATTCTTACACACTCCAGGGAGGGAGAATCCTCTCTCATTCTCTCACACTCCAGGGAGAGAGAATCGTCACTCCTTCTAAGATACTCCAGGGAGAGAGAATCTTCTCTCATTCTCACACACTCCAGGAAGGGGGAATCTTCTCTCTCTTCTCACTCAGTCCAGGCAGAGAGAATCCTCTGTCATTCTCTCACACTCCAGGGAGAGAGAATCCTCTCATTCTGAAACAGTCCAGGGAGAGAGAATCCTCTCTCGTTCTCAAACACTCCAGGGAGCGAGAATCCTCTATCGTTCTCACACACTGCAGGGAGCGAGAATCCTCTTTCATTCCCACACACACCAGGGAGCGAGAATTCTCTCTCATTCTCACACTCTCCAGGGAGAGAGAATCCTCTCTCATTCTCACACACTCCAGGGAGAGAGAATCGTCACTCATTCTAAGATACTCCAGGGAGAGAGAATCTTCTCTCATTCTCACACACTCCAGGAAGGGGGAATCTTCTCTCTCTTCTCACTCAGTCCAGGGAGAGAGAATCCTCTCTCATGCACACTCCTGGGAGAGAGAATCCTCTCTCATCCTCAGACACTCCAGGGAGAGAGAATCCTCGCTCATTCTCACACACTGTAGGGAGAGGGAATATTCTCTCATTCTCACACACTCCAAGGAGGGAGAATCCTCTCTCATTCTCAATCATACACCAGGGGGAGAGTAACCTCTCTCATTCTTAGACACTCCAGGGAGGGAGAATCCTCTCTCATTCTCACGCACAGTCCAGGGAGGGAGAATCCTCTCTCATTCTCACACACTGTAGAGAGAGAGAATCTTCTCTCATTTTCTCACAATCCAGGGAGAGAGAATGCTCTCTCTCTCACACTCCAGGGAGAGAGAATTTTCTCTCATTCACACACACTGCAGTGATAGAGAATCCTCGCTAATTCTCAGAAACTCCAGGGAGAGAGAAACTTATCTTATTCTCACACACTCCAGGGAGAGAGAATCCGCTCTCACTCCCACTCCAGGGAGAGAGAATCTTCTCTCATTCTCACACACAGCAGGGAGAGAGAATTCTCTCTCAATCTCAGATACTCAAGGGAGCGAGAATCCTCTCTCATTCTCTCACTCCAGGGAGAGATACTCTTATCTCACACAGTCCAGGGAGAGAGAATCCTCTCTCCGTCTCATACACTCCAGGGAGCGAGAATCCTCTCTAATTCTCACACACTCCAGGGAGAGAGAATCTTCTCTCATTTTCACACACTCCAGGGAGAGCTAATCCTCTCTCATTCTCACACACTCCAGGGAGCGAGAATTTTCTCTCATTTTCACACAATCCAGGGAGAGTGAATCCTCTCTCATTCTCACACACTCCAGGGAGTGAGAAACCTCTCTCATTCTCACACACTCCAGGAAGATAGAATCTTCTCTCATTCTCACACAGTCCAGGCAGAGAGAATCCTCTCTCATTCTCAGATACTCCATGGAGTGAGATTCATCCTTCATTCTCACACACTCCAGGGAGAGAGAATCTTCTCTCAATCTCACACACTCCAGGGAGAGAGAATCTTCTCTCATTCTCACACACTCTAGGGAGGGAGAATCCTCTCTCATTCTTACACACTCCAGGAAAAGAGAATCCTCTCTCACTCAAACACTCCAGGGAGAGAGAATCTTCTCTCATTTTCTCACACTCCAGGGAGAGAGAATCTTCTCTCATTCGCAAGGAGTCCAGGCTCACACTCCAGGGAGAGAGAATCCTCTCTCATTCTCACACACTCCAAGGAGCGAGAATCCTCTATTGTTCTCACACACTCCAGGGAGCGAGAATCCTCTTTCATTCCCACACACTCCAGGGAGCGAGAATCCTCTCTCATTCTCACACACTCCAGGGAGAGAGAATCCTCTCTCATTCTCACACACTTCAGCGAGAGAGAATATTCTCTCACTCACACAATCCAGGGAGAGAGAATCTTCACTCATTCTCACACACTCCAGGGAGAGAGAATCCTCACTCATTCTAAGATACTCCAGGGAGAGAGAATCTTCTCTTATTCTCACACACTCCAGGAAGAGGGAAACTTCTCTCCTTCTCACTCAGTCCAGGGAGAGAGAATCCTCTCTCACTCACACTCCAGGGAGAGAGAATCCTCTCTCATCCTCAGACACTCCAGGGAGAGAGAATCCTCTCTCCTTCTCACAAAGTCTAGGGAGAAAGAATCGTCTCTCATTCTCACACACTCCAGGGAGAGAGAAGCTTCTCTCATTCTCACACACTCCAGGGAGAGAGAATCCTCTCTCATTCTCACACACTCCAGGGAGAAAAAAATCTTCTCTCCTTCTCACAGTTGAGGGAGAGAGAAACCTCTCTCACTCTCACACACACCAGGGAGAGACCAATCTCTCTCATTCTCACACACTCCAGGGAGAAAAAATCTTCTCTCATTCTCACAGTTGAGGGAGAGAGAAACCTCTCTCCTTCTCACACACTGTAGGGAGAGAGAATCTTCTCTCATTCTCACACAGTCCAGGGAGAGAGAATATTCTCTCATTCTCACACACTCCTGGGAGAGAGAATCCTCTCTAATTCTCAGTCACTGCATGGAGAGAGCATCCTTACTCATTCTCACTCACACTCCAGGGAGAGACAATCCTCTCTCATTCTCACACACTCCAAGGAGAGAGAATCCTCTCTCATTCTCACACACTCCAGGGAGAGAGAATCCTCTTTCATTCTCACACACTCCAGGGACAGAGAATCCTCTCTCACCCACACACTCCAGGGGGTGAGAATCTTCTCTCATTGTTACACACTCCAGAGAGAGAGAATCCCCTCTCACTCTCACACTGTCCAAGGAGAGAGAATCTTCTCTCATTCTCACACACTCCAGGGAGAGAGAATCTTCTCACTTACACTCCAGGGAGGGAGAATCCTCTCATTGTGACATACTCTCATTCTCATGGATCACAGGAATTGGTCTGCACCTTGAGTGATCTACATTCCTGCACAAGCAGATTTTGGAAGTGATTGTATTGATTTGATTTAATTCTTAATTTATTTTATATGAAGATCAGCGTTGGAACGTTGCTTGTTGTTAAACCCCTGCCACTGTATATGTTCTTGCCAGAAGGAGCTGCAAATGTTGCATTTCAGGGTTTCATCTCTTTGTTTAAGAGACAAATTTCTTGTTTGTAGTGGTGGGGATGGGGTGGGTGGGGAAGGGCTTCTCCTTGTTTAAGTACCAGATTATTTGGTTAAAGGGCAAGGCTTCTGGTCTAACGGACACATATCCTAGCTGAGGGACAGGTCTCTTGGGACATGGGTGAGCTACTGTCCTATTTCAGAGAATGACCTTTGAATGAAAAAGTCTGAATCAAAAATTTTGTAATATCCGGCATTTTAGGTTTTAAAACATTAATGTAGCAAAGAAGTATCTTGCAATAAATTGGGAATTATTTTCAATTAATGCATTAATATATCTTTATATATTATCTCATTCATGTTATTTGAATGTGCTAATGTGCCTGCCACTGCTGAACCTGAGATTAGATTTAATGTTGATGTGACTGAAGTTAAGTTTTCAACTGGGGCTGAGGTCAGGGTTGGGGTTTTTGTTGGGGCTGGGATCTGAGGTGGGGTTGGCATGGGCATGGGAGGTGGGGTTGGGGTTTTGATCAGGGGTGGAGTTTGGGGTGGGTATGGGTTTGGGTTTGGGTTTGGGGCTGGGATCACAGGTTTGGTGTTGGTGCTGTTAGGAGACATTTTGAGGTGAGGTTGTGGGTGGGATCAGAGTGGGTTTAGTGCTGGGGTTGGGCTTGGTATGGTATTAGGGTTTAGGGTGGGGTGGGGGTTGAAATTAGAGTGTTGGGTTTTGGGTAGGCTTAGGGTTGTGGGGGCTATTAGTGCTGGGTTTGGGATTATGGGTGTGATCAAGTTTAGAGGTGAATAGAGCAAAGAGCTGGAAAATTCTGGAATTCAATTGAGGAAGTAGATTGCTTGTATTTAAATTTAAGATTACTGCTCATTAGTAACCTGAATTGTGCTGAAGACAGATGAATGTTACACACTGAAAATATCCTGCTGTTTTCCTAAAAGTGACTAATACTTTTTTTATTCATTGGATGCTGGCGTCACTGGCTAGGTCAGCATTTATTGCCCTTGTCTAGAGGGTACTTAGGAATCAACCACATTACTGTGGGTGTGGAGGCCAGATTTCCTTCCCTAAGGGACATTAGTGAACCAGATGGGTTTTTATAACAATCAGTAATGGTTTCATGGTCATCATCAGACTATTAATTCCAGATTTTTATTGAATTAAAATTTCACCACCTGCCGTGATGGGGTTTGAACCTGGGTCCCCTGGGTTTACTGGAAAACCAGTCCAGTGACAATACCACTACACCACCCTCTCAGGGGGACACATGGAGGCTGTCCTCTGAGTGGCATTACTAGCCAATCAATGCTTTTATCAATTCACTAGAAATAGTAAGTATAAAATCTTTCTGTTATGTTTAAGACTCTCCTAACAAAGGAAACAGAAAATTTTTCTCCGCAGGTGCTGTGATTTCCTTCAGTTCACAAGTCTGTCTTATGTTACGTGCTCCTACTGGTCAAACCATCTGCTTCTGCATCAGCCTTTTATAGTACATGTAAACTGAGAAACCATCCTGATGTTGGTAAAATGTAACATAGCATAAACCAGTTATACTACACATAGCACATACCAGTTCTGCTGCACAGCACCTTTAACAAAATAAAACATCTCAAGCTGCTTCACAGGTGCATTATAAAAGAAAGAATGACTCCTAGCCACATAGATATTAGGTTAGATGACCAAAAACTTGGTCAACGAGGTAGATCTTGAGGCAGCCTTCCATCTTGTAAGATGATGGTTTGTGCCATGGTAGTCAACTCTGTGTTAAACATTGCCTGGTGTGACTCAGTCATTTGTGGCAGAGGAGGACAATGGGTTGAGAAGGTGCAGGAATCACTGGCCTCTGTGTCCTTCTTCTTGACCAGCTGAGCCTTCTGTTTCTGCTCACTTCTTCCAATCCCCTTCTAAACAAATCAGTCTCCAGAGGTCACGGTCATCAGTGACTGTCTCCCAGTTGTCAGTGTCAATGTCTACCATCATCCTATCTTGCTTGCAGGTGTTCTTGTAGCAGAGGTATGAATACCCAGGTGGTTGTGACCATGTCATCAGTTCACCATACAGAAGGTCCTTGGGTAAATGGCGTCATCCATCTGATGAACGTGGCCAAGTTAGCAGACATCGTTGGTTTACTAATGAGTGTATGCTGATGCAATTAGAATACCCCAGAACCTCTGGGTGGAATTTTATGGCCCAGTCACGGAGGGGACAGGGCCATAAAATGCAGTGAGCCATTTAACACTCCATTATTTTGGTAGGAACAGAAGGAGGAGGGGCTGTAAAATCCTGCCCTCTGAGCTGATGACCTTGTCCCACCCAGAGATGCCGAGGATATGTCTGAGACAACGATGGTTGAAACTGTTCAGCCTTTTCTCCTACCTGGCATATATTGTCCAGGCCTTAGCATTGTAGAGGAGTACACTGAGGATACAGGCTTGGCAGACTCATAGTTAGCTGTTCTCATTCAGGTTGCTGTTGTCCCACACTCTCTCAATCAGCTTGGACATAGCAGCTGCAGCTTTTGTGATGTAGGTGTTGATTTCAGCATTGAGTGACAGATTGCTGGTGATTGTGGAGCCTAGATATGCGAAGCTATCAACACTGCCAGTGCCACATTGTCAATGCTGATCGATGGTATGGTAACATCCTTTTTTTATCCATTCACGGGATGTGGGCTTCGCTGACTAATTATTGCCCACCCCTAATTGCCCTTGAGAAGGTGGTGGTGAGCTGCCTTCTTGAACCACTGCAGTCCATGTGGTGTAGGTACACCCACAGTGCTGTTAGGGAGGGAGTTCCAGGATTTTGACCCAGGGACAGTGAAGGAATGGCAATATATTTCCAAGTCAGAATGGTGTGTAACTTGGAGGGGAACTTCCAGGTGGTGATGCTTCCATTTATCTGCTGCCCTTGTCCTTCTAGATGGCAGTGGTCATGGGTTTGGAAGGTGCTGCCTAAGGAGCCTTGGTGAGTTTCTGCAGCACATCTTGTAGATGGTACACACTGCTGCTACTGTGCGTTGGTGGTGGAGGGAGTGAATATTTGTGGATGGGGTGTCAATCAAGCGGGCTACTTTGTCATGGATGGTGTCAAGCTCCTTGAGCGTTTTGAGAGCTGCACTCATCCAGGCAAGTGGGGAGTATTCCATCACACTCCTGACTTGTGCCTTGTAGATGGTGGACAGGCTTTGGGGAGTCAGGAGGTGAGTTACTCGTCATAGGATTCCGAGCCTCTGACCTGCTCTTGTAGCCACAGTATTTATATGGCTAGTCCAGTTCACATTCTGGCCAATGGTAACCCCCAGGATGTTGATAGTGGGGGATTCAGCGATGCTAATGCTATTGAATGTCAAGGTGCGATAGTTAGATTCTCTCTTGTTGGAGATGGTCATTGCTTGGCACTTGTGTGATGCTAATGTTACTTGCCACTTTTCAGCCCCAGGCTGGATATTGTCCCGGTTTTGCATTTGGACATAGACTACTTCAGTATCTGAGTCGTCGCAAATGGTGCTGAACCTTGTGTAATCATCAGCGAACATCCCCACTTCTGAAGGAAGATCATTGATGAAGCAGCAGAAGATGGTTGGGCTGAGGACACTACCCTGAGGAACTGGACCATGACATGTGTCTTCCTGATGCTGATGGTCAAACCAAACTCTTTATAGGTGTGAAAGATTCTGGTCATGTGCCACTGAAGATGTTCCTTGGTTTGGAATGCTAGAGCGACAATGTCAGTTTAGAGCAACTCTCTAATGAGGACTTGGTGCACCTTTTTCTTGGATCTCAGGTGAGTGAGGCTGAACAGCTTTCTGTCAGTTCTGGTTCGTAAATAGATAACAGCGGTAGATGAACTGAAGGCATACAGGAACATAAGAACATAGGAGCAGGAGTAGGCCATTTAGCCCATTGAGCCTGCTCCGCCATTCATTATGATCATGGCTGATCATCCACTTCAATACCTATTTTCCACACTATTCCCATATTCCTTTATGTCATTGGTATTTAGAAATCTGTCAATTTCTGCTTTAAACATACTCAATGACTGAGCTTCCACAACCCTCTGGGTAGAGAATTTCAAAGATTCTCAATCCTCTGAGTAAAAAAAAAATTCTCCTCATCTTCGTCCTAAGTGGCTTTCCCCTTAATTTGAAATTGTGTCCACGGTTCTAGAATCCCCAGTTAGGGGAAACATCTTACCTGCATCTACCCTGCCTATCCCTTTAAGTATTTTGTAGGTTTCAATGAGATCACCTCTCATTCTTAAAGACAGTAGAGAATGCAGGCCCAATTTCTCCAATCTCTCTTCAAAGGACAGTCCCACCATCCCAGGAATAAGTCTGGTGAACCTTTGTTGCGCTCCCTCTATGGCAATAATATCCTTCCCAAGTTAAGGGGACCAAATCTGCACTTTGGATACAGCCTAACAAATGTTCTATATAATTGAAGCAAGACTTCACTACTCCTGTACTCAAATCCTCTTGCGATAAAAGCTAACATACCATTAGCCTTTCTAATTGCTTGCTGCACCCTCATATTAGCTTTCAGTGACTTATGGACAAGGAAACCCAGGTCCCTTTGTACATTTATGCTTTCTAATCTCTTGCCATTTAAGAAATACTCTGCTCATCTGTTCCTTCTACCAAAGCGGATAACCTCTCATTTTTCCACATTATATTCCATCTGCCATGTTCTTGCCCACTCACTAAGGGTGGAATCGTGCCAGATTTGCACTAAGTGTGATAGCAGACAGGTAAAATCACTCTTCCTTAACAAGTATTATTCTTAAAGGTACATTACATACTAAATAAAACCATAATTACTACATTCCTCCTTCTTTAACTCAGCTATACTCATTACATTTACAAGTACATATTTTTCAAGACAACATAATACTTACACTGGGTAAGGAATTTACAAGTTCAGTCTTTCAGATGGTTTCCTGGTACGTGTGGAATGTCGCAGCTCCACAGCTTCAGATTCTTGGCCAGGAACCTCCTTTTCCGGAGTTGCCTGAATATCAGGTGCTGCAGTTCTGTATCCTCAACTCTTACAGGAACATCAGACATGTCAGTCCTGAGTTGAGTATCCTCAACAGGAAACACAGACCCGGTCATGGTCACTGGTGGAACCAAATCTTGGTAATTTGCCTCTCTCTTCCTTAAATGGTCCATATGTTTATGGATGATCCAGCCTTCTACCTCCGTGTGGTAAGAAAGAGGTCCAGTCACCACACTTATTTTACCTGGTAACCACTTTGGTCCTCCCCTGAAATTTTTCACGTATACTGGCTCTCCCATGGTAAATTTCCTCTTGCGACTATGCCAGTTGTGTCTAGTTTTCTGGCTTTCGTGAGTCCATTCCACCTTCCCCTCTAAATTCAACATAATTAGGCTCAATCTCGTCCTGCGATGGTGTTTCAACAATAACTCGGTAGGTGTGACATCTGTATTAGGGGCAGTCCTGTAATGAAAAAGAAAGCTTGCTAGCTTGGTTGCCAAGGAATCACCAGTTAGCTTTTGCATGCCTTGAATGTTTGAACCAGCCTTTCAGCCAGTCCATTTGAGGGAGGGTGGGTACGGTGTAGTTTCACATGAATGATACCATTGAGGCTGATAAACCGTTGAAACTCAGCGCTCGTAAATGCTGTGCCGTTATTGGAAATGGCTACTTCTGGTAGTCCATGAAGGGCAAAACTCTGACGTAGTTTCTTAATTGTAGTGCCTGACAGGAAGCCCACTTGCTCTGCCCATTCTAACTTAATCTCCTTTAACCAAATTCACCCAGGAGGCTTGGCCCTTCACCTACTACCACCATCAAGGATAACTTTGCTGATTGGTAGTTACTCTTCTTATGCCTTTTACTTGAGTGTCTTCACCTGTATATGTTTTGAGCTTGGCAGCTGTTTCTTCTAAACTTAATTGATGTTCGCCATTATTCCAATGTCTGAAGGTATGTTCCCTAATTATTGTAGTGGAAGCTCCTGTGTCTACTCCATTCTAACAAGTTTGCCATTAACTTTCACTGTGACGAATATTGGTTCTGTCTTTCCAACTTTTAGATTAAACAACGAGTAAATGTCAGAATTTGTTGTTTCAGGCTCTTCTACATTGTAGATTTCATTGGGCTTCTTCTTTTGTTTACAAGCCTGCTTGAATCTTTCCTTGCACTGCTTCATTATATATCCATTTCTGTGACAATAGTAGCATTCGATTTTTTTTAAAGCGTCAATCACTGAAAGACTTATTGTTTCCACCTCTATTAAAATTATTCTTCAATTTTGCTGCTAAGTTATTTTTCTTTATTCTCCAGCTAGTGGGGGCTGTTTCCCGCTTCTCGGCAGAGTCTCGCTTTTTCGCACCCCATCAGCTGAGGTTTCTGCCTGATGTGAAGGACAGCGTCATTTTGTGCACCCTGTATTGCTTGTGAATCTCTTGCTGTGCTTTCCATGGCCAGCGCTATCTCTAGCGCTTCAAACACAGGTTCACTTCGGACAATAACCTTTTCTGAATAGTGTCCTCTTTCACACCACACACTAAACGATCTCTGAGCATGTCGTTCAGAGTTGTACCAAACTCACAATGTTCCGTTAGCTGCTTCAAGGTTGCCATGTAGCATGTAATTGTCTCACCCGGGGCTCTATTTTGTGAATTAAACCTGATCCTCTGCATCGTGACTGAGGGCTTGGGTTTAAAATGACCCATCACGAGGTCCACCAATTCATCGAAATTCTTCGAATCTGGGGCACTGGGTGCTGTCAAACTTCAAATCAAACCATAGGCTTTGCTCCCACAAGTACTCAAGAGGATTGCTTGCCTCTTCTCTCCGCCCATAATCTCACTCGCTAAGAAAAGAACGTGAGGCGTTCTATGCATTAAGACCAATCATCCGTGGCTGGTTCAAAAGGATCAATTCTCCCAAATTGTGGCATTTTGAGAGAGGATAACTTTTACAATTCTAACAGAGCTTGCTACTTACAACCTTACAACCTCTTTCTAACTTGATTTCAAGTGCTCAACCTTGTTTTATTCTTGTTGCCAGTTTGTTGCAGGATGGCCGAATTGTAATATTAATGATACAGTTGATCTGCAGACACTTCTTGGGTGGAAACTTTAAGTTTATTTACAATATACTCAGCAGCAACTAAACGTGTGATTTCAACTCCAACTCCATCTCTACGCTGACTGCTGAGGTAGGCCATGCTACTCTCCTATGGTTACTACAAGTCATGTGACATTTCTTAACAAGTATTATTCTTAAAACTACATTACACACTAAATAAAATCATAATTACTACACCACTCTTCCTCACAACACACATTCCCATCTAGCTTTCTGTCATCCATAAACTTGGAAATATTCCATTTGGCCCCTATATCCAAATCATTGATATATATTGTCAACAGCTGGAGCCCACGTACTGATCCTTGTGGTATCCCACTAGTCACAGTCTGTCAACACGAGAGTGACCCATTTATTCCTACTCTCTGTTTTCTGTCTGTTAACCAATCCTTAATCCATGCCAGTACATTACCTCCTACTCCATGTGCTTTAATTTTTCTAACCAACCTCCTGTGGAAGACTTTATCAAAAACCTTCTGAAAATCCAAGTACACAATGTCCACCAACTCTCCTTTATCAATTCTGTTAGTAACATCCTCAAAAAAACTCCAACAGGTTCATCAAACATGATCTCCCATTATAAATCCATGTTGACAATGCCCAATCAGATCATTATTATCCAAATGTCCATTTATCACATCCTTCAGGATAGATTTCAGCATTTTCCCTACTACTGATTTAAGGCTAACAAGTCTGTAGTTCCCTGTTTTCTCTCTCCCTCCCTTCTTAAATAGTGGGGTGACATTTGCTCCATTCCAATCTGCAGGAACCATTCCAATCTGCAGGAACCATTCCAGAATCTATTGAATTTTGGAAATGATCACCAATGCATCCACTATCTCCAAAGCTACTTCTTTCAACACTCCGGGATGTAGAATATCAGGTCTCAGGGACTGATCAACCTTCAGTCCCATTAAAGTCTCCAGTATGATCTTCTTACTAATACTAATTTCCTTCAATTCCTCATTCTCTCTAGTCCCCTGGATCTCTAAGTCTGGGAGATTTCCTGTATCTTCCTCTGTGAAAACAGACACAAAGTAATCATTTAGCTTCTCTGCCATTTCTCTATTTCCCCATTATGAATTCTCCTGACTCTGCCTGTAATGGACTCACATTTGTCTTAGCCAAATGTTTCCTTTTTACATACCTGTAGAAGTTTTTACAGTCCGTTTTTGGCCAGAATTTTATGGCCCCTCCTGGCCAGTGGGATATTATGGTCCTGCCGAACTGAATGGAGATTTAAATGGTTTGCCGCATCAGCTGGGGGAGGGGGGTGGGGAGACTTGCCACAGTGGGGCCGAAAATCCTGGCCTTTATGTTTTCTGCTAGCTTACATTCATATTCTATTCTCCCATTCTTTAACAGTTTCTTGGTCCTCCTTTACTACTTTCTAAAATGCCCCCAATCCTCAGGTTTACTACTATTTCTGGCAACTTTATAGGCCTTTTCCTTGAACCTTACACAGTCCTTAACTTCCTTTGTTAGCCATAGCTGACTGACTTTTCTTTTTGGGTTATTGTGCCTTGAAGGAATGTATAATTGCTGTAAGCTGTGTAATAATTCTTTAAAGACTATCCATTGCCTAGATACTGTCATACCTTGTAATGGATTTTCCCAATCCAACTCAGATAATTTGCCCCTCATACATTCATAATTTCTTTTGTTCAAATTTAACACCCCAGCTTCAGATTGAACTACCTCACTTTCAAACGTAATGTAAAATTCTACCATATTATGGTCACTCAGTATTAAAGGCTCTTTTACAACAAGATTATTAATTAGCCCTTTCTCGTTATAATACTAGATCTAAAATAGCCTGTTCTCTAGTTGGTTCCTCAACATACTGCTCTAGAAAACCATCCCGAACGCACCCCAGAAACTCGTCCTCCACAGCATTAGTGCTCATTAGGTTTACCCAGTCTATATGCAGATTGAAGTCACTCATATGACAACAGCAAAGGCAGGTGGACTCTAAAGAGTACTTTAAAGGAGGAGAGTGAGGGTGAGAGTTGTAGGGAAGGAATTGCAGAGCTTGAAGTGTAGGCAACTAGGCACAGTCACCAATGGTGGAGGGATTAAAATTAGGATGCACAAGAGGACAGCATTAGAGGAGCACAGATATCTTGTAGGGTTGTGGGGTTAGAGGAGGGGACCAAAGATAGATCCTTGGGATACACCTGAGTGCGGGAGCAGGAAATTAAGCCATTGCAAGTGACTCTCTGGCCACAATTAGATGGTTAAGAGCAGAACAGGTGAGAGCAGACCCACCCAGCTGGATGACAATGGAGAGGATTTGAAGAGGGTGGTGTGGTCACCTGTGTCAAAGGCTGCAGACAGGTTGAGAAGGATGAGGGAAAGTTTACCTTTGTCAGTCATATAGCAATTACCTATTAGACTATGCAGATACCAGTGAATGAAACACTGGATTCAATGGAGCAAACGGGGCTCTCGCCCACCGGCTAGAGCATTGGCAAGAGCACAGTGTCACCTGTTTTAGGCAAGGCCTGCTGAATTAAGTGCCACCCAGGTAATTAACAGACCAGTGGTGGGCTTAATCTGGATCAAGGACCCCGGAGCAGAAGTTCCACATGCTGTGAGCTGCCGGCCAGTCAGAGGCCAAATGGTCCACTCCTGCTCCTATGTCCCTATCAGGCACTGAGTGCCTTTAACCAATCCTCAATCCATGCCAGTGATTACTCCCAATCCCATGAGCTTTAATTTTGCTTACTAACCTCTTGTGTGGAACCTAATTGAAAGCCTTCTGAAAATCCAAAGGTACAACATTCGCACATTCTTCTTTATCTATTCTGCTAGTAGCATCCTCAAAAAACTCTTAGGTTTGCCAAACATGATTTCTCTTTCATAAATCCATGTTGACTCTGCACAATCCTACCATCATTTTCTAAGTGTTTAATTATCGCATCTTTTATAATAGACTCTAATATTTCCTTACTACTGATGTCAGACTAACAGGTCCTTAGTTCCCCGTTTACTCTTGCCCTCCTCTCTTCTCTCCCTCCTTTCATGGGATATGAGTGTTGCTGGCAAGGCCAGTATTTGTTGCCCATCCCTAATTGCCCTTGAGAAGGTGGTGGTGAGTTTAGTAGAATGAGAGGTGATCTCATTCAAACATACAAAATTTTTACAGGGCCCAACAGCGTAGATGCAGGAAGGATGTTTCCTGTGGCTGGGGGGTGGGGTGGGGCTGATCTATAGCCAGGTGACACAATCTCAGAATAAGGGGCAAGCCATTTGGGAGTTAGACATGGAGGAATTTCTTCATTTAGAAGGCGGTGAACCTTTGGAATTCTCTACCCCAGAGCGCTGTGGAGGCTCAGTCATTTACTATGTTCAAGGCTGAGATTGATAGATTTGTACATAAAAATATCAAGGGATACGGGGATAGTACGGAAAAATGGTGTTGAAGTAGAAGATCAGCTTTGATCTCATTGAATGGTGGAGTGGGTGTGAAGGGCTGCATGGCCCACTCCTGTTCCTATTTCTTATATTCTTATGTTCTTCAACTGCTGCAGTCCATCTGATGTAGGTACAGTCACATTGCTGTAAGGAAGGTGCTGTAAAGTTACAACTTAGATTCTCCTCATCCAAGAAGAGCATTGCACTTGCTTGCTTTCATTTATACTTATGAAATAAAAATATTTGAGGAAGGTATGAAATTTAACGACACAAGTTACAGATGTTTAACTATAACTTTTAAAGGCAGGACTTTTTAAAAAATTCATTCATGGGATGTGGACTTCGCTGGCTGGGCCAGCATTTATTGCCCATTCCTAAGTTGCCCTTGAGAAGGTGGTGGTGAGCTGCCTTCTTGAACTGCTACAGTCCATGTGGTGTAGGTACACCCACAGTGCTGTTAGGGAGGGAGTTCCAGGATTTTGATCCAGCGACGGTGAAGGAATGGCCGATATATTTCCAAGTCAGGATGGTGAGTGACTTGGAGGGGAACTTCCAGCTGCTGGTGTTCCCATGTATCTGCTGTCCTTGTCCTTCTAGATAGTAGTGGTTGTGGGTTTGGAAGGTGCTGTTGAAGGAGACTTGGTGAATTCCTGCAGTGCATCTTGTAGATAGTACACAAGCTGCTACTGTGTGTCAGTGGTGGAGGGCATGAATGTTTGTGGATGTGGTGCCAATCAAGCAGGCTGCTTTGTCCTGGACAGTGTCAAGCTTCTTGAGTGTTGTGGGAGCTGCACTCATCCAGGGAAGTGGGGAGTATTCCATCACACTCCTGACATGTGCCTTGTAGATGGTGGACAGGCTTTGGGGAGTCAGGAGGTGAGTTACTCATTGCAGGATTCCTAGCCTCTGACCTGCTCTTGTAGCCACAGCATTTATATAGCTAGTCCAGTTCAGTTTCTGGTCAATGGTAATCCCCAGGATATTTGATAGTGGGGGATTCAGTGATGGAAATGCCATTGAATATCAAGGGGTGATGGTTGGATTCTCTCTTATTGAAGATGGTCATTGCCTGGCACTTGTGTGGCGTGAATGTTATTTGCCATTTGTCAGCCCAAGCCTGGATATTGCCCAGGTCCTGCAGCACTTGGACATGGACTGCTTCAGTATCTGAGGAGTCGTGAATGGTGCTTAACATTGTGCAATCATCAGCAAACATCCCCACTTCTGACCTTATGATGGAAGGAGGGTCATTGATGAAGCAGCTGAAGATGGTTGGGCCTAGGACACCACCCTGAGGAACTCCTGCAGTGATGTCCTGGAGCTGAGATAACTGACCTCTAACAACCACAACCATCTTCCTTTGTGCTAGGTATGACTCCACCCAGCGGAGACATATCCCCTGATTCCCATTGACTCCAGTTTTGCTGGGGCTCCTTGATGCCACACTCTGTCAAATGCTGCGTTGATGTCAAGGGCAGTCACTCTCACCTCACCCCAGGAGTTCAGCTCTTTTGTCCATATTTGAACCAAGACTGTAATGAGCTTAGGAGCTGAGTGGCCCTAGCTGAACCCAAACTGGGCATCAGTGAGTAGGTTATTGCTAAGCTGGGTAGATGCCAGTGTGGTAGCTGTACTGGAACACCATGGCTAGGGACGCGACAAGTTCTGGAACACAAGTCCTCAGTACTATTACTGGAATATTGTCAGGGCCCATAGCTTTTGCAGTATCCAGTGCCTTCAGCTGTTTCTTGATATCATGTGGAGTGAATGGAATTGGCTGAAGACTGGCTTCTGTAATGCTGGGGACCTCTGGAGGAGGCCGAGATGGATCATCCACTCGGCACTTCTGGCTGAAGATTGTAGCAAATGCTTCAGCCTTATCTTTTGCATTGATGTGCTGAGCTCCTCCATCATTGACGATGGGGATATTTGTGGAGCCTCCTCCTCCAGTGAGTTGTTTAATTGTCCACCCCCATTCACGACTGGATGTGGCAGGACTGCAGATCTTAGATCAGATCGTTGGGTTGTGGGATCGATTAGCTCTGTCTATCACTTGCTGCTTATGCTGTTTGGCATGCAAGTAGTCCTGTGTTATAGTTTCACCAGGTATGTCTGGTGCTGCTTCTGACATGCTATCCTGCACTCTTCCTTGACCCAGGGTTGATCCCCTGGCTTGACGGTAATGGTAGAGCGGGGGATATGCCGGGCCATGAGGTTGCAGATTGTGTTGGAGTACAATTCTGCTGCTGCTGATGGCCCACAGTGCCTCAAGGATGCCCAGTCTTGAATTGCTATATCTGTTCGAAATCTATCACATTTAGCACGATGGTCGTGCCACACAACATGATGGAGGGTATCCTCAATGTGAAGTTTGGACTTTGTCTTCACAACAACTGTGCGGTGGTCACTCCTACCGATACTGTCATGGACAGATGCATCTGCGGCAGGCAGGTTGGTGAGGATGAGGTCAAGTATGTTTTTCCCCTTTGTTGTTCCCTCACCACCTGCTGCAGATCCAGTCTAGCAGCTATGTCATTTTGGACTCAGCCAGCTCAGTCAGTAGTGGTGATACCAAGCCTCCCTTGGTGATGGACATTGAAGTCCTCCACCCAGAGTACATTCTGTGCCCTTGCCACCCTCAGTGCTTCCTCCAAGTGGTGTTCAACATGGAGGAGCACTGATTCATCAGCTGAGGGAATGCGGTACATGGTAATCAGCAGGAGGTTTCCTTGCCCATGTTTGACCTGATGCCATGAGACTTCATGGTGTCCAGGAGCCGATGTTGAGGACTCCCAGGGCAACTCCCTCCAGACTGCATACCACTGTGCCACCACCTCTGCTAGGCCTGTCCTGCCGGTGGGACAGGACATACCCAGGGATGATGATGGGATGGTGATGTCTCGGACATTGTCTGTAAGGTACGATTCCGTGAGGATGACTATGTCAGGCTGTTGCTTGACTAGTCTGTGAGACAGCTGTCCCAATGTTGGCATTAGCCCCCAGATGTTAGTAAGGAGGACTTTGCAAGGTTGATAGGGCTGGGATTGCTGTTGTCATTTCCGGTCCCTAGGTCAATGCCGTCCAGTTTCATTTATTTTTTGTGATTTTGTTACAACTGAGTGGCTTGCTAGTCCATTTCAGAGTTAACCACATTGCTGTGGGTCTGGAGTCAGGTGTAGGCCAGACCAGGTAAGGACGACAGATTTCGTTCTCTAAAGGACATTAATGAACCAGACAGGTTTTTACAACAACAATCGACAATGGTTCCATGGTCATCATTAGACTTTTATTTCCAGATTTTTATTGAATTCAAATTCCACCATCTGCTGTGGTGGGATTTGAACCTGGGTCCCCAGAGCATTCCCCTGGGTCTCTGGATTGCTAGTCCAGCGACCTAGTCCTTGCTGCGGTGGTCTGATAATGTGAACATATAGAACAAGTTTCTATTTGTGCAGTGTTCCATTAACAGACTGTTAATTTCTATCATGAGAGAATGTGCCAGAACCCTCTAAAGTATAGAACGAGATTCAAACTAGACAACAAACTGGAATTATAGGGGCTACCAAATGTGACAGCCTCACAGCTTGGCTGAATTTGGACATTGCATTGCTGAATTGGCTGTTGAAGTGTACTAGAAAATACTTTGCTTAAACTCAAAAGTGTCAGCACAGCAGCAGCATAAGGTACTTGACAAGTGGCAGTGCACTGCAGGTCTGAGAGCAGTGTGAATGACCTAATAAATCAGATGACTTTCACACAAGTCAAATAAAGCTCATAAGACATTGACAGTACTGCCATATTCCAATTATAGATTAGCCTTTGGATAAGTTTTAGAATACTGCTTGCAGTACAAACTTTGTACTGATCTGACTCATTGAAAGTTACCATTGTATTGTAAGGGTGGTCGGCATAGCAAGGGTTAACATAGGGCTAGGGAAACAGTAGCACCTACAGTATGGTGTAGAGAGTCCTATGACAGTGGACTGAGTGCAGTCGAGTCTATCAGAAGCCAACATAGAGATAGTACTTAGCTAGGGCTATACCCTGGAGCTGCATATTGTTATGAGTTGATAATAAACACTTAATGTTCAACCACAAAAGCCTCCAGAACTCTTTGTGTGACACAGAACAAATCCTTACAACATGGTGGCAGTTAATGCATGGACCCAGAACCAAAGAAGCTGGTGAAGAATCTCAGAGAATACAAACATATGAATCAGGAGCAGAAGTAGGCCATTCAGCCCCTTCGGGCCTGCTCTGCTATTTAATAACATCATGGCTGATCTGATTGTAGCCTCATATCCACATTCCTGCCTGCCCTTGACACCCTTTGACTCCCTTGTTAGTCAAGAATTTATCTACCTCTGCCATAAAAATGTTCAATGACTCTGCCTCCACTGTTCTCTGGGGAAGAGAGTTCCAAAGATTCACAACCCTCTGAGAGAAATAATTTCTCCTCATCTCCGTCTTAAATGGGAGAACCTTTATTTTTAAACCATGCCCCCTAGTTCTAATCTCCCCCTAAGGAGAAACGACCTCTCAGTATCCACCCTTTCGAGTCCTGTCAGGATCTTATATGTGTCAATAAGGTCACCTTTCATTTTTCTAAACTCCAATGGACACAGATTTAACCTTTCTTCCTAAGATAACTGCCCCTATCGTAGGCATCAATGAGTGAACTTTCTCTGAACTGCTTCTAATTCATTTTAATCCTTTCTTAAATAAGGAGACCAAAAACGTATGCAGTACTCTAGATGTGATGGCATAGTGGTATTGTCACTAGACTAGTAATTCAGGGTAATGCTTTGGGGACCTGGGTTCAAATCCCACCATGGCAGTTGGTGAAATTAAAAAAAAGTCTGCAATTAAAAGTCTAATGATGACCATGAAACCATTGCTGATTGTTGTAAAAACCATCTGGTTCACTAATGTCCTTTAGGAAATCTGCTGTCCTTACTCTGGCCTACATATGATTCCAGACCCACAGCAATGTGGTCAATTCTTAAATGCTCTCTGAACAAGGGCAATTAAGGATGGGCAATAAATGCTGGCCTAGGCAGCAACACCCAGATCCCATGAACAAATAAAATAAAATTGCCTTCCTAATCACTTGCTGTATCTGCATACCAACCTTTTCTGAATCATGTACCAGGACACCCAGATTCCTCTGTACCTCAGAACTCTCCATTTAAATAATATGCTGCTTTTCTATTCTTCCGTGCCAAAGTGGATAAGTTCACATTTTCTCATGTTATATTCCATTTTCCAAATTTCTGCCCACTCACTTAACCTACCTATGTCCACCTTATGTCCTCTTCATAGCTTACTTTCCCACCCATCTTTGTATCATCAGCAAATTTGGCAACTATACAGAACCGACAGCCAGCCCTGAGCAGAGTGTACCTAATTTGAAGAAACAGTTGGAGATCGCCTAAAAAAAGCTTCATTGCAGTTGGAGGCTGAAGGGCAGAAGAAAGATCCACTGGGCAGATGAAAACCCAAACCTGATTGAATGCAGAGCCAAAGGACCCAGCCAGATCACAAAAAGGATGAGCAAAATTCAGAAAAAGTCTGAATTAAGAATAAGCAGGGTACAGCTAATTAGGCAGAGCAAACCAAGTGTTGAACCAGCAGAGCTGGAAGAAGCTGGGTCCAGGGGCGGTGCCATACCAGGTGCTGCCGAGCTTCATTGAGACAAGCAGCAGCCAGAGCCTAAAATCACCATCCTATTAGAAAACTCATTTGCTGGCCCAAGTGGCGAATTTTGTAATTTCCTGTAGGATTGCTTAATTTTAAGGAGCCAGGCCCAAGGTCGCTGTGGGAGCCTACCAATGTTTGATAGGCATGGGAAGAAGAAATGGAAGAATGGTTATGGCAGCACCATTTTGGAACAGACAAAATTAAAGCTGTACTCCCATATTATGGAAAATGGCGCGGATGATAAATTAAAATTACCAGACCAATTTGAGCTCATGCAAGGGCCAAACCAGACACAAAATTGGGCATCATGGAGGACAATATTTGTAAGTAACTGGAGTGCAACAGGATTAAGTAGGAAACCAGATAACGTCCAAGTTAATATGTTTTTATGCTTATTTGGTGAAATTGCTGATGAAATAATCCTAATACAAGACATTGAAGAATCCTCAGTCAGCTTTGCTGAGATATTAAAAGCCTTTGACAAGTATTTCAATCTTCAAGTTGTGGAGCACGCAGAACAAAAAACAAAGGGCAGAAGGCAATACCCAAGCAAACCCCATGATGGCCACAGACCATGTTAACGCAATGAAGTGCATGTGCCGAAGAGTTTAGTGCAGAAGAAGGATGAGGCCACAAAGCAGCCAGGAGGCTTAAACATGGATCTTTTTGAAAAGGCCAATACATTACCCAAACTGCAACAACAGGTGGCAGTGCTGAACCATCTGGCTCTGATTGCAAGTAAAGTAGTGGCGCATTCCAAGCTGTGAGTGGATAATGAAGCTACGAATAACCTTATCACAGAACTGAAAAAGTGAAGACTTCGCAGGAGACAGACCTGGCTACCAGTAAAATCCAAATGAAGGACAAGGGGACAGATCTTTGCTGTAGGTGGAGAAGGAAACGGCAGAAATAAGATTGGAAAATGTTTGTATCAAAGCTGAATTGGAAGACTTGAAACACGAGATTCAAGTAGAATATGTACCTTTGAAAGCACATTATAAACTAAAGTCTTCAATGAACCAAACTGTTCAAAATCTGAACAAGCAAATTTCTGATGTGTCGCGAAGGTACAACGAGACTTTGAAAGAAACAGAAAGGTTGAATGTTGAGAAGAATGCAATATCGAAATCAGAATTGTGTGAAGACTCAGTACATATCTCCAAAAAAGCACAAGGAGGAAATAACAATTCTGAATTCAGGTGTTGACAAATTAAAGAGGGAGTTGGTAAAACTCAATCAGAAACATAACTAGGCACAACAGCAGGCAGAAAATTCACTCAAAGAAATTTCTACCTTGAAAACCCCTTTGAAAATCAGTATGTGCCCCTGGAAAAACATGAAGAGTTAAAAAAAATGCAGAATACTTCACGAAAAGCTGTGTTGGAAGTATCAGTAGTAACAAAGCATGTACTGAAGTGCAGAATGAGAAAGCAAGAGCTGAATAAGAAAATTGACAGTTGAAAGAACAGCTGATCATCCTTCAAGATCAAATGCAGAGTGAATACATAACCCTTCAGAAGCATGAAGAAATGAAGACTACCTTGAACAGCAGAATGGAGGAGCAGCAGAACAAAGTTGAGAAGACTCTGTTGAATTACATGAAAACTCAAGACGAAGCATTTGTGCTTGGCAAAGAAAAGGAAAACCTGCTGAAGGACCTTCACACACTACAAGGATTCCTCAGATTAAAGTTTGTTCCTCTAGAAAATTACAAAGAGAAGCAACATGAATGTAATGTCTCCCTGAAAGAGCTGAAGAACCTGTGGCCAGAGAAGACTCAGCAATGTTTTATAGTCCAGGGAGAAGCTAAGAGGTACAAGAAAGAGTTTCAGAGTTCAAACTGTAAAGTGAAAGATCACATGAGGAAAATGCCAGCTGCGATCAGACATCCAGAGATTGAAAGTGGGAATACAATCACAGTACATTTCTTGAATGAAAACATCATTTAACAAGTATGGGAGGGAAAGAAGAAGATGAAGAATTCTTTTGTTATAGGAGCAATTGAAAGTAGAAAATTTGCAGCTCCAATTCAACAGTCAGAAAATGAGCTTTCGCTCACTTCTGCAGCATATCCAAATGAAAGTAAAAGTTCTCACAAAGGAGCATGAAGAGTCTCAGAAACAATTATCAGAAGTGCAATTACAGAATGTGAGCTTAAAGGATAACACACAGGAATTAGGCTCTGCTAATGAAAACTATTTAGTGTAGAGAACTAACGTGCACAGACAAAAGATGAGTTTGCTAATGAAAATGAGAATTGATGAATACACTGGAGTATCACTCACAGGAAGTAGAACACTTGAAAGAGGACTTGGAATGCCTAAATGATAAACTTGTAGAAATAAATTCAACAAAAATAAAAGCAAAATACTGTGGATGCTGGAAATCTGAATCAAAAACAGAAAATGCTGGAAAAACTCAGCTGGTCTAGCAGCATCTGTGGAGGGAAAGACAGAGTTAACGTTTCAAGTCTGTATGAAGAAGGGTTTAACAACCAAAACTGATGAAATTCTTGAACTTTGACCCAATCTGAAGAACATGAAAGATGAAATGCACAGTATGGAAGAGCAAACCCAGACTTTAAGAATGGAAGGGAGCTGGTGGTGTAGTGATAATGTCTAGTAACCCAGAGACCCAGGCTAATGATCTGGGGGCATGAGTTCAAATCCCACTATGCTAGCTAATTTAAATTCAATACCTAAAATCTGGAATTAAAAGCTAATCTCAGGAATAGCGACCATGAAACTGTTGACAATTGTCGTAAAAACATCTGGTTCACTAATGCCCTTTAGGGAAGGAAATCTGCCATCCTTACCCAGTGAGTCCAGACCCACAGCAATGATGTGGTTGACTCTTAACTGCCCTCTGAAATGGCCTGGCAAGCCACTCAGGTCAAGGGAAATTGGGAATGAGCAACAAGTGCTGCCTTGCCAGTGACACCAAGATCCCATGAAAGAATAAATAAAAAAACAAGAAAATCCTAAGAAACAGTTTGAGGATCTAACAAGTGAATTGAAATAGCCTAAGGAGCAGTCAGTGACCATGGAAGAAAGACTCTGAAAGGAACTGAACGCCCAGGTGAAGCTGTTAAGCTTGTATATGGATTCCACAGATAACTCTAAAACAACAACAACTGAGCTCATCAGAGTAGTTGTTGAGCTGGATGAAAATATTAATAAGCTTGAAGAAAGATTTGGAAAATAAGAGAGTAAACAAATGTTTGGGTGAAATTGTGAAACAAGTGAAAATAAAGGTTAAAAACAAAAAAACTGCGGATGCTGGAAATCCAAAACAAAAACTCAAGTTCTGCCGAAGGGTCATGAGGACTCGAAACGTCAACTCTTTTCTTCTCCGCCGATGCTGCCAGACCTGCTGAATTTTTCCAGGTAATTCTGTTTTTGTTTTGAAAATAAAGGTTGTTTTTTGAAATGTCAGCTTCCAGCAAGATCATGGCAAATCCCATGGAAATAAAATCTCAGTCCATTGTATGAACGAACAGAGTGAACATTCCCTCCATAAGGAATGGGACAAACCTACGGAGTCCAACCAAAGAAGACAGGTTGTTGATAAGGAGAAATTTAATTCCAATGTGTGTAAACCCGAAACAGGTGGAGACAACTAGGTGCCGGAAACACAGTGCAGGATTTTCCAACCCTGCCCACTGCTGAGATCATCCGGTCCACCGAAGGTCAATGGGCTTTTGGCTGGGCTGCTGACTCTCCCAAGGTGGGCCCTGTCACCAGAAAATACCAGCCACAGAATACTGTAGTTTCAACTCCGAGCCAAGATAATCTGCCCAGAGCAACGGAACCTTACACTCCTCCAAATGTGACCAGAACGAGATCTGGAAGAATTGTCAAGCTTCCAGACTGTCTGAATTTATAAAGTCAGAGACTTGAACGGTGTGGGGAGAAGGGGTAGCGCATAAAGAAAGATTGTATTGCAAATATGGGAGGTGTAGAATAAGGGTGTTTGGCATAACAAGGGTGAAAGTGGGACTGGGGAAACAGTAATGCCCACAGTATGATGGAGAAAATCACATGATAGTAAACTAAGTACAGTAGAGTCTAGCAGAAGCCAGCATGGAGATTGTACCTAGCTAGGGCTATACCCTGAAGATATACACAGTTATGAGTTCTTATCAACACTTCATGTTCAATCACAGAACCTTTTTGTGAAGCACGGAACAAATCCTGACAACAACCATGTTGCCATTGCAGTTAAATATAAATTTGTGTGTTACCCATTCAATGCTAGCACCCACAAAGAATTACATATTGGAACTGTACATACAAATATAGTTTTGTAAGAAGGTTGAAGGTTATGTGCATAGGGTTGCCCCTGTTTGATGTTTCTCATGGCTTTTTGAGACAAGAACTGGGAAGCATTGCCTTGTGTCATCATCATGCACTCTGAAGGTAAAGAAGAAACAAAGAGATATAAGGGGTGATCTTGCAATCTTATGTTACTAATTGGGAAGCTGTGCTCGAAGGATACTTGAGCTGGGGATAGGGCAGAATAAAGCCTTTCTTCCAACATGTGATCTTCACTGATTCTGTCAATCTATAATGCTGCACTTTCAGAGTTGACTCCATTATAGCAGATCACGTCCTGGTGGAGAACTTCCAATGCCTTCGCTGCTCATGAACCTTACACCTTTGTCTTAATATGCCCAGCAATCACGTTCTCAGTTAGAATATTCCTATTGTATTCCCTGCTCATACCTTTCTGTGCCTCCACAGTTGTGGAATTAATTTTCCTTAAGAAATGTTAACAAGTACAATTGGCCTTTTTTGTTTTTTTTCCTTACAGTT
Source organism: Carcharodon carcharias (assembly GCF_017639515.1). NCBI lineage: Eukaryota > Metazoa > Chordata > Chondrichthyes > Lamniformes > Lamnidae > Carcharodon > Carcharodon carcharias. The sequence goes on along the minus strand of NC_054467.1, from coordinate 1,178,529 downwards.
TTCACCTTTTTTATGAAGAATATGAGAATAAGATGGACTAATCTTAGACAGTGTCTATGTCTTTCTCATCGCTGTTTGGTTTAGCTGTCCCTTTAAATTCTATCGGGATCCTAAGTGTTTCCCAGGACTGCAATTCATACATAGTGTTGAAACTCCTGTCAGATTCAGATGTGTTATCTGGCAGTAAGTATGGCAGCAGAGTATGATCGTGAGTGCAGTGAGGACTGGTGTACTGTATTGACTTTAACTCCCCAAAGCCCTGTTTCCACTCCATCAGAATGATCTGCAGTCAGCCATTTGACCCTTCAGTCAGATAGAATTCCTGGGACACTTTGTATTTTGCACTGTGGGGCACCTTGCAACCTGAAGTTAAATGTAGAACTATCTCATTTTGCTTGCTGGCAGCCAAAGTGGAACTGAATAGACTCTCTTGCTTTCTTCAAAATGATGACAAAGGTGTGTTCAGGTGGACACTGGGTAATATTACACAGGTTACCTCAGGCGGCAGTTAATGAGTTGGTAGCTGTGGTCACTCTTGCTTCTATTGGCAGAGCCGTGTGAAATAGTCCTCATGCAGGAGGTGGCCTAGATCTCCTATTGCCCCCTTGGTGAAGGACACTAATTCCTCACTAAGGCCTCTTGAGATCTATGTTTGCTTGTAAATTGTTTTGGGGACTGAGCTGCCTCACTGTCTTTCCTCCATCTTGTACTGCTCCTCCAGTCCAATTGGAAACAAGAGAATTCCCATTTGGATCTCATAACTATAACTTATTATGGGGGGAGTTGAAAAATTCCCTGGTGGTCCCACAGGCCCTCAAGTTGTCGGAGACAAGGCCAGCTCTAACCAGGTGAAAAGTAAGTGAAAACATTCTGAACGCCCCAGCATAATTCCAGTGATGAATCCTCTCCTAGCTACAGGCTCCTGCATAAAACACCTTCAGTATCAGCTGGCACTGGCAATCTTTTAACTGGTTAATTATCCTTAAACCATCAGTTTTGGCCACTCCTGCACCGATCACCCTCATTGTCACATTTGAACTTCAGGCAATATCGGTGAGGGATCATATGAAAGGCCCAAGACTGCAACAAGACTATCAGCACAATCATTACAGGGTGGAAACTGAGCAGAAACAGTCCCAAGCCAAATGCAACCTCATGTTTCCAGTATGTCAGATTGATGCCACAAACCAAGTGCAGAATTAATGTAAATATGGGGCTAGTGTTATTTTTATTTGATGTCAGAAATGCTGGTAAAACACCCATTGAAGTAATGGTGTTCCAATGAGGATCTGATATCGCGAATTCCAATCACTGAGCAGGAAGGTGTAATTATAGTGTGACAAGTTCACATGGGCATTTTATATTGTAAAAGTAGACATGGTAATTTATTATGGTAAAAGTATACAAAAAGTATATAAGACATTAAAATTTCAATTTTTTATAACTCCAGTGGGAATCCAAGTAATTGTGAATTCTTGAGGTTAATCTGAAATGATTAGATTGTGCGTAAGTAAGGAATGATTAGGGGCTAGTGTTCTGAATCCAGCAAAATGTGCCTGGGTCTCTGTTTTTTCATCTCCAGCAAACTGTGTGATGCGACATGTGTCACAGATGTGCATGATTTGAATTCTACAGAAAAATATATTTTGTAATAAATCAATTTTATATATAAAAATAATTCTGTTGAAGGGTCATGAGGACACGAAACGTCAACACGTTTAAGCTGTGTTTAAGGATAACTTTCTGCCAAATAGTGGAGATGGTTTGGAGTCAGAGCTTTGAGAATAAGAACAACATGGGAACATGTCTATTAGAAATGATAGTTCTGTCTCTTTAATTCCACAACTGTCCTCAATTCTCCTTAATGTCCTAATTTTCCAGCTCCTTATTAAACACTCCAATGGAAACTCTCCGTGGTTTTCTCCCACTTCCCTGCCATTAATTAGATTAGCAGAAACTCTCGCTGTTTTTAGCTGTCTATGTTGTTTCTTCATTGATACACCTATGTGGTTCCGCTATCTCTGTCTCTCCAAGAATCTCACTACCTTTTGGAGTGCCTCTCTATCTCTAAGGGTCCCTCTCTCTGGTGTCTCTCTCTGAGGGTCCCTCCTTCTTTGGGTCTCTCTCACTGGGGTTCCAGTGTCACTGGGGATCCTCTCCAGGGGTCTGTCCCTGGGGTTTTCTCTGGGAGTCTGTATATGGGGCCCCCTCCGAGGTATGTCTCTGGAGTTCTCTCCAGGGGTCTGTCTCTGGGGTCCTCTCCGGGGGTCTGTATATGGGGGTCCTCTCTGGTGCCTGTCTCTGGGGTCCTCTCTTGGGGTCTGCCTCCGGGGTTCTCTCTGGGGGTCTGTCTCCGGGGTCCTCTCTGGTGGTCTGCCTCCGGGGTCCTCTCTGGGGGTCTGTCTCCGGGGTTTTCCCTGGGGGTCTGTCTCTGGGGGTTTTGCTCTATATGGATTTCTCTCCACGAGTCTGTCTGCTAACGGATTTCTCTCCATGGGTCCCTTCCTCTGGAGGTCATGATATTTCTGGGCTCCAGCTGACCTTCTCCCTAAAAGATTTCAGACAGGGGTATAACCCAAATTCACCCAAGGTGCATCTGAAATATCCTGAAAAATCATCATGATTTTTCTCTTAGGTCAGCGTAAGCTTCCCAAGGTGTGGTATATAAAACTGAACACAGTAATTTGAGGCCTGACCAGTGGTCTGTGCTAGACTGCTTTCTGTTTTCATTTATCTTGTTACTTTAAATACCAAGTACATACATTTGCAGTTGTAACAATGTAAGGTCAGGTCTTTATTGAATCTCACTTTGTGATTTCAGTGTGAGTTCTGCATACAGTGTCTCGCTCACATTTCTTTTATCATTTTTACCTTTTATCTCTGCATTCCAAGCATACCAGCAAAAATTCATAGTACATCAAAGATATACAAAAGTAACAACAGGATGACAAGGTGAAGACAGCAAAATACATTAAACTCTCCTCAGGCTCTTCTAATAATTTTATTATCACAAACACAATTAACCAAATTGCCATAATCCAGACCAGCCGCCTTATCTGATAAGAAATATCTACCTTAGGCTCATTTAGACAATGCTCAGCAGAAAGCTGCTTTAACTAATCGTACTCTGATCCCACAAACAGCCCAGGACAGTCCTCCTTTTTGTTTTGTGTTTTGAATATCTGAAAGGACTCCAAGAACATATCAGTAACATTTCTTTATAACTTGTCAAGTCACATCCTATGCCAGCAATCCTATTAGGAGGGTAGAGATTTTGCTTTTTAATAGGCGCATAAAATATGGACAACTTATATTGACAAGATGGGCTCCAGGGAGTCAGCTAACTTATTTTATAGTTCACATCATGTCTGGACATGCATCTGGGAAGGCATTCAAATGTAAATTACCTTTGAGGACCTTCCATTGAAGAGACCTAAAGTAACAATGACTGTTAGGCTTGTTGGCCCCATGAAGATGGAATTACAAATAAAGACATTTCAGGGGCTATTCATGGCTGAAAGCTTGATGGGTTTTCAAACACCTTCCGTTGTATGGCATATTGCTTAGCCATTAACCCATTGTGTGGACAATGGAAAACAGTGATACTGTTGTCACATGACAGAAACTGGCTTGTGATAGGAAATACCTCAAAGTACCATATTAACCCACAAGGCCAGGCCAGGAGTGGGCACTCTGGACAAATACCATAGAAAGAGACCATCTCACCCAACAAAAGGAAGAACCCTGCCTCAAAAAGTCATCTCAGGCTGAGAAGAGGGGGTAATTCATTCTACCTACAGAAATATATCTTCACTACTGGACCTTGACCTCAACTGGAAAAGCCATAAAGTTCCAACCTCCATTGCCTTTAGAAAACCAAGAGAGAATCCTTCAGGCCTGCAATGTTTCAACCACCATCGTAAGGACTGATAATTGGAATGACCTTTTTTTGACCCTTTAAGTAATCTAAGTGCATGTTACATATTTGGAATCATCTTATGTGTGTATGTCTTGTGTGTGTGTGTGTGTGAAAAGTTCATGGTTATTGTGATTACATTTTGGGTGTTGTGAAAAATAAACATTTATCCTTTTGATTTAAACTTACAAGAAAGCCTGTTTCAACCCTGTTCTTTAAAGTCAGAATACGCAAAGAGTTAAAACACTCCTTCTCTAAATACATCTTGTTGCAGTCAGCAGAAAGGTGGAAATAGGGGGGGAATTATCTAACGGGTAGAATTTTCCCCCCCATTGGGGGGGGTTGTGTTGGGGGCGGGCGGTTGTGGACCCGATCAGCGCCCCTGATTGGGTCCACGCCACCGTTTTACTTGGGCGGGCCAATTAAGGCCTGCTCAGCGTGACACACACACAGAGGCGCTGAGCGCTCCCTGTGTGGGTGGTGGGGGTGGGGGGAGGGTTCCTTGAGTTGGGAGTGCACTCTTTCGTGTATGTGTGCGAAAGAGCATGGAAATCTCCCTGTCACATGAGGGGACATGTCCTAAAATTTTTTCTTTTCTTTATTTAAATTTTTGAAACTTAAACTAATCTCCCTGAGGCACAGAGGTGAAAGAGCGAAAGAGCGCAGGCCCCGATTCAGGGAATCCTCCCCCCACTCCCCGCCTGCACTGGGAGCGCTCAGCACTTCCGGGGCATGTCATACTGGGCGAGTCTTAATTGGCCCGCCCACGTAAAATGGCAATGTGGACCCCAGCCCGCCCCCACACAACCCCCCTGATGGGGGGAGAATTCTCCCCTATGTGTCTTACTGTTGCCTTACTGGGGTCTAACTGAGAGTCAGATTGATTGGAGGATTTTTGTAGTTATTATAGCAGTAATTTTGTACACATATGTATGTGCCTACAATCTTTCTTGTATTAAGTTTTATAAACTTAATTTTATAATTTAATTTTATTTAAAAAATCTCTTGAGACTCGGTGCTCTTATTACTACCGAGTTCAAAGCCTGCATCTTGAAACTTACAAATTGCAAAAATGGATTATGACAGTTGTTTCAAGTTTCCCTCTGGGATTTGAACAAATTAGCCTTTACCATCGGCTGTATCACAGTACTGCTGATGAACTTTTAATACAAAGAATGCCTCAGAAGGTAATGGAGGCAGGGTCTTGAATATTTTTAAGGCAGAGGTAGATAGATTCTTGTTCGGCAAGGGAATGAAAGGTTATCGGGGTTTACATTAGAATGTAGAAATTGAAATACAAGATGATCAGCCATGATCTTATTGAATGGCAGAGCAGGCTCGCGGGGCCAAATGATCTATTCCTGTTCCTATTTCTTATGTTCTTATAATAAAATATTTATTAAAACTAGAAAAGTGAACTGCATTACACCAGACAAAAAGGTTGTAAAGATCTCAATACAAACACAAGAAGATGATTCAAATTCCCACTGTTCCTTTACCCAGCAATGTCTTTACAGATACACAAACCAGTGAAGCTTGACACAAAGGTTCCTTGCTTGAGACTGGCACATGTGCAAACAGTTTTCATCTGGTGCATTCCTGACAATTCACTTGATGCTTCACACACAACTCGTGTCTCTCCCTGAGTCTTCCAAAAAACCGCACTTTAAATTCACAGTTCCTACTACTGCAGAGCAAACAAATGAGTCCCCTAAATGCAGTCTTCCAGTAGTACCTACGCTAAACTAAGTCCCATAACTGATTATTCAGTTAACTACCCTCCCACTAGCCTTGTAGTTTTTTTCTTCTCAGAGAGCTTCAAATCCCTGTCTTCTCCCTCTGACACACACTTAAATCCCCTCTCTCAATTCCTATCTTTCTTGTGCCATGTCCCTGGATCACTGTTGCTAGGCAGCAGTAAAGCTTTGCTCCTTTGTGTTTGGTTGCCCTTTAACAGTGAGAGAGTGCGAGCAGCAGCGGGGCCATTAACAGTGATGAGGAGCAGCAGGGCCACTAACAGTGAGAGAGGAGCAGCGGGGCCAATAACAGTGAGAGAGGAGCAGTGGGGCCATCAACAGTGAGAGAGGAGCAGCAGAGCCACTAACAGTGAGAGAGGAGCAGCGGGACCATTAACAGTGAGAGAGGAGCAGTGGGGCCAATAACAGTGAGAGAGGAGCAGCGGGACCATTAACAGTTAGAGAGGAGCAGTGGGGCCAATAACAATGAGAGAGGAGCAGCGGGGCCATTAACAGTGAGAGAGGAGCAGCAGGGCCAATAACAGTGAGAGAGGAGCAGTGGGGCCATTAACAGTGAGAGAGGAGCAGCAGAGCCACTAACAGTGAGAGAGGAGCAGCGGGACCATTAACAGTGAGAGAGGAGCAGTGGGGCCAATAACAGTGAGAGAGGAGCAGCGGGACCATTAACAGTGAGAGAGGAGCAGTGGGACCATTAACAGTGAGAGAGGAGCAGCGGGACCATTAACAGTGAGAGAGGAGCAGTGGGGCCATTAACAGTGAGAGAGGAGCAGCGGGGCCAATAACAGTGAGAGAGGAGCAGTGGGGCTATTAACAATGAGAGAGGAGCAGTGGGGCTATTAACAATGAGAGAGGAGCAGCGGGACCATTAACAGTGAGAGAGGAGCAGTGGGGCCATTAACAGTGAGAGAGGAGCAGTGGGGCTATTAACAGTGAGAGAGGAGCAGCGGGGCCATTAACAGTGAGAGAGGAGCAGTGGGGCTATTAACAATGAGAGAGGAGCAGCGGGACCATTAACAGTGAGAGAGGAGCAGTGGGGCTATTAACAATGAGAGAGGAGCAGTGGGGCCATTAACAGCGAGAGAGGAGCAGCAGGGCCAATAACAGTGAGAGAGGAGCAGTGGGGCCAATAACAGTGAGAGAGGAGCAGCAGAGCCACTAACTGTGAGAGAGGAGCAGTGGGGCCATTAACAGTGAGAGAGGAGCAGCGGGGCCATTAACAGTGAGAAAGGAGCAGGGGGGCCAATAACAGTGAGAGAGAGAGAGAGAGGAGCAGGGGGGGCAATAACAGTGAGAGAGAGAGAGAGAGGAGCAGCGGGGCCATTAACAGTGAGAGAGGAGCAGTGGGGCCAATAACAGTGAGAGAGGAGCAGCGGGGCCAATAACAGTGAGAGAGGAGCAGTGGGGCCAATAACAGTGAGAGAGGAGCAGTGGGGCCATTAACAGTGAGAGAGGAGCAGTGGGGCCAATAACAGTGAGAGAGGAGCAGCGGGGCCATTAACAGTGAGAGAGGAGCAGCGGGGCCATTAACAGTAAGAGAGGAGCAGCGGGGCCATTAACAGTGAGAGAGGAGCAGTGGGGCCACTAACAGTGAGAGAGGAGCAGTGGGGCCATTAACAGTGAGAGAGGAGCAGCGGGACCAATAACAGTGAGAGAGGAGCAGCGGGGCCATTAACAGTGAGAGAGGAGCAGCGGGACCAATAACAGTGAGAGAGGAGCAGCGGGGCCATTAACAGTGAGAGAGGAGCAGTGGGGCTATTAACAGTGAGAGAGGAGCAGCAGGGCCATTAACAATGAGAGAGGAGCAGCGGGGCCATTAACAGTGAGGTAGGAGCAGTGGCGCCACTAACAGTGAGAGAGGAGCAGTGGGGCTATTAACAGTGAGAGAGGAGCAGCAGGGCCATTAACAATGAGAGAGGAGCAGCGGGGCCATTAACAGTGAGATAGGAGCAGTGGCGCCACTAACAGTGAGAGAGGAGCAGTGGGGCTATTAACAATGAGAGAGGAGCAGTGGGGCTATTAACAGTGAGAGAGGAGCAGTGGGGCCATTAACAGTGAGAGAGGAGCAGTGGGGCCATTAACAATGAGAGAGGAGCAGTGGGGCTATTAACAGTGAGAGAGGAGCAGTGGGGCCATTAACAGTGAGAGAGGAGCAGCGGGACCAATAACAGTGAGAGAGGAGCAGCGGGGCCATTAACAGTGAGAGAGGAGCAGCGGGACCAATAACAGTGAGAGAGGAGCAGCGGGGCCATTAACAGTGAGAGAGGAGCAGCGGGGCCATTAACAGTAAGAGAGGAGCAGCGGGACCAATAACAGTGAGAGAGGAGCAGTGGGGCCATTAACAGTGAGAGAGGAGCAGCGGGGCCATTAACAGTAAGAGAGGAGCAGTGGGGCCATTAACAGTGAGAGAGGAGCAGTGGGGCCACTAACAGTGAGAGAGGAGCAGTGGGGCCATTAACAGTGAGAGAGGAGCAGCGGGACCAATAACAGTGAGAGAGGAGCAGCGGGGCCATTAACAGTGAGAGAGGAGCAGCGGGACCAATAACAGTGAGAGAGGAGCAGCGGGGCCATTAACAGTGAGAGAGGAGCAGTGGGGCTATTAACAGTGAGAGAGGAGCAGCAGGGCCATTAACAATGAGAGAGGAGCAGCGGGGCCATTAACAGTGAGATAGGAGCAGTGGCGCCACTAACAGTGAGAGAGGAGCAGTGGGGCTATTAACAGTGAGAGAGGAGCAGCAGGGCCATTAACAATGAGAGAGGAGCAGCGGGGCCATTAACAGTGAGATAGGAGCAGTGGCGCCACTAACAGTGAGAGAGGAGCAGTGGGGCTATTAACAATGAGAGAGGAGCAGTGGGGCTATTAACAGTGAGAGAGGAGCAGTGGGGCTATTAACAATGAGAGAGGAGCAGCAGGGCCATTAACAGTGAGAGAGGAGCAGCGGGGCCATTAACAGTGAGAGAGGAGCAGCGGGACCAATAACAGTGAGAGAGGAGCAGCGGGGCCATTAACAGTGAGAGAGGAGCAGCGGGGCCATTAACAGTGAGAGAGGAGCAGCGGGGCCAATAACAGTGAGCGAGGAGCAGCGGGGCCATTAACAGTGAGAGAGGAGCAGCGGGGCCATTAACAGTGAGAGAGGAGCAGCGGGGCCATTAACAGTGAGTTGGCAAAAACTTGATAGATGGACTATAATGTGGAAAAATGTGAGGTTATGCATTTTGGTAGGAAGAATAGAGGAGCTGAATATGATTTACATGGAGAAAGACTGCAGAAAGCTCCAGCACAGAGGGATTTGGGAGTCCTTGTGCATGAATCCCAAAAAGCTAACAGACAAACTCAACAGGTAATAAGGAGGGCAAATGGAATGTTGGCCTTTATTTCAAAGGGAACTGAGTATAAAAATAAAGAAGTCTTGCTAAATCTATACAAGGCACTAGTTAGGCCACACCTAGAATACTGTGGACAATTTTGGTCCCCTTATCTAAGGAAAGATATATTGGCATTGGGGGCAGTCCAGAGAAGGTTCACTAGGTTGATCCCAGGAAAGGAGGGATTTTCTTATGAGGAGAGTTGAGCAGGTTGGGCCTGTACTCATTAGAGTTTAGAAGAATGAGAGGCGACCTTATTGAAACATATGAGATTCTTAGGCGGCTTGACAAGGTAGATGCTGAGAGGTTGTGGGTGAGTCTAGGACCAGAGGGCATAATCTCAGAGTAAGGGGTCGCCTATTTAAGGCAGAGATGAGGAGGAATTTCTTTCAGAAGGTAGTGAATCTGTGGAATTCTTTACCACAGAGGGCTATAGAGGCTAGGTTCTTAAGTATATTCAAGGCTGAGACAGATTTTTAATCAGTCAGGGAATCAGAGGTTATGGGGAAAAGGCAGGAAAGTGGAGTTGAGGGTTATCAGATCAGGCATGATCTCATTGAATGGCGGAGCAGACTCGATGGGCCAAATGGCCTACTTCTGCTCCTCTGTCTTATGGTCTTGTGGTCTTAACCACTGAAATTTCAACCCCTTTTAACCCATTTCTTTAGCTTCAGGGGTTGTAAGACCTCATTAAAAATGTACAAAAAACAAACCCAAATGACCTGGGGGAGAATTTTCCCCATGTCGGGAGGGACGGTCAGGAGGGGGTGGGTGGGCGTGGAGCCAATCGCTGCCCACAATCGGCTCCACTCCACCATTTCATGTGGACGGGCCAATTAAGGCCATCCCAGCATGGCGCACGGCCGATAGCTCTCAGCGCTACCTGTGTGGGCAGGGGGAGGAGGGAGAGTCAGTGCCTGCGCTCTTTCACACATGCGTGCAAAAGAGCACAGAATTCTCTCCGAGGCAGTTCCGTGTTCATATTGAAATTTTTAAATAAAGAAAAATAAAAATTATTTAGACATGTCCCCTCATGTGACAGCCTCACATGTGCTGGGACATGTTCATGAATTGTTCAAAAAATATTTATAGATTTTATTAATCCTTCAGGAAACCTTATCTCACCTGGACGAGGTTTCCTGAAAAACGCGAAGGCCGCTTAGGCTCTTCAACCTTGAGGTTGGATGGGCCGCCCTGTTAATTATCTAAATTGGTACCCTAATGGCCTTAACAAGCCGTTGACAGTTTGGCGGGTACGCAGCCGCCTTTGGTGTGCGCCCACCGAACGATAGGTCTGAATGATGCGTGGTGACATCGGGACACACGCCCAACGTCATTGTGCGTCATTTTACGCGTCGGCATACTGAGCCCACCCCTGTACACCGACGTGAAAATTCTCCCTCTGGCCTTTTAGTTGGAAGACTGGCCAGACACCCTGGTACCAAAGTTCATAAACAAAACCTAACTGAAACTGAAACCATTTTAATCTTTCTTAACAGACAGGTATCTATTCAACTTAAAATTATACATTGTTCATAACACGTTGAAGATGTTAACTTGTCTTTCTGCCTCAGATTTGCTGTGCATTCACAAGAATTGTTCAATAATTTGATTGTTTTTGTTGTAAATTATGTTGATTATGATGAGTAATTCAAGGTAATCTTGGTGTGGGACAGAACCAACAAGGCTTTGCAAAAGCAAAATACTGCAGATGCTGGAAATCTGAAATAAAAACAGAAAATGCTGGAATAGTCAGCAGCATTCTTGGAGAGAAACAGTTAATGTTATAGGTTTTCATCAGAACTGAGGAAAGATAGAAATATAATATGTTTTGAGCAAGTGAAAGGGGGGAGTGGGAGAAAGAACAAAAGGGAAGACTGTTATAGGATGGAGAGCTGGAAAGATGAAATGACAAATGGTTTCATTGTACAAAAGGCAAAGGGAGTGGCAGTGGGTACAGTAAAGAAACAAAAGATGTATCCAAATAAGGTGTGAATGGCTGGATAGCAGCTGTTGGTATGATATTGGGAGAGACCAGTAACTTCTTTTAAAGAAAGAAATCTGAAATCCTAGTTCTTTACTAAAAGAATGAAGCTGCAAGATGCCATGGTTTGGAACAGAAGAATTTTTACTATAATGAGTCAATCAAAGCAAACTCTAAATATTATGTTAGATAACTTCCTACACACTAAAAGCCAGAATCAACATTAGTTAAACTTGAATTAACAGGCAAATTGCAGTCAATTATAACCTATAAATTACACATTAAATGGCAGATGCGACTAAGGGAGAACTTATGAAATGGCTTGGCAGTCCAAACAGCATTTCGGTATTAAATTCAGTTGCAAGGCCCTTTAAAACTCGGTCTTCCTTGCGAAGAATTTCAGCTTCTCTCCTTCTACGATGTAGTCTGATCCCCAACCGACAGCAGCATACAACCAACCCGCAGATATGGTCTTCACCAAAAATGGCACACGTCTGCAGAACCTGCTGAACTCGGTCTGGACATCCACCAATGTTATCTTCAAGTAACAGAAACAGCTGGAGCTGCTTATTCTTAACTGCTGGATCTGGGCTCTGCCTTCTTCAACTTGCCTCTCTGCACCACAGGATTTGTTAAATGCTACGACTCAGTTTGGGTTGATCCGTGACCTTTTATATCTTTCAACCAGCTTCAACCTGGCCAGAAGATTTGGCTTCCAAAACTCAGTTTGTTTTTGTTTCCTTAAAAACTGGGAGGGTCAGTTTCTTTTCTACGCTTCCCTTTTTGTTAGGGCCTACCTTAAAGAGCATAAACGCATTAAAAGCACAGACTCCTTAACACAGCCCAAATACAAAGCACAGACCCCTTAACACAGCCCAAATGCAAAGCACAGACTCCTTAACACAGCCCATATACAAAGCACAGACTCCTTAACACAGCCCAAATGCAAAGCACAGACTCCTTAACACAGCCCAAATACAAAGCACAGACCCCTTAACACAGCCCAAATGCAAAGCACAGACTCCTTAACACAGCCCATATACAAAGCACAGACTCCTTAACACAGCCCAAATACAAAGCACAGACTCCTTAACACAGCCCAAATGCAAAGCACAGACTCCTTAACACAGCCCATATACAAAGCACAGACTCCTTAACACAGCCCAAATGCAAAGCACAGACTCCTGAACACAGCCCAAATGCAAAGCACAGACTCCTTAACACAGCCCAAATATAAAACACAGACTCCTTAACACAGTCCAAATACAAAGCACAGACTCCTTAACACAGCCCAAATGCAAAGCACAGACTCCTTAACACAGCCCGTATACAAAGCACAGACTCCTTAACACAGCCCAAATGCAAAGCACAGACTCCTTAACACAGCCCAAATGCAAAGCACAGACTCCTTAACACAGCCCAAATGCAAAGCACAGACTCCTTAACACAGCCCAAATGCAAAGTGAAGCAATAAGGAAAGAAACAAGAAAAAAACTAAACCAGCAAAACAAAACAAAAACAAGTCCCAATGCTTTGGTTATCTTTGTGTTAGTTTGAAGATGAAAGTTTTGAATTATATCTTCCAAGGCCAGGACACATTGCTTAAATATTGAGTGGCACAGTTAATATTTCTTCTTAAAGTCAGTCACAAAGAACCATTATTAACAACATCAGTTTACTTTAATTTTGTAATATTGATTATTTCATTAGTGAGTGCTGATATTATTGGTACAGCTGGGTTGGAGGAAATTACTGAGCCCAACATTATGACGAAAATGAATCAGATAAATTATTAATCCTGGCCTGATTGTTTTAGCTGTGTGCCATTATTCCATTGTCAATTATTATGGTCAGCATCCCCTCTTGGCAGGTCCTTTAGCTATGTTATTAACCCTGGACTAAACAAAAACGCACGATTTAAAATAAATCAATAAAAGATTCATAAGAATAATAAATTAAGCTGCATTTTTTGTGACTTTGATGTTTGGTAGGGGTCCTGGTGGTGACAATTGTTCTTTAGTATTCCTCAGATGAATCTGCTACAAAGGCCGTTTCAGAAGATGATAGGAATTAGGAGTAGGAGTAGGCCATTCAGCCCCTCGAGCCTGCTCCACCATTCAATAAGGTGATGGCTGATCTGATTGTGGCCTTAACTCTACTTTTTTGTCAGCCCCTCATATCCCTTGACTCTCTTGCAAATCAAATCTCTGTCTAACTCAGCCTTGAATATATCCAATGAACCAGCCTCCACTGTGGAAGAGACTCCTAAAGAATAATGATCTTCTGAGAGAGGAAATTCCTCCTCATCTCTGTCTTAAATGGGAGACCTCCTGTTTTTAAACTGTGTTTAACCATTTCTAGATTCCCCCAAAAAAGGAAACATCCTCTCAGTAACCACCCTGTCATGCCCCTTCAGAATCTTACATGTTTCAATAAGATCACCTCTTAAACTTCTAAATTCCAATGAGTAAAGGCCCAACCTGCTCAATATTTCCTCTCATGATAACCCCTTCATCGCAGGAATCAGCTTAGATTCTCTGGACTGCTTTCAATACAAGTATATCACTCCTTAGTTAAACAGACCAAAACTGTGCACAGTACTTTCGGTGCATTGCATAGTGAACTCTTTCACCCAAGCTACCATTTGGATAAGGCAATGTCTGTGCTGCCTTCTGAGTGATAAGTTTCTTCAGTGGGATGGAGCATTGGTCTACCCTGAGTTCCCAGCATCCCTGGTGGCAATAGTCACTCAAGAATCATTGCATACCGATGTGCAATGATACCTTAGTGTGAGTGCACAGCAATACACAGGACAAATGTGATGAAAAACAGCTAATCTATTTTTGGGTTAGAAAATGTTACCTCAGTCAACTTGCTGCTTTTCCTCAATTTGGGCAATTTTTTGACCATCTAACTGAGCAGGAGGCAGCACCTGAGTTGAATCTCGCACCCAAAAGACACCATAGCTGGGACTTTATGGTTCTGTCTGCCGCGGGGCTGGAATTTCTTGCCCAAAGTCAACGTCAAATTTTCCACCCCACCCAGGGTGATTCCTGCCACGGGTGGGACCGGAAGATCCCAGCCACATGCAGCACCTTCCCAGTGTTGTACTAGTGTGTCTTCAGGTCTTTAGATCAGGACTGGCGTGAGGATATTTGCTGCCCTAGGTAAACCTCTAGCCTGGCACCCCGCCTCTCCCCACAATTAACTTTTGAAAATGAATACAGCTAAATGGTTCCACTTTCAGAAAACTGCTAAAAATTGCCAAACTCACAGGCAGTTGTTATCTGTGACCTGCCCTCAGCCTTCGCTCCAGCCTCAGCCTCCCGGCTCCCATCCAACAGCTCTGCTTCTGCAGCTCCACGTTCCCCTGGTGCCCGTTAGATTTGCATGCTCTTCTCCCACACCTCTTGCGAGTTCTCAAGCCCCATCATGAGGTCATCACCCAGGAGCTTGCCCTTCTGAATGGTTGAAGAGCCGCACCACTGGGCACTCAGTTAAGTTTCTCATGTTCATAATGAAGTCATATTGATATCATTTTTAAGTTTCAGAATTCAGACTTCAGTTTTTAGCTGCTGTGTGTTGTGCCTCCCCACCACCCCCCCACCCCCTGCCAAATCTTGCTGTCCTAGGCAACCGTCTAGTTTGTCTAATGGTTGCGCTGGCTCTGCTTTAGATGCAAAAACATTAAACTAGGCTGGATACCAGGAAGCACTTCTTTTCATGGAGAGTTGGTGACCTGCGAAATTCATTGCCAGTACGGAGTGATTATAGATTTGCTGTTTTGTCTTTAAAAGGGAGCTGGATGAATTCCTGTGAGTGGAAAACATCTTGACTAGGAAAAGACAGGTAGGTTAACTGAAACTAGTGATATCAGTCACTGGGGTCTCCTAGAGCTGCTCAATTATCATCACTGGTTGGAATTTCCCAGATTTCAGAATAGGATATATTTAATATGCTAGTTGGTCTTTTATTATTGTTTCTTGTGAGTTTGTATGTTAACTTTCTGAGAGTATTATAAACTGAACCAAGATGATACTTGAAAGAAACAAATAGCATAAATCATGCAATTTATTAGAGTTTGAGCAATAGTCGATCTCATGAATATGTTGATCCCCAGTTTTTGACAAAAAAAATCCTGTCTTTCTACTTAAAATCCATTTGTCACCTCTCCAGCTGGCCGACTCTCTCCCTCTTAGCATCTCTCCCTCTGGCTGCCTCTCTCCCTCTGGCTGCCTCTCTCCCTCTGGCTGCCTCTCTCCCTCTCACCATCTCTCCCTCTGGCTGCCTCTCTCCCTCTCACCATCTCTCCCTCTGGCTGCCTCTCTCCCTCTCACCATCTCTCCCTCTGGCTGCCTCTCTCCCTCTCACCATCTCTCCCTCTGGCTGCCTCTCTCCCTCTCACCATCTCTCCCTCTGGCTGCCTCTCTCCCTCTCTCCATCTCTCCCTCTGGCTGCCTCTCTCCCTCTGGCTGCCTCTCTCCCTCTCACCATCTCTCCCTCTGGCTGCCTCTCTCCCTCTCACCATCTCTCCCTCTGGCTGCCTCTCTCCCTCTCTCCATCTCTCCCTCTGGCTGCCTCTCTCCCTCTCTCCATCTCTCCCTCTGGCTGCCTCTCTCCCTCTGGCTGCCTCTCTCCCTCTCACCATCTCTCCCTCTGGCTGCCTCTCCCCCTCTCACCATCTCTCCCACGGGCTAACTCTCTCTCTTGCCACCTCTCCTGCAGGCTGACTCTCACTTGCTGACTCTCTCCCACTCGCTGACCTTCTCTCTTGTTGCTTCCTTCCCTGACTCTCCCACTTGGCATTTCCCTGCCTGACTCTTGCTTCCCACTTTCTTTCTTTCCCTAGTGCTCAGGAAAGGGGCGGCAATAGGGAGGAAACTGCAAGGGAGAGAGTCAGGAAGAGAAGCAGCAAGAGAGAGAATCGGGAAAGGAAAAGGGAAGTGGGAGACTTGGGGTGGAAAGCAGCAAGAGAGACAGTCTGGGAGAGAAGCGGTGGGTGAGAGTCGAGGAGGGACATGGTGAGTGAGGGAGTCAGTGAGGTAAGCAGTGAGTGAGAGAATTAGGGAGGGAAGCAGGGAGGGAGTCAGGGAGGGAAGTATTGAGCGAGGGAGTCAGGGAGGGAAGCAGTGAGTGAGAGAATTAGGGAGGGAAGCAGTGAGTGAGGGAGTCAGGGAGGGAAGCAGTGAGTGAGGGAGTCAGGGAGGGAAGCAGTGAGTGAGGGAGTCAGGGAGGTAAGCAGTGAGTGAGAGAATTAGGGAGGGAAGCAGGGAGGGAGTCAGGGAGGGAAGTATTGAGCGAGGGAGTCAGGGAGGGAAGCAGTGAGTGAGAGAATTAGGGAGGGAAGCGGTGAGTGAGGGAGTCAGGGAGGGAAGCAGTGAGTGAGAGAATTAGGGAGGGAAGCAGTGAGTGAGGGAGTCAGGGAGGGAAGCAGTGAATGAGTGAGTCAGGGAGGGAAGTAGTGAGTGAGGGAGTCAGGGAGGGAAGTAGTGAGTGAGGGAGTCAGGGAGGGAAGTAGTGAGTGAGGGAGTCAGGGAGGGAAGCAGTGAGTGAGGGAGTCAGGGAGGGAAGTAGTGAGTGAGGGAGTCAGGGAGGGAAGTAGTGAGTGAGGGAGTCAGGGAGGGAAGCAGTGAGTGAGGGAGTCAGGGAGGGAAGTAGTGAGTGAGGGAGTCAGGGAGGGAAGCAGTGAGTGAGGGAGTCAGGGAGGGAAGCAGTGAGTGAGGGAGTCGAGGAGGGAAGCAGTGAGTGAAAGAATTAGGGAGGGAAGCAGTGAGTGAGGGAGTCAAGGAGGGAAGCAATGAGTGAGAGAGTCAGGGAGGGAAGCAGTGAGTGAGGGAGTCAGGGAGGGAAGCAGTGAGTGAGGGAGTCGAGGAGGGAAGCAGTGAGTGAAAGAATTAGGGAGGGAAGCAGTGAGTGAGGGAGTCAAGGAGGGAAGCAATGAGTGAGAGAGTCAGGGAGGGTAGCAGTGAGTGAGGGAGTCAGGGAGGGAAGTAGTGAGTGAGGGAGTCAGGGAGGGAAGCAATGAGTGAGGGAGTCAGGGAGGGAAGTAGTGAGTGAGGGAGTCAGGGAGGGAAGCAGTGAGTGAGGGAGTCAGGGAGGGAAGCAGTGAATGAGGGAGTCAGGGAGGGTAGCAGTGAGTGAGGGAGTCAGGGAGGGAAGCAGTGAGTGAGGGAGTCAGGGAGGGAAGCAGTGAGTGAGGGAGTCAGGGAGGGAAGCAGTGAGTGAGGGAGTCAGGGAGGGAAGCAGTGAGTGAGGGAGTCGAGGAGGGAAGCAGTGAGTGAAAGAATTAGGGAGGGAAGCAGTGAGTGAGGGAGTCAAGGAGGGAAGCAGTGAATGAGGGAATCAGGGAGGGGAGCAGTGAGTGAGAGAATTAGGGAGGGAAGCAGTGAGTGAGGGAGTCAGGGAGGGAAGCAGTGAGTGAGGGAGTCAGGGAGGGAAGCAGTGAGTGAGAGAGTCAGGGAGGGTAGCAGTGAGTGAGGGAGTCAGGGAGGGAAGTAGTGAGTGAGGGAGTCAGGGAGGGAAGCAATGAGTGAGGGAGTCAGGGAGGGAAGCAGTGAGTGAGGGAGTCAGGGAGGGAAGCAGTGAGTGAAAGAATTAGGGAGGGAAGCAGTGAGTGAGGGAGTGAAGGAGGGAAGCAGTGAGTGAGGGAGTCAGGGAGGGAAGCAGTGAGTGAGGGAGTCAGGGAGGGAAGCAGTGAGTGAGAGAATTAGGGAGGGAAGCAGTGAGCGAGAGAATTAGGGAGGGAAGCAGTGAGTGAGGGAGTCAGGGAGGGAAGCAGTGAGTGAGAGAGTCAGGGAGGGTAGCAGTGAGTGAGGGAGTCAGGGAGGGAAGCAGTGAGTGAGGGAATCAGGGAGGGAAGCAGTGAGCGAGAGAATTAGGGAGGGAAGCAGTGAGCGAGAGCATTAGGGAGGGAAGCAGTGAGTGAGGGAGTCAGGGAGGGAAGCAGTGAGTGAGGGAGTCAGGGAGGGAAGCAGTGAGTGAGGGAGTCAGGGAGGGAAGCAGTGAGTGAGGGAGTCGAGGAGGGAAGCAGTGAGTGAAAGAATTAGGGAGGGAAGCAGTGAGTGAGGGAGTCAAGGAGGGAAGCAGTGAGTGAGGGAATCAGGGAGGGAAGCAGTGAGTGAAGGAGTCAGGGAGGGAAGCAGTGAGTGAGAGAGTCAGGGAGGGAAGTAGTGAGTGAGGGAGTCAGGGAGGGAAGCAGTGAGTGAGGGAGTCAGGGAGGGAAGCAGTGAGTGAGGGAGTCGAGGAGGGAAGCAGTGAGCGAGAGAATTAGGGAGGGGAGCAGTGGGTGAGGGAGTCAGGGAGGGAAGTAGTGAGTGAGGGAGTCAGGGAGGGAAGCAGTGAGTGAGGGAGTCAGGGAGGGAAGCAGTGAGTGAGGGATTCGAGGAGGGAAGCAGTGAGCGAGAGAATTAGGGAGGGAATCAGTGAGTGAGGGAGTCAGGGAGGGAAGTAGTGAGTGAGGGAGTCAGGGAGGGAAGCAGTGAGTGAGGGAGTCAGGGAGGGAAGCAGTGAGTGAGGGAGTCGAGGAGGGAAGCAGTGAGTGAAAGAATTAGGGAGGGAAGCAGTGAGTGAGGGAGTCAAGGAGGGAAGCAGTGAGTGAGGGAATCAGGGAGGGAAGCAGTGAGTGAGGGAGTCAGGGAGGGAAGCAATGAGTGAGAGAGTCAGGGAGGGTAGCAGTGAGTGAGGGAGTCAGGGAGGGAAGCAGTGAGTGAGGGAGTCAGGGAGGGAAGCAGTGAGCGAGAGAATTAGGGAGGGAAGCAGTGAGTGAGGGAGTCAGGGAGGGAAGTCTTGGGGAGTGGGAGAGGCCACTCCGAAATGGTGCTGAGCAGGTCCCACATGCTCTTCTTCCCCCAGCGCAAAATAATTTCAACCCCTTGAAAATATTACTTGTGTATAAGTCAACTCTCTACTTTTTTGCCTAAAAGTTTGTCTCAAAACTTGACTTTTACCAAGAGAATGTAAGTTATTCATATTAAGTTGGGCTTTTGAAATCCTGCCAAACTAAGGAATTATCTCAACAATTAAGTTACTGTTCAGAATAATATTGGCCCTTGTATTCCAGTAATAAATATTAGGTAAGTACTTTAGCGATAAGCAGCAGTTAGAAGCTAAAACAAAAACAGAATTACCTGGAAAACTCAGCAGGTCTGGCAGCATCGGCGGAGAAGAAAAGAGTTGACGTTTCGAGTCCTCATGACCCTTCATTCTGGCGAAGGGTCATGAGGACTCGAAACGTCAGCTCTTTTCTTCTCCGCCGATGCTGCCAGACCTGCTGAGTTTTTCCAGGTAATTCTGTTTTTGTTTTGGATTTCCAGCATCCGCAGTTTTTTGTTTTTATCTTTAGTTAGAAGCTAAAGTTTGGACCCATTTGTCCAACCGGTCCCATTTTTACCCATTTGTGTACTCTAGCTTTCTACAAAGAAGGAAACCTTTGCTTTCATATCAGAGTGATATTAGTAAGCAGTGGGTAAATTAGACAAATAGCATCTCAACAAAGATTGGTTTTAAGAAAGATAAAGTGCTGCATTCATGTTGTATGGGTTGTGAATGATAGGTATTTCCAAGTATTCATTTTGCTAGTTAAAAGCTGAAAGACAATATTTAATCAATGATGCAAACAGTTATATTGCTCTAAATGGCAGCAGCATCATAATATTTATTTTGGAACACCCAGTAGAACCAAAAAGTATAGCTTGAATATAGGCTGTTAGCTGGAATAAGAGGTTGTAGTTATCAGGAAAGATTTGAGACATTCGGGATCTTACCTGTGATAGATTATTTCCACTTGTTGGCAAGTGGTAATAAGAGAAAACATACACAGTACAAAACAGCACCACAGAACATAGATGGTGGTTAGAATGTGGAGATCTCTGTCACTAACTGGTGATGGAGCTAAATACATGGATTCATTTAAAAGGGAATGGAAGTGTTACTTGAACAAGCTGAATGCTAAAGGATGTAGAGGACAAGCAGGAAATAAGATTAGACCCAAGTGGTTCAGGTGAAAAAAAAACATTGGGGCAGAATAATAGGGTTAATGGTCTGTCTCTGTACTGTAATACGTTCTGGCTTCATGAATTAGGACTGAGAGGAGGTGTAGCAGTATAATAGTGGATGCTGATTGCTTTCTTGGACAAATCAGTGAATTATTTCAATAATATACGTTATACCTAAAAATACTTTTCAGTCAAATGTTTGGCTAAACTCTGATCCTCACATAAATGAAACAAATTAAATTTCAACATAGATCTAGACTCCGGTCAACTGTTATATAAGTATTAGTGTATACTAAAAATGAATATTAGACATATTGGGTGTAAAAATTACATATAATGAACATGTATGAAAATAAACAAAGTATAAAAATTACAGTGAAAATTAGATAGATTGCTTTCAGAAATTGGAGCATGCTCGAGAGGAGCAGGTAACCCTAGACCTATGGTTAAGCTCTCCTCTACTGACAGTTTTCCACAGCTTATGTTTGGGTTTGTTGTAGACTAATTGACAGAGATTGATTGCTGTGATTAACCAACTGCATCATTATTGTTGCAACATGAAACTACCAAGATGGCAGAAAACAAACCAGATGGATAGTTGTCTTTGCCCACCCAGAAGTTTTTATGTTTTGGTGTAAAACAGGACAGAGCTGATTTTCCTCTCTGAGAATCCAGTGGGTGCCTGTCAGTTGCAAGCATTTTTTTCCTGAACAGAGGAAGTCTAAGCACAGACCCATTCCCTGGCAGAGCCATGTGTCACAGTTGGAGATGCTGTCTTTTGGATGAGATGTTAAACTGAGTTCCCATCTGCTTTCCCAGGTGTATGTAAAGGATTCCACAGGGCTAGTTTGAAGAAAAGCAGGGGAGTTATTCCTGTTGTCATAGCCAATATTTATCCTTGAACCAACATCACTAAAAAAAGGCCATCTGGTCATTGATGATTGTGAGCTCTTGCTGTGCAAGAATTGGCTGCTGCATATCCTATATTACAATAGTGACTTCAAAAAGACTTCACTGGCTGCCATGATCATGTCCTGAGTTTGTTAAAGTTGTTATAGGAATGAAAGTCTTTGTTCATATCAAACTAGAGCATCAGCTGTAGACTCTCATCTCTGAGTCAAAAGGTTCCTGGTTCAAATGCCACCCCAGCATTTGAGCACAAAAATCAAGGGTGACATTCCAGTGCAGTATTGAGGGAGTGTTGCAGTGTCAGAGGTGCCGTCTTTTGGATGAGACATTAAATCAAAGCCCCATCCGCCTGCTTAGGTGAATGTAAATGATCCCATGGCTCTATAATATTTCAAAGGGAGTTATTCCCAGTGTTCTGTCCAACAGTTATCCCTCAATCAACATCACAACAACAGATTATCTGGTCATTATCACATTGCTGTTTGTGAGATCGTGCTGTGCGTAAATGGCTGCTGTGTTTCCTATGTTACAACAGTGACTATACTTCAAAAGTACTGTGGAAAGTAAATCAGCAAAACATTAAGTATTTCAAGATATTGAGAAAAGCAGGCTATTGTTTGCAGAGAAGCCAAAGACACTTACAGTTACATGCTCAATTGTTTACAGAAAATAGAGATTCAAAAACACTCTTGCACTAGATTTTCTCTCAGGGAAATTTGCTCAATTGATGCTCATTATCAGTCCTTTCCGCTGTGATCTGAACAGTACTGAGATAGGTCATTCATGTACATGAGCCAATTCATGACTACATTGTGACAAATTATGAGTAACTTTATCTCTTTTATTCTTCTGCACCCATAGTATAGAAATATCTAGTTTAGTTCATCCATTGCCAGGAATAATGCATTATAGAAAGTAAATTTGTATCTTGTTATGGTTGTTTGTAATATAACATTTTCTGACACTCATTTGTTGATCTGGAAGATTTATCGCTGCTTTCTCTTCTCTAGGAGCATTTGCCTTGATTATATTGATTTAAATTTAAACAAAATTCTGCTGTATGGCAGAATTCAGTAACTTAAATACTTGCCTGACGAGAATTATTATGGATGTAGTTTTTTTGGCTTCTTTTTTAAAAGGGCACTGTTTTCCTGGAAAAAGTATTTGGCAAAGCCTTTTTGGTTGTAGCTGGAGAAAAGCTACAAAAGATGTGTGTGCCCTTGTCCTCTGTTCAAGTAATTTTTTAATTGTTTCAAGCTCAATGTTATGTCTCAGCATATAATGCTATTATTTACATGAGGGCAGAAGGGAGTGATTACTTTTAATACTTGATCCTGCTCTCTTTAAAATCTAAAAACAAATTTCAGTTGTTAGTTTACTGAGACAATCTCTTGGTAGGAATGTGGTATGTTATGGTGTCATTGGGTGTGTTATAGGGGTAATTGGGTGTGTTATAGGGGTAATTGGGTGTGTTTTGGGGTAATTTGCAAGGCTCTTCTTCCAACATGGAGCTACACTAGATGGGAGCACAAGTCATAGAATTCACCCTACAGCCCTGTCTCCAATCCAAGCTTCCCATCTACTGCTGGACTATATCAATGACCAATTCTCATACAAACTACCTGACAAAGAATATGTGGCAGCAGCTTGAGCAAAGATCTTTTAATGATAATCCAGAGATAAAATGATCTGTAATGTATAGATTTTATATTATGATAATATAGTTTATAAATTGACAAGATTAGTTTTAGGCAGCACTAGGACATATAGGAATAGACTGGATGCACAGAAGTGGTCCACTGGACTACCATATCCAGCAGAAAGGAATCACATTGATGCTGAATTCTGATCTCACTCCATTTAACAGACTGTCTTAAGACAGCTGTTTGAAGATCTACTCTAAAGCAGGTGGGAGCTTTATTATAAATGTTGGTTGAGGGATAAACATGCTCCAGGATACTGAGGAGAACTCCCTGTTCTTCAAAATAGTGCTTTGGGATTTTTTTTATGTCTACCTGAGCAAAATGACACCTCTAACACTGCTAGGCTCCCTTAGTACTGCACTTCCAACAGAGCAGCACTCCCTTAGTATTGCCACTCCAATAGTGCAGCACTCCTTCAATACTGCGGTTCCAATAATGCAGCACTCCCTCAGTACTGCTGCTCCAATAGTGCAGCACTCCCTCAGTACTGCTGCTCCAATAATGCAGCACTCCCTCAGTACTGCTGCTCCAATAGTGCAGCACTCCCTCAGTACTGCTGCTCCAATAATGCAGCACTCCCTCCGTACTGCTGCTCCAATAATGCAGCACTCCCTCAGTACTGCTGCTCCAATAGTGCAGCACTCCCTCAGTACTGCTGCTCCAATAGTGCAGCACTCCCTCAGTACTGCTGCTCCAATAATGCAGCACTCCCTCAGTACTGCTGCTCCAATAGTGCAGCACTCCCTCAGTACTGCTGCTCCAATAATGCAGCACTCCCTCAGTACTGCTACTCCAATAGTGCAGCACTCCCTCAGTACTGCTACTCCAATAATGCAGCACTCCCTCCGTACTGCTGCTCCAATAGTGCAGCACTCCCTCAGTACTGCTGCTCCAATAATGCAGCACTCCCTCAGTACTGCTACTCCAATAGTGCAGCACTCCCTCAGTACTGCTGCTCCAATAGTGCAGCACTCCCTCCGTACTGCTGCTCCAATAGTGCAGCACTCCCTCAGTACTGCTGCTCCAATAATGCAGCACTCCCTCAGTACTGCTACTCCAATAGTGCAGCACTCCCTCCGTACTGCTGCTCCAATAGTGCAGCACTCCCTCAGTACTGCTACTCCAATAGTGCAGCACTCCCTCCGTACTGCTGCTCCAATAGTGCAGCACTCCCTCCGTACTGCTGCTCCAATAGTGCAGCACTCCCTCAGTACTGCTGCTCCAATAATGCAGCACTCCCTCAGTACTGCTACTCCAATAGTGCAGCACTCCCTCCGTACTGCTGCTCCAATAGTGCAGCACTCCCTCAGTACTGCTGCTCCAATAATGCAGCACTCCCTCAGTACTGCTGCTCCAATAATGCAGCACTCCCTCAGTACTGCTGCTCCAATAGTGCAGCACTCCCTCAGTACTGCTGCTCCAATAGTGCAGCACTCCCTCAGTACTGCTACTCCAATAGTGCAGCACTCCCTCAGTACTGCTACTCCAATAGTGCAGCACTCCCTCAGTACTGCTACTCCAATAATGCAGCACTCCCTCCGTACTGCTGCTCCAATAGTGCAGCACTCCCTCCGTACTGCTGCTCCAATAGTGCAGCACTCCCTCAGTACTGCTGCTCCAATAGTGCAGCACTCCCTCAGTACTGCTACTCCAATAGTGCAGCACTCCCTCCGTACTGCTGCTCCAATAGTGCAGCACTCCCTCAGTACTGCTGCTCCAATAATGCAGCACTCCCTCAGTACTGCTGCTCCAATAGTGCAGCACTCCCTCAGTACTGCTACTCCAATAATGCAGCACTCCCTCAGTACTGCTGCTCCAATAGTGCAGCACTCCCTCAGTACTGCTGCTCCAATAGTGCAGCACTCCCTCAGTACTGCTGCTCCAATAATGCAGCACTCCCTCCGTACTGCTGCTCCAATAATGCAGCACTCCCTCAGTACTGCTGCTCCAATAGTGCAGCACTCCCTCAGTACTGCTACTCCAATAGTGCAGCACTCCCTCAGTACTGCTGCTCCAATAATGCAGCACTCCCTCAGTACTGCTGCTCCAATAATGCAGCACTCCCTCAGTACTGCTGCTCCAATAATGCAGCACTCCCTCAGTACTGCTGCTCCAATAATGCAGCACTCCCTCAGTACTGCTGCTCCAATAGTGCAGCACTCCCTCAGTACTGCTGCTCCAATAATGCAGCACTCCCTCAGTACTGCTGCTCCAATAGTGCAGCACTCCCTCAGTACTGCTGCTCCAATAGTGCAGCACTCCCTCAGTACTGCTACTCCAATAGTGCAGCACTCCCTCAGTACTGCTGCTCCAATAGTGCAGCACTCCCTCCGTACTGCTGCTCCAATAATGCAGCACTCCCTCAGTACTGCTGCTCCAATAATGCAGCACTCCCTCCGTACTGCTGCTCCAATAGTGCAGCACTCCCTCAGTACTGCTACTCCAATAGTGCAGCACTCCCTCAGTACTGCTGCTCCAATAGTGCAGCACTCCCTCAGTACTGCTACTCCAATAATGCAGCACTCCCTCAGTACTGCTGCTCCAATAATGCAGCACTCCCTCAGTACTGCTGCTCCAATAATGCAGCACTCCCTCAGTACTGCTGCTCCAATAATGCAGCACTCCCTCAGTACTGCTGCTCCAATAGTGCAGCACTCCCTCAGTACTGCTGCTCCAATAGTGCAGCACTCCCTCAGTACTGCTGCTCCAATAATGCAGCACTCCCTCAGTACTGCTGCTCCAATAATGCAGCACTCCCTCAGTACTGCTGCTCCAATAGTGCAGCACTCCCTCAGTACTGCTGCTCCAATAGTGCAGCACTCCCTCAGTACTGCTACTCCAATAGTGCAGCACTCCCTCCGTACTGCTGCTCCAATAGTGCAGCACTTCCTCAGTACTGCTGCTCCAATAGTGCAGCACTCCCTCAGTACTGCTGCTCCAATAATGCAGCACTCCCTCAGTACTGCTACTCCAATAGTGCAGCACTCCCTCCGTACTGCTGCTCCAATAATGCAGCACTCCCTCCGTACTGCTGCTCCAATAATGCAGCACTCCCTCCGTACTGCTGCTCCAATAGTGCAGCACTCCCTCAGTACTGCTGCTCCAATAATGCAGCACTCCCTCCGTACTGCTGCTCCAATAGTGCAGCACTCCCTCCGTACTGCTGCTCCAATAGTGCAGCACTCCCTCAGTACTGCTGCTCCAATAGTGCAGCACTCCCTCAGTACTGCTGCTCCAATAGTGCAGCACTCCCTCAGTACTGCTGCTCCAATAGTGCAGCACTCCCTCCGTACTGCTGCTCCAATAATGCAGCACTCCCTCCGTACTGCTGCTCCAATAATGCAGCACTCCCTCAGTACTGCTGCTCCAATAATGCAGCACTCCCTCAGTACTGCTGCTCCAATAGTGCAGCACTCCCTCAGTACTGCTGCTCCAATAGTGCAGCACTCCCTCAGTACTGCTGCTCCAATAGTGCAGCACTCCCTCCGTACTGCTGCTCCAATAGTGCAGCACTCCCTCAGTACTGCTGCTCCAATAATGCAGCACTCCCTCAGTACTGCTGCTCCAATAGTGCAGCACTCCCTCAGTACTGCTGCTCCAATAATGCAGCACTCCCTCAGTACTGCTGCTCCAATAATGCAGCACTCCCTCCGTACTGCTGCTCCAATAATGCAGCACTCCGTCAGTACTGCTGCTCCAATAATGCAGCACTCCCTCAGTACTGCTGCTCCAATAGTGCAGCACTCCCTCAGTACTGCTGCTCCAATAGTGCAGCACTCCCTCAGTACTGCTGCTCCAATAATGCAGCACTCCCTCAGTACTGCTGCTCCAATAGTGCAGCACTCCCTCAGTACTGCTGCTCCAATAATGCAGCACTCCCTCCGTACTGCTGCTCCAATAGTGCAGCACTCCCTCAGTACTGCTGCTCCAATAATGCAGCACTCCCTCAGTACTGCTGCTCCAATAATGCAGCACTCCCTCAGTACTGCTGCTCCAATAGTGCAGCACTCCCTCCGTACTGCTGCTCCAATAATGCAGCACTCCCTCAGTACTGCTGCTCCAATAGTGCAGCACTCCCTCAGTACTGCTACTCCAATAATGCAGCACTCCGTCAGTACTGCTGCTCCAATAATGCAGCACTCCGTCAGTACTGCTGCTCCAATAGTGCAGCACTCCCTCAGTACTGCTACTCCAATAGTGCAGCACTCCCTCAGTACTGCTGCTCCAATAGTGCAGCACTCCCTCAGTACTGCTGCTCCAATAGTGCAGCACTCCCTCAGTACTGCTGCTCCAATAGTGCAGCACTCCCTCAGTACTGCTGCTCCAATAGTGCAGCACTCCCTCAGTACTGCTACTCCAATAGTGCAGCACTCCCTCAGTACTGCTGCTCCAATAATGCAGCACTCCCTCAGTACTGCTGCTCCAATAGTGCAGCACTCCCTCAGTACTGCTGCTCCAATAGTGCAGCACTCCCTCAGTACTGCTGCTCCAATAATGCAGCACTCCCTCAGTACTGCTGCTCCAATAGTGCAGCACTCCCTCAGTACTGCGGTTCCAATAGTGCAGCACTCCCTCAGTACTGCTACTCCAATAATGCAGCACTCCCTCCGTACTGCTGCTCCAATAATGCAGCACTCCCTCAGTACTGCTGCTCCAATAATGCAGCACTCCCTCCGTACTGCTGCTCCAATAGTGCAGCACTCCCTCAGTACTGCTGCTCCAATAGTGCAGCACTCCCTCCGTACTGCTACTCCAATAATGCAGCACTCCCTCAGTACTGCTGCTCCAATAGTGCAGCACTCCCTCCGTACTGCTGCTCCAATAGTGCAGCACTCCCTCCGTACTGCTGCTCCAATAGTGCAGCACTCCCTCAGTACTGCTGCTCCAATAATGCAGCACTCCCTCAGTACTGCTGCTCCAATAGTGCAGCACTCCCTCAGTACTGCTGCTCCAATAGTGCAGCACTCCCTCCGTACTGCTGCTCCAATAGTGCAGCACTCCCTCAGTACTGCTACTCCAGTAATGCAGCAATCCCTCAGTACTGCTGCTCCAATAATGCAGCACTCCCTCAGTACTGCTACTCCAATAGTGCAGCACTCCCTCAGTACTGCTGCTCCAATAATGCAGCACTCCCTCAGTACTGCTGCTCCAATAATGCAGCACTCCCTCCGTACTGCTGCTCCAATAGTGCAGCACTCCCTCAGTACTGCTACTCCAATAGTGCAGCACTCCCTCAGTACTGCTGCTCCAATAGTGCAGCACTCCCTCAGTACTGCTACTCCAATAGTGCAGCACTCCCTCAGTACTGCTACTCCAATAGTGCAGCACTCCCTCAGTACTGCTGCTCCAATAATGCAGCACTCCCTCAGTACTGCTGCTCCAATAATGCAGCACTCCCTCAGTACTGCTGCTCCAATAATGCAGCACTCCCTCAGTACTGCTGCTCCAATAGTGCAGCACTCCCTCAGTACTGCTGCTCCAATAGTGCAGCACTCCCTCCGTACTGCTGCTCCAATAGTGCAGCACTCCCTCAGTACTGCTGCTCCAATAGTGCAGCACTCCCTCAGTACTGCTGCTCCAATAGTGCAGCACTCCCTCAGTACTGCTGCTCCAATAATGCAGCACTCCCTCAGTACTGCTGCTCCAATAGTGCAGCACTCCCTCAGTACTGCTGCTCCAATAGTGCAGCACTCCCTCAGTACTGCTGCTCCAATAATGCAGCACTCCCTCAGTACTGCTGCTCCAATAGTGCAGCACTCCCTCAGTACTGCTACTCCAATAATGCAGCACTCCCTCAGTACTGCTGCTCCAATAGTGCAGCACTCCCTCAGTACTGCTACTCCAATAATGCAGCACTCCCTCAGTACTGCTACTCCAATAGTGCAGCACTCCCTCAGTACTGCTGCTCCAATAGTGCAGCACTCCCTCAGTACTGCTGCTCCAATAATGCAGCACTCCCTCCGTACTGCTGCTCCAATAGTGCAGCACTCCCTCAGTACTGCTGCTCCAATAGTGCAGCACTCCCTCAGTACTGCTGCTCCAATAATGCAGCACTCCCTCAGTACTGCTACTCCAATAGTGCAGCACTCCCTCCGTACTGCTGCTCCAATAGTGCAGCACTCCCTCAGTACTGCTGCTCCAATAGTGCAGCACTCCCTCAGTACTGCTACTCCAATAATGCAGCACTCCCTCAGTACTGCTGCTCCAATAGTGCAGCACTCCCTCAGTACTGCTGCTCCAATAGTGCAGCACTCCCTCAGTACTGCTGCTCCAATAATGCAGCACTCCCTCAGTACTGCTGCTCCAATAGTGCAGCACTCCCTCAGTACTGCTGCTCCAATAGTGCAGCACTCCCTCAGTACTGCTGCTCCAATAATGCAGCACTCCCTCAGTACTGCTGCTCCAATAGTGCAGCACTCCCTCAGTACTGCTGCTCCAATAGTGCAGCACTCCCTCAGTACTGCTACTCCAATAGTGCAGCACTCCCTCAGTACTGCTGCTCCAATAGTGCAGCACTCCCTCAGTACTGCTGCTCCAATAATGCAGCACTCCCTCAGTACTGCTGCTCCAATAGTGCAGCACTCCCTCCGTACTGCTGCTCCAATAGTGCAGCACTCCCTCAGTACTGCTGCTCCAATAGTGCAGCACTCCCTCCGTACTGCTACTCCAATAATGCAGCACTCCCTCAGTACTGCTGCTCCAATAGTGCAGCACTCCCTCCGTACTGCTGCTCCAATAGTGCAGCACTCCCTCAGTACTGCTGCTCCAATAGTGCAGCACTCCCTCCGTACTGCTGCTCCAATAGTGCAGCACTCCCTCAGTACTGCTGCTCCAATAATGCAGCACTCCCTCAGTACTGCTGCTCCAATAGTGCAGCACTCCCTCCGTACTGCTGCTCCAATAGTGCAGCACTCCCTCAGTACTGCTGCTCCAATAGTGCAGCACTCCCTCAGTACTGCTGCTCCAATAGTGCAGCACTCCCTCCGTACTGCTACTCCAATAATGCAGCACTCCCTCAGTACTGCTGCTCCAATAATGCAGCACTCCCTCAGTACTGCTGCTCCAATAATGCAGCACTCCCTCAGTACTGCTGCTCCAATAGTGCAGCACTCCCTCCGTACTGCTGCTCCAATAATGCAGCACTCCCTCAGTACTGCTGCTCCAATAATGCAGCACTCCCTCAGTACTGCTGCTCCAATAATGCAGCACTCCCTCAGTACTGCTGCTCCAATAATGCAGCACTCCCTCAGTACTGCTGCTCCAATAATGCAGCACTCCCTCAGTACTGCTGCTCCAATAATGCAGCACTCCCTCAGTACTGCTGCTCCAATAATGCAGCACTCCCTCAGTACTGCTGCTCCAATAGTGCAGCACTCCCTCAGTACTGCTGCTCCAATAGTGCAGCACTCCCTCAGTACTGCTGCTCCAATAGTGCAGCACTCCCTCAGAACTGCTACTCCAATAGTGCAGCACTCCCTCAGTACTGCTGCTCCAATAGTGCAGCACTCCCTCCGTACTGCTACTCCAATAATGCAGCACTCCCTCAGTACTGCTACTCCAATAGTGCAGCACTCCCTCAGTACTGCTGCTCCAATAATGCAGCACTCCCTCAGTACTGCTGCTCCAATAATGCAGCACTCCCTCAGTACTGCTGCTCCAATAGTGCAGCACTCCCTCAGTACTGCTGCTCCAATAGTGCAGCACTCCCTCAGTACTGCTGCTCCAATAATGCAGCACTCCCTCAGTACTGCTACTCCAATAGTGCAGCACTCCCTCCGTACTGCTGCTCCAATAGTGCAGCACTCCCTCCGTACTGCTGCTCCAATAGTGCAGCACTCCCTCAGTACTGCTGCTCCAATAATGCAGCACTCCCTCCGTACTGCTGCTCCAATAATGCAGCACTCCCTCAGTACTGCTGCTCCAATAATGCAGCACTCCCTCAGTACTGCTGCTCCAATAGTGCAGCACTCCCTCCGTACTGCTGCTCCAATAATGCAGCACTCCCTCCGTACTGCTGCTCCAATAGTGCAGCACTCCCTCCGTACTGCTGCTCCAATAATGCAGCACTCCCTCAGTACTGCTGCTCCAATAATGCAGCACTCCCTCAGTACTGCTGCTCCAATAATGCAGCACTCCCTCCGTACTGCTGCTCCAATAATGCAGCACTCCCTCAGTACTGCTGCTCCAATAATGCAGCACTCCCTCAGTACTGCTGCTCCAATAGTGCAGCACTCCCTCAGTACTGCTGCTCCAATAGTGCAGCACTCCCTCAGTACTGCTGCTCCAATAGTGCAGCACTCCCTCAGTACTGCTGCTCCATAATGCAGCACTCCCTCCGTACTGCTGCTCCAATAATGCAGCACTCCCTCCGTACTGCTGCTCCAATAATGCAGCACTCCCTCAGTACTGCTGCTCCAATAGTGCAGCACTCCCTCAGTACTGCTGCTCCAATAATGCAGCACTCCCTCAGTACTGCTGCTCCAATAGTGCAGCACTCCCTCAGTACTGCTGCTCCAATAGTGCAGCACTCCCTCAGTACTGCTGCTCCAATAATGCAGCACTCCCTCAGTACTGCTACTCCAATAATGCAGCACTCCCTCAGTACTGCTGCTCCAATAGTGCAGCACTCCCTCAGTACTGCTGCTCCAATAATGCAGCACTCCCTCAGTACTGCTGCTCCATAATGCAGCACTCCCTCCGTACTGCTACTCCAATAATGCAGCACTCCCTCAGTACTGCTGCTCCAATAGTGCAGCACTCCCTCAGTACTGCTGCTCCAATAATGCAGCACTCCCTCATTCTTACACAATCAGCGATGTGATAATGATTACTCCATTGTTTTTGTGATGTTGAATGAGGGATAAATATTGACTAGCAACCAGGGATAACTCCCCTGCTCTTCTTCAACATCATGTCATGAGACCTTTTACATCTACCTGAGAGAACAAGTGGGGTCTCAGTTTAACATCCCATTGAACAGACAGCACCTCCAACTGCCATGCTGCCTTGGTACTGCCCCGGAGTGTCAGCCTAATGAATTAGGATTTGAACCCAAAATCTTCAAACACATTTTTCCCCAATCTGTGTTCTCTAGTTACTGACCTTTCTGCCAGTGGAGACAATTTCTCACAATTTGCACTAACAAAATTCGTCATAAATTTGAACTCCTTTATTAAATTTTTCCTGAACCTTCTCTGCTCGAAGGAGCTAAGTCCCAGCTTTTCAAGTCTCTCCACAAAACGGAAGTTGAATGTTGCTGAAAAGAAAAACATGCTGCCAAAGCTTGTTGTCTTACACTCATCAGAACACGCACAAGATGCCAAATTTCAAACGGTCACGACAATTTATACTAAAGGATTCTGATTGGTTGGTAAGTTGACTCTGATTGGCTGAGCTGTTGCCATGGAGAAAGCAATGGCTCCCAAAGCTCCTGGGTAGTTCAAAAAGGTGCAAGGCTTGAACATATTCCTTTTGTTTGCTGAGCGGCTCCTGTGTATGGATATAAGCTGCTTCTAGCAGGTGTGAAAGAGGCACTTTACAGCCAATAAAATACTGTTTGAAGCGCATTCACTGTTATAGTGCACACAGCTAGCTCCCACAAACAGCAATGTGATAATGATCAGATATTCTTTTTAATGATGTTGGCTGAGTGATAAATGTTGGCCAAGACATCAGGGATAACTTACCTACTGTTCTTTAAGATAATTCCATGTGATCTTTTACATTCTCCTGAGAGGGCAGACAGGCCTTAATGTAACATCTCATCCAAAAACAGCATCTCCCACATTGCACCATTTCCTCAATGCTGGACTTTCAGCTTAGATTATACACTCAACTCTTTAGAGCAGGATTTGAACTTTCTGAGCCAGAGGTAAGAATGCCATTCACTGGGACAGCTGGCCTTGCTTGGAGATGAGTGTAAATCAGTACACTTGCATAATGGGTAAGCAGCCACATTGAGAATGGGTTCTCCATTCAGGAAATAGATGAGTGAGAGAACTTGTGAATGGGACATTGGGTAGGAATTAACCATCCTTGGGCAATAAGATGGATAGAGGTAAGAACTTGACATTGGCAGGAGCTGAGCAAGCAACTTGCAGAGAAAAAATATATAACAAAGATAAAACTTACATTAGCAATCAAACTGTTCAGAGTATGCATTAAAAGAAGAAAAATCTCACAAAAATATTTATGCAGCAATAAGTTTCTGTCAGACAATATCCTGCTGTAACAAAAACACACAAAGAGCAGAAACCTCCTCCACTGAACACCATGTCAATAGCAAATCTGCAAATAAAACCTGAAGAATGAAAAATATTGACTTTTCATTCCTGTTCAAAAGTTTCGATCTTGGTTTAATGTTTCTTAATCACAGACCTTTCTGAACACTCAGGCTGTGATAGCTGGTGAATCAAATGACAATTACATATTTCCAATCTTGGCATTATTTAGAGAAAATTAGAACTGCTTTTGATGAATTCCAATAGGAATCTAACCTACCATCTATCGTATAATCATTACCTTTCTACGGTTTTTGGTTTGTTCATTATATTCATGGAGAGATGGAGATAAATTACAGAAGGAACCAAAAATATTTGAGTCTTACATTCTTTCCCGTTTCTCCTCTGGATTTGACATCTTTATTTATTTTTTTCTGTCTATTTTGTGCTGCAAAATTCAGGCAGCACAAACATGAGATGTGGGGAGTCTAGATTGTAAATATTTGGGTGGGAGAGTTGACCAGGGTGAAGACCCCCACCTACCCACCCACCCACCCCCTCCAGCCCAACACCGCCCCCCAATCCCAGCAGGGGCAGGATTTTTCATTCGGCGTGCGGGTGCCTGAGTGTGAAATAAAGCGTGTTGACATTGGCCATGTGTGTTGATGCCAACACGCACTCTCGTGATAGTTTGGTCAGCGGATGTGTGTCAGAACCTGCAGCGCCAACAATTAAAAGGCCTGGTAAGGCCATTAAGTTAACAATTGTGCTGAGTTTTTCACTGCCCCTTAATTGGCCCACCCGTGTGAAATAGCGGTGCGGTGCTGATCGCGGGCGGTGGTCGGCTTCCTGACCACCCCTGCCAAGCACCCCTACCAAGGGCAAAATTCTGCCCCAGGTCTATTTTGAGTACAAGCCACATTAGCAGATATATGGCGGGTTGTAGGTTCCAAATGGATGTCCCACTGCAACTTGATGTCTCAGAGTTAGCACAGGGTAAGGTGGCCCAGAGTTGCACTTGGTTAGTCTGTGGGATGGGGAGACTGGGTTGTGGCCAGGTGTAGGGGAAGGGGTGGGCAGCCCAGCAGAGATGGCAGTGGTCCATGTTAATCCTGTGGAGTGTGGAAGAGGACACCTGCTCCTCTCATCCCCACAAAAGTAGTTTTACTGATTACTTTTTCTGCCCTCTTGTGCAGAACCATTCATTTTTTTACTGAGGAGATGTTGCTCAAACAGGAGGCTGACCTCAAGGTGATGGGGTTGAATGTTGTATGTCTGTTTAGCAGGTCTCACAAAGAGGTTCTGAGTCGTGTATGGTTGAACATTACGTCTTTATTGATAACACATAACTTTGTTCATATAGAGAGGGTATAGGCCAAGCTATGAGCTAACTCCATGCTTGCTTTGACACAGGTCTCTGTCCAGTAAATAACCGATTCTAAGCTAGAATTTTCACGTTGTCATGCAGGGGTGGGCCCAGCACGCCGACGCGTAAAATGATGCACGGTGACTTTGGGCGTGTGTCCTGTTGTCACCGCACGTCATTCCAATTTTGTTCGGCGGGCGCACACCAGAGGGGGCTGTTAAAGGCCTGTTAAGGCCATTAGGAAACTAATTCAGATAATTAACACCTTCTGCCTATCTTAAGGGGCAACACAGGCATCTCTGCTCAAGAGAGAAAAAAATTGGTTGTGAATGATGTACATGATATCAAATATCTGCTCATTGCCATACCTTAGTGGTTCTAGGATCATGCCTATGTCAGATTCAGATTCCTCCAGGCTGTAGAGTGGTGTGTCTGTTGTTCTTAGCAAGACGTCTCTCAGTCATGGTTCCTTATCCCAGAGGACCATAACACTGTCTCCTATGTCCAATTTGAAGTTGGTGACATGACTGTTTGCATCCCAAAAAGAGAATCCAGGATCCTTTACCTCACCCAAGATACATGGTTGGGTCTCTTCCTGTTGTGGGTATCTCAAACTAATGGATTGTCTTAGGATCCTCTGCCCCCCTGGGTGTTTTAGCTTTGCATAGCTTTCCAAAGTGTCCCAATGTTTGCAGTTGAAACACTGCACTGAGATTGCTGGACATTGCTCTTGCCTGTGAGGTTGTTTGGCTCCACAGTGCTGATATGGCCAGCCACCCCCTTGTGGTCAGCTATGGTATTGCCTTCCTTGGCTGAAGTCTGTTGCCCCCTTGTTGCTTTACTTGCTGCACAGTTGGGGTTGCTCTGTACCATGGTTTACTTTCGTCCTGTAAAATGGATCAATGCTGTGATGAATTTCAGACTGTTATACCAGTTGGATAGCCTTTTCTAGAGTCAGATCTTCCTTGGCCTGTATTATGTCTGGAAGGGCATCATCAGCCACTCAGACAACAATTCTGTCCCTTATAAGTTCTGACTTAAGGTCACTGTAGTCACAGCCCTTAGCCAATCTGTATAATTCGTTTATAAAAGAGTCAGTCAGTTCTCCAGGCTGTTGGGCACATTTGTTCAGTTTTGCTCCCTCTAAAATTTAGTTTAAATATGTATTGAATGATTTTAGAACTTCATCAAATTTATCTGAGGATTTGCTTATTCTTTGCCTCACAATTATATCATTGGTTATTGCACCTACTGAATAAAGTAGTGTGTTCACTTGTTCAGCTTCTGTCTTTTTATCTATTCCTGAGGCTATCATGCATCTTAAGAATCTTTTCCGCCAAGGCCCCCAATTTTTGTATTTGGTCTGGCTGCTGAATCAGTCCAAACTTGTCAGGTAATGTTGATTTGTTGTCTATGGTTGCTTTAATGTTCAGGTGAGTACAGCTTTAAATGCTGTGCTGGTTTTAAAGATGGTGCTGCAGTAACCGTTTTTCAAAGAGTCTCTTCCTGTGCTTGTCACGTTTTGGCAGCTTCTGTGGTGATGACAGTCTTGACCTTTTGTTTGGGGTTTAGCTTTTGCAACAAATTGTTAAATCAATGATTTGGGGCCTTCCCTACAACACCAAAGGATTTTGGGCCTTCTACAGTGGATTCCTGACTTTAGCGGAGGCTTCTAAACCTTCCGCTTCTTTTTTTCTCGTACAATGAGCTCAGCAGCCACTTGGTACGGCACCGATTCTGAACCCAGGCTGGCTGCAGTGCTTTTGGAAACGGGCTGCTCTGACTCTTTTTTTTATAGCACTGAAGCTTTTGAAACTATTCTTGGCTTAGAACTGAATTGTTTGCTCACCCTTTGCTAGGCCAGTTGACTCTGCCCTCTGTGGGTATTCACAGTGGACCTCCACGTCATTTTGTGGTGCCCTCAGCTGCACAGTGGAGTTTATTCTTCTGCCTTTCTGCTTCCAATTCTGCAATGGAGCTCCTTTCAGTCATTCTCCCTCTGAGTCTTCACTTCAGGTGCTTTCAGTCAGGTCAGAATGCTGCTCCTTTCGTTTTCTAGTTTTTGAGTTTTTGCTCCAGCTTCTCCAAGGTTCTGGGCTTTTCCATCCGCTGCCACCATGTTGTATTTTGTGTTTCTGTTCCATGGGTCTTACAAAGAGGTTCTGAGTCTTATATGGCTGAATATTAATTGTTTATTGATAACACAGAACATTATCGGTCCCTTTATTTGAGGAAAGATGTAAATGCATTGGAAGCAGTTCAGAGAAGGTTTACTAGACTAATACCAGGAATGGGCAGGTTGTCCTATGAGGAAAGGTTGGACAGGTTTGGCTTGTATCTATTGGAGTTTAGGAGAATAAGAGGTGACGACTGAAATATGTAAGATCCTGAGGGGTCTTGAGAGGGTGGATGTGGAGAAGATGTTTCCTCTTGTGGGAGAATCTGGAATTAGGGGTCACTGTTTAAAAATAAGGGGTCGCTCATTTAAAACAGAAATGAGGAGAATTTTTTTCCCTCAGAGGTTTCGTGAGTCTTTGGATCTCTCTTCCTGAAAAGATGGTGGAAGCAGAGTCTTTGGATATTTTTAAGGTGGAGCTAGATAAATTCTTGATAAGCAAAGGGGTGAAAATTTATTGGGGGTAGGCAGGAATGTGGAGCTGAAGTTACAATCAGATCAGCCATGATCTTATTGAATGGCAGAACAGGCTCGAAGGGCCGAGTGGCCTACTCCTGCTCCTAATTCGTATATTCTTAACGCATAACGATGTACATATATACAGGGTATAGCCCAAGCTATGAGCTAACTCCATGCTTCCTTCTACACAGGTCTCTGTCTAGTCCACAATTGACCCTAGTCTCAGGTCTTGTGCAGCTTTACATCACACTGTGGGTGGTACTGTTCCCTGTCCCACATTAATCCTTGCTCTGCCAGATACCCTCACTCTACACACAGCATAGATCTGGACAGGTGTCCAGGCTGCCCAATGTAAAACCTTGTGAAAAATGAGGGTGGAGTGGGATTGAGGCAGAAAGTCCATCATCTCCATTTTAACTCCATCATTGCCCCAGTGAAGCTGGACTGAGGAAGTTAAAATCTCCCTCCAATCTTCATGAGGGAGTGGGTTATAATAGGAAAAGAAATAAGAATTTATAGGAAACACTGTTGGAATAGCATTAACAGAAATGGTAGAGGAGACACATGCAAGAGGTTAGGACAGCTGAGCAGTCATTGATGGTCTTAGTAATAACAAATGGAAAGAGAAGAACAGAAAAGATCAAGAGGAAAGGTTCTTAGAGCTTTCTGAATACAGCAATATGTCTGATTATTGTTGGCTGTATGTTTGCAGACAATGTCTTTAATATTAGCCAATCTCCAAAAGCATTGTGCATGGTCAGTGTTACACTGTTGTAAGCAACATCCTTTCTCTCTGGGTGAGGTGGAGTGATTGTAGTAAATCTGTAGACTGGCCCATCATTGACAAGCACAATATCAATGGGCAGAGTCACAAATATAACTTAAAGGCTACCTTAATTTGATCTGTATCCATAGAATTACATAAAATCTACAGCACAGAAACAGACCATTCACCCTAACTGGCCTTTGCCAGTGTTTTTGCTCCACATATACCTCCTGCGTCCAATTTTATTTCGTAAATTGAAGTGCGTGAACCAGATTCTGTCTTCTTTCTTTAACCAACAGTTTTTCAAAACACAATTTTAAATATCAATACATCATCTTATAGTTTTCTTCCATGGTTCTTTATTAAGAATATGTAGGAAGACATCTTGCAAAGCCATGCTTCTTGGCATGGAGCCTCACTGAACAAGGACAGTCACATTGAAGAATTGAGAGAGTATGTGCCTATGCAGCAATTCTAATTCTCACATCCAGGCTCTGAGTGCTTTCTGTCCCAATAATGGAGGGTTAGGTTTCTGGTGTTTCTAGGAATTTTACTGAGGTTCACCATCTCTGATCTCTCATGCAGGTGAACACTTGGTCCCAACAAGATGGAATATGCCTTTAGTTGCAGATGTTTAGATAACTTGCAGTGGGCTCAGCGGTAAACAGAAGCCCTCACTGACATTCAAACTTTTGCAGGGTTTTGATCAAATAAAGAAAAGCTATTTCCTTTGGCATGAAGATCGGTAACAACGGTACAGATTTAAGGTAACTGACAAAAGGGGAGATGAGGATTTTTTATGCAACCCACGTAGTATAGACTCATGGGTTTATGGAGAATAGACACTTTACTTTTAAAACAAAATGGAGCTGAGAGAGGTCAGGTGACTTTTTCCTTTCCTGTCAATGTACATGGAACTACAGAAGGCCTTTGAGATAGCCTGCATGCCTGGACAAGATGTTAAAATGCAAGTGAATTTTCGGGACATCTCATTGAGAGGTCATTAAAATGCAACAAACCTCTCCTGTCGATTAATGATTGCCCTTATCCAAATACTTACAGAAACTGGCTCATGATGGACTTACAGACTTTTCGTCTATGGAGTGGAGTTCCAAAGAATGGGTTTGGAAAAGAACCTCTTCTATCACAATGAGTTATGAATGGGTGAAATTTGGACCCTTTTGTTTATCAATGGCCAGATGATTAGAAACCTTTTGTGAAGACAAAGAAATACTGATGTTATGGTCACATGACAGAAACCAGGCGTGGAACCTTCCGACCCCACTAGCAATGGGAAGCTTGGTGAGCATGGGAACTTAATTTGGCAGGAGGCCAAATATCTGTTTCCCGATGGCAGGATGAACTTTAGGAATTCACCAAGGCTTCTTAGACAGCACCTTCCAAACGACTACTACCATCTAGGGACAAGGGCAGCAGATAGATGGGAACACCACCATCTGGAAGTTCCTCTCCAAGTCACTCACCATCCTGCCTTGGAAATATATCGGCCGTTCCTTCACTGTCGCTGGGTCAAAATCCTGGAACTCCCTCCCTAACAGCACTGTGAGTGTACCTACACCACATGGACTGCAGCGGTTCAAGAAGGCAGCTCACCACCACCTTCTCAAGGGCAACAAGGGATGGCAATAAATGCTGGCCCAGCCAGCGAAACCCACATCCCGTGAATGAATTTTTAAAAATTAAGTTCTTGGGACATTTGGCAGGTCAAAGGTGGGTCGAGCTTCCTGATGAACAATGTCGGGAAGTTCTTTTGCACATATTAGCATGTCATGCATGCTTATTAAAAGGCCACCTCACCAGAATTAAGCTCCCCTCCAAATTAAGTTCTCCGCCAGCAAGAAAATAGAACATACGCATGTATGACTGTAAAAGTGGCATGCACCTGGCGAGTTTGACTTTTTCCTGGACTTTGAAGTGAGTAGCCACTGCTTTGGCCATCTTGGGGACTACTCACAAGTCTCAACATCTTGACTCGGATAAGCTGCATGAAGGCTGAACATGGGAGGCAGGCTAAGGGTGGAAAGGTGAAGCGGAGGATGGGCATGGGGGTGCTAGCTCCACTCGTTAAATGTGCAGCGAATATGTGATCACAGAAGACAAATTCTGCATGTTTGTGCTCGGTTCCACACCTACATTTCCACTCCCAGGTGTCACAGGTTTTTGAAGAACCTTGGTGATTGCAGGGTTGGTTCCTTGGGTACACGTGATACCCTCAGAGGACCTGGCTGATGACGCCAGTTTGTTGTCTGCAGAGTGTCACTGAGGAGAGCTACAATGCTGCACATGCCTCCACCTGGTCCTTGATTGAGTAGGCAATAGGCTTCCTAAAGATGAGGTTCAGATGTTTGGACCCTTCAGGCTGGGGTCTCCAATACTCAACACAGACAGTGTCTCAGATCATCATTGTCTGCTACGCCCTTTGCAACCTTGCGCTACAAAGGAGGTTTGTCAAACTTGAGGGGGACATGGAGAACCAAGTTGTCTCCTCCAATGATGAAGATGGTGAAGGGGGTGATGCTGACAAGGGCCAGGATGTCACGGAGCCACATGCAGAGGCCATTTCAAGGGTATAACACTGTAGACAGGCCCGAGACAATCTGATAGCTATGAGATTCCAGGCAGAGTAAGCTGATGAGACACCTCCTTTACTATCTGGTTTTCTATTCTCTGCTGCTGGAAGGCCCTGGTTCCTTTTTGGTTGCAGATATTATACTTTGCTCTAATGTACTTGATTTATGATAGCTAAATTAAATTGCACTACTTAACGTCTGCCCTACTGATCCTTTGCATTCGCCAAACTGTGCTGATATGCAGAGCCCTAAATGCACACATTGGAATCTGCACAACACTCCGTTCTCACATGACTTCACGCACCTGTAAGTAGAATTGTGATTTTATCCATGGCCCTTACAAAACCCATGTACATGGCTTTGGAACTTTGCTTGGAAGCAATATCAAATTTTACCTCAGCAAGGTTGCACTCATGTTACTCTCACAACTGCTCCCAAAGTGGGGCAGAGAACTCTTTCA
Source organism: Carcharodon carcharias (assembly GCF_017639515.1). Lineage (NCBI taxonomy): Eukaryota > Metazoa > Chordata > Chondrichthyes > Lamniformes > Lamnidae > Carcharodon > Carcharodon carcharias. The sequence goes on along the minus strand of NC_054467.1, from coordinate 1,137,866 downwards.
GGCAGAACAATATAGATGGGTCCACAGGGAGGAGCAGCATGAGAAAACCATTTGGCCTCTCGAGATTGCTCCTCCATGCAGATTGATCAGGGAAGATCGTGTTCCTGCCCCCGATCGCCACTCACCCAGAGTAAACCCAAATCCCTTGACATCTTCATCATGCCAAAAGTTCTGTGGTTGCTTTGGAGTCCATTCACTGAGAGTGCCTCGCCTGCACTATGGGTTGCTGAGTAGCAACCACTCTGCACCCTCCAATTGCAGAGAGTCCTACAGCCCTCGGCCCTAGATGGCCTTAGCATTAGTATGAGACTGTGATCCATCATTGTGCACACCCCAGCCAAGGTAAACATCTTTTCTGCATGGACCCTGCAGAGGCTGTTAGAGCTGCTGATGCTTCACATGGACACCCTCCCAGTGCTCAGCGTGATCCAGCACACAGGCCCATTCTACTCTCTCTCTCCTCAGGGACTAAGAGCCTGGTCCTTCAATGAGGTCCTATGCACTTGGACAGGTCTACTGCCACCCTTGATAAGGAGATGAGCAGGCCATATAAATCTCCGTGTGAGGTCTGACACAGGCTTCAGTCAATTGCACACAAACCTCTAATCTTACACTCAAATCCCTCTTGCAGTCAAGGTTAACTTGCCCATTGTCTCCTTACTTGCAGCCTTCACCTGCATGTTAGCTCAAAATGACAAGTCATCAAGGATGACCAGTAATTGGATGTGCCCACTCCAGGTGCCCACCAACATGTAGAGCAGCCTCTGGTTTTCTATGTTATGGAGACAGGATAGAGCTTCACTCTCTCAGCCCTGAAACTGCATCTACAGTGTTGCTTGCCACTCACATCACAGGTTTAACTCCCCTTGAATGCTCCTTGCCTCCACCCACATCTCACATCAGGGCAATAGTAGCAGGAGCTGCAATGACCTCATTGAACACATTTTCAGATGTCAGAACATGGTGAGCTGCGAGTAGTGGACTGCATGATGTGTGCCCAGGCCGCACACATACAAATGATGCTAATACATAATCATGTACGTGTGGGATTATTGAGTAATTACTATGTTGACAATGTGAGAGAAGTCAATCTATGGGAGTTCATTATCGGACTCTGACGAGGGCCCAAATTCCACACCCTTAAATGCCCGTGACTGTAGAAACAAGACGGAATCCAGGACACTTCCAAACTGCGCAAATGAACATATATTTACAAGTTCCAAAAATATATACAATGGCTGTACACCTGTAAAAACACAAAATAATGCAGGAGAGAGAAACAGAGTTAACCTTTCAAGTCCGTATGATTCTCCCTCAGAGCCTGTTGGAGCTGTACGTCTGTGCCATCTGTGTGCCTTTAAAATTTCTTTATCATTCTTATTCTATTACTACATCTGGGTGCAGCCTCAACATCCACACCTGAGTTAGAGGCAGCCTGCTGACTGCTATGCCCTGTTTACTGTGATGACTTTGGCAGGCATCCTCTGGTGCCCTGAAGCCTAGAGGGCCCTGGCCTGCTAGGGGTCTCCTGCTCAAGTGCTCCTTGACCTTATCTTCTGGAAGTGATGAGGTTGCTGGCAGAGGGGAGGTGGAGCAGCAGAGCACCCTTGGCATGTCCTGGGCTGAAGCCCTCAGGGTACCTGGCTGGCACTCCTCCTCCCTTTGGCTGCCTGATGGCACCTCCCTGACTTCTTGAGCAGAAGGGATGCTGGAGGAAGTCGAGGTGCCCTATCCACTGCTGCACTGTACCCATGGCTAGAGCGACGAGGTACAGGTCTGAGCACATATCCGGCCGTCATTGTGTGTTTTGCTGCACCTGGGGGCAGCCAAGTGCTTGCATGCTGGTGCCACGACATCAGACAGTACATGGACTCCTTCAGCCTGGACTCGGTCATCTCTTCCTGATGTTCCACTGCCTGTCTCTGCATCTCCAACATGTCTCTCAGGGCCGTGCCCAGAGACTCCTCTTCTTCATGGGGCTGAGCAGAAGCCTGGTCTCCAGCAGTCCTCTTGAGTGTCAGAGACATTGGCTGTCACTTCCTCAACCAGCTGTGGACCTGTGTCAGTGATGTGCTCACCAGATTGTGATCCGGAGATTACTCTAGAACATGCATTCACTTAGATGAAGGTATTGCACTGGTGGAGGGTGCAGGTAAACCCATAATTCTGCACCCTCCGAGGCTTCTGAGGCATCCTTCTCAGAGGTAGGATTGGGGCTGGTTCTGTGGCTGGCCTCCCTTGTTGCCCTTCTCCTTTTCTTGCTGGTACCTGGGTTGGAGAAAAGAAAGATACAGTGATTGCCTGAGCAGGCTCCTTAATTAAACCAAATATGTTACTCTGTGGGTGCAGCTGACAGCTGCAGACGAGAGACATCCCCCTGGCTTCCTGAGGAAGTCCTGTCTTGCCTTCAGCTTAGGCACAGTCCTGCTCCTCCCAAGCTAGTTCTGTGACCTGCTCCTCAAAAGGAGCGAGAACTTGAATGTCTGGAATTCCATGGCTGGTCTTGGCCTGCTCCCTCTTATTGTGGGTGTTCTTGTCCTGCAGATAGACAGAAGGATTGAACGTCATCTCAATGCATTCATGAACAGTTTAAGAGCATGCATGCTTATGGCAGCTGCTGAGATCTCCAAGTAAGTGATTAACAAACAAGATGTCCTGCAACTGATAGAAGATTGAGAGTGTGAAGTGGCCGAGCATGAAGTGGCCGGCACACATTCAGTGCACATGTCCCATCTGCTGTTGAGTTCTACAGCCCAAACTCCTGTTTGTCATCCCTGTGCCCTCGCACACTTACACTGCCTGATGCCATTAAGAGTGTGAGTTTGCAGTGAGTAGACGGTGCCACATACCCTGGTGGAGCGCAGCAGATCATTCGTCCTCTCCCTGCACTGCTGGGCAGTCCTTTGGTGGGGGCTCCACAGACTGTCTTGGTCAGACAGGAGGGCCTCTTGCTGCAATCCAGGGGAAACAGGACCTCCAGCCTTTCCCGGATAGCCTGGAAAAGAATCTCCAGGAAGCCTTCGCTAAACCCTGGTTGGTGCAGAATATGGAGCCTCCTGGCTTGCAGTGACTGAATGGCTGTCCAGATACCCTTTAAAAAAGGCATCCGGATATTTGACCCCATAAGGTAACAGTGGGGATGGCGACTTCCGGCCCGCCCCCTCTGTGAGATTTGGCGAGCTCCTAGTGGATGTTTAAGCAATGAGGTGAACAGCACAGGAAAGGATCTCCACTGACAATTCATCGAATTACTTATATAAAGTGTGAGCTAACTCAGCTTGTTCCAGTCTCCCCTTTGAGTCAGAAGATTGAATTCAAGCCCCACTCTAGGACCTGAATATACGATCTAGGCCACCAGTTTGGCCTGGATTTTATGGGTGGGGCACAGTGTGGAAAGTAGGGTAGGCTGGATGCAGGGATGATCCTGGGGGGTGGGTCTAGAACAAGGGCTCACAGTCTCAGGATGCGGGGTAGGCCATTTAGGACTGAGATGAGGAGAAACTTCTTCACTCAGAGGGTGGTGAACCTGTGGAATTCTCTACCACAGAGGCTGAAGTCACTGAATATATTTAAGATGGAAATAGATAGATTTCTAGACACTAAAGGAGTCAAGATGTATGGGGAGAAAGCGAGAGTTCGGCGTTGAGTTGGAGAATCAGCCATGATCATATTAAATGGCGGAGCAGGTTCGAAGGACTAAACGACCTACTCCTGCTCCTATTTTCTATGTTTTTATGGTGGGCAGGGTGTCTGCCTCCTGCATTAAAGTCAGGGACGTAAATCCCCCTGCTTGGCTGGATCGCCCTGTGGCCACTTAACAGTCACCGGGCCATTAATCGGCTTGAGTTGGGCCTTTGGTCACCATATGGTTGTGGGGGAGATGCCATCTGCGAGACCTGCTGGCCGAACAAATGGTTGGCAGCTCTCTGGTCCCAGCAGCACCACTGGGAATGGTGGCCACTGCTAGGCCTGCAACGAAGGAGCCTGCACTTTAAGGTAAGTCTGGAGTCTTTCTGGGGTCAGACTAGCAGACTGGGTTGAGATGGGGGATGCGGTCAGGGACCAGAGTGTATAGGGAAGGAGAAACATGGGGCGGGGGAGGTGCCTCTGATGCGCACAGGAGACCCGCAAAGGTGGCATCCCACCCCCTGGCTTTGACCAGTCACCAAGTTGAGCAATGAAATCTGCTGGGCTGCACACTTGAAGTGGGATTGTCCCACCACAAGTTAAACCCCAGCAATGGTGGGAGGAAGCCCTTAATTGGCCACTTCAGTTGGCCCACGGATGGGTGGGTCTCCCGAGGTCTTCTACAATTGCAGCGGAGGCAGAGTCGGCTCAGGGGACAGCACCGATGTCATGGCGTTCAATTTTACAGCACCTTTTACACCCCCACTGTTAAGACTATGTTTTACAATATAATAGTCACTGAACTTCTTAATTCAATATTTGCAAAGTGGTATGAGAGAAGGTATGTTAATGCAAGTTACTTTTACAGGATTATGTAATTGTACCTCTTCAACTGTCAAGGTTCTTAGAAGTTCTGTTTGTATTATCTTCTGTTGGTGAATTATTGCCCACATTCATTCAGTGTGCTCAGTATTTCTGCTCTTTGATGTTTAAGCAAGCGGCACTTCTATTTTTGTAATAGCAGAGTGTATAAAGCTGATATTTAAAGCTGTCAGATTGGGTGACATTCTTTGTTAGTGTGCTCCTGATGGCGATCTTCCTGCTGCAATGGTGCATCATAAATTCAGTGACTGTTTTTATTGATTCATTTTGCATAACTTTGTTAAATTATGCCGAGCATTTAGCTTGTGTTTTACTAATTCTATAGATAAAAACAAAAAACCTGTGGATGCTGGAAATCCGAAACAAAAACAGAATTACCTGGAAAAACTCAGCAGGTCTGGCAGCATCGGCGGAGAAGAAAAGAGTTGACGTTTTGAGTCCTCATGACCCTTCGACAGAACTTGAGTTTGAGTCCAAGAAAGAGTTGAAATATAAGCTGGTTTAAGGTGTGTCGGGGGGGCGGAGAGAGCGAGAGAGAGAGAAGTGGAGGGGGGGTGTGGTTGTAGGGACAAACAAGCAGTAATAGAAGCAGATCATCAAAAGATGTCACCAACAATAGAACAAAAGAACACATAGGTGTTAAAGTTGGTGATATTATCTAAACGAATGTGCTAATTAAGAATGGATGGTAGGGCACTCAAGGTATAGCTCTAGTGGGGGTGGGGAGAGCATAAAAGATTTAAAAATATTTTATAATAATGGAAATAGGTGGGAAAAGAAAAATGTATATAATTTATTGGGAAAAAAAAGGAAGGGGGAAACAGAAAGGGGGTGGGGATGGGGGAGGGAGCTCACGACCTAAAGTTGTTGAATTCAATATTCAGTCCGGAAGGCTGTAAAGTGCCTAGTCAGAAGATGAGGTGTTGTTCCTCCAGTTTGCGTTGGGCTTCACTGGAACAATGCAGCAAGCCAAGGACAGACATGTGGGCAAGAGAGCAGGGTGGAGTGTTAAAATGGCAAGCGACAGGGAGGTTTGGGTCATTCTTGCGGACAGACCGCAGGTGTTCTGCTTTTTTTCCCAATAAATTATATAGATTTTTCTTTTCCCACCTATTTCCATTATTTTTAAATATTTTTAAATCTTTTATGCTCTTCCCACCCCCACTAGAGCTATACCTTGAGTGCCCTACCATCCATTCTTAATTAGCACATTCGTTTAGATAATATCACCAACTTTAACACCTATGTGTTCTTTTGTTCTATTGTTGTTGACATCTTTTGATGATCTGCTTCTATCACTGCTTGTTTGTCCCTACAACCACACCCCCCCTCCACTTCTCTCTCTCTCTCTCTCTCCGCACCCCCCCCCCAAACCCCCCACACCTTAAACCAGCTTATATTTCGACTCTTTCTTGGACTCGAACTCAAGTTCTGTTGAAGGGTCATGAGGACTCGAAACATCAACTCTTTTCTTCTCCGCCGATGCTGCCAGACCTGCTGAGTTTTTCCAGGTAATTCTGTTTTTGTTTTACTAATTCTATGTTGGTTTAGATTGAGTTGTTTGAGTACCAGAGTTGGGACTCACCTAGCGATGAAGCCAAGGACTGTGGCACGCACCTTTAAAGGTTAAGATAAGATTTTTAAAAATTATCTTTCTGACAAGAGAGCCTGGACATCTGCATATCTATTTTTTTGTTGGTTGGGGTGGGGTGTGGGGGGCCGGGGCCACCTATCCTCCTTGAAACTTGCACCGCTTGCTACAGTTTGTAGGTGCCCCGAGCAGTGGGGCTCCTGGCCGAGTCAAGGGAGCATCCTCCAAACCACCAACTACGGTGGGTCAGCAGTGGTTTCCTCAGTTAAGCACATGCCAGCACTTACACCAGGTTATTCCCCCACCCCTGCTGATGCTGGGTGGGCAGAATCTTCCCACCCTGTGGAGGGGTGGGGGGGGGGATGTGGAACGTCAGACCGAGGTGCATCGGCTCCACTGCCCGACTGTTCTTGCCTCCAAGAGATTTTGCTGGAGGCAAGCTCCCAATGGCAGCTGCATCTTACCTGACCACGGCGAGTAGCTAATCAAAGTCTGTAAAAGGGGAATTCACCATGAATTGTGCACAGCAATGCAATCTTACAAGAGGCAGGTGGGGTCCATGCTGTGTCAAGAGGTGGCCTCCTAACAGGACCAGAGGGAGCTTGGAGGCCCCTTCCACCTTGGACTGCCAAACTGGCCCTGCGTGTCTTGTGCCTGCACCTCTCCTCCCACAGGTCCCCTCCCTGGAAGCTGCACTGGGACACCCGGCCTCCTCTCCCTTCTACCTCTCTCTACCTCCTTAAAGGAGGTGCCACCAGTGGAGACCACAATCCCCATTACCAGGGTGACAGAAGACTGTCTATACCTGGAAGGGCCCACACGGTCTGAATCCAGGGGCCTGGAAGACACCAATGAGTCCTGAAATGAAGCCTAGAAATGCTCAGTATGCAGCTCTGAAGGGAGATGAAGCTGTCCAGTTCACAAAATCAACCAAGAGCACACAATCTCCAAAACGCCCCACAACTCACATTGTCAATGCTGCTGACCCTTCTTATCCCACCCGTGGATGAGTTTTTGCAAATTGTGGCCTGCCCGCCTGCCTGTGCTATGGCTGAAAATTCACATGGGCTACGTAAACCCGGAGACAATTGGTGCGCCAAGGGCCTTAACTGGCCTCTTAATTAATGGCGGGGGCGCCTCTGTCTCCATCCATCCTGTCTCCCACGCCGGCCTAGTGAAATGTCGCGTGCCCAGTGTGCCAACGTTAATGTGCGTCATTTCATGCTCCAGCGGGTCGGGCACGAAACATTTGGCCCCGCGTGTTCGTGTGTGTTTGTTTGTCGCACATTATTTTTGCAGTTCTTAAGTCCTAAAATACTAAGATGTTCTCAATTTTTTAAAAATTGTCCTACTTGTAACCTAAACCTTATTCTAATGAAATTTGCATTGCTTGTTTTCTTCAACTAAATTTCTATTCCAGTATTCTTTAGCTCATCATACCACAGGGATGGTTCCAAAATCAGGCATTCCCAGTGGGGAGCAATAACAAAGAAAAGGCCAATCCATGGAAAGGTTTGTACAGTTTTAGGATTGACATTTTGGTTTTATTAGTGAGGTTTAGAAGGAGCAGTGTGAAAATTGATTGACTCCAGCTATAGATGTTAGGCAAGACAAACGCTACATTATCAGTCAAATCCCCTCAGAAATTGACCTTTTTAATCATCTCCAGAATGTTCCATGTAAAATGACAATACTCAGCAGAAAAACATAGCATGTGTTGGTATGGAAATGTGTGGAATTTGTTGGATAAGCCAGCTTTTGAGTGAGATGTTAAACCAAAGCTATGTCTAGCTACATGATAGCTGTAATAGATCCCATGATATGACTTGCTAAAGGTAACAATGCTAAACAAAATCTATAATCATGATGCTCTGACCATTATGATATGGGCAGGTTTGATGGACCACCTGCTCATCAATTTTATTTATTTGTGTATGTAAGACAGCTCATCTTCACCTGCTCAAAAGCAATTAGGGTTAGGCAACAAATGTTGGCCTTGTCAGCAACACCCACATCCCAAGAATGAAAAAAATCATGATGAATATAGAAAATGGAGTGGGGAGTTGAAAAGAGAAGTCAAAGGCGATAAAAGTAAAAAAGAAAAAAGGCTAGCAGAAAATATAAAAAAGAAATAGTAATGGGGCTATTAGTACATGAATCATTAATGGCAGGATAGAATTTCTCAAGGATAGAGGGGAATCTAGTTATGGAGGCTGAAGATATTAAGGTAGAGATGTGAATAAACAATTTGTGTCACTTTTCATAAATGATAATGGGAGTGAGAATGTGGGTGTGCTAGAAAGGATATGGACTAATTGTGAGAGATGACTGTAGAAAAGGACTCATTGAGCCTTGATGGTGCATCATGGGCATTGAAGCAAGTCAGAAAATAAATAACAGAGGCTTTGACCATAATTTTTCACATCGTCTTAGATAAATGACCTTTTGCTGTAAGTTCTATGTAATTTTGTGTAACTGGCAATTGGAAATGTCAATTTCTTTCAGGAACTTATCAAGTTCACTTTTGAAGGACAGAGGTGAAATGTGTCCACTTCAGTCCCAGTTGGCTGCTCTATGCAGATAACGTTCCTCTCTGCCTGGCAGTAGGCTGTGTCCTGTGGTGTATTCGATCATCTCAGTCTAGACAAATTCTGTGACCTTCAATCCTGTCTCCAGCAGCTTTGTTCAATATGTTCTGAGACTCAGCAGCATGAAAGCAGTAAGTCTCTGTACCTTGTTAGAAAACCTAAACAACAAAGGAAGAAAAAAATCATTTCTATTATGAACAAATTTGAGTTTTTTCACCAATATAGTATGACAATTTTAAAATATATGTCAAATTCAAACAGTATGCCACATTATAACTACATGAGATAAACTTCCCTTTAAAAGTGCTGCATAATATCAAGGTGACGTCTGCAGGCATCAGCAGCCTTTCTCATTGTTCCAGCATCTTGCTGGGTGTGTGCTCAGCATAATGGGTTGAAATTTACTCTCATGTTCAAGTTTGCTTCCCAAGTATTTTATAAAGCTAGCCCCATTTGTCATAAACTTCTCAACTGACTGGATCAGAAATGGATGCTCAGGTTGTCTCCACAGTTAATAATGAGCCCGAGTTAGGACAATGTTCTGGCAGGTACTTGTACTTCATAAGCAAATCTTCTCTTAAGGTGTCTAAGTTAAGTTGGCATTTATCACCCTCCCTGACTTCTTGATCTTAGTGGTAGAAAGGGATTAAAATGCTACTTTTAGTGTGGTCCAAAAACTGGCCAGCTGGTTAAGAGTGATCCACATCAAGGTCCCATTGATCTGTATCAAGGTGCCACTGAGTTGTTGGAGCAATACAGCAAATAATTGACAAGGGATTAAAGGAGAATAATAACCTTACTCAGTTTGTTTACAGCCCAACAAATAGTTCAATGCCTTTTCTGAGAAAAAACAGAATATAAATCACCACTGGATAATAGATAAGTAATGTTTTATCGCTGATCCAGAGATGCCGGGAATGACCTGTTAAATCCCAATGTAGGAAAACCTCACTCCACAACTTGAACACTGAACCTAGCCTGGCAGTTCAGTATATGCTTAATGAGTGATGCATTGGTGGAGGTACAGTATTATCTTTCAGATAAAGAATCAAATGGAGGCCTATTCAAATGCAGGACAACAAAGGTCATTAAAACAAATTAACTGACCATGCACTTCACTTGTTTGCTGTACACAAACTGGTTGCTATGTTTGTCTAAAATACACTATACCTTAAAGAAAATTTGTTGGATGAGGAGGGTTTTGGGATCAGGTGAGTTCTTTGTTCACTATTTTCTATTTTTCTACATATACCAATTGGGCTATCTACAATTATTATGCCTGGTGTTATGATCCCAGAAAGGATCATTAACATTTAAAGAGAAATTCGAACACTCAGTGTTTACTGAAAGAAATTGCACCACAAGGTTTCATGTTTTTAAACAAAAACAAACCTTACTGTACATATAAAAAAATTGAAGAAAGCAATTACTATTAACTTACCACTTTAGTTTATAACTAGGTATGCTATGTTTTAATTTTACTTCCCCTCAAGAGTTCCATTATCTTACAAAATCTTGAAATTCACTCACTTTTCCCAGGATCAACCCGAAATTATACCACAACCCTCCAGAATTCACTTTGATTTCTTCTCAGTGTTTCAGAAATTCTCCAAGCTATGAAATATAATGGGAATTGTGGTTGCCGGGTCAGATGGGACAACACAATAAAGAACCGGGGATTTACCCACTCAAGTTGAAATGTTGGAGACTCCTATGCTGTCTTGGAGTGGTTGAGTGACCATTAGTGACAAGCTGCCCATCTGTAAATGTTGATCAGTTAGCGAGCCCTCTTCTTCACATGGGAAAGGCACCGATTGAGAAAAGAGTGAAAAAGCTAGTCTGGAGCGTGTGGAGATCCTTCCACAGGCAGCACGATTCCGGATTGGAATCCTTCACTGCCCTGGAGTTGGACAAGATTCTACAAAGCATCAAGCTGGGCACTGCTGCTGGATACAACAACATCCTCCCTGAGTTCCTAAAACATCTTGGCCCATGGGCCCGCCCCTGATTGGCCCAATTCTTTACAAGGGTCATATACAAGGGAAGACTGCCAAGATCCTGACGCATGTCTAAAATCATCGGCCCCCCTAAACCAGGCTAAAAACCAGAATTAGCATCAATATCTTTGCTATCTGTATGCTTCAAGGTAATAGAGCCCCTAATCCTACAGTGGACCAAGGCAGAAGTGGAGAACATCCTGAGTGTGGATCAAGCAGTCTTTTGACATAGAAGAAGACATATGATCAGCTCCTCACATTAGCCACTTCAATGGCTTTTAAAGGAATCTTAAAACAAAGACAATTTTTCTTGACATCACTGCAGCATACGATAGAGTCCAGTACATTGGCCTATTCATCAAAATATCAAGAAGTCTCCCTCCTTGGGTTACTACCGCCATTGAACTGCAGCACCAGGACAGATGGTTCAAGGATCTGGGTGACAAGACTAGAGCCCAACTCTATTCAATTTGTACACTAACAACTTACCCCCCACAACCTGGTTCCAGAAGCTTATCTATGATGACATCTGCTGTGGGATGCAGGCTCTGACTTTCTCTGAGCTGGAAGACATGCTAAATGATGATATTATAAAGCTGGCTGACTACTGCAAGACATGGTGCTTAAAACTGAGCACCAGTAAAACAGCCTTTTGCACACTCCACAATGCCAGTACTAAGAGGGAACTGAACATCACCCTGGATGGCCAGACATTGAAGCACAATTCCCAGCCAGAACCATCACATACAGACAGCAAAACCCACAACAAATACCTTAGTAAACTGACCGGTACCTCATGGGGATCCCAGGCCAAGAGCCTTAGGACTTCTGCTCTTACCATTATATACTGAACTCTCAGCTGCAGAATACTGCGCCTCAGTATGGTACCAATCTGCCCACACTAAACTTATCAAGGTGCAACTCAACTCAACAATGCACATCATCACAGATACTCTGACCAACTCACCTCCCCTGCCTTCCAGTCCTGAGCAACATTGCCCCCTTACACACTAACCCCCACCCCCCCACCCCCACCATCGCAACCCCACATCAGGAGGGTAATTTGCAACAGGCAATCTACTGGTGAAACTCTACCCTAATCCAACCCTTATTCAAGGACCCCCTCAACTATGCCACCCCATATGGCTAAATCCACCATGCCAAGGAGTAACAGCTGAAGACCTAAGGCAGGAGGATTGACAGCAGAAGCATACACCAGAAATCATTCTCTCATTGTAGACCCCGCTGTTCAATCACCTAGCTTTGAACTCCCAAGTACAGCAACAGTGGGACCTTTTAAACCATTTCTGGACAGGGCAAGGCCTCTGTGCAACCACCCAACATCAGCAGAGCTGATAAGACCATCCAGGCTGCAGCTGTGGTGCAGTCCAATCAATGATCACATTGTCGAGGAGGGTCCACTGACTAAACTTGAAGGTTGGTTTAATGAGTTCCATCTAACCACTGACAAGGCTATTGATTGGCTCTATGATTGTGCATATGTTAAATTAATAAATATTTCTCATGCAGTTTATGATCCTCTTTCCCAGAGTTGCTAGACCCCCAGGAATTCCTTTGTTTACCAGCTGCTTTTAGCTTCTTTCATCTGGGAAGCACATAAATAATTTAAACCTTTTATTGAGATAACGATAGACACTATGGCTCTACCAAGAGATCCAGAAATGGATCATCCATTGTTTTAGTTTTCTTGCTTCTAATTCTGACCTCATTAAATAAACACTCTAAATTGTAATTACCCCAGAGGATGTGGCAGAGGCATTGCTGATGGAATTTCTCTAGCTCTGTTATGTGTCGCTGATACATGGTCCAGGTCTCACTACGGTACAGGAGTGTGGTGACAACACCTGCTCTGTACACTGGGACCATCGTTCACTTGTGGAGGTCTTTGTTGTCAAATACCTGCTACCATAGTTTGTAAAAGACTGTGCTGGTTTAGCTGATCCAAGCTGATATATGGGAGGTGGAGTATTTCACTGACAGGGCGTAGGTTGATATATGAGCTTTGTTTTGGCAATAGTCAAGGACAGGCCAAGTTTCTTATATGCAGAATTGCAGAGATCAAGAGCAGCTTGCAAATCTATGGACAACAACACTGAGTCATCCACAAACAGCAGAGCATGTATATTTATGGTGGTCAATTTAATTTTGGCACAGAGGCGATGGTATTTAATGCTAACACCAGAGTGCAATTGATCTTTGATGAGGTGAATAGCTATTGTCAGGTGGATTGTAAATATTACTGGATGAGGGCGATCACTACAGCCTTGCTTAATCCCAGTGTGGATTTTGAAAGCTTGTTTCAGAATGCCCAGTCAAAACAATTGCAGTCATATCATCATGAAGCAGTTGCAGGATAGTGACAAAGTTTCTTGGACACCTAAATCTTTGGAGCACAATCCAAATGGCCTCGCGATTTATTGTGTCAAATACTTTGATCAGTTCAATGAATGCAATGAAGAATTCCTGGTGTTGCTCTCGACATTTTTCTTGAATTTGACTGGCAACAAAGACCATGTCGGAGGTTCTTCTGGAAGGTTCTTCTGGAAGGTCTGAAGCCGTGCTGTGTCTCTGGGAGGATTTCTTCAGCCACAGGAAATAGGCGATGAAGGAGAATGTGTGTCAGTACATGTCACTACATGTCAGTACATGTCACTACATGTCAGTACATTCCCTGCTATGGACAAGAGGGAAATACATCAGTAGTTTCCTCAGCATGATTTATCTCCCTTCTTGAAGATCGCTACAATTGTCGCATACCTGAAGTTGGGTGGGTTGGTGGGGGGGGAGGGGAGGAGTTCTTTTTCCTCCCAAATCCATAGGGCGAAAGCATGGAGTCTTCATGTGAGCAAAAGCCCACTGGATTTGAAGAACTCAGCTGGAATACCAACAGAGCCATAGGCTTCATTGTTTCTCATCTATTTGATTGCTTTTTGCAACACTCCCATTGATGGTGGTTCACCCATGGATTCTATCACAGGGGACTGGGGAATTGGCTGGAGAATATCAGCTGATACTGTGGATTCACAGTTGAGGAACTGTTAAAAATGTTTTTCCCAGGGTTAACGGATGACAGTGTCATCCTTAAGAAGAGAAACATCAGCCTGTGAACAAAGTGGATTTTGTCCATTTGACCCTGGACTACAGATGGCATTGGTGGCTTCAAAAAAGCCTTGCATGTCATGATGGTCAGCATTTTGTTGGAGCTCTCAGGGTCTCCCTTCTCACCATGTGTCCTTTAGATTTTGGATTTGTCTTTGGGCTTCGGCCTTAAGCTGATGGAATGCTGACTTCTTGACTTGTGACCTTGGGTTGCTCTGCCAGGCAATGAAGATTCTTCACTTTTGTTCCAGGAGGTCACGTATTTGAGCATAATTTTCATCAAACTAGTCCTGGTGATGATGATGCTCGAACCCAATGGTCTGGGCGCTGGAGACTAGTACAACTCTCTTTATTTGATCCCGCTGCTCTGGAATTGAGCTGGGTGTGTGAAGATTTTCCAGATTGGTCGTGAGCTGCACTTGGAATTCCTCTCTCCAGTTGGGATGCTTCAGGGCTGAGAAATTGATCTTCCTTCTTTTGGACCTTTGGATCTGACAATGTCTTGGTGCTAGGTGGATGTTTATCACCGATCAAACAAGTCAATGATCTCTCCAGCAGGCAGCAGTCCCTCTACATGCATCAAGTGATGCAGACATCACTCAGATCTTTGACCTGAACAATGATATAACTGAGGAGGTTCCTGTGCTTTGATCTAAGATGCCTCCATGTAGTTTTATATTTGTTCTTCTGGCGGAATAGGGTGCTTGTTATAATGAGGCCATGCAGAACACACTTTGTCAGCAGGAGGATGCCATTTGCATTGGCTTTTCCCACTCCATTTTTCCCAATGGTCTGCTCCAGACATTAGAGTAATGGCCAACCTTGGCATTGGAGCCCCCAAGAATGATGATCTTTTCTTCTTTTGGGATGGCAGTGAGGACTTTATCGTGGTCAAAGTGGAACTTTTACTTTACATTTTCATTGGAGTCAAGCGTCAGGGCATAAACCCTGATGATGGTGGCCTATTGGTTATAGCTGTGCTGTAGGTGAACTGTCATGAGTCTTTCATTTATCCAATTGGGGAGTTCTGGCAAACATCCCAAGATCCTATTCGGGACGGCAAAGCTAACTCTGTGGACATGAGGCTTGCTGTCAGCCTTTCCTTTCCTGAGGAAGGTGTATCCCCTGCTTGTTCCTTCAGCTGCCCCTCCTCAACAATGCAGGTCTCACTGATGGTGGTGATGTGATTTTGGAGTCTTGATACCCTTGATTGGTGTCTTGATTCGTGCTATAAATACAGTTCTTCTTTCCGGAACATTGCTTTTGAGATTATCCATGAGTGTTCTAACATTCCAAGTTGATCATGAAGATAGTGATCCCATGAGGTGTGATTCCCCAGCCTGGAGAAAGAGGGGCAGCCTCTTTTAAGGACACCTTTTCTAGCCCACTCCCCTTTGGGGTGAACAGAGAGTATCCTGAAGAGGACTGCTCAGTCACAGATGCTGCCCAAAGACACCTCTGTCCCAACACAGGTGTCCAACAACCTTCATGCATCTGTTGTTTGTTAGCAAATTCTTGACTATGGACTCCCAGGTTCACAGTGCTGTCCCCATCACCAATTCTCTATCATCACATGACTTGGCAATTGGACCCTGTTAGAAGCCTGTGTGCAGCTGTGTTTAACATGGGGACCTTGGGGTGCTGTCATTATCCATATGATCTTGATGGGCTGGTGGTCAGATTTCAGTGTCATGTCAAGCCACGATGACCAGGACAACCTTGCCACTGAAGCTTTCTTCCACCTTCTCATCCAGAGAGGTGCACATACTTCCTTCACCTGTTCTGCCACAAAGGACATCATGGACTGCATTTTGTCTGGCATCTTCCCCCAACCTTTCTGCCATGGGTGGCCCTACCAGGAGCAAGGAGCTCCTGATGGCATCACTCATAGAACCGTCAAAGCCACAAGACACTCCACCAAATCAAGGTGGCAATCCAAGGAGAAGGACGATGTAACTAGTGGGGTAGATAAAGGAGATAGTAGATGTGGTATACTTGAATTGAAAAGACATTTGATAAGGTGCAATATGAAATGTTAATACATAAGATAAAGGGTCATGAAGTTGGGCATAGTATATTAGCATGGATAGAGGATTGGTTAACAAATAGGAAGCAAAGTGTAAGGATAAATGGGACATTTTCAAATTGGCAGGCTGTGACTAGTGGGGAAAAATTTTCTCCCTGTTGGGAGGGAAGTGTGGGCGCAGGCTGGTGCCCCTCAAATCACCACCCCCAATTGGGCAATTAAGGCCTGCCCAGTGCGATGGGCCAAGAGCGCACTGATCTCTCTGAGGCTAAGTGCTGCCTCAGGGAGATCGGCTCCACATTAAAATTTGCAATAAAAATGATAGGAAAATTTTCCTGACATGTCCCTTCATGTGACACTGTCACATGAGTTGGGACATGTCCATAACTTTAACTGAAGCCTTTATTAAAAATTTAAATACCCTCATGAAACCTCATCCCGCCCTTGGATGAGGTTTGATGCTTTCTCCAATGCCCGCCAGGGCTCCCGGCCTGCCCACCAACCTTAAAGTTGGACAGGCCGGTCCATTAATGATTTTGATTAGTGTTTCAATGGCCTCAATAGGCCGTTGACAGGTCGGCGGGCACACAGCTGACTCGGCTGTGCCTCCGCCAACCTGAAAATGGAAATGACGCGGGGTGACATCGGGAGTTCCACCCGACACCGCCCCACATCATTTTATACATCGGCGACTGGAAGATCCTGCCCGTGGAGTACCAAAAGGATCAGTGCTGGGGCCCCATCTATTTACAATCTATATTAATAACTTTGATGGGAAGACTGAGAGTTACGTTTCTAAGTTTGCTGTTGACACAAAGCTACGTGAGAATGCAAGCTGTGAGGAGGACACAAAGGGGCTGCTAAGAGATAAAGCCAGACTAAACGAGTGGGCAACAATATGGCAGGTTGAGTATAATGTGGATAAGTGGGAGGTTATTCACTTTGGTTGTAAGAAGAGAAAAGCTGAATATTTTTTAAAAGACATGAAACTTGTAAATGTTGATGTTCAAAGGGGCTTGGATGTGCTCATACAGGGAACACTAAAAGTTAGTACGCAGGTACGACAAGCTATTAGAACGTCGTATGGCGTGTTGGTCTTCATGGCAAGGGGATTGGAGTACAAAAATAAAGAAATTTCGCAAGAATCCTATAAAATTTTGGTGAGACCACACCTAGAATACTGTGTGTGATTTTGATCTCCATATATAAGGTAGGATATACTTGCATTAGAAGCAGTACAGCGAACGTTCACTAAATTGGTCCCTGGGGTGACAGATGATGAGAAGTTGAGTAAATTGGGCCTATATTCCCTGGAATTTAGAAGAATGAGAGATGATCTGATTGAAACAAACAAAATTCTGAAGGAACTTGAAGGGGTAGACACTAAGAGATTGTTTCCCCTGGCTGGGGAATCTAGAACACAGAGGCAGAGTTCCAGGTAAGACACAAATAATTTAGATCTGAGATGAGGAGAAATTCCTTCACTCAAAAGGTTGTCAATATTTGGAATTCTCTACTCAAAGTGTTGTAGAAGCTCCATTGTTGAATATAATTTTGGCTAAGATAGGCAGATTTTTGGTCTCTTAGGGAATCAAGGGATATTGGGAGCATATGGGAAGGTGGAATTGAAGCCAAAGATCAACCATGAATATACTAAATGACGGCGCAGGTTTGCCAGGCCATATGGTCTTCTCCTGTTCCTATTTCTTGTGCACTCTAAGAATTCCTGGCCCCGTTTTGAGAATTCTCAGCCTCACCAAGAACTTTTGTTTCTTTATTCTTTCATGGGTTGTGGGTGTTGCTGGTAGAACCAGCATTTGTTGCCCATCTCTAATTGTCCTGGAACTGAATGGCTTGCCAGGCCATTTCAGAGGGCAGTTAAGAGTCAATTACGTTACTGTGGGTCTGGAGTTACCTGTAGGACAGACCAGGTAAGGAAAGCAGGTTTTCTTCCCTTAAAGTCATGAGTGAAGCAGATGGGTTTTTATAACAATTGATGAAAGACCAGTTAGTTTAACGTCTGTCGTTGGGAAATTGTTGGAATCCATTATTAAGGAAGTGGTAATGGGGCATTTGGAAAGTCAAAATGCAATTCATCAGAGTCAGCATGGTTTTATGAAGAGTAAACTGTGTTTGACTAATTTGCTGGAGTTCTTTGAAGATGTGACAAGCAAATTGGATAATGGGGATCCTGTAGATGTGGTATATCTGGACTTCCAGAAGGCCTTTGATAAAGTGCTGCACAAAAGATGAATACACAAGATAAGATCACATGGAGTTAGGGGTAATATATAGCTTGGATAGAGGATTGGCTAACCAACAGAAAGCAGAGAGTTGGGATAAATGGGTCTTTTTCTGGATGGCAAGCTGTAACCAGTGGGGTGCCACAGGGTTCAGTGCTTGAGCCCCAACTATTTACAATCTATATTAATGACTTGGATTCAGGGATAGAAGGTACTATAGCTAAATTTGCAGATGACACCAAAATAGGCAGGAAAGTAAGTTGCAATGAAGAAATAAGAAATTTACAAATGGATATGGACAGGTTAGGTGAATGGGCCAAAATTTGGCAGATGGAGTTTAACGTCGATAAGTGTGAGGTTATCTATTTTGGTCGGAAGGATAAAAAGACGACTTATTATTTATATGGAGAGAAACTTCACATTGCTTCAGTGCAGAGGGATCTGGAGGTCCTTGTGCATGAATCGCTGAATGCTACTATGCAGGCACAGCAGGTAATGAGGAAGGCAAATGGAATTTTGCCATTTATTGCTAAAGGAATAGAGTATAAAAATAGGGAAGTGTTGTTGCAACTGTACAAGGCATAGGTGAGACCGCACCTGGAGTACTGTGCACAGTTTTGGTCCCCTTACTTGAGGAAGGATGTAGTTGCATTGGAGGTGGTTCAGAAGAGGGTCACTAGATTGATTCCAGAGATGTGGGGCTTGTCTTATGAGGAGAGACTGAGCAGTTTAGGCCTATACTCACTAGAGTTTAGAAGGATGAGAGGAGATGTAATTGAGGTATATAAGATGCTAAAGGGGATAGACAAAGTAGACGTGGAGCAGATGTTTCCCCTTGTGGGGAATTCTAGAATGAGAGGCCATAGTTTTAGGCTAAGGGGTGGTAGATTTAAATCAGAGATGAGGAGGAATTACTTTTCTCAAATGGTCATGAATCTGCAGGATTCACTACCTCAGAGTGCAGTGGATGCTGGGATGCTGAATAAATTTAAGGAGGAGATAGACAGATTTTTAATTAGTAATGGGTTGAAAGGTCATGGACAAAGGGCAGGAAATTGGACTTGAGGCCAAAACGAAATCAGCCATGATTGTATTGAATGGCAGGGCAGGCTTGAGGGGCTGAATTGCCTACTCCTTATGTTATGTTATGATAGTTTCATGGTCACTATTACTGAGACTAGCTTTCAATTCCAGATTTATTAATTGTATTTAAATTTCACCCACTGCCATGATGGGATTTGAGACCAGTTCCCTGGGTTTAGCCTGGGCCTCTGGGTTACTAGCCCAATGACATTACCACTATGCTACCATCTCCCTCTATACCACCAAATCCCTAACTCCATTGACAGTTCCTGGTCCCATTGAGAACATGTCATAATTATGTTATGATATGCTCTGTGTTACATAGCATTACATTACTGTTATTAAAAATGGGGGCTCGGATTTTATGGCTCCGCTGTGGTGGAACTCGCCGGGGGTGGATTTGGCAGCTCAGCCATAGGTCCAGTGACTTTTGGTGGGACTGGATGATCCCAGCAGGGGGCAGGGCCAGAAAATCCCGTCCAGGGTATTCTGCAACTCATTGTAAACAACACCAAGATATCAGCTAGGATAAATTAATTCGATCATTATTTACTCAATCTTCACTCTCAACAGATTGAGCTGCTGCAATGCTGTAGACAGTTGTTTTTCTCAACCTGCATTAATTCATTCAGCTTTGACTACATGCAAAAACAATTCTCCATTTCTTCCACATTTTCCATTTTCTTTCCCTGCATTTTCCTAACTTTCCCAGATACCATCCTGAGTGATTAAACCCACAGTCTGTCCTTGTTTCTTCACTATGCAGCTACAATGTTCCACAATCTTTCCATGAAATATTGGGGCTGAAATTCCACAGGTCATGATCCAGCAGTTACATTCGGACTGTGCCAATTAAAATAACCCCGACCTTTGAAAACAAGCTATCTCCTATTGATCACAGATCACTTTCAGGGTAGGGTGGAAATAGCCCTACTGCTCTGTAGGGTTCTTTTATTCTTACTGTCAAAGCAAATACAAACAGATCCTTGTAGAGAATTAGAAACAAAAACTGCTTAGGAGAAGAACAGGGAGGTATTGGAACAAGGACCAGAGGAAGGCACATTTAGCTAGGAGGAGGTTATGTTGGAAGTGTAGAGGAACAGATATGTGAACTTGGCAGAATAAAGACAGAGAGATAAATTGACCAGATGTGAAGTGAGCTGCAGTAGAGGAAAGAAAGGAATCACAAACAGTGGATAGGAGGAGTGTATGATATGTAAGATGCACTGCAGTCAAGGCTCCTTTGACAGCACCTTCCAAATCGATGACCACCACCACCTAGAAGGACAAAGGCAACAGAAGCATAGGAACACCACTACCTGCAAGTTCCCCTCCAAGTCACTCACCATCCTGACTTGGAAATATATCACTGTTTCTTTACTGTAGCTGGGTCAAAACATGGACCTCCCTTTCTAACTCCACAAGGACTGCAGCTGTTCAAGAAGGCAGCTCCCCACCACCTTCTCAAGCACAATTAAGGGTGAGCAACAAATGCTGACCTAGCCAGTGATGCTCACAATAGAAACGTAGATAGAAACTTAGAAACTAGGAGCAGGAGTAGGCCCTTCAAGCCTGCTCTGCCATTCCATATGATCATGGCTGGTCCTCTATCTCAAAGCCATATTCCCGCTTTCTCTCCATACCCCTTGTATCCCTAATATCCAAAAATATATCAATTTCTTTCTTGAATATACTCAGTGACCCAGCCTCCACAGCTTCTGTGGTAGAGAATTCCATAGGTTGACCATAGGTTGAAGAAATATTTCCTTATCTCAGTCCTAAATGACCTGCCCCATATCCTGAGACTGTGGCCCCTGGTTCTAGACTCCCCAACCAGGAAGAACATCCTCCCTGCATCCAGTCTGTCTAGCCCTGTTAGAATTTTATACGTTTCAGTTAGACACCCTCTCATTCTTCTAAACTCTCGTGAATACAGGGCCGGTTGAACCAATCTCTCCTCATACGACAGTCCTGCCATCCCCAGCATCAGCCTAGTGAACCTTCGCTGCACTCCCTCTATGGCAAGTATACCCTTTCTTAGGTAGGGAGACCAAAACTGCACACGATATTCCAGGTGTGGTCCCACCAAGGCCCTGTACAGCTGCAGTAAGACATCTCTACTTCTGAACTCAAATCTTCTTGCAATGAAGGCCAACATCCCATTTGCCTTCCGAATAGCTTGCTGCACCTGCCTTGTTTACTTTCATTGACTGGTGCACGAGGACACCCAGATCCCTTTGTACATCCATATTTCCCAATTTATCACCATTTAAATAATACTCTGCCTTTCTGTTCTTCACACCGAAGCATTAAACTTCACATTTATCCACATTATACTGCATCTGCCATGTGTTTACCCACACACACAACTTGTCTAAATCACCCTGAAGCCACCTTGCATCCTCCTCACAACTCATGACGCCCAGTTTTGTGTCATCAGCAAACTTGGAAATATTGCATTTGGTTTCCTCATCCAAGTCCTTTATATATATCGTGAATAGCTGGGGCCCCAAGCGCTGATCCCTGTAGTCACCGCCTGCCATCCGGAAAAAGACCCATTTATTCCCACACTCTGTTTTCCATCTGTCAATCCTGAATCCGTGCCAGTATATTATCCCCAATCTCACAAAAGAATAAAAAAAGGGATCATCTTTGTGGAGTAAGTTTTCACTATATATAAATACCCCAGGTTCACAAACTTTGGAGAGTGAAGATAAAGGATGGTGAAGAGGAGAGAGATAGAGAAAGTAAAACAACATCTATTTGTATAGCACATTTAATGTAATAAAAATGTCCTGAGGCATTTCAAGGAGTGTTATAAAGAAAATATTGATACCAAACCAGATAAGATGAAATTAAGTGGATGCCTAGGTCAAAGAGTCGATGGGGAGCCTGCCCACAAGACAGCTGGCTGCCCTGCAGAAATGTTTTGCTCAGCGGGGCATTAATCAGCTAAAAGCGAGACTTCCACCCTCATCTGTGGAGCAAGTCCTGACTTAGAGAGCTGCTGGCCAATCTGATTGGCTGGCAGATCAATATTCCCAGCAATGCCAGGCTTAAGCAGTGGCCACTGCTGGTTCTTCAGGCAATCCCTCAAGAAGCAGAGGCTATGGAGGCTGGAATGAAGGTAAGTCTGGTGTGTTCAGCAGGCCCTGGCAGGGAGGCCCCCGTGGAGGTGTGGGGCAATCTGGGTTTGAGAAGCCGGGTTGGGGGTTAAAGGGGGGTATGGTCTTGGCTGGATGGAGGGGTGTGCCTCCAATGTGCACAGAGGGCCCACAGAGGAGGTTTCCCCCACTTGTCTGTCGCCAGCTTGCCTAGTAAAAACTGTTGGGCTTCCCAAATGGCGTGGGCCTCCCCCTGCCCCAGGTAATATAATAGCGGGGGTAGGATGAGGCACTTCATTGGCCATTAATTGACCATTTAAGGGTTTCAACAGGCCCAAGGTTCAGGGGACAGCATAATGTCTCCACTGCTACCCATAAAATGAGAGACAGGTCAAGGGCAGGTGGGACGGCAGTGGGCAGGCCACATTTTATGAGCACCCCTGCTTCAAACATGCCGGCAGGGCAGTGTAAAATCCAGCGTTTGGTGCAAGTTAGGACATGGGCAGCAGAGTTTTGGATGACCTCAAGCTTACAGAGGATTTAGGAGGCGGACCAGGAGAGCATTGGAATAGCCAAGCCTAGAGGTAACGAAAGCATAATTGAGGGCTTCAGCAGCAGGTGAGCTGAGGTAGGGGTTAGGTCAGGTGATGTTACAGAGGTTGATAAAAGCAGTCTTAATGATGGTGTGGATATGCAATTGGAAGCTCATCTTGGAGTCAAATATAACACCAAGGTTGCAAACAGCCTGGTTCAGCCTCAGACAGTTGCCAGTGAGAGGGATGATGTCAATAGTTAGGGAATGGAATTTGTAGTAGGGACCAAAGTCAATGGCTCCGGTCTTCCCAGTATTTACTTGGAGGAAATTTCTGCTCATCCAGCATTGGATGTCAAATTAGTAATCTGATAATTTACAACATGGAGGAGTTGAGAGAAGTGATGAGGTTGTATAAGTTTTAAGGTTCAGGTGTTACAGAATACCTAAAATGGTGGAGAACTCTTAAATGATTTTAAGGCAGTTTATTCAGTCTATTAAGCAATAATTTAGATGTGATGCACGATAGGAAAAGCATATGACCCATGACAGTGAAGAGCAGTTTACTGGTCCCAGAGGAGAAGCAGACAGATGGTGCAGATTGTGTTGATTTCTGCAGCTTGTGGTGGCAGCATTCTGCTCATAACAAAAGTGTTAGGAAGCTCTTTCCCTGGTCTTCCTTCATCTTCATGAGAACTGCCCTCTGCATCCAAGCATCTGATAATATACTTTATTTCTAGCGTTACGATCCCACTGATGTTACTACTGGACAAATCAGATCCCAGAGTGAAACCTGGCTTGATAGGTCCTAAGGTTTTTTTTGAAATGGTGGAGGCAGGTTACTGAACAAATTCACAAGAGTTTGCTGATGAACTTTTAACGCAAAGAATAAAATATTTATTAAAACAAGAAAAATGAACTGTATTACATCATACAAAAAGGTTGGAATGATCTCAAAACAAACACAAGGAGATGATTCAAATCCCCACTATTCCTTTACCCCAGCAATGTCTTTACAATCATGTAAACCAGTGAAGAGTTATCACTAGCTTGACACAAAGGTTCCTTGCTTGGGATTGGCACACATGCAAACAGTTTCCATCTGGCGAATTCCTGAGCACTGACTTGATGCTTCTCACGCAACTCGTGTCTCTCCCCGAGACACCCAAAAAACCGCACTTTAAACTCTGTTTCTGTAGCAACACTTCTAAACTTATCATGAGTCTTATATCTGACTATTCAATTAACTACTGTCCCACTGAACTTGCACTTTCCTCAGAGAGCTGAAAAATCACTGTCTCCACTCAGTGACACACACTTAACTCGTCCTTGTCTTTCTCTGTGTCTCTTGACCACTGTTGCCAGGCAACAGCCCAATTTTTTTCTACTTTGTGTTCTTTCCCCAAAATCACTAAACATCTAACACCTTTTTAACCCATCTCTTCAACTTCAGGGGTGCTAAAACCTCATTAAAATGTATATTATATATGAACAAACCCAAATAAACTTACGTTTCAGCCACAGGTCCATACAGACCTCTAAGCATCAAGGCTCTTAAAAAAACTAAGTGTAGCTGGAACCACTCTACTTAGCTTAACACAAAAATAAATATATATAAAAATTCAACTTAAAAATGATACATTATTCATCACACTAGATGCTGGTTGACTGCCCTAAATCAGCCTCTTGTTTGAATAACTCTGGTCAATGACCACAGGACAACCACCCAAGATATCAGGGAAGGTCAACTTTCCCTTGTCCATCACTTTAGCTTGAAGTTATCTTTTGGTTGACCTCATGCTGATGGCCATTTGTTAGTCCTTTCCTGACAGTTGTATAGATAAAAGGATACAAGCTACCATCCTATTGATTTAGGAATGACAACGTGGATGCCTGACATTCCTAGGGATTGTTTGTGTGTTTTTCCTGAAAGAGGAGAGAAGCAACTTTTCTGCCAGGTGGCTAAATACTTTGCCCTAGATCCAGAAGAATTCTATAACATTCTGAAAAGTACCATTTCTAACAGTAGAGCGAGATGTCGCCAGCATACATGTGGGAACTGATGCTGTGTTTTCAGATAATGTTGCTGAGGGGCAGCATGTAGATGAGAAATAAGAGGGACAAGGATAGATCCTAGGGGGGACATCAGCAGTAATGGTGCAGGAGTGGGAAGAGAAGCCATTGCAGATGACACTTTGACTACGATTAGACAGATAAGAATGGAACCAGATGAGTGCAGTCCATCTTAGTGAAGAGGTAAAAATAGTAGAGAAGCAGAGAGTGAATTGTTAGAATTGGAGCAAATAAATTGCAGCAGGGAAATAAAGGTTGGGTGAAGAGGTGGAGAGAGAATTAGAGACACAGGCAGACAAAGTAGACACATGTACAGAGATATCAAGACACAGGCACACATAAAGAGATGGATAGATGAGATAGAGAGATAAGAGACAGATGCAGAAAGCAGAATAGACAGACATATAGATTCAGATGCAGAAAGAAAGAGGCTGAGAAAGACAGGTGGAACTACATGGATAGAGAGATGGAGATGGAGAGAGGAGGAAGGAAAGAAGCAGAAACAGAATAAAGTAAAATTAAAGCAAAAGAGCAAAGTGAAGAAGCTGTTAATGGGAAGGACATTGATGTAACAACAGTTAGTTATGAAAAATATCGAATAATTTTCTAGCTGTGTGAGTGTGTATGGAACCTGTGCCAGGTTCGGTGTCAGCATTATGAAATCATGCTACACAGGGTACAATGCCATCAATGAATAGTTTCATCCATACAATGCAAGGTTTGTTTTACAACAATTGCCAAGGTCACAACATTTTTAGGCCAAAAAATGCCCCAAATGATAAATCAATATAAAGTTGTTGGGCCATTAAAAAGTGGAGCTTGTTTTTCACATTCATTATTCATTCTTGTAGTTGATATGAATATAAATTAATTATTGTTGCCTAGATGCTAAAATGCTGCCCAGAAAACCATTTATGATTATAAAATCATTACTACACATGTCTTTCACATCGATTTCCTATCCTCTGTAGATTGGTATTTCACACTTAATGTACATGAAAGCTTGAAGATTGTAAAATACATGATGTAGATTTACTTGGTGATGGTTGTGAATTATTGTGAAGCACAGCTCAAAGAGCATGCGTAGAGATTTTGATGAACAGGATTTTATGTCCCGCAGGCGGGCGCGTGCCTGACCTGATCGGGTGCAAAATAGTGTGGGATGATGTTGGGTGAGCTTCCCGACGTCATTGCGCACTTGCGCGATATTTCGGTCGGTAGAGGGGTGCGAGAGTTGGCAGCGCGCCCGCCGACAATTAAGAGGCCTATTAAGGCTATTAAAGTTTCAATTAGTGGGGATTTTTCGCTGCCCATCCAATGTTAAGGTTGGCAGGTGGGCAAATCGGCCAGGTGCCCTTTGCGTTTTTGAGGAAACCTTATCCAAGGGTGGGATGAGGTTTCTGAGATTAATTAAAAAACAGATAAAAATGTGTGGACGTAATTTTCAACGTCTGTATGTTGGGGTGACTCAAACTAAAGTGTGGGTATTGTTTCCGGATTTTACATTTGGTTTTTATTGATTTAAATTCGGCAGCTCTCTGCCTTCAGGGAGCTTTCCTTCTGTGCTCTCCCATGCCTGCGCTGACTTCAGCGCTCACGCTCCTCCCTCCCCCACCCGGGCAGCGCTGAGCGTTTCAGCGCGCCTTTCACACTGGCTGGCCGTTAATTGGCCGTTAATTGGCCAGACGGTGTGAAATCATGTTCGGGGGCCAATTGCAGGCAGTGGCTCATTTCCTGGCCCCTCCCAGGCCGGCCGACTGTGCCCGCTCACCGAGGTCAAAATCCTGCCCCGTGTATTGTTGATGGATGCAATCATATTACCTTCCTGTATCTGCTCTTTATACACTAGGATTATCCAATTTTATGTGAATTTAGTGCAAGTGTGTTAAAGCCTTTGTGCTTGATCTTTGCTGATTGGAACCCTTACCTCTAACACACCCAGTAGTTAATGGGATAAAACTCACTCCCAGTGCTGGGTGTGCAGGTCAGAACTCAGTGAAAATGAGCTACTTAAATGATATTAATTTGTAAATATCACTGTGCAGCAGAGTTTGACAACAGACAGCTCCTCATGAATAATCCCGTTTACTGCAGTTCCTCACTGCAATGGTAACAAACCCTGAGCTGATTTGTATATTAATAACCCAAAATGTTATTAATGGTGAATGGGGCACAAGTAACTTTGCACAATTTCCCCACCATGGCAGAGTTAGAAAATATAGCTGCAGTTTGTTGACTTTAAACATAGAAATAGAAAAAAGCAGCATCAAACGGATCTGACCATTGGAGCAAAAGGTTATTATTATATTGGGGTATAAACGGAAAATGCTGGAAATAATCAGCAGGTCTGGCAGCATCTGTGGAGAGAAACAGAATTAACGGGCAGGGGTTTTCCTAGTGGCTTCAGGGTCCTGTCCTGAGTCCAAACTCGCTGGGAGCCGGAATGCAGAGGCAGGAGTTATTTTCCCAGAGGTGGCCTCTTAATTGGCTGCTTCTGAGCTCACCATCCATTTAAGAATGGCAGGCGGGTGTCCTTTGTTCAAAATGGAGGTGGCTTCAAAATGGAGAGGCAAAGATGTAAACTGAAAATTCAGACAGGCCAAGCTTATGGGTCCCTCGGAGCAAAAGGGAAACACCTCTCATATTAACGTTTGAGCCGTGAGTGCAGCCTTTGCTACCAGCAACCCCCCCACCCCTTTGGTGAATGGAGTCTCTGGCTCCAGTGGCCCCTTAGAGCCGCCTTTATTGAGATGGCAGCTTCCACTTGCAGCGGTGGGGGGATGGGGGGGGGGGGGGCTTCACCGCTGATGGCAAAATGCTAATCTGCATTTCTGCCTGCTCCTGCGGAACCCCTTCCAGCTGGAATGTCTCGCGGAGCCATCCCATTGCAGATTCCTGCTATTTTCCTACTCCACACACTCTCTGCCCCCACTCTCCGGCCACCTAAAGCCTGGAAAATTCTGTCCAATATTTCAGTTCTGTGAGCTTTTCTCTCTCCATAGGTGCTGCCTGAACTGCTGAATATTTCTACCTTCCAGTTTCTGCAGTATTTTGCTTTTGCACTTTTTAGGGGGAATTACAGAAAATAAGACCTAAGAATTCTATTTGCATAAACCAGAACACCAGGCCCATTACTTTTTAAAGAGTACAATTCAAAGCAACCAGTTATTTTTTGCTATAGTCACATTCAAGTTAGTACAGCAGCAGTCTCTAAAATGACAGAGTGTTCCGGCAAAGAAGCAGGCCATTTGGCCTATCAGGTCCTCTCTGGTGTCTTTTTTAAAATTCATTTACAGGATGTGGGCTTCGCTGGGCCAGTATTTATTGCCAATTTCTAGTTGCCCTTGAGAAGGTGGTGGTGAGCTGTCTTCTTGAACCACTGCAGTCCATGTGGTGTATGTACACCCACAGTGCATCTGGAGTTGTGGGAGCTGCACTCATCCAGGCAAGTGGGGAGTATTCCATCACACTCCTGACTTGTGCCTTGTAAATGGTGGACAGGCTTTGGGGAGTCAGAAGGTGAGTTACTGACCACAGGATTCCCAGACTCTGACCTGATCTTGTAGCCACATTATTGATATGGCTAGTCCAGTTCAGTTTCTGGGTAATGGTAACCCCCAGAATGTTGATCATGGAGCATTCAGTGATGGGAATGCCATTGAATGTCAAGGGGTGATGGTTAGATTCTCTCTTGTTGGAGATGGTCATTGCCTGGCACTTGTGTAAAGTGAATGTTACTTGCCATTTGTCAGCCCAAGCCTGGATATTGTCCAGATCTTGCTGCATTTGGACATGGACTGCTTCAGTATCTGCTGAACATTGTGCAACCATCAGTGAACATCTTCACTTCTGACCTTATGATGGAAGGAAGGTCATTGATGAAGCAGCTGAAGATGGTTGGGCCGAGGACACTACCCTGAGGAACTCCTGCAGTGATGTCCTGGAGCTGAGATGACTGACCTCCAACAACCACATCTTCCTTTGTGCTAGGTTTTCCCCCTGATTCCTATTGACTCCAGTTTTACTAGGGCTCCTTGATGCCACACTCGGTCAAATGCTGCCTTGATGTCAAGGGCAGTCACTCTCACCTCACCCCTGTTCAACTCTTTTGTTTTTGTTGAACCAAGGCTGTAATGAGGTCAGAAGCTGAGTAACCCTGGCGGAAGCCAAACTGAGCATCAGTGAATAGGTTTTTGCCAAGGAAGTGCTGCTTGATAGCACTGTTGATGATCCCTTCCATCACTTTACTGTTGATTGAGAGTTGACTGATTGTTTGGTAATTGGCTGGGTTGGATTTGTTCTGAAATTTTGTGTGCAGGATATACCTGGGCAATTTTCCACATTGCCGGGTAGATGCCAGTGTTGTAGCTGTACTGGAACAGCTTGGCTAGGGGCGCAGCAAATTCTGGAGCACAGGTCTTCAGTACTATTGCCGGAATATTGTCAGGGCCCACAGCCTTTGCTATATCCAGTGCCTTCAGCCATTTCTTGATAACACGTGGAGTAAATCCTATTGGCTGAAGACTGGCATTTGTGATGTTTGGGACCTCCAGAGGAGGCTGAGATAGATCATCCATTCGGCACTTCTGGCTGAAGATTGTAGCAAATGCTTCAGCCTTATCTTTTACCCTGATGTGCTG
This sequence comes from Carcharodon carcharias, assembly GCF_017639515.1. Classification (NCBI taxonomy): domain Eukaryota; kingdom Metazoa; phylum Chordata; class Chondrichthyes; order Lamniformes; family Lamnidae; genus Carcharodon; species Carcharodon carcharias. The sequence continues at coordinate 1,108,360 of NC_054467.1, read as the reverse complement.
GGCTCCTCTGTCATTGAGGATGGGGATATTTGTGGAGCCTCCTCCTCCAGTGAGTTGTTTAATTGTCCATCATCATTCACAACTGGATGTGGCAGGACTGCAGAGCTTAAATCTGATCTATTGGTTGTGGGATTGCTTAGCTCTGTCTATCACTTGCTGCTTATGCTGTTTGGCACGCAAGTAGTCCTGTGTTATAGCTTCACCAGGTTGACACCTCATTTTTAGGTATGCCTGGTGCTGCTCCTGACATGCCCTCCTGCACTCTTCATTGAATCAGGGCTGATCCCCTGGCTTGATGGTAATGGTAGAGTGGGGGATATGCCGGGCCATGAGGTTACAGATTGTGGTTGGGTACAATTCTGCTGCTGCTGATGGCCCACAGCGCCTCATGGATGCCAAGTCTTGCTAGATGAATTTGAAATCTATCCCTTTTAGCATGGTGGTAGTGCCACACAACATGATGCCATTGTTGTTTCCGGTGCCTAGGTCGATGCCGGGTGGTCTGTCCAGTTTCATTCCTTTTTATTGACTTTTTTGCAGTTTGATACAACTGAGTGGCTTGCTAGGCCATTTCAGAAGGCATTTAAGAGGCAATGTGAAGATGGACTTCATCTCCACTAGGACTGTGCGGTGGTCACTCCTACAGATACTGCCATGGACAGATGCATCTGCTGCAGGCAGGTTGGTGAGGATGAGGTGAAGTATGTTTCTCCTTCTTGTTGGTTCCTCACCACCTGCTGCAGACCTAGTCTGGCAGCTATGTCCTTTAGGACTTGGCCAGCTTGGTCTGTGGTGGTGCTATGGTGGCACTACCACATTGAAGTCCCCTACTCAGAGTACATTCTGTGCCCTTGCCACCCTTAGTGCTTCCTCCATGTGATGTTCAACATGGAGGAGCCCTGATTCATCAGCTGAGGGAGGGTGGTACATGGTAATCAGCAGGAGGTTTCCTTGCCCATGTTTGACCTGATGCCAGGAGACTTAATGGGATCCGGAGTCAATGTTGAGGACTCCCAGGGCAACTCCCTCCCGACTGTACATCACTGTGCCACCACGTGACCAGGGATGGGAATGGTGATGGCGGTGTCTGGGACATGATCTGTAAGGTATGGTTCCATGAGTGTGACTCGTCTGTGAGACAGCTCTCCCAATTTTGACACAAGCACCCAGCTCTTTGTAAGGAGAACTTTGCAGGTTCGACAGGGTTGGGTTTGCCGGTGTCTTTTCCGGTGCCTAGGTTGAATCTGGGTGGTTCATCCGGTTTCATTCTTCTTTCAGACTTTGTAGCAGTTTGATATGACTGATTGGCTTCCTTGGCCATTTCAGAGGGCATTTAAGAGTCAACCACATTGCTGTGGGTCTGGAGTCATTTGTAGGGTCCCCAGAGCATTACCCTGGGTCTCTGGATTACTGGTCCAGTGACAATACCACTGAAGAAGAGTCATACGGACTCAAGACGTTAACTCTGTCTTTCTCTCCACAGATACTCTCAGACCTACTGAGATTTTCCAGCATTTTCTGTTTTTGTTTCAGATTTCCAGCATCCGCAATATTTTGCTTTTACCTATACACCACTGCCTCCCTGCATAAATCCACTCCCCCCACCCTCCCCCCAATTCAACTTCAGACCTCAGTATTTTTAAAAATCCTGTCATGGGCTTCCCTGGCTAGGCCAACATTTATTGCCCATCCCTAATTGCAACGTGGTGGTGAGCTGCCTTCTTGAACCGCTGCAGTCCATTTGGTGTAGGTACACCCACAGTGCTGTTAGGGAGGTAGTTTCCCCCTTAGCAGCAATTAGCTAATTTAATGGACTCGGCTTCAACAACAGTTTTCAGCAAAAAATCGACATGACAATTACCCTTTGAGTAAAGATTTTTTAACCCCTCCCTTTAAATCTTTTTGTGATTTGCTTAAATTTGTATCCTCTCATTCCCGCCCATCACAAGCAGTGATCTGTAACCATTAGAGTGAATTCTAAAGAATAGTTGTTTGCATAGAATGATTTATGATTGCGTTTTGAGTGTGGGATTTGATTAGAGCCTGAGACCTGCTAAACATTTGATTTTTCTTTGTCCACAGTTGCCAGCTGTCTGCTTTTTGTGTTGCGTTGCTCACCTAGTGCCATTATAAATAGCTTTTCAGCCTGTGGCTGATAAAGCGGATTCTGGTGCGCAGGTGATCGTCTGTAACACAAAATCCATTGCAACCTCGCTTCTCCGATCTGTGGTCCCTCTGAGAGCTTGGGATAATGGAATCATCTTTCACCTTGGAGCAGGGCATGATGAGAAGCCACACTGCACACTGCCTTGCTGCATACATGGTGTGTGCTGTTGTGCACCATTGTAAACATCGCCGTCTGATTACAACTGATGCAGGTGTCACTTTGGTGTCGTGTTTGGGGCTGATGTACTGTGCCTTCCCCAAGTTTTGTATCAGATATTGGGCAGAGAATAATTCTCAGAACTGAGAATTGAAAGTAATGTCTGTTAATGGAAGCTGTGCTCGGGTGAACGGTTACAATTTGGCATTGGTTTGAACCTGTCTGCTATGTTGGTCACTGCATTAACAATGTAAATCAGCCTGGACACATAGCCCGCTTTAAATTTCTTGTTAAAATTGCTGAGCGAATAAAAAAGAACAAGCTGAGGAATTCCCTTCATTTCCACACTGACACAAACTAAATGTCCCTGGCATTCAGTGGCAGAAAATGGACCGTGGTATTTGGAAAGCTTCTGCTTGTTCTTTTAATGTCAGGGAGAGCAAACTGGCTTCTACATTGTTTACAAAGCATCAAACAGCTGAATCACTACTGAACAAAAGCTGTGAATATGCTTCAGAACGGTAAAATATGCAATCCTAGCAACTCATGGAACAAGCAGTGAAATAATGGTAAGAACCACACAGCTCTGAACCGTTCATGAATACATTGGTCGGGAGAGAAAATGCAAAGCTGTCCATCCTCACACCTATGTTGGCACATACTGTAAAATCCCACTGTAACTATGTTGATCTGAATGGACTATAGCTCCACCTTCAAAGTGTCTGAATTGCAACTTTCAGGCATGAACAAACACATCAAAATGTTGTTGCAGCCAGGGTTGCACCTATGTACATATAGACCTGCAGGGTGAAAATACCAGAACCAAAAAGACATCAACTGTGAAAGATGTTATCCACTCAAGAGTGGGAAAAATGAGAGAAGCTGGGACTGTTTTTCTTGGAGAAGGGAAAGTTGAGAAGAGGTTTGATGGTGAGAGGTCTGGATGGATTCTCCTGTTGCTTTGACAGGTGATTGTTCAACAAAAAATTGGTTTACTGTCCACTTTGATGTCATCTCTTGTGTGACATTAGACCAAGTCTCAATTTGCATAACCGACTGCAAATACAGCATATGAAGCCGGTATTGCAGGATGGATGGAGGCACTGAGTTTGCACCCAGCTCGCTTATCCTGAAGGCACTTGACTCTGTTCTCTGCATATGCTGAAATCACTCGATGACAGAGACTTCTCCATTTGGATCTAAGGTTGTTTTTTTTCCCATATATCGGGATCCAGTTTGCAGTCTCTGAGGTTAACTTTCAGATTGTCTTTATTTCTAAGTTTGGGGCGTCCTATGGTGCGTGTTCTCATGTTCAGCTGGCTGTAGTGCACTGCATTCAGTATTTGTGGTGCGTGTTCTCATGTTCAGCTGGCTGTAGTGCACTGCATTCAGTATTTGTGGTGCGTGTTCCTGTGTTCAGCTGGCTGTAGTGCACTGCATTCAGTATTTGTGGTGCGTGTTCAGCTGGCTGTAGTGCACTGCATTCAGTATTTGGGAACCCTCCATGTGAACACATGACCGGCTCAGTGAAGCTGAGCTCTGGTGAGGATGCTCCCTGTGCCTGAAGGCAGCACTTTGAAAGAATCTTGGTACTGAGGATTTTGTCCTGCAACCTGATGTTACAAACTGATCTCCGACAGTAAAGATGGAATTGCTTCTAGTTGTTTTATGTGATGCCGGTAAGTTGTCCATGTCTCACACCCATAAATAACTGATTTAAGAACCGTTGCCTGGGAGACTATGATCTTTGTTTGAGACAATCTCCATGCTCTTTCCAAAGTCTCTGAGTGAACCAGCCATAAGTTGAGCTTGCTTTTGCTGGGCGATGGTTAATTTTGTTATCCAGTGTAGTGTTATTGGAGACGATACTCTCAAGATAGCGAAACATCTGTACTGAATGGAGGGTTGTGTTGTTGATAGCGACTGTAAGGTCTTGGAGTACGTGGCTGGGGCTGGGTTGATACAAGATCTCTGTCTTCTTCAGACTTATTGTCAGCCAAAGTGTTCAGAGGCTAGGGCAAAGTGATTAACAAGCAGCTGAATGTTCACTCGGTAGCTGTTCAGTAACCTTTGTACAAGCCTTGAGCCTTTGCAAGTTGAGGAAGTTGCCATCTGTCTTGAATTGAATGTGTACTCCTGTATCAAGATCTTTGAGTGTGCACTGGAGCTTGGCCGCGAAGTATATGGCAATCAGGGCTGGACCCAATACACGGCCTTGCTTTGTGCCATTGGTGACAGGAAAGGCATCCAATAACATACCACCTTGCATCATGCTGGCCATCATGCCAGGTGAAAGAATGAGTACACTGATAATATTTTAAGGGCAGCCGTACTTGTACAGAACATTCCACAGGCCTTCCTGGTTTACTGTGGTGGCATAGTGGTATTGTCACTAGTACTGGTATTCCAGAGACCCAGGGTAATTCTCTGAGGACCTGGGTTCAAATCCCACAATGCCAGATGGTGAAATTTGAATTCAGTTAAAAAAAAATCTGGAATTAATAGTCTGATGATGACCATGAAACCATTGCCGATTGTTGTAAGAACCCATCTGGTTCATTAATGTCCTTTAGGGAAGGAAATCTGCTGTCCTTACCTGGTCTGGTCTACATGTGACTCCAGACCCACAGCAATGTAGTTGACTCTCAACTGCCCCCTGAACAAGGGCAATTAGGGATGGGCAATAAATGCTGGGATGGCCACATCCAATGAACAAATAAAAAAAACTGTGTCAAAAGCTTTGGTCAAGTCAACAAACATCTTATAGAGATCCTTAGAGATCATTTTCCTGTCCCTTAGAGATCCTTATTCTACCCCTTAGAGATCCCTTTTCTGCTCCTTAGAGATCTTTATTCTGCTCCTTAAAGATCCTTATTCTGTCCCTTAGAGATCCCTTTTCTGCTCCTTAGAGATCCTTATTCTGCCTCTTAGTGATCCTTATTCTGCACCTTAGAGATCCTTATTCTGCCCCTTAGAGATCCCTATTCTGCTCCTTAGAGATCCTTATTCTGCCTCTTAGTGATCCTTATTCTGCACCTTAGAGATCCTTATTCTGCCCCTTAGAGATCCCTATTCTGCACCTTAGAGATCCTTATTCTGCCTCTTAGTGATCCATATTCTGCCCCTTAGAGATCCTTATTCTACCCCTCAGAGATCCTTATTCTGTCCCTTAGAGATCCTTATTCTGCTCCTTAGAGATCCTTATTCTGTCCCTTAGAGATCCTTATTCTGCCCCTTAGAGATCCTTATTCTACCCCTTAGAGAACCTTATTCTGCTCCTTAGAGATCCTTATTCTGTCCCTTAGAGATCCTTATTCTGCTCCTTAGAGATCCTTATTCTGTTCCTTAGAGATATTTATTCTGCTCCTTAGAGATCCCTATTCTGCTCCTTAGAGATCCTTATTCTGCTCCTTATAGATCCTTATTCTGTCCCTTGGAGATCCTTACTCTGTCCCTTAGAGATCCTTATTCTGCTCCTTAGAGATCCTTATTCTGTCCCTTAGAGATCCTTATTCTGTTCCTTAGAGATACTTATTCTGTTCCTTAGAGATCCTTATTGTCCCTTAGAGATCCTTATTCTGCTCCTTAGAGATCCCTATTCTGCTCCTTAGAGATCCTTATTCTGCTCCTTAGAGATCCTTATTCTGTCCCTTAGAGATCCTTATTCTGCTCTTTAGAGATCCTGATTCTGTCTCTTAGAGATCCTTATTCTGTTCCTCAGAGATCCTTATTCTGTCCCTTAGAGATCCTTATTCTGCTCCTTTGGGATCCTTATTCTGTTCCTTAGAGATACTTATTCTGCTCCTTAGAGATCCCTATTCTGCTCCTTAGAGATCCTTATTCTGCTCCTTAGAGATCCTTATTCTGTCCCTTAGAGATCCTTACTTTGTCCCTTAGAGATCCTTATTCTGCTCCTTAGAGATCCTTATTCTGTCCCTTAGAGATCCTTATTCTGTTCCTTAGAGATACTTATTCTGCTCCTTAGAGATCCTTATTCTGTCCCTTAGAGATCTTTATTCTGCTCCTTAGAGATCCCTATTCTGCTCCTTAGAGATCCTTATTCTGCTCCTTAGAGATCCTTATTCTGCTCCTTAGAGATCCTTATTCTGCTCCTTAGAGATCCTTATTTTGTCCCTTAGAGATCCTTACTCTCTTGAATTTGTTGTGCTGCATGGAAACCTCACTGCGATTCTGGGTACACTGAGGCAATGAGGTGAGTGATAATCTAATTAAGAATAACCCTTGCGATAATTTTCATACTGTTGAAGAAGTGACTTCCACGATGATCGTCACAGGTGGACTTGCTCCCTTTTCATTGGTGGAGATGAGTTGTCGAGGCATCGACAAAACAGTGGCCACCAAGTTGGACTTTTACTTGCAATGTGGGTGTATGCTTTTTAAATTGGAAAATACTTTGCTTTTCTATGCTGGACATTTTTTAATATATATATTGAGGCTCAGCGCCCTGGTTAGATTAGGCAGAAGAAGCTAGTTAGTTTCCTAACCAGGTGAGCCCCTTGGTTTTTGAATACTTTGGGTTCGATGCCATCAGCTCCCAGCGACTTGCCCATAGAAAGCTGCTTCATGGCCTTCATGACTTCTGCTTGAGAAGAATCGAGAGCAAGCATTTCCAGAATGGGAAGCTGTAGGAGTGATTCAGTGGTACCATTTGTACACTATGGATTGTTGGTTTAGGAGGTTGCTGAAGTGCTCTGTTCAACAAGAGAGAAACTCTTGCCGGTTTGTTAGGAGCTGATTGCCATCTGTCGAGAGGATGACTATCACTCTGTTGGCTTCGGGGCCATAGACTGATCTCAGATCTTCACGAAGAGCCTTCAGGTCATTTTTGTCAGCAGCTGCTTGAAGCTCATCAGCCTTGTTTTCCCACACTCGGTTCTTCATCTCTCTTAGTTCGGCCTGCAGCATATGTTTGTGCGATGGTATCTGGTGTTCCTTGTTGGTGATTTCTTGTAAGGAATGTAAGATCTGTGAGCGTTGTGCACTTTTTCTAGAAGATTGCCTGTGGCTTGATTGTTGTAGTCTACCCAGTGTTGTTGCTTCCGTTTAATGAATCCTAGGAGCTCAGATGCTGTGCTTTAAGTAACATCCTTTAGCTTTTTCCAAGAATCTTCAATCACAATATTGTCCTTCGAGATATCAGCAATTCCTGTGGCTAGTTTGTGTTCCAGTTCATGTTTCTTGGCCAAGTCTTTAAGAACAGTTACATCAAGCTTGCTTTGTAGCTTTACTTTGTGGTGGAGTGCCTTAGATTTTATCCTCAAAGACACAATTCTCCTGACAAGCCAATGGTCAGACCAGCATTCTATGCCTCTAAGGGAGAGGGTAGAGTGCATTTCCTTGGGATCTCTCTGTCACACAATAATGTAGTCCAACATGTGCCAGTGTTTGGATCTGGGGGGACATCCATGTTATTTTCAGTCTATCTGCTTGCTGGAAGACTGTGTGGTGGTTAAGTCAAACTCACTGCACTTAGAAAGAGCTGGCCATTGGATTTTACTCTGTTGGGGCACTCCTCTAATTATCTTGCTGAGCTCATCATAGAATGCTTGTTTGACCCATCTGTATGTGTCAACGTTGGAGCATAGGCACTAATGAGTGTTGCATGTTGGTTACTTGAAAGAAGAATCATGAATCAGTCGCTGGTTCCTGTTGGAAGTGAGTCACGCTCACGTAACCAGTTCAGATCGAACGGCAAAGTCCATGCCTGACTGTCGAGGCTGGTCCTTGGACTTGCCAATCCAGTAAAATGTGTAGCCTACACCAACCTCCTCAAGTTGAGACTCCTCAGTGAATCTTGTTTCAAGTATGGTGAATATGTTGATGTTGTGCCTGTCCAGCATTCTGTCTATGAGAGCTGTTCTGTGCTGTGGTCTCATATTGTTGCTTAGAAGTGTTCTGACATTCCACGAACCGAGCTTCATATGCTGGCTAGTAGTCTTGTTCTTTACATTTTGACTGGGGTGAATGGATGACCAGCCAGGAGCGGTAACTTGACAGTTACAGGGTGAGCAGGCTGTGTTTAGGTTTCCTTTTCTTCCCCTTCCTCGGATTTAGGATAGCAGTGCTGTGCCTGAAAAGGTCTGCTCAGTTGCCTCAGGAAGATACAAACTCCACATCTGGCCCGATCTGTGGAGAATGACCGTCACTTGGAGGGCCCCTGTGTGCAGGGTTATGACTGAAGTTATGCTCTCCTACTTGGACTGCCAACTAAACCTGACAAACCCTATTGACCCAGAGCTGTTTGGGTTAGAGGTGCCAAACATCCCTCGCTTCTGCCCACAGTTGTGAACAAGGATTGGGCTGTAGGATTTTGATTAGGAGAGGCTGTTTGAGACTCTGACCATATGGGACTTTTTGTAGATGAAGAACACCTCAAATCTTCTCACCATCCTGGTCCTTCCTAATCCTTTGATCCCTGAGGAGTCTGGCATAGTAGATAGGGAGAAACTGTTCCCAATGGTGGAAGGATCGAGAGGGCACAGATTTAAGGTAATTGGCAAAGGAAGCAATGGCGTCATGAGGAAAAACTTTTATGCAGTAGGTGGTTAGGATCTGGAACGCACTGCGTGAGAGTGTGATGGAGGCAGGGTCAATTGAGGCTTTCAGGAGGAAATTGGATTATTAACTGAAAAAAGAATTCAGGGCACTGGGGAGAAGGTAGGGGAGCGGCACTAGGTGAATTGCTCCTGTAGAGAGCCAGCACAGACATACAGGCCAAATGGCCTCCTTTACTGTTACCATTGTATGATTCTATGATCCCAAGACGTTTCGTCCAAAACTGTAAAGGGTCTTTAGTTTGGCTTTACCAGCAAGCGGCAGACTAATCATTAACTGCTGTTACATCCCAAACCATACCCAGTGATTAATGTCAAAGGCACTATGGTTACCATTTAGTGACAGGACTTATAGTTAGAATGGGTTCATCATGCCTGCTTGTGAAAGAAATGACGGGCAGTGCCCATTTACTCACATTGGAGAATAAAGGGAAGATGGTAGTTCATCACTGGTCAGACTGCTCATAGCTACACAATCAGGAAGAAGAATAATCTGAAATTCTAACCTTTAAAATGTTATTGGACAACAACATTGTAAGAACAGCAACTACTACTTCTACTATTTCCATTTACATTTAACTTTGCTTTACATAGTTGGAGAAGCATAAAAGGATGCTGAACGATGATGGGACAGTTCAGGCAGGTGACTGAAAGTTTGATGGAATAGGTAAGTTTTGTGGGAGGAGAAGTGCAGAGGAAGAGAGGTTTAGGATAGAAGGACCAGAGAGCAGAAAAAAGCGAGTTGAAGATTCTGCTACTGATGGTGGGACAAAGGAATGGGGAATGTAGAATAGGTAAATGACTGTGAGACGGAATGTTAAATTGGAGGAGATTGCAGAGATAAGGTGGGGTGAGGCCATGAAAGGATTTGAAGGTGAAGACTTTCAATTTAATGCATTGGGGGACAGGGAGGCAGTGTGGGTCCATGAGGAAGGGAGCAATGGGTAGAGACTAGATGCAGTACAGAATATGGACAGTAGAGTCTTAAACAGTTGAAAGTTATGAAGGAAGAGGATGGGAAGCTGGGAAAGAGAACATTGGTGAAATCAACTCTAAAGGTGATAGAAAATGGATGAAATTTTTAGCAGAGGGGGAACTAAAGTAGGCATCAAATTGAGTCATAAGACCATAAGACCATAAGACATAGGAGCAGAAGCAGGCCATTCGGCCCATTGAGTCTCCCCCACTATTCAATAAGATCATGGCTGATCTGATAATCCTCAACTCCACTTTCCTGTCTTTTCCCCATAACCCTTGATTCCCTTATTGACTAAAAATCTGTCTACCTCAGCCTTGAATATGCAATGACTCAGCCTCTACAGCCCTCTGTGGTAAGATTCACTACCCTCTGAGAGAAGAAATTCCTCCTCATCTCTGTATTAAATGGGCGCCCCCTTACACTGAGATTATGCCCTCTGGTCCTGGACCCTTCCACAAGGGGAAACAACCTCTCAGCATCTACCCTGTCAAGCCCCCTAAGAATCTTATATGTTTCAATAAGGTCACCTCTCATTCTTCTAAACTCCAATGAGCACAGGCCCAACCTACTCAATCTCTCCTCATAAGAAAATCCCTCCTTACCCAGGATCAACCTAGTGAACCTTCTCTGGACTGCCTCCAATGCCGGTATATCTTTCCTTAGATTAGGGGACCAAAATTGTTCACAATATTCTAGGTGTGGTCTAATTAGTGCCTTGTATAGTTTTAGCAAGACTTCCCAATTTTTATACCCCATTCCCTTTGAAATAAAATTTGAAATAAATAAATTCCATTTGCCTTCCCTATTATGAACTTGTATGTTAGCTTCTTGGGATTCATGCACGAGGACCCCCAAATCCCTCTGTGCTGCAGCTTTCTGCAGTCTTTCTCCAAGTAAATAATATTCAGGTCCTCTATTCTTCCTGCCAAAATGCATAACCTCACATTTTCCCACATTATATTCCATCTGCCAAGGTTCTGCCCACTCACTTAACCTGTCTATATCCCTCTGTAGACTCCTAGTGTCATCCTCACCACTTGCCCTCCCACCTATTTTTGCATCATCTGCAAACTTGGTGATAGTACATTCACTTCCCTCATCTAAGTCATTAATATATATTGTAAATAATTGTGGCTCCAGCACTGATTCCTATGGCACTCCACTAGTTACAGGTTGACATCCTGAAAATGCCCCCCTTAACCTAACTCTCTGTCTTTTATTAGTTAGCCAATCCTCTACCCATGCTAATGTACTACCCCCAACACCACGGGCTCTTATCTTGTTAAGTATCCTTATGTGCGGTACCTTATTGAACGGCTTTTGGAAATCCAACTATATTACATCTACTGGTTCTCCTTCATCTATCCTGCTTATTCCCTCCTCAAAGAATTCTAATAAATTTGTCAGGCATGATTTCCCCTTCATGAAGCCATGCTGACTCTGCTTGATTATATCATGCATCTCTAAATGCTCTGCTATTACATCCTTTTTAATAAACTCTAATATTTTTCTAATTAAGGATGTTAAGCTAACTGGCCTGTTTTTTGTCTCCCTCCCTTTTTGAGTAAGTGTGTTATATTGGCAGTTTTCCAATCTTCTTGGAAGATTACTACCAGTGCATTTACTATTTGTGTAGCTACTTCCTTTAATATCCTAGGATGCAACCCATCAGGTCCAGGGGACTTATCGGCCTTTGGCCTCATTAGTTTCCCTAGTACTTTTTCACTATTGATAGTTATTGTATTTATTTCCTCCACCCCTTTTTGCCCCTTGATTATTTAGTATTTTTGGAATGCTATTAGTATCTTCTACTGTGAAGACTGATGCAAAGTATTTATTCAACCCCTCTGCCATTTCCTGGTTCACCATAATTATTTCCCCAGCCTCATTCTCTAATGGGCCAATGTTCATTTTGGCCTCTCTTCCTTTTTATATATTTAAAGAAGCTCTTACTGCCCATTTTTATATTACTTGCCTGTTTACCTTCAGAATTTATTTTCTCCCTCTTTATTATTTTTGGTCATCTTTTGTTGCTTTTTAAAACTTTCCCAATCCTCCAGCTTACCACCAATCTTAGCCACATTATAGGTTTTTTCTTTCAATTTTATACTATCCTTAACTTCCTTAGTTAACCATGGTTGGTTTAACCCCTTCCTAGAATCCTTCTTTCTCACTGGGATAAATCTTTGTTGTGAGTCATGAACTATTTTCTTAAACGTCTGCCATTGTTCAACAACCACCATTCTGCTCAACTCCTTTTCCAGTCCACTCCAGCCAACTCTGCCCTCATTCCTTTGTAACTACCCTTATTTAAGTTTAGCACATTTTTTTCCGACCCAAGTTTCTCACTCTCAAACTGAATGCTAAATTCTATTATGTTATGGTCACTGTTTCCTATGGGATCTTTTACTTTGAGATCATTTATTAAACCTGCCTCATTACACATTACCAGATCCAAAACAGCCTGATCCTTGGTTGGACCCACAACATATTGTTCTAGGAAACTGTCCCAAATATACTCTATGAATTCTGCCAATTTGATTTTCCCAATCTACATGAAGATTAAAGTTACTCATGATTAATGTATTGCCCTTTTTAGATGCCCTCATTATCTCCTGATTTATTCCCTGTCCAACAGCATAGCTACTGTTAGGGGGCCTATAGACTACCATGAGTGTCTTCTTCCCCTTGTTACTTCTTACCTCCACCAATATGGATTCTACATCTTCTGATCCAAGGTCATTTCTTGCTATTGTACTTCTATCTCGTACTAACAAAGCTACCCCACCATCCTTTCCTTCCAGCCTGTCCTTTCGAAAAGTCACGTACCCCTGAATATTTATTTCCCTGCTTTGATCCTTGTAACCACATCTCCACAATGGCTATACGATCATACCCATTAACCTCTACTTGTGCTGTTAATTCATTTATTTTGTTCCGAGTACCACATGCATTTAAGTAAAGAGCCATTAAGTTTTCTGTTTTACCATTTTTTCCCCCCTTTGACCTTATTTGCTGCTGTTTATTTACGTGTGTACACTCTGTTCCTTCCTGTCATACTCTGGGTATCAATACCTAAATAGTTGCCCTGCAATGCTGCCAGATCCTTTTGCTTTGTAAGCCTACATATCCCCTCTCCAGAACTCTCCCCCCATTCCCTATTTAGTTTGAAGCCCTCTCTGCAGCCCTAGTTATTCGATTCACCAGGACACTGGTCCCATCACAGTTCAAGTGAAGCCCATCCCACCGGAACAGCTCCCTTCCCTCCCAGTATTGGTGCCAATGCCCCATGAACTGAAACCCATTCCTCCCACACCAATCTTTGAGCCACACATTGAGCTCCTTGACTTTATTTACCCTATGCCAGTTTGCCTGTGGCTCAGGTGGTAATCCCGAGATTATTACCTTGGAGATTCTGCTTTTTAATTTAGCTCCTAACTGTTTAAATTCTTTCAGCAGAACCTCCTTTCTAGTCCTGTCAATGTCGTTGGTACCAACATGGACAACGACAACTGGATCCCTCCCTTCCCACTCCAAGTTCCTCTTCAGCCCTGAGGAGATGTCCTTAACCCTGGCACTGGGCAGGCAACACAGCCTTCGGGACTCATGCTCATGGCTGCAGTATCTACCCCATAATTATTCTTTCCTCTACCACTACTAAGTTCCTATTTCCACCCCCAACTTGAATGACTCCCTGTACCATGGTGCCATGGTCAGTTCACACATCCTCCCTGCAGTCTCCGCTCTTGTCCACACAGCTTGCAAGAACCTAGTAACTGTTGGGCAGTTGCAGGGACTGAGGTTCCTCGAATGCTACCCCTGGGTCCCCATACCTGCTTCGCCTGCAGTCACACTCTCTCCTGTCCCTGATCACAGACCAAATTTGAATAACTTAATCTGAGGGGTGTGACCACCTCCTGGAGCAAAGTGTCCAGGTAACTTTCCCCCTCCCTGATGTGGCGTAATGTCTGCAGCTCAGACTCCAGCCCCTTAACTCAGATCCGAAGTTCCTTGAGCTGCAAATATTTACTACAGATGAGTTCGCTCTGGATCTCCTTGGTGTCCAGCAGCTCCTACATGCTGCAGCGGCAACACATCACCCATCCTGCCATCGCTATCATATTTTATTTAATTACTTAATTAATTACTCTAGTACCCCTGCTCTTTACACTTGAAGAATCCCCCACCCTTTACACCTTATTGTAATTTTTTTACACATCAGTATCGATTTTATACTTAACAAGCTATTTTCAAGGAAAAGAGAAAAAAAGAAAAAAAGGCCTAAACACAAACTAAAGACCTTACTCTTATTTTAAAGACTAGAAATACTCACCAATCCTACTCACCAATCAGCTGCTCTCCATGCTCTTTAATGGTCTCTCACTCTTCTTGCACTGTCTCACTGTTAAAAGCCCCGCTGCTCCTCTCGCTCTCTCACTGTTAAAGACCCCGCTGCTCCTCTTGGATTCTCTTGCTGTTAATGGCCTCACTGCTCCTCTTGCTCTCTCACTGTTAATGCCCCTGCTGCTTCTCAAACTCTTGCTGTTAATGTCCACACTGCTCCTCTTGCACTCTCATTGTTAATGGCCCTGCTGATTCTCGCACTCTTAATATTATGGAGCTGGAAGTAATGGGTACATTGTAGAATTGAAACAATATTTTTTATTCATTCATGGGACGTGGGCTTCGCTGGCTGGGCCAGGATTTATTGCCCATCCCTAGTTACCCTTGAGAAGGTGGTGGTGAGCTGCCTTCTTGAAATGCTACAGTCCATGTGGTGTAGGTACACCCACAGTTCTGTTAGGAAGGGAGTTCCAGGATTTTGACCCAGCAACAGTGAAGGAACTGTGATATATTTCCAAGCCAGGATCGTGGGTGACTTGGAGGGGAACTTCCAGGTGGTGGTGTTCCCATCTATCTGCTGTCATTGTCCTTCTAGATAGTACTGGTTGTGGGTTTGGAAGTTGCTGTCTAAGGAGCCTTGGTGAATTCCTGCAGTGCATCTTGTAGATGGCACACACTGCTGCTACTGTGCGTCGGTGGTGGAGGGGGTGAATGTTTGTGGATGTGGTACCAATCAAGCAGGCTGCTTTGTCCTGGATGGTGTCAAGCTTCTTGAGTGTTTTGAGAGCTGCACTCATCCAGGGAAGTGGGGAGTATTCCATCACACTCCTGACTTGTGCCTTGTGGATGGTGGACAGGTTTTGGGGAATCAGGAGGTGGGTTACTCATTGCAGGATTCCTAGCCTCTGACCTGCTCTTGTAGCCACAGTATTTATATGGCTAGTCCAGTTCAGTTTCTGGTCAATGATAGCCCCCAGGATGTTGATAGTGGGGGATTCAGTGATGGTAATGCCATTGAACATCAAGGGGTGTTGGTTATATTCTCTCTTGTTGGAGATGGTCATTGCCTGACTTGTGTGGCGCAAATGTTACTTGCCACTTATCAGCCCGAGCCTGGATAGTATCCGGGTGTTGCTGCATTTGGACTTGGACTGCTTCAGGATCTGAGGAGTCGCGAATGGTGCTGAACATTGTGCAATCATCAGCGAACATCCCCACTTCTGACCTTATGATGGAAGGAAGGTCATTGATGAAGGAGTTGAATATAGTTGGGCCGAGGACACTACCCTGAGGAACTCCTGCAGTGATGTCCTGGAACTGAGATGACTGACCTCCAACAACCACAACCATCTTCCTTTGTGCTAGGTATAACTCCAACCAATGGAGAGTTTTCCTCCTGATTCCTATTGACTCCAGTTTTTCTAGGGCTCCTATACACACGGTGAAATGCTGCCTTGGTCAAAGGCCACTTGCACCTCACCTCTGGAGTTCAGCTCTTTTGTCCATGTTTGAACAAAGGCTGTAATGAGGTCAGAAGTTGGGTGGCCCTGGCGGAACCCAAACTGGTGTCTGCTGATGACCCCTTCCATTACTTTACTGATGGTTGAGAGTAGACTGATGGGGCGGTAATTGGCCGGGTTAGATTTGTCCTGCTTTTTGTGTACAGGATATACCTGGGCAATTTTCCACATAGCTGCATAGATGTTGTAGCTGTACTGGAATAGCTTGGCTAGGGGCGCAGCAAGTTCTGGAGCATAAGTCTTCAGTACTATTGCTGGGATATTGTCAGGGCCCATAGCCTTTGCGGTATCCGGTGCCTTTAGCCCTTAGTTTCTTGACATCACGTGGAGTGAATTGAATTGGCTGAAGACTGGCATCTGTGATGCTGGGGACCTCTGGAGGAGGCTGAGATGGATCACCCACTCGGCACTTCTGGCTGAAGATTGTAGCAAATGCTTCAGCCTTATCTTTTGCACTGATGTGCTGGGCTCTCCCATCATTGACGATGGGGATATTTGGGGAGCCTCCTCCTCCAGCCAGTTGTTTAATTGTCCACCACCATTCAAGCCTGGATGTGGTGGGACTGCAGAGCTTAGATCTGATCTGTTGGTTCTAGGTTTGCTTAGCTTTGTCTATCACATGCTGTTTGGCAGGCAAGTAGTCCTGTTTTATAGCTTCACCAGTTTGACACCTTATTTTTAGATATACCTGGTGCTACTCCTGACATGCCCTCCTGCACTCTTCACTGAACCAGGGTTGATCCCCTGGCTTGATGGTAATGGTAGAGTGGGAGATATGCCGGGCCATGAGGTTACAGATCATATTTGAGTATAATTCTGCTGCTGCTGATGGCCCATAGCGCCTCATGGATGCCCAGTCTTGAGTCGCTAGATCTGTTCGAAATCTATCCCATTGAACACGGTGGTAGTGCCACACAACATGATGGAGGGTATCCTCAATGTGAAGGCAGGGCTTCGTCTCCACATTGACTGTGTGGTCGTCACTCCTACCAATACATCTGCGGCCGGCAGATTGGTGGGGATGAGGTCAGGTATGTTTTTCCCTCTTGTTGGTTCGCTCACCACCTGTTGCAGACCCAGTCTAGCAGCTATGTCCTTTAGGACTCGGCCAGCTTGGTCAATAGTGGCGCTCCCGAGCCACTCTTGGTGACGAGCACATTCTGTGCCCTTGCCACCCTCAGTGCTTCCTCCAAGTGGTGTTCAACATGGAGGGGCACTGATTCATCAGCTGAGGGAGGGTGGTAGGTAGTAATCAGCAGGAGGTTTCCTTGCCCATGTTTAACCTGATGCCATGAGACTCCATAGGTTCCAGAGTCAATGTTGAGGACCCCCAGGGCAACTCCCTCCCGACTGTATACCACTGTGCCATCATCTCTGCTGGGCCTGTCCTGCCGGTGGGACAGGACATACCCAGGGTTGGTGATGGTGGAGTCTGGGACATTACCTTTAAGATATGATTCTATGAGGATGACTATGTCAGGCTGTTTCTTGACTAGTCTGTGAGACAGCTCTCCCAATTTTGGCACTAGCCCCCAGATGTTAGTAAGGAGGAGTTTGCAGGGTCGATAGGGCTGGGATTGCTGTTGTCGCTTCCGGTGCTTAGGTCGATGCTGGGTGGTCTGTCTGGTTTCATTCTTTTTTTGAGACTTTGTAGCGACTTGCTGGGCCACTTCAGAGAGCATTTAAGCATCAACCACATTGCTGAACCAAAGACAACATCAAGGTTTGTCCAAACTGGTTCAGACTGACTGTATATAAAATCCTGAATTCAAAGGATACTATTACTCCCACCTGACATGGAGATTATATTTTACACATTACAGCTCTTTAATGGGATTCACCCATTGAGAAATCAGACATGGCATCAAGGGGCCTGAGAATTTTCTGTCTATTAATGTAACAGAGAGAAAATCCTATGAGCTGCCAACTCTTGGCCCATTTTCCTGAGATATCTGTCCACGTTCTCTGGCGGTAGGTTGGTAAAATTGGTGTTTTAATGCAGTTTAGCCTAACTCACTTCAAATCATGTTCACATGTGAGGAATTGCACAGGGAAGGTAGTCTTACATTGCTTGTAACTGTAACTAGGGGAACGTCTTTCTACTTTATGAACGAGGGAGACATGCCATCTTGATATCAGAAAAGACTAGATCAGACAGTTTGTTTTGGTGCAATATTAGAAATCTTGCCAGCAGTGAGTATGACTCTGACTGGAAATGAAGGTGAGGGGAATGCGTGGAGAATGGACCGAGGGGAGGAGAGGAGAATGAGGGAAAGGTTTTAATAGCATGGCTCAATGTCAAATGGGATCTTGTAGGATAGGAGGTCATCAGCACATTGAGAGCTCTCCAAACCAGCCGGAAAAGTCAAACTCTTACTGTCGGACTAGGAGTAAGAATCAAACATTTGATCAGTTGAATTGAGAAGCTGTTTGCTTAATGCAGTGAATTTCAGACTTTTCAGGGTTGTTGCAGCCACAAATTGCACCCATTTTCCTGATGCCCATCTTGTTTGAGTTCACTCATACTCAAACTGGGCATAAATTGACATAAACCAGCAAAAACAATCTTGGCCCAAAGAAATGCCAAAAGCAAATCAGGTTATTTCTTTATTGTTTTTTAAAATTTTGACTCATTTCACCACAATTCCTGAATTTCATACATAGGGTGGAATCATTTGCACTCAGTGTGGTACAGGGTGTGAAAAATGACCCTTTACCTGCCTGCTGCAATGGTGGATTTTCACACTGTATTGTCCCCTTCCTGGCATGTCCTGCCTCATTAATAATACATTCATGGGAAACACACAGGATCGCTGGCAAGCAGGCTCGGATTTGCCAGGTCAGCTTGATCTCAGTGCTTCCTCGCTCTGGGCGCACCAGAACCCAGCCTACTTCATGTGTACAGACCAGGACCGCTCCAGGCAACAGCTGGTCCTGAAAACAAAGAAGATGGCAGCCCCCACAGCTCTCTGCGGCACCTGCTGGATACAGTGGAAGGCTGCCGCAATGTCCTTTACTCCTGCTCTGGCTGCAGGAGGTCCACCAGAGTCACCAATCTGGCCTGGGAGGGGGTGGCAGTAGTGGTCAGTGCCACCAGAGCACAGACAAGGTCAGCCATCCAGTGCAGGAAGAGGATGAATGCTCTCATCTGTTCCACCAGGGTAAGGCAACCACCTCATCACTCTCAACTCACATGTGTCCTGCTCACAATCTCCATCAGTTTGCAGGAGAAGCTGGCTCACAATTGCAGGGAGAGGCCGCAGACCGGGCTGGAGTGGCCCACATGAGACCCCTCACTCACTTTGAGCAGTGTGCCATCACTCTGACTGGTGAGGGTGTGGACTGTGCCTGTGGGGATGGTGAGGTCGGCAGTGAACACTCACGTGAGGATCCTGCACCACATCATCCCTCTCTCAACACAACTGTGAGTGCTCTCTCTCTCTCCTGTTTTTGCCACTGCTGCTACTTTGGGTCACAGGGAGGTCTGCCAAGTGACTGACACCCTCAGCCAGCCAGTCACTTAGCTCCATCCAGGTCCTCACCTCCAGCCAAGAGGACAAATCCTCCATTGAAGATTGGGAAATAAGCATCCTGGAAGGCCCATCACAGTGCTTACCCACCCCCTCCACCAGTGCAGAGACACACACCTCAGTGGGACCTAGGTCTAGAGCAGGCTCGGGTTCACAATCTGGTGGTCACCGCATAGACACGTCTGCAGTAGGAGGAGGCAGGTTCAGTCAAACTCCCCAACACTTGGAGGACTGCTAGGAAAGATGCATCTGTGAGGTCTGAGTCAGATGATGAGCCTCTGGATCCGGCCTTCCAACTCAATGTGGAGAGTCAGCAGAAGGTGGGGTAACATCACACAGAGCTGTTGGAAGCCCTCAAAAGAGTGGCACATGAGTTGGAGGAATGTGTCCACCTGCTCTCTGATGAAGTGGTGCACACATGTGCGTGTATGGTGGTCTCCATGGTAAGGATAGCAGATGCTATGGGGTCACTCCGTTGCGGGAGCCATGGGTGAGTTCCTGCAGTGGCAACACAAGAGGGAAATGAGGCACCTTGACATCTTTCCAGGTGCTCCTTCCCCTCAAGGAGTCAGGCCGGGACCCTCGGGCACCCGAAGAGAAGAGGAGCGGCAGCTGGATACCCCTGGGTCACCCACTCAGGAATCTCAGAGGTTGTCCGCTCTCTCTGAGTCCCCTTTGCCTGTGACTCCCTGAACCTCGTCCTCTGTCACCATAGAGGGAGCAGCTGGCCCACAGGGGCTCAGCCAAAGCAAGCCGGGGCCCTCAAGGCCTCAGCTCTCCAGACGATACATGCCAAAGTGAACAGAGGCAACAGGGCCAATCACTGATTCCACCCCTGCTGCGGATGTCAGGGCAGCACCTAGAAGTGATCGGCTAGAAAAGTTAAGAAATTCTGATCACAAGTTGGTTGCACAGGTGAACACATTTTGTCACTTTATAATCTGAAAATATATTCACTTTTACTGAATAATGTGTAATGTTGTCTTTCAGCTTCAGGCTTTGTGAGTCCTCCCTCTGCATTTCCCCCTCCCCCATCCCCCCCAACTACCAGTTCAGCTGCACGTAGCCGGACTAGGAGTGATTCTGGAGAAGTGTGTGTGTGGCAGGGCCTTTCGGGGCCTCTTGAAAGCCTCTCGCACACACGTGGAGCCTTCATCCATCACACTCATCTCACTGTCCCGAGCATTTTCAATGCTACCTGCTAGGATTCTCTTTCTGTTGTCTGTCTGAGCCGACCCTGTATCTCCAGCCACCCGCTGACCACACTCCCGTGCAGCACCTGTTCCCTTCCAACACCAGGCTCCGCTCACTTTTGAGTTTGGCAATGATGGTTGTGGTCAAGTATCTTGTCAGCTCTTCCACCTTATCCCCTCCCCAGTCACCCATGTCCTTGCCCCATCACTGCTAACCCCCCAGCATCACCTTCCACCTCCCCACTGTCACCTGCCAACCCAAACCCTTGTCTTTCCAGGATGTCCAGGTGAACAAACACGTTCCATACCTTCTGGGCAGGTGTGTTTTCCTGTCTGCGTAACGGGGTAAGTCATACGTGGGGGATGATTCCAGATGGGCCTCACTTTGCATCCCATTACCAGGATGCAAACCGTGTTCACGCCGACCCCCAGCAGGATTCACGTTCGACCATCAGACGATCCCACTATGATTTCACGCCGATGTGAAACCAATTTCTGCCCCTTTCCCCCACCACCCACCATGATGCCCACCACCAATGGGAATGGAAAATTCCGCCCATAGAACATTCAGGCACTTGCAACCTTTCAGCTCCAGTTTTATTGATTATAGTGCAGAGCTTTTCTTTTAACTGCATTCTTGGAATTTGTGCTTTCCCAGAAAGAGGCATCACTATTTATTGCCCTTGTCAGGGTGGTGTTTTGGCAGCTCCCTGAAGTGCTGCAGTCCATGTGCTTAGACATTCCCTTGTGCTGTAGACAGGGAGTTCCAGGATTTTGTCCCAGTGACAATGAAGGAATGGTCTATAGATTTCCAAGGCAGGATGGTGTGTGAATTAGAGAAGAATGTGGAGGTTGTGGTGTTGCTTGCTGCTCTTGTCCTTGTCAGGGGTAGAGGTCGCAGGTTTGGGAGCTGCTATTGAAGAAGTTGAGAGTTGATGCAGTGTATCTTGTTTCATGTGCTAAGACTATCAGGTAAAACATGTACTATCAGGCAAAACAATCCCTGTTGAAAGCTAAAATGAAAATTGATTCACCAGTGGAGTACAAAATGATAGAAGGTACACTAATGTTTTATAATGTACAGCTCAGACTGTACTTAGAAAAATCTAAGCCAGGGAGAGATAAAAGACTAGGAACAAATCTGATAGCTCATTAGAAATCACTGTGTATGTTATGAACCTGGAATAATATGAGAAACAGAGACTGGATTAAAGCTGCTCTAAATTGCTTGTGTTATTCAGTCAGTTAATAACTTCGTTATCAGCTTCTTTACATTTACTGTAAAGTTCAGATGGTACTGTTAAAGTCAACGTGAGATGTTTGAAATTTGCTTTTTTCACTCATTTGACAGTATGTTTTAATACGGACTGGTATAGCCTTTATTCAGCTTCGTGACATGAGGTGATTATTTATAGAAAGCCACACAGCTGTGGAATTTTCTTAAACACATAAAAATGAAAATAGCAGTGGAAATGTGAATGCAGACTGCTACCCTGGATGTGTTTTGTTCAAAACCTGATGAATCGTGCCAGTGGATGAGGATATACAGACAGATTTTGAATTTCAGACTTTTAATCAAAAATTAATTTATTGTCTTTGTCCTTTAAGTTCTGAAAGGCAGACATTCTAACTTTTCTGGAACATTTGTGGGAATTACTCTATTCCATAAATTGATACCTACAAAATAGCATTAAAGGATGTCTCGGATATGCCAGTACACAGAATTGTGATTGGTTCTGATTCTTGTGCACAATGGTCTCTTTCTTGCTAAAAGTGTTCGACCTCAATATTCTGCTCCTTCTCTGAATGAAATACAGTAGATTATAATTAACACAATGAGCCAAATGACCTTTTCCTCTCCCGTATATTTTTCTGTAAAGATGGGATGGTCAATCCCAGAATAGAGACATGAGACATCACAGAAATTGGATAATGAGGGATCCAAGCCAAATTTAATCACTTCCTCAATCCTATTTCCTCCTCCACCCCTCTACTTATCTACAAACTTTCTATTTTATGTTCAGTTTATGTTCTGCCTTCCTCCTTTATTGTGACTCTTTCTGAGCTCCCTCCCCTGCACTGATTCTTAATTTGTTCTTGGGCCTTATCACAATAAATCAAATGAGCTGAGGGCATCATTCAGTTTCTGTGACACAACTTGCTTGTTGGGGCTGATCTGTTCTTCCTTGCACCCAGGCACTCAGGGAGGCCTGCAAGCTCAAGCAGGGGTCATGATCAGGAGGGAATCATTTATGAGGGAAGATGTAAGGGGACCGATTTGAAGGGGTTGATCTGGGTGGACAGTTGGGAGGGGGACCATCAGGGGAGGGTCGGGAGGTGATTGGTAGGTGCTGGGGGCCGGTGGTGGTGAATGCAATCATAAGGAAGTGGCAGTAGCAATCTGCTGATCTTTTGTGGGTTCAGGAGAAGCACAACATTTTTGAGTGGCCTCCAGTTTTTTTTTTTAGGGACTTATGAATCCTGGTAGAAAATGAGGCTCCAGTCCAGTTGGCAGTGGCTAACCTGCAGGACCCGGCCATGCTAAATTGGTCATTTGTGTTAGGCCAGTTTTAGACCATAAAATGGGCTCATGTTAACTTTAGATCCCTAGGAGCTTCTTGTTGGAACAAGGGTGATGTAGTGATTGTATCACTTCTAACAAGCAAGGACTTTTCCTGCAATAAGTAATCCATGTTTATAAATACAAACATCATTTATATCATTTATATTGACTAAATGGCCTGTCAGGTCCTTGAGATGTAGCCTGCTGTGTAAGACCAGCCAACTTTCTTTAGTTCCCACTGTGGAATTGAATTCACAAATAATCAGCAGCAGCAGAATCCAACAATTTCACTGGTTTCATGAATTATGAAGAAAGGGCATTAAAACTGTTTTACAGGTCATTATATTTTGTATGTTTTTAATCTATTCACCCTCGCAAATAGTTCAAAGGATATTTAAATAAATGAACGTTGCCATTTTCAAAGCCCCTATGCCACAGGAAAAAGCCCCTCTCAGCCTGAGTTTCACTACAATTTATCATTTAGTGAGGCCACAAGAATGCTGAGTGAACTGGAAATTGGAAAGTGACCAAGGAGCGGAGAATTTTTGCGTGAATGTGGCTGACATTGTTCTTCAAACTCGAGTTGACTTAAGCTGTTTAAGGAAGGTTTAAATCTTTCCTATCAGCACCTACTCTGCTATCACAACTAGTGTATTCACAACAACTTGTATTCATACAGCACCTATAACATACTAGATCATCCCAGGGTGCTTCACAGTATTATCATACAAAATTAGACACACACAAGAAGATATTAGGAAATGTAACCAAAACATTGGGTCAAAGAGATAGATTTTAAGGAGTGTCTTAAAGGAGGGCAGAGAGGTAAAGAGGTTTAGGGAGGGAATTCTAGAACAAAGGGCCTTGGGACTTGAAAGCATGGCCAACGCTGGAGTGAAGGGAAGGGATGGAAATGGAGGATCGCAGAGAGTTGTGCTACTGTGGGAGGTTACAGAGGTATAGAGGGGCTTTGAACATGAGATGAGAATTTTAAAATTGAGGAGGTACTGGACCAGAAGCCAGCTCCCCCACTGGCCTCTCCCCCTGCCTTCGCTCACTGGCCTCTGACTCTCTGGCTCTCCCCTGCCGGCCTCCACCATGGAATCCCTGATTAGCCAATCAGAGTGTTCTGACAGAATGGCCAATCAAGGCACTGAAAGGCGAACCAATTAGGGCAGTGAAAAGCTGTCCATTTCAGGGGAGAAGGCTTTCTAATTCTGCACTAGTGGGAGCATTCCAATGCAGCAGCTTAATGGTCATTGAGTGGGTGGCATTCTGATTCCTAGGGTGCAGCGTAGCACAATGCGAGAAGGAGCTTTTTGGGTTTGCATGACAGGAACATGAGGACAGGTTAAAGGGGAAGGGTGTCAGGGGAGCTGAAAACCTGGATGTTTGAGCAATTTGAAGAAACTGTTGGGACACTGGGACACTTAGTGAAGAGCCAGAATTGTCCTGGCAAAACTGTCTGGTCACCATAGAGATACCAGAGGCCCTGCATCTGTACCCAGCTGAGCAGGACCGTGTCTATGCTCCCTCCTCAAGGGTAACTGACCACAGCTGCCTCTGCTTCTGTCATCTCCTCCTGCACAATAGTGCCATGCTCATAACCCAGTGTCATCTTATCTAAATGTGTAAGGACCCACCTCCTTAATGAGTGCATTACCCTCTGTAATCACCATACCCAACATGAGTGCCCAATCCGCCAGGGCCAAATTCCTCGTGGTCTGCGATCTTGGTTATTTATTTTTTTATTCATTCATGGGAATTAGGCATCCCTGGCTAGGCCAGCATTTATTGCCCATCCCTAATTGCCCTTGTTTAGAGGACATTTAAGAGTTAGCCACAATGCTGTGGGTTTGGAATCACGTGTAGGCCAGACCAGGTAAGGACAGCAGATTTCATTCCCTAAAGGACATTATTGAACCAGATGGGTTTTTACAACAATCGACAATGGTTTTATGGTCATCATTAGACTTTATAATTCTAGATTTTTATTGAATTCAAATTCCACCATCTGCTGTGGCAGGAATCAAGCCTGGGTCCCCAGAGCATTCCCCTGGGTCTCTGGATTAATGGTCCAGAGACAATACCACTACACCATCACCTCCCCATCACTGTGACAATCTGCAGGTAGGGAATTCCTCTGCCTGTTTGGCCCCTCTCTCAGGCATTTTGTGCCCATTTCTCCTGCAAGGACCAAGGAGAATGTGATAAGGCATGACTGTTCTCCTTGACCAATGGCAGCTGCTCCAATTCATTGGAGAGTGTATGTTTCAGTGCTGGCAGGGCCTCAGTAGCAATATGGCTCAGAGCCATTCTGAGGGGTCAGTGAGTGGCCTGTGCACATGCCCTTCCCATATTCAGGAACAGCATGCACCCTGAGTCTCCTCAGCTGGTGTGTCTGCAGGAGGGTGAATACCCATAGGCCTGTCATAAGAATTGATGGTTGCACTCACCTTGACAGAGCATATCAGGTCATTGAACCTTTTCCTAAACTGGACCCAGGCTCTTCCGATGAAACTACTGCCACTGACAGTGGCAGGGATGTCCATCCACACTTGCTTGACCTGGGAGGGTGGCCTCCTCCTACCAGCCTCCTTGCCCTCATGGCCTCCAGCATCACCTCAAGGCTGGCATCTGAAAAATGAGGCTGTCCTTCTTCAGCTTCCAGACCTCTGGCTCTCCTGAAACAGATTGTTGCAATGAATTTTTCCGTGAGTCTTCAATTCTACTTTCAGCACTCAAAAGGCAGCCATAGTAATGGCTGCTATATGGTGTGTTCAAATTAGACCCGCACTTGAGTTGGTTCACTTCCGTTCCCACCTTGGTGGCTGTCAATTGGCCGTCAAACTCATCTCCATATGAATTAACTGGTCACCCAATGAAACTGGAAGCTTATTACCATTTCACCCCAGGAGGTTCGTCCCGAATACCCCAGAACAATCTTAACCTACATTTCCCACCCTTCAGTGAAAATCCAGCCACTTGAAGCATCTAGTTCTGCACCACTCTTCCAAAAGCTATTACCCACGCCAGGAAATATAAAGGACAGTTACTGTCCCCGGTATGATCATTTCAATATAATTTGTGTCAGCATCACTCTAGGTTCTGACATTAAAACACATTAGGGGTAATTTTAACTTCGGTTGACAGCGTAGAAGGTGATATCGACTCAGTCATCTGTGTTACAACATTCTGATTTTCATTTGCATCGAGTGATGTAGACTGAGCGGGTGAATCAATTTTAGGTGATGCCTCAATCACCTAAAATCAATATTATCCACAAGTGTGTTAATGTCACCTCAGATCTGTTCCAAACACTAGTTTAGACATCTTTGTTAGGAGCATATGCCTGGAGTAGGTGCCATTCACCACTGGCTAGTTTTAGAAAAGACCGGGAGTAAAGTCATGTCCCTGAACAGTTGCTTTTGGCTTGGTGCTGCTCTTTAGCAGAACAGGGCCCAAAGAGAAGTTGAAGTGTTCTATATGGGTCTGCTGGGCATTTGTAGTTGGAGTTTGAAAATGGTTCTGTGCGCCTAATAAATAAAAGAAGGAATGTGTACAGCATTTCAATAGACATTCAGGATATTCAAATACAGGTGAGGCTGCAGGAACCCCTTTTCTGGGGTTAAGCTGAATTGTATGTTAGAGTAACAGAGGCAACACCTGACCAAGAGTGTTCAATGACATCTGATGATACAAAACAAAATAACTTCATTCCTATCACTTTGCAGGAAATATGAGGAAAGGAAACATTTACTGCATATATTGTGTGTCTTACATACAATGGGGATAGTGGATTGTTCCGCATTTTCAGAGTTCCCAAGAAGACAATGTTCTTTTTACTATCTCACTTTCTACTTTTAATCTTCTCATAAACACAATTAATGTGCTGCAGTCTGATCTTCTGAGTGCCAACAATTCTCTCTGGTATAGTGATAAAATGATTATTCTTCCATTCAGCATTAACTGAACTTTTGCAGTCTAATCCTGTCCTCATCCAATGGCCACTTTGCCCAGTGAGAATCATTGAGCACAATCATGAGTAGAAGCCCTGCTCTGTTCTCCCCTTCCAGACCAGGGACAAAGGCAGTTTGCAGTCCCCTTAACACACCAACTCCAGCTTGGAACCTTCCTGTTGGATGTGGCTCAGTTTCATATGTAAAATCTTTCCTTAATCTAACGGGAAAAGAGCATTTGTTATGTTCTTGACGATTTCAGAACAACCCCATAATTTTCACATTCAAATGTATTCCAAAAATTATTGCTTTCAATGTTGGTAAGTGCAGATATTAATGGTTTTGCTATTTTTTTCAGGTTTCTAAGGACGGTTTCTGTGTAACGTGAATGTAACAACTGAAGTTGAGGGTACAGAAAATCATCAGGCCAGATCATGGACTTTGTTATGAAACAAGCCCTGGGAGGTAAGTGTGATCATTGGGGAGAAACATGGATCACTTGGGAACTGGCTGTAACATGTGCCTCCACTGGCAATACATGTGTAGTGGGTAAAGAATTGCAGTAAGAGTATTCACACAAGGAGAACAGGTGGAACTTGAGCATGGGATTAGCAGTCAACTGAGACAGAAAGTCTCAATAAAAACAAGAGATAAAAAATAAAGAAATAAATACAAAAATAGGGAACAGAAAAACAACAAAAACTTAATAAATTGCATTCAATAAAACAGAAGTTTTATTAATATAATAATGAAACAGTTGACATAAAAGTACTGTACAAAAATAGTAAGATCAACATTTAAAGATGAAGGAACAAATGAGTAAGAAGAGAATAAAAAGAATAAAAAACTATAAGAAACAAGAAGGATTCAAGAAAAATGTCAGAGTTAATTCCCTCCAGTGGCCTGATCCCAAACGTTAACAATGTGAATTGATGGACTATATTTTCTCCCAATATTTTCAATAAGTGACATGTTGTGAATAATGAATAATAAAGGGCATAATATGAATAAAAAGGAGTGGGTTATGTGCAATAAAAAGGTTTATGGGAGTGATAAGGGTACGTGGGTAACAAATGATATCATTTGAATAACAAATATTGTAACGTAAGCAGTGCAATGTGCAAACCAAGGAGTGTGATATGAGCAACAAGGAGTGTACTGTGTGTAATAAGGAGTTTGACTTGAGTAACAAGGAGTTGAATATGAGCAATGAAGTATTATTACTTCTGCTATCTAGTGACACCATAGTCCTTATTGTTTGAATGTGGTCTAGAAATCCTACAGGGACCCTCCTGATCTCCAGTTGTACCTTTGTTGGAAGATTGGGGAGCCACAGTTACAGTGTAAATTGCAGATTATTACCTTTCTCCTGGCATTTTGCAGTATTTCACTAAAGGAACATGGAAAATTGAGAGAATCCCTATGAATTTTCAGAACATATTTGTCTGTGTTTACAAATTTTCTAAGAATACATACATATCCCCAGCAATGGAAATCAACAAGAAGTTCAGCAAAGCCCATTTCTGGTTTGAGGCTGCTTCCAAACTGTGCAGCGAGCTGGATTCTAACTGACAGACAAATTCCCCCACAGACATTGCACTGCCATCAATAGTCAAGGTCAGTTCAGCCTTGAACTTCCAGCTCATTCTAAGCTGCAACTGCAGCGTCAGCCAATCTACTGTCCAAAAATCGATCAAGCTGGTGAATGATGCTTTGCATGCCAGAGGCAAAAATCTCATCATATTCCTTATGGGTTAACCATCAACACTGCACTTTTCCCACCTCCTCTCTGGAACCATTATTGACCATTTGTCCCTCCCTCTTCCACCCCTGTCCTAACTCTGGGTCCGCCCCTTCTGCCTCCTCCAGCTCTGATCCCTGACCCCATTCAGACCCTCCTGCTCCCTCCAGTCCTGAACCATGATCTTGATCGGACTCACCTGTTCCCTCCGGCCCTGACCCCAATCGGACTGCCCTGCCCCCCTCTGTCTCTGACCTCTGATCACGATCAGTCTCCCCTGCACCCCCTCTGGCCCTGACCCTTGATGCCAATCAGACTCTCCTGCCCCTCTGGCTCTGACCCGATCGGACTGCCCTGCCCCCCTCTGGCCCTGCCTCCTGACCATGATCGGCTCTTGCTCATGATATTGTGATTAGTGGAATGGGTGAAATGGTGTTATTTATGTACCTTTACCTTTCGGGTTCCGAAATGCATATGAAGACGAGGGAGAGTTTGGGATTTTGCAGGTAAAAATCATGAGGAAATTGTGTTTTCCTGGTCCACTAACTCAAAATCATCTGGAATATATTGGGGGAAATCAGTAAAAAAACAACTTTAACTATCTCTGCTTGTAAATTGTGAGATGTAATTCAATGTTACAGTCAGGAGAGATAAACCTGTTGAATAAATAAATATAATTATTTCACATTCCCACAGCTCTCCTTTCAGTAAGTTAGTAGTTATATGGAATAGGAGAGAGGAAGGTGTGATGGACTAAACTCTAAACAGGGATGTGTCTGAATTTCAAATTGATTAATGTTAGTCCATTTGCTGGCAGATTGGAACAGATACTAAACCTCAAATTTAAGCTGTTAGAAATTCTCTCCTTCTTGAGAAACCTCCAGCATGATCATTTCCACAATAGCTTTCCCTGGATCGGAATTTCTCATCAAAGCACAATTTGTTCAAGTTACGAATGCAAAGATAGATGACACAGAGCATTAATTGATGAAAACCCAGTTAGGGCTAAATTCAATAGGCACCAAAGACAGGCGCTAATATTGCAATGTGTGACTAACTCTTGGCTGTTCAATATGATGCAGGCAGTGCACCAACCTCATGCAGCCAGTGTTAACCAGACTGTTGAATGACTGCACACTTCAGCAAGGGGTCCAGAATCATGAGAGCCTAGCACAGGTTAAAGCTAGCCTGCACTACTTAAAAGGGAGGTACATGATGGTTGAAACAGGTGCTGGAAGATGTTCTGACCTAGAACTCTTGACACGTGTTCCGGTGAGTATCGCAGGGTTCCTCCAGGTGATCCAGAGCCGAAGCATTATTTCAGCACACCTGTGGTCTGGCCTTTCACTTGTTGTGTAACAGTATGGCTCTCATTGTAGGTATGCTGGGCATTTGTGTGTGGGATGTGCACCAGTGTTATGTCATCAGTGGATGGCCCCTGTTGTCCAGTAGCCACCAGTGGTTTGTCATGTTGGTTCAAATGCAATTGGCACAGCAGACAGCCACAGAATGAAAGCATTACAACTGTTGCCAGGATACCATGTGTTGATCTACATAATTCTCTGTGTACGGTGATAGAACAGCTAGATGTTGAGGGAGTGGATTCACTTTTGATTCTGGTGTAGGGCAGAGTTATGATACCCATAAAGAGTATTTCTTGCAGACAGTGACATCTCGCACCATGGGGATGCCTGTAATCCTAGTAAAGCTCTGGGCCCACTCTGTGGGCAGGTTTTCCTGGTTGGCGAATGGGGGCGGGGCCCTCTCACCATGGGTAAAATGACACAGGGATATGTTGGGCGTGTGTCCCGACATCACCCTGTGTCATTTAGATTTTCAGTTCGACGGGTGTGTAGCTGAATCGGCTGTGTGCCCGCCGAACTGTCAATGGCCTGTTAAGGCCATTAAAAAACCAGTTAACGAGATTGATGGGCCAGTCTGTCCAACCTTAAGGTTGGTGGGCAGGCTGGGAGTCCAGACAGGCCTCGGAAAAAGCATCAAACCTCATCCGTGGGCGGGATGAGCTTTCATGAGTGTCTTTAAATTTTTACAAGGTTTCAATAAAAGTTATGGACATGTTGCAACTCATGTGACAGTGTCACATGAGGGACATGGCAGGGAAATTTTTCAAACCTCTTTATTTCAAGTTTTACATCGGAGACGATCTCCCTGAAGCAGCACTTTGCCTCAGGGAGATCTGTGCACTCTTTCATGCGCACTCCAGGCTGAGGGAATCCCCCCCACCCTGGCTCACACAGGGACCGCATCGCACTTCCTGGTGAAAGTCACGCTGGGCAGGCCTTGATTGGCTCACCCATTTAAAATGGCTGTACTCCCCCAATCGGGGGCGCTGATCGGAGATCCGCCCACTGGCGCCCACTCCCACTCTTTCCCCCCGACCGAGGGAAAATGTTGGCCCATCTGTTTCTCTCTGGAAAGAGAGAATGAAATATGGATAGCTCTCATTGAGTAGAGACCCTCAGTGACCTCCCTTATACAATAGTGAACAAAAAACTGTGAGCTGTTGTGAAGACATCCAGTTCCAGCCTGGAAGGAACCAGAAACATAAACGTTTATCACCACAGTCACATTGACAATGCAGTCCTTGCCCTGCTCTGAGACTGTAGTGGTTGCAGGAGGTGACAGATTTCAGTGAGGATGCCCTTAATGAATTGCAGAGGTCTTACGCATTGGGTAGTATTTAATGGAGGCGATTGGGGTCTTGCCTGCCGGTGAGAGCCCTTGTCGCCTCTTTTTGGGAAGTCCTGCTGTATTAAATGTCAATCAGCACTTAACTGAGAAGCAGCAGACCTTCCCCAGGGTCAAGGATCCTTGGGAGGGGTAGAGGTCCCGCACTCCCCCCTCTCAAGAGCAACCAGCCAATTAGAGGCTGACAGCTCTTCATTGATCGATAGCACCAGAGCGGTGGTGACATCTGCTGATATCATACCCTCCCCGAGGCCTAGGATTACCAAGGTCCCAGGCACAGGCGAGTGATGGTGGGAGGGGG
Source organism: Carcharodon carcharias (assembly GCF_017639515.1). Lineage (NCBI taxonomy): Eukaryota > Metazoa > Chordata > Chondrichthyes > Lamniformes > Lamnidae > Carcharodon > Carcharodon carcharias. The sequence goes on along the minus strand of NC_054467.1, from coordinate 1,076,623 downwards.
ATTGCAGGGGAGGGGTGGGGAGTGGGGTCAGCAGGAAGGCAGGGCTGGGTGGTGGCTCTCAGCCGGGTCCCTTGATCACTGAGTGCCTTTGAATGAGAGCCCCCAGCCCGCCGGGAACCTGCAAGTTCACAGGTCAGGCGGATCATGACATATCAGTGATTCTGGAGCTGAACACACTGGATGGTTATAGCCTCCAGCTGTGACTGTGTTTACTTTCTGGGCTGTCGGAATGTGTTTTAATGTACCAATGTCTGGTGACTGGTTTATGCAGAAGCCACGAAATCAGTGAAAAATCTTTCAGCACCTGCCTGTAGACTTTTTCTTCTTTAAACAGCTAGAGAAAGTAATTGTCAAATTGTAGCAACTGCCAGAAAAAAAATAACTGGCAACTAACCTACAAGTCATGATGATCCCTTAAAACAATGCTGGTGGGGTGTCCTTTCAACCATGTGTGATTAGAAGAGGATGTTTGCTTGAGCATTGTTTAAAGTTGCAAAAGTCTATGGGAATTGGTGTGGCAGGTGTCGAAAGACTTTTCGCTGACTTCATAGCTTCTGCACAAATCAGTCACTCCCAGACATGGGTGCATTAGTAGGCATTCCCCTTGGGGAAAATGAAAGAAGATCATACAGAGCAGGACAAACTGCTGGAAGAGAGAGGAAGAGGGTGAAAACAGCTCTCAGCTGGAGGCTATAACCACCCAGTGTGTTCAGCTCCAGAATCGCTGATATGTCCTGATCTGCCTGACCTGTATTCTTCAGGTGGGCATCCTCTGTATGTGCAAACTCCCTGATCAATGCGGCATCCAGTGTGACTCACCCTTGAGTGCGCACCTTAGCATGTTTCAACCTCAAAACAAACTTTGGGAATTGCCGAACCAAATTTTGCACAGCCAGCTTCTCCTGGAGATGTGATTACCTGAAATACCCAGATGATCCAGTGATCAAAACTACTGGAGTTTTGTAATTGTGACAGGTTAATCCTACTCTTTACTGCTGCAGTTTGTGTGGATTTTTGATTAGCTATCTGAGCTGTACTTACTGGGGCTTTGATTTGATGGATTTAGTAATCGGAATCTGCTGACTGTGGGAAAATGCCAGAGAATGCCGCAGTAAATTTCATTCCATTAAACAGTTTTTGGATCAGGCCATTCATCAGGGCCCAAGCACAGATGCTGCATCGATAAAGAAAATGATTAAAACCCCTGAACTGAGCACAGGGTGATTTTGCTTTTGGGAAGATTGAAAAATCTCAGATGTGTTAGAGAATAATGGGAAGTGGAATTTGCTGAGTGTAATTTAAAGATATAATTGTGGATGATTACAGAACTAATAATTAAGACAGTTATATCTAATGAACCCAAATGACTTATATAATGTGTAGCAGCTAAACTTGGCAGGGGAATCTTTCCTGTTAAAACAGCTTGGCTATTGGAGTTTGGGATTTGACTATTTGGATATTTAAATCAAATTATTCAATTAAATTATGGTGATTTGTCAGTTTTTTTTTATTCATTCATGGGATGTGAGCTTCGCTGGCTGGGTCAGCATTTATTGTTCACCCCTAATTGCCCTTGAGAAGGTGGTGGTGAGCTGCCTTCTTGAGCCACTGCAGTCCCTGTAATGTAGGTACACCCACAGTGCTGTTAGGGAGGGAGTTCCAGGATTTTGACCCAGAGACAGTGAAGGAACGGCCGATATATTTCCAAGTCAGGATGGTGAGTGACTTGGAGGGGAACTTCCAGGTGGTGGTGTTTCCATCTATCTGCTGCCCTTGTCCTTCTAGATGGTAGTGGTCGTGGGTTTGGAAGGTGCTGTCTCAGGAGGCTTGGTGAGGTGCTGCAGTGCATCTTGTAGATGGTACACACGCTGCTGCTGTTACTAAATCTGTGTAACAATTGGTCCATTTTATACTAGTTTTGTTAACCAGCTGTTGTGCATTGATTTCTATCTATTACCTTTATGAAGCTGTTTTATGATGGTTATGACCAGGAGATTGATTGGATGTTTTCATTTTAGCTGTACTGTTTGAGAAACGAAGGCCAGAGTTTTTCCCACATCAGGCGAGTTTGGCGGGAGTGGGTGGGGGCAGTTAGGAAGCCGCCTATTGTCCACGATCGGCTCCGCTCTGCCATTTCACACGGGGGGAACAATGAAGTGAAATAAAGTGAATTGAGGCTGTTGAAGGAACAGGTTGAGAGCGATGGTGCGTTTTGGAGAGGGTGGGTCTTGGGAACTGATGAGAGTAGTGCTCATGGTGATATTTGTCAGCCGTGGAAGATACCATAAAAGGAGGGTGGAACTGAAGCTTCAGACCAGCTCCTGGCTCTGGATTCCATTTATTCCCGATGATTCGGCTTAAATTATGCTGCCTCTCCTTCCAATCTCACCCCTCGTCATCCTTTCGCTAGGGGCCTTTGGCCTTCATCATTGTAGCTTCAAATAATCCCTGGCCAGAATCTTTGGATCAGCGTGTGGGGCGTGGGCTCCGCTTGCCGACGTATAAAATGATGCGCGGTGGTGTCGGGTGTGTGTCCTGATCTCACTGTGCATCATTCTGATCTTCAGTTCGGTGGGCGTGCCCCCTCTGGAGTCGGCTGGCCGCCCGCCAAACTGTCAAAGGCCTATTAAGGCCATTTAAAAATGAATTAAAGTAATTAACTGAGCTGCCTGTCCAACCTTAAGGTCGGGGAGCAGGTGAAGAGCCCAGGCAGCCTTCACATTTATCATGAAACCTCGTCCACGGGCGGGATGAAGTTTCATGAAGGTTTTTGAACTTTAATAAAAATTTTAAATAAAATTAATTGACATGCCCCAGCTCATGTGACACTGTCACTTGAGGGGACATATCTGAAATTATTTTATCTTTATTTAAATTATTGATAATCAAACGAATCTCCCTGAGGTAGCTCTGTGCCTCAGGGAGGTTTCTGCGCTGCGCAGGTCCCGACTCTCCCTCCTCCCCCCACTCGCTCAGAGAGCACACAGCGCTTCCGGGTGCGTGTCACACTGGGAGGGGCCTTCATTGGCCCCGCCCACATCAAATGGCAGCGCCCAGCCGATTGTGGGCGGTGATCGGCTGCGCTCCCACCCACGCCTGTTCCCGTTCCTGCTCAGCCTCCCTGACGGGGAGAATATTCTCCCCCCTAAGGCCAGGATTTTCCTGTCGGCGAGCGGTGGGGTGGGGCCCACTCGCTGCCGCATAAAATGATGCGGGAGGATGATGTTGGACGGAACTCCTGACATCACCGCGCTGCATTTAAATTTTCAGGAAGACAGGAAGGCAGCAAAATCAGCTGTGCACCCGCCGACCTGTCAATGACCAATTGAGGCCATTGACAGAGTCATTTAGCTAATTAAAGGACCTGCCCGTCCAACCTTAAGGTCAGCAGGCAGGGCAGGAGCCCCCTGGGAATTAGAAACAACATGAAACCCCATCCAGCCGGCGGGATGAGGCTTCATGTAGGTTTTAAAAATTTCATTAAAGTGTTTTTAACAGTTATGGACATGTCCCAACTCATGTGACTGACACATGAGGGGATTATGTCAGGGATTTTTTTTTCTCTATTTTTAATATTTTTTATTGTAGAAGCAATCTCCCTGAGGCAGCACTTTGCCTCAGGGAGATGAGTCACTCTTTCGTGCACATGCTCGAAACAGCGCACTCTCAGCTGAGGGAACCCCCCCCACCCCCCGCCTGCCCGCACAGTGAGCACATACTGAGTGTCACACTGGGCAGGCCTTAATTGGCCAGCTCATGTAAAATAGCGGTGCGCCCCCGATTGGAAGTGTGCCTCTGCTTGGCCGCTCTTCAACCTCACCCCCCCGCAATGGGGGGAGAGTTCTGCCCTAAGATATTTTAGTAATGTTTTTAAAATTAGGGTTGAGATGAAGGTTCATTGACCTGACACATTAACGTAACCTTTGATCTGTCTCTGTAGAATATTCCTGACCTGCTGTGTGTTTCCTGGTTTTATTTCAGGATTTCTGTTATCCCTGGGATTGTATTTTTCATTGTTCTGTTTATTTTGGGAACAGGGAAACAAATTGAGACAAGAATCAAAACCAAAAACATCTATGAAACTGCATTTGATTAATTAAATAGTTTAATGAGCCGATTTTCTCTATTGTAAAGATAATAATCGCTCATTTCCAGCAGGTTGATTTTTCAAACTATATTGGATTTTTTTTCAATGTGGTATTGTTATCCCCTTTACTGCTTGGAAAATGCTGTCAGTTACACGTTATGAGAAATATGCTTCTACAATATGGCTCATTCCATGTGCACACATCCTGATTGTGCAGCAGCATTACAAGGACTATTTTTGCAGTAACTATATTTTAAAAAACATAAAAGCAGTGTATTTCACACAGCATTGTTGCAATATCAGAGACTCTTGGCAGCAATTCCAAATTAATGAGTATCATTACTTTAATGATCTTTATCTTGCACTGAAGGTGAATGCTTCCAATGTAAGGGCTTATTTTCTTGCTTCACGCAGCTGACTGAGAAATGTAGGCAAAATATGTGGCTGTCTTTCTAATATCTGCTATTGGTGGTCAATATAGAATCAGAAAATTACACCAGCAGTGCATTGAAGTAGAAATAAGACTTACCTTTAATTTCTGAATTAGTAAACAGCTGTCTTCCCTCGAGCACACCAATGAATTTAAAGTTAGGTAAGAAATAGAAATCTTCCCCTGAGGCATTAGCCCAGAAAGACATCTGTGACAGATGACTCGGAGACAACTGCAGGAGCAAGGAAGGTTCCTGAAAGGTTGCAAAACTTTACTGCTGCAAAAATTTCAGAAAAACCTTTTGAAATTACATATGTGAATGCAGAGTGTGGTTAATAAGATTGGTGAGTTACAGGTGCAGTTTGACATGTGGAAATATGATGTTTGTGTCTGTAACAAAGCTCAAAGCTCAAGAAATGGCAGGACTGGGTGTTAAATATTCCAATGTATCCACGGATACAACGTGTTCAGGAAAGATAGGATAAGAAGAGAAAGGGGAGGAGTGAAGGAGAGCATTGCAGTGCTGGAGAGAGCGTATACCCAGAGGGTTCAAGGACAGAATCTACTTGGCTAGAACTCAGGAACAAAAAAGGTGCAATTGCATTTCTCTGTGTGGTCTAGAGACCACCAAATAGTGGAAAGGATGAAGAGGAACAAATTTGCAAGGAAATTACAGAGAGGTGCAAGAATTATAGAGTAGTTATAATTGGGGGATTTTGTTACCCAAATATAGACTGGGATAGTAGCAGTGTAAAGGGCAGAGAGAGGAAAGAGTTCCAAGAGTGTGTTGAAGAAAATTTTCTGCAGCAGTATGTTTCCAGCCCAATGAGAGGGGAGATGCTACTGGACCTGGTTCTAGGGGATGAGGTAGGCCAGTGGATCGATTATCATAGGAACATAGGAAATAGGATAAGAGTAGGCCATTCTGCCCCTCGAACCTGCTTCACTGTTCAAATAGATCATGGTTGATCTTCTACTTCAAGTCATTTTCCAGCACTGTCCCCATATGCCTCGTTGCATTTAATATCAAAAAATCTGTCGACCTCTGTCTTGAACATACTCACTGAGCTTCCATTGGCCTTTGGGATAGAGAATTCCAAAGATTCGCCACCCTGAGTGAAGAAATTCCTCCTAATTTCAATCCTAAATGGCCTGCCCCTTATTCTGAGACTGTGACACCTGTTCCTAGACTCCCTGGCCAGGGAGTAGGACAACATTTAGGGTAGAGCGATCATCGTATCATAAAGCTAAGATTGGCTATGGAAAAGGACAAAGAACAATCTTCTTGCAATAATAAGAATAGGAAGCCGGGGGTAAGAATGGATCTGCACCAAATGAACTGGAATCAAAGGTTGACAAGAAAAACTGGAGCTGAACAATGGGCTACCTTCAAAGAAGAGATAGTTTGGGCACAGTCAAGGTATATTCCCTTGAAGGGGAAGGTAGGCCAAACAAATCCAGAGCCCCCTGGATGACAAAGGAGATAGAAATTAAGATGAAGAAGAACGAGTGTGCTCATGATAGATTTGAGGTGGTTAATACAATAGCGAATGAGGCTGATTGTAGAAGGTTAAGAGGGAAAGTGAGAAAGCAAATAAGAGAAGCAAAGAGGGAGTATGAAGAGAGACTGGCAGCTAATATAAAAGCGACTCAAAAGATCTTCTATAGGCTTATAAATAATGAAAGGGTGGTAAAAGGAGGAATAGGGACAATTAGAGACTAAAAAGGGGATTTATGCATGGAGGCAAGCTGAGTTACTAAATTAATACTTCTTTACCAAGGAAGAAAATGCTACCCAGGTCATGGTGAAAGAGGAGGTAATTAATACTTTAGAAGGATTTACAATTTATAAGGAGGGGATATTGGATGAGCTGTCTATACTTAAAGTTGGGACCAGATGAGATAAATCCAAGGATACTGAGGGAAGTGAGAGTGGAAATTGCAGAGGCGCCGGCCATAATTTTTCAGTCTTCTTTAGGCTCAGGGTGGTGCCAGAGGACTGGAGAATTGCAAATGTTACACCTTTGTTCAAAAAAAGGGGTAAAGATAAGCCCAGCAACTATAGGCCAGTTCGTTTAACTTTGGTGGTGGGAAACTTTTAGAAATAATAATTCAGGACAAATTTAATAGTCACATGGACAAATGCAGGTTAATTAAGGAAAGCCAGCATGGATTTCTTAAGGGAAAATCATGTTTAACTAACTTTTTGGAGTTTTTTTTGAAAAGGTAACAGAGAGGTTGATGAGGGCAATGCTGTTGATGTGGTGTACATGGACTTCCAAAAGGCATTTGTTAGAGTACTGCACAACAGACTTGTGAATAGCTCATACAATAAAAGGGAAAGTAGCAACACGGATATGAAATTGGCAGTGAATTGGGGTCTGGAATGGACTGCCTGAGAGTGTGTTTCAATTGAAGCATTCAAGAGGGAATTTGACTGTTATCTGAAAAGGAAGAACATACAGGGTTACCGGGAGATAGCAAAGGAACGGCATGAGGTGAGTTACTCAATTGGAGAGCTGGTGCTGGCACAATGGACCAAATAGCCTCCTTCCACACTGTAACAATTCTGTGATTCGGTGAAATGCCTCATTTAATTTGGATTTTGAGCTTGAATCCTATTTATAAAGAGGCCTAAATTGAAACTTGGAGCAGTGGTACAGAAATCTAATATAGGGACTTCAAAGGCAACAGAGGGCATATCCCAGAAGAGGAAATGTTTGGCACAGGAAATAGACAAATGAAATCCAGTCTATCCTCATTTGCCCATGGCATTCACATGACCTCTTGGACTGATTTATTCCAGAAACTCTTCATCACCTGCCTGGTAGCACTGTGAAAAATAGTAAAGTACAATTCATCTGTCCAGTCTCAAAGACTCTCTCAATCATTAACTCCTTTAAATATCAGTCCAATTCTTCCTTAACGTTTATTTCCAGACTCTGAAAGCCAAAGTGATGTTTAAATGAATGTGTAAATAACCATCCTTATTCACTGAGGGGAAATTGTCAAGAGGCCTCCACTAGAAAAAAATACTTCAAAATCTCACCAAACTCCAGAGAAAATGATTTTCTGGATGCTTCACTAAGCAGAGGTACAAAGTGGTGGCAAACTGGTCTAATGCATGTCATTTCTTTTATTATTCATGCATGGGATGTGAGCATTGCTGGCAACACCAACATTTAACCCTCATCCCTAATTGCCCTTGAGAAGGTGGTGGTGAGCTGCCTTCTAGAGCTGCTGCAGTCCATGTGGTGTAGGTACACCCACTGTGCTGTTAGGGAGGGAGTTCCAGGATTTTGACCGAGAGGAAGTGAAGCAACGGCGATATATTTCCAAGTCAAGCTTGGAGGGGAACTTGCAGGTGGTGATGCTCTCAAGCACCTGATGCCCTTATTCACCTAGGTTGTAGAGGTCATGGGTTACAAAGGTACCATAGTTATTGCAGTGCATCTTGTAGATAGCACACACTGCTGTCATTGCATGCCGGTAGTAGAGGGTGTGTATGTTTACGATGATGGATGGGGTGCCAATCAAGCAGGTTGCTTTGCCCTGGATTGACTTCTTGAGTGTTGTAGGAGCTGCACCCACCCAAGCAAGTGGGGAATATTCCATCACACTCCTGACTTGTGCCTTGTAAATGTTGGGCAGGCTTTGGGGAGTCAGAAGGTGAGTTACTCGCCATAGAATATCAGCCTCTGACCTGCTCTTGTAGTCACAGTATTTATACGGCTAGTCCAGTTCAGTTTCTAGTCAATGGCAACCCCGGGATGTTGATAGTGGGGGATTCAGTGATGATAATGCCATTGAATTCCAAGAAGAAATGATTAGATTCTCTCCTGTTGGAGTTGGTCATTGCCTGGCACTTGTGTGGCGCGAATGTTATTTGCCACTTATCAGCCTAAGTTTGAATGTTGTTGAGGTCTTTCTGCATATGGGCATGGACTGCTTCAGTATCTGAGATGCATGAATGGAACTGAACACTGCGATCATCAGCAAACATCCCCACTTCTGTCCTTGTGATGGTCATTGATGAAACAGCTAATATGACTGGGGCTAAAGGACAGTGCCTGAGGTACTCCTCCAGTGATATCCTGGGGCTGAGATAATTGACACCTAATAACCACAACCATCTTCCTTTGTGCTGGGTATGACTCCAACCAGTGGAGAGTTTTCCCCCGATTCTCATTAACTTCAATTTTGCTTGAACTCCTTGATGCCACACTCGGTCAAATGCTGCCTTGATGTCAAGGGCAGTCACTCTCACCTCACCACTGAAATTCATCTCTTTTGTCCATGTTTGACCTGAGGCTGTAATGATGTAATGAGCCAGGTGGCCCTGGCGGAACCCAAACTAAGCATCAGTGAGCAAGTTATTGCAGTGTAAGTGCTGCTTAATAGGATGTTAATAACACCTTCCATCACTTTACTGATGATTGAAAGTAAGCTGACAGCTGATTGGATTTGTTCTGTTTTTTTGTGGACAGGACAAACTTGAACAATTTTCCACATTGTCGGGTGGATGTCAGTATTGGTGCTGTACTTGGTCAGGGGCATAACTGGTTCTGGAGCTCAAGTCTTCAGTACTGTAACTAGTGTATTGTTAGGGCCCATAGCCTTTGTTGTATCCACTAAGTTCAGCCATTTCTTGATATCATGTGCACTGAATTGAATTGGCTGGAGACTGGCATCTGTGATAATGGGTACCCCAGGAGGAGGCCGAGATGGATCATCTACTTGGCACTTCTGGCTGAAGATGGTTTTAAATGCTTCAACTTTATCTTTTATGTACTGGGATTTTTTTTTTTAAAGCAGCTCAATGGCTGAATGGCCCAAGTTGTCCTGGAAAATAACAATGTGTTATCAACACACACCATTATTAATGTGAAAATCAGCCAGCGATTTCAGGGGATTAAGAGATGTGTCATGAATTGTGTATCTCTACAACCTGCTGATCGATTTACACCACGCCACTGTTTATTTCGTACAAATGCGTCTCGGTTTTAGTCTTCCTGTTATTTTTAAGAACTTCTACATTAATTTCCCATTAAACTGGCCACTAAAATATTGAATCAGTAATTAAAAGAGTGTAAGAACCTCCTTAATGTGATAGTCATTAATGCAATGTCAACTAAAATCTCTAGCTCAGAATGAAAACAATTTAAACTGTGGAGTTTTATTCCTGCAATTAGTAAATTGTTGCTAGCGATTAAAAGATGTCAGACTTTCTCACGTAATTTTGCTTCTTAGTTTTCCTTTTGTCTTTACTGAATCTCTCCTTTCCTCTCTAATTCCTCTATCTGAACCTAATTTGACTCTATTTCCTTCTCTGTTGTTCCTGTTTCTTTCTCAATCCATAAATCTCATTGGTTAAGGAGATGGACTGTTGATTCTGCCATTAACTAAGGTACAGATTTCTCCTTGCGCTTGCAGGAATTTACCACGCAAAAGCCTTTCTGAGCTGGAAGGAGTTGGGGAAAAAATTAAACTAATGTGGTTTGCTATAGCATTGCCAGGAAGCTTCCTGCACAATGAAACCCACATAGTAAAGGATGGAGGAATTGCCGTATGTTTTTTATTTATTCATTCACAAGATGTGGGCTTGTCTGGCTGAGCATTTATTGCCCATCCCTAATTGCCCTTGAGAAGATGGTGGTGAGCTGCATTCTTGAGCCGCTGCAGTCCATGTGGTGTAGGTACACCCACAGTGCTGTTAGGGAGGGAGTTCCAGGATTTTGAACCAGCGACAGTGAAGGAACAGCAATTTTTTCCAAGCCAGGATGGTGAGTGACTTAGAGGGGAACTTCCAGGTGGTGGTGTTCCCATCTATCTGCTGCCCTGTCCTTCTAAATGGCAGTGGTCGTGGGTTTGGAAGGTGCTGTCTAAGAAGCCTTGGTGAATTCCTGCAGTGCATCTTGTAGATGGTACACACCGCTGCTACTGTGAGTTGGTGGTAGAAAGAGTGAATGTTTGGGGATGCCAATCAAAGACTCCTTTGTCCTGGATGGTGTCCAGCTTCTTGGATGTTGTGGGAGTTACACTCATCCAGGCAAGTGGGGAGTATTGTGCCTTGTAGATGGTGGACAGTCTTTGGGGAGTCAGGAGGTGAGTTACTCGTCACAGGATTCCTAGTCTCTGACCTGCTCTTGTAGCCACAGGATTTATATGGCTAGTCCAGTTCAGTTTCTGGTCAATGATAGCCCCCAGGATGTTGATAGTGGGGGATTCAGTGATGGTAATGTCATTGAATGTCAAGGAGCAATGCTTCGATTCTCTCTTGTTGGAGATGGGCATCACCTGGCACTTGTGTGGCGTGAATGTTACTTGCCACTTGTCAGCCCAAGCCTGGATATTGTCCAGGTCTTGCTGCATTTGGACATGGATTGCTTCAGTATCTGAGGAGTTGCGAATGGTGCTGAACATTGTGCAATCATCAGCGAACATCTATACTTCTGACCTTACGATGGAAGGAAAGTCATTGATGAAGCAGCTGAAGATGGTTGGGTCTAGGACAATACCCTAAGGAACTCCTGCAGTGATGTCCTGGGACTGAGATGACTGATCTCCAACAACCATAATCACCTTCCTTAGTGCTAGGTATGAATCCAACCAGCTGAGAGTTTTCCCCCTGATTCCCATTGACTCCAGTCTTGCTAGGGCTCCTTGATGACACACTCAGTCAAATGCTGACTTGATATCAAGGGCAGTCACTCTCACCTCACCTCTAGAATTCAGCTCTTTTGTCCACGTTTGAACTAAGGCTGTAATGAGGTCAGGAGCTGAGTGGCCCTGGCAGAACCCAAAGTAGGTGTCAATGAGCAGGTTATTGCTATGTGTCTGCTGCTATTAAATAATTATTTCCTTATGATCATTTTTAACATTTTATTTTTGTAAGTGCTTTTGGACTGCTATCCCCTGCAGAACTTCTACACTGATGGAAACAGGGACTGATGGGTTTACTGACGGAAGAAATACTGGACACAGTTTCTCCACAGCCATAAATGAAAGCTGACTATGAACAAGCAACTGTGCTTTCCCTCCTCCACCCTTGTATAACACTGACTCTCCAGCGCACATTTCCAGTACAGACAGGCCAACCTGGAAGAATTATGCCTAGGGGTATGTTCAGAACTGCAGTTTTCAAATCAGGCACAAAATGTCACTGCACAATGTACACATTTCAAATACACGTGAGCTGATTGCACAGACAAACCCGAGAGAAATGAATGTGAAAGAAAGATCGCTGTAAGCACAGCATTGAGCAGGAGAATTCGATCAAACCTAAAACTGCAATAGTGCTGTAAGAGAAGGAGAAAATAAACACATTAGTAACTGAAAAAATATGTTAAAATGATGATTTAGTCTTTAAATAGATTAAAAGATGGGCAATTAACAAAAATAAATGATCAAGTAATACACTTGAAACTATGATTATTAAAGTAGATAGTTCAAGGATCTAGGATCAGTAAATTTCTAGTGAATATGATGTGATTGGCAGAAAAACTGGAATAGAACTCACATTTATTCAAGCACAAACCTTGCACCTCACAAGATCCAAGCAGGCACAGAGAGGGCTTCAGTAAAAAGTTGTTAAGGGAGGAGAGGAATGAACTGGAAAAAAAGGGTTGCAACATTGAATGTAGTTAATTCAATGTGTTTAATAGATGGTCTTTAGCTCCAACAATGATACAAATTGCTCGGTTTCTGTGACAGCGTTATACTCACATCACTATTGACTTACGACAATTGACTGAAATGCCCATTTGCAACCTTGAAACTATCCTATAGTTTAGGTTCCATAATAAAAAAATCCAGGAATCCTTGGGGATGAATTTTCATACATGTTGATGTTGAAAAACATCTGTGACTGGCAACCACCTTTAGTGCAACTGATGTATGAGTGATTTCAAATTCAGATATTCCTACCTAGGAAACTTGGCAGCCTGGAAATTGGACCATGTAGCACTACTTTTTCAGGCACTGTGTGGCCAACTATGCCCAAAATGGGAGTCAGAAAGTGCATGCAAATGTCCATCCAAAAATGTGCTACCTACCATATTGATAGAAGAGGTCATGGTCTAGTCAAGAGTGATATCAGCTGCATTTCAAGCTGAAATTAATAAATGCAGTTGAGGGTCCCACAGGACCTATTTTCCATTTCTAGCACAGCATGTGTGTCAGTCGCTCATTTCGCAGATTTCCTCAGTGTCACTGATGTTGGACAACAAAGATTTGAAGCTTTGTGCAGTAGCCTTTGCACCATGTGTTTTACAATAAGTATAGAACTCACAAGTCTTATCACATCCATAGGATGTCACAACATGATTTATATTCAATTAAGTTTTTCTGAACCACAGTCACTTCAGCAGCCAATTTGAACACAGCAAGGTCCAAAAAACAGTGATTAATAGCCAGTTCTTAATGATGCCTGAGAGGGGAACATTGGCCAGAGCACTAGGAATGAATCTCATGGCCTTTTCCAAATATTATTGGGCCTTTTACATCTGCCTGAGCAGGCAGGTATTACCACAGTTTCAAATATATCTGAAACATCCTAAATATGATATTGCAGCAATTCCTCATTCACTGAGCTGGTGGCCTGGTTTGTATTCCGACATCCTCGAGCAGGACATGATATTAGAAGAGAGCAGTTCATGATTACCACAATTCTGATTGAATTATGTTGTCATTTTCTGTCAAGGAGCTGTTAAATTATGTCAGTATACTCAAAGGTGAATGTTTCATTATCCATTCTTGGCTGGCCTCCCACATTCTACCTTGTGTAAACTTGAGGTCATCCAAAACTCTGCTGCCCGTGTCTTTACTTGCACCAAATCCTGTTCACTCATCACTCCTGTGCTCACTGACCCACATTGGCTGCCAGTCAAGCAATGCCTCAATTTTAAAATTCTCATTCTTGTTTTCAAAGCCTTCCATGGCCTCACCCTTGCCTTTCTTTGTAATCCTCTCCAACCCCACAACCCTCTCAGATATCAACACTCATCTAATTCTGACCTCTTGTGCCTCCCTGATTTTAATTACTCCACCATTGGCAGTTGTGCCTTCAGCTGTCTGCATCCAAAGCTCTTTCTTCCTAAATCTCTCCACCTCCCTATCTCCTCCTTCAAGTAAATCTCTTGAAGGAGGAGACCAAGTGTATGGTCATCTGATCTAGAATCTCCTTATATGGCTCCATTTTATATTTTGCTTTATAATACTGTGAAGCACCTTGGGACTTTTTATTATGTTAAAGATGATATATAATTACAAGTTGTTGTTGTAAAAAGATCACGTAACTTATCAGAAGATAATTGGAAGTCTATTCTCTCTTGTGTACATTCCTCACCTGTGTGTGTAAGACATGGGTTGCTGCAATTTAAAATCTTACATCGTATCCATCTATCCAAAGTGAAATTATCTAAGATTTATCCACATTTTGATCCAACCTGTGATAAATTTCCCTGGAGCAGAGGAGATTGAGGGGGGACATGATTGAGGTGTATAAAATTATGAGGGGCATAGGGTAGACAGGAAGGAACATTTCCCCTTGGTGGAGGGATCAATAACCAGGGGGCATAGATTTAAGGTAAGGGGCAGGAGGTTTGGAGGGGATGTGAGGAAGAATTTTTTCACCCAGAGGGCGGTGGGAATCTGGAACTCACTGCCTGAAAGGGTGGTAGAGGCAGAAACTCTCATAACATTTAAGAAGTATTTGGATGTGCACTTGCAATGCCATGGCATACAGGGCTATGGGCCTAGTGCTGGAAAATGGGATTAGAATAGATAGGTACTTGTTTGACCGGCGCAGATTCGATGGGCCAAAGGGCCTTTTTCTGTGCTGTAGACCTCTATGATTCTATGGCTCTATGAAATGGCCTACTGCCCCAGCCTCTCTAATTCATATGTACTTGGTAGTGTACTAAATTGGCTTTGTTTTGGACAAAAGTTTTTACATTGCACTCACATATTTTCTGTAGCAACATTGAACCTTCTCCTATTACAGCACCTCTTTGGAGTGGAACCAAATGGCATCCCTCTTACAAAAAATCAGACTGGTGCACTCGCCTTTTCAACATTATTGCCTGGACATATTATTCTATTAAATTGGAAACAGCTTGCCCCTCCTTCTTTTACAAATTGGATACGTGATCTTACACAAAGCCTTAAATTTGAGAAAATAAAGTACACTATACTATAAAAGGCTCCATTGACAGATTTTATGTAGCTTTGCAACCTTTCTTAGATAACTTTGAGGAACTACAGCTCTCTACTTTCATATAAGTGACCCTAGTTAGGCTGTATGTATTATACCAGGTGAAACTATATCTGACTTATGATTGTTGTTGATTTTCTTTTTTTTTCTCTTTTCTTTTTCTTCTTCCTCCTATTTCTCTTTTCCTTTCTTTCCATTTCTTTTCCAAATGTAAGTGTTTTGAATTTTTGCTGCATTGTAAGTTTTTTGTTGTATGGTTACTCATTAGGACTGTTGTTAAAAATTCTTTTCTTTTAAAAAAATAAAGTTTAAAAAAATCACATAACTTTCCTGTAATAAATATGTAAAAAAAACTCACAGAAATCGATACCCTTAATTGAAAACTCATAAGAAGGTTTAGGACTAGGGAAAGGTAATTAATCCCAATAATCTTGCCCACTTTCAACAATCACTCTCACTAACATGTCCTTTCACCGTATCTCTTACTTTCTTCTCTGCCCAGAAATGCATTCTGTTGGAACTTACTTCTACAACTTTCTTCGGTGTCTTTTCCTTTTGAACTAATTCAACAACTCTTGATGAGAAAGTTCCAACTCACTCTTTACTTTGTGTCTCTGGTGTTCTATCCTTCTCTGTAGTAAACAGAGGTTTTTTTTTCAATTCCCTTTTAAATACTGAAACTTCACTTCAGTAACATTTCAAAGAACTCACTTCAAAGCCTCTCTTGTCCAAAGCAAAGATATCAATTTTCTAAACTTCTCCAATCTCTGAGTCCTGCAATCATCTTGGTTGCTCACTCCTTGAGGACACCAAGATTAGGTTAGGTGAACTGAGCTAGTGAGGAAGAATTAGTAAGGTCATTTCCTCCACCAATTTCACTATTAATTCCTAGATTTTTTTAAAAAAAACCAGAGCCAAATATGCACATCTCAATTTTTAGCAAAAATAGTTATGTAATATTTCAGTCGTATTGTCCCCTGCATGCTCATTTTGATTAAACACATAGATCTAATGTTGGTATAAAGTGTAATGGATAATTCATTCTTTTGCTACCATCACTGAGATTTATTGCTGTCACCTAAAATACTTTCAGGGAAATAAGGAGAAGAACGCAGATTGTTCTGTTGCTTGTTAAGTCCTCATTAATAGGTGATCATGAGAAACCCATCCAGAATTGTGTAGGAGGATATAAATAAAAGTAGAGTTCTCAACTTGCCATCAAATCCAGCATTCATCAGTTTAGTCAACAGAAAGATTTTCAGTTTGGAGAACAGAGCTTATAAAAGTGAGATCAACAGTATAACAGTTTTTCCAAAATTGCCATTTGTGAGAATTGCTTTACTGAGTTCTCGTCCTCCAGAATATGTCATTGTGGCAACTGTACTGAAGACACTTAGTAGAAAGCAATGTTTGAACTGTCTTTTAAACCTGCTTGTTGACTAGTCCAATGTATCCTGAATAAATTCAACCTTTCTGCAGTGATTAAGAAGCAAAACTGATTTTTTTTCCAAATCTGCACAGGAACATCTTTATAGTGAACTGATTTTACCCAGCTCCCAAACTAAAGACAAAGGACAAGGGGAGTCTTCACATTTTCTTCAATATGCACCCCATTTTGTAGATGTAGACATTAGTTTGAACTGGATTTTTCTGGCATTTCAGAGAATAAATAAGTATTGATTCTAACATATTCTCCCATTTTATACCTGCTGAGTTCCTTCACATCGCCTTCAATGAAATAAACGGTTTCTCATGAGCTGAGTGCCAGAGGAGAGGAGTGAGTGGCTGTCCTCGATATCGAGGCAGCAGTCAATCAAATAGGAAACTGAGGTATATCTAAAGGAAGGTGGTCACAGCTGTTGGAGGTCAATCAACACCTCCCCTAGATATCGCTGCAGGAGTTCCTCCGGGCCTTGTCCTCAACCTGAAAGTCTTCAGCTTCTACATCAATGACCTTCTCTCAGTTGTTAGAATCATATCTCTTTAAACTGGATTTTACTTTTAAAATATGGAAGGACGTTGCACAATTTGGACATTGGAGGCTGCCCAAGAGTTTGTTTTTAAAAGTAAGTTCACCTTGCAACTGTCAAGAAGCAGGCCTCTTCCAAACAAACGCCTGAGCTCTATGGTACTTCAGAAGGCGTTGTTTGCTTGTTTTGAACTGCAAAGATATTTAATTCATAAAAAGCTGGAAGATGAAGAGGCAATCACATGGCAGAGGCAAACCTTAAGGTTGAGCCTGTGGTTTTGCTCTCAGTCTTGTTGGAAGATGGCTGAGAGTAGAAGGCCATCCTGACCAGCTTTCTCTCCCTCTGACCAGCTTTCTCTCCCTCACTGTGCTTCGCGAAACCGTGTGTGGCTCTCGACCTGTAGCCAGATAATCTCATCTGAGTGTAGTTTGTCTGCATAATTTTGGACGTGCTGGCTGAGGCAGGAAGAATTGGTCCAGCTATACTCCGCTCCACACTGAAGCATCATTGGTGAACTTCTCAACATCTACTGGGCCAGCACATCTTCACCTGAGGGAACTTCAGACGGACAACATCAAACCTCCATGAACTTTATTCTTTTTTCTTTCCAAGAAAGTTTTTGCCCCATCCGCCTGACTCTGCAGAGACTAACTGTGCCTTTTGTTTGTCTGTATATGTGTGCCCATGGGCAGATCTTTACGAGTCAGTGAGTGGGGGCGGGCCCCGCTCGCCGACACATTAAATGATGCGTGGTGAGGTCGGGGGAAATCCCAACGTCATCCCGCCCCATTTAAATTTTCAGGAAGGTGGGAGCGCGGGAGGCAGGAGGACATTGACAGGGTCAATTAAATAATTAAAGGACCTATCTGTCCAAACTTAAGGTTGGCGGGAAGGCCAGGAGCCCTGGCGGGGACTAGAAAAAACATAAAACCTCATCCATGGGTGGAATGAGGTTTCACTTAGGCTTTAAAAAATTTAAATAAAGGTTTTGTGAAAATAATGGACATATTCCAACTCATGTGACATTGTCACATGAGGGGACATATAAGGGAAATTTTATTTTTCTATTTTTGTCTTTTTCACATTTAGAGCCGATCTCCCTGAGGCAGCACTTAGCCCCAGGGAGATGAGTGCACTCTTGTGTGCATGTCAGCACACTCTCGATTTTGTGATTCCACCCCACCCCCACCCACGGCCCACACAGGGAGTACATAGCGCTTCTGTGCGGACGTCACGCTGGGTGGGCCTTGATTGACCCGCCCACGTAAAATGGCGGCGTGCCTCCGATTGAGGGTGCTGATCGGAAGCGCACCCACCCATCAACTTCCCCCCCCCAATGGGGGAAAATTCAACCCCATGTGTATCTGTTTATGTGTCTGTGTATGTGTGTCCTTGTGTGTCTGTGTGTATCTGTATGTGTGCTGGGAAGTTTAAAGGGGTTAGTTAGTTAGATTATAATTGTGTATTAACCTATTCTTGAAACTTGTTTAAAAGGAGTTTTGTTTTATAATAAAGTAATCAGTGAGTTTTTGGAAAGAGACCTGGCCAGGGTCTCTTTTCTTCTTGTACTAGAAATATAGGTGCACAATTGGCCATTTCTGTGAGAAAATTAAACATTTAAATTAATGCTACGGCCTGCGGATTAGTGGGGCTTGATAATTTGTGCACTCCTCCCATCCCAGTCGTAACATGAATTGGGGGCTCATGTGGGATTTGAAACACGGGCAGCGGATGATTGGATGCTGAATAATAATTGGTAAGGGATAAAAAGAGGGAGACCAGGTTTCTCATACATTAGTAAAATGGCGTTGGAAATTGCTAAGACTTTTCTACAGATGGAAACTATAACCCTGACTGGTTTACAAAAAGTAACCAAGACTCAGCTGGCAGAATTGGTGGATAAGTTGGAGTTAGAATTACCCATAGCGGGTAAGGAAAGCAGACATAGATGAGATAATAGAGCGGCATTTGAAATTGGAAGGGATACCAGAGAATCCAAGTACTCCAGGGGGTGAGTCAATTGAGTTAGCTAAAGTTCAGTTGCGAATGAAGCAACTTGAACATGAAAAGGAACTGAAAAAACTTAATTTAGAGGCAAAAGAAAAAGAAAAGGAAAGAGAGAAAGCGTTTCAAAGGGAAATGGAAATGTGAGAACTTGACTTCCAGTGACAGAAGTTAACAATGGAAAAAAGAGAAGAGGAACGAGAAAGGGAATACTGGCTTAAAAGGCTGGGCTTTAAAAAAAAAAGAGGCCTCAGATGCTGAGGAATGTTCTAATGATGAAGAAAACCTCCAACCCAAAGCCCAGTGGGGAGATGTTTAAATTTGCGCAAGCCCTCCCAGGGTTTGAGGAAAGGGATGTAAAGGCATTCTTTATTTTACTTTAAAAGGTGGCAAAGTAAATGAAGTGGCCAAAAGAAATCTGGACATTGTTCTCACAGAGTAGGTTGGTGGGCAGAGCTCATGAGGTTTATGCATCGCTGCCAGACGAGGTATCGGTGGATTATGATACAGTAAATCCTTAGTGCGCATGAGTTGATCCCTGAGGCGTACAGGCAGAAATTTCAAAATATAAGGAGACAATCTGGGCACACCTATGTTGAATTTGAAAGGGTAAAGCAAAGTAATTTTGACCATTGGATATGGGCATTAAAGGTAGAAACAATACATGAAGCTCTTAGGGAAATAATTCTCCTGAAAGAATTTAAAAAATCACATCCTCCAGTAGTTAGAACCCATGTTGAAGACCAGAGGGTTGCAACAGCTAAACAGGCAGCAGAGATGGCTGACAATTATGAGCTGGTCCATAATTCAAAACCCTTTTTCTCTCATTTCCACAAACCCAAGAAGGATAGAAGGTGAAAGGAAGACAGGTAGCCGGGGAAGAGAAAGGACAGCTGGGAATTCCCCAGAAACTCCTCCTCAGACCTGAAAGGAAGGTGCTGAGAGGGGAAGTGATATTCGAAGGTCTAAGTATTTCTATTGTAAAAAGGTGGGACACGTTCATGCCGATTGTTGGAAGTTGTGCGGAAAATCCATGGTACTTATTGGGATACGTATGGGCGATTCAAGAAAAGGAGCCCTGACTGAAAGTAAAACAGATCAAGTTGTAGCGTTAACTGCAGCTGTAAAACCGAGTGTGAAAACTGCTGTGAGTTCACGAGAGGTGAATGAGAATAGAAGTGTTATAAAAGATTTTTGTCGAGGGGAAAAGTAACCCCTTATCCCTCAAATGAAACGGCTAAACCGATAATCATATAAGAGTCATTCAAACACTTTTGCTGGAAAAAGGCATATTATTTCCTCCAGAGAGCGCATTAAAAGCCAAAGTTTTAGTTAATAGTATTGGTGGAGAGTATATACACGTATCTTTTAATGGGTGCACTTGGAGTGTGACCCTATGTCTGGGAAAGAAATATCCCATCCTTACCTGGTCTGGCCCACATGTGACTTCATACCTACAGCAATGTGGTTGACTTCTGAAATGACCTAGCAAGGTCAGTTTAAGGGCAATTAGGGATGGGTAATAAATGCTGGCCTTGCCAGCGATGCCCACACGCCATGAAAGAGTAAAGGAAAAAAAAGCTAAAGGCTGCAAGTAAAACACTGGGTGAGACAAAAATTGCTGTAAATTTTCCACTCCCAGCTCCTGTTGAAATGAAAGGAAATATGTGGTGGAACTAGCAATGTTTCCACTTGTAATGGCAAAACTGCGAGATTGCAACAGATTTAATTAACAAGCTGGAGTTTATATGAATAGCAGCACTTTTAACACTCCTGGGGAGAGATTGCTACAAAGACACTACACCAGAAAGACTGTAGTCTTTGAACTCATAACAGTCTTCACCCCAATCTCAGCTGAAACCCTCATTCATGTCTTTGTTACCTGTAAACTTTGCTATACTAATGCACTCCTAGACTGTTTCCTACATTCCCCCTCTGCAAACTCAAGGCCATTCAAATCCCTGCTGCCCACATCCTAGCTTGCAGCAAGTTTCCTTCTTCTATCACCACTATGTTCGCTGATCTACATTGGCTTTTGGTCAATAAATGTCCTGATTTTAAAATTCTCATACTTGTTTTCAAATCCATCCACGTCTCGCTCTTCTGTATCTTTGTAATCTCCTCCAACTCCACAACCCTGTGACATATCTGTGCTCATCTAAACCTGTACTCAAATTCAAGCATCCCTGATTTTAATCATGCCACCGTTGGTGGCCGTGCCTTCAGTTGCCTAGACCCCAGACCCTGGAATTCCCTCCTTGAACCTCTCCACCCCTCTACCTCACTTTCCTCCTTCAAGACACTCCTTAAAATCCACCTCTTTGACCAGGCTTTTGGTCATCTGATCTAATATTGCCTTATGTGGCTTAGTGTCATATGTTGTTTTGTAATGTTCCTGTGAATTGGGACATTATATAAATTTAAATTTATGTTGTTATGGAGTATGCAGCAAGTCTTCCACGTTTACTGTATGATACACAGGCTGAAGATATTTTCCTACTTTTCTGAATGATCTCACTTCTCCTGGAAGCTCTGAACTTTGTCTGTACCTCACTAGGCTATTCTTCAGGTCTGAATGTTGACAGTGAATGCACGTTTGATGCCTAGAGGGCACAGGCCAATCCTTTTCTGATCCAACACCTATCCTTTCCAGCAGAGTTCCGCAGAGTTTCAGGTGTGAAAACCAGGGTGGCTTTTTCCCCCAGTTCAGGGCACGAGGTCAGTGTATCCCCCATTGCTATTCTAGCTCAGGTCAATGCATTCAACAGAGATTGAGACTTATCCTGGACTCTCCTTAAAATATACCTCTTTGACCAACCTGTCCTAATATCTCCTTGTGTGGCTCATTGTCAAAAACTATTGGAAAATACTCCTGTGAAACCCCTTGTGGGTGTCTTACTATATTAAAGATGCAATATAAATACAAGTTGCTGTTTATAATGATCCATCACTAAATCAAATATTGTGTGTATTTCTAATTCAATATTCCCATATTTAGAGAACAGGGTGGCAAATTGCCTCAATGTGCTAGATTTTAGGAAGCGTTCTCCATAATGAACACATGGATGGCCGTGTTTTTATTAGATTAACTGTTTCTTGGATAAAGGTTTAAATATCTTTCAGTGAGTCAATGTCAAGGACAGTGACATTAAAATTGAGCACTAAATGTGATGCTAATTATAGGAAGAAACTAGTGCAGTCCAGAAATGATGAACTCCTTGTACAGAGACAAACAATCAAACAATACGATCACTAACATTACAGTTACTGCAATTAGCACAAGCACTGCAGCTCTCAACGCACAATGATGCAGCATCACAGCCTCCTCACTGAGCACCGCAGCTCTCCTCACTGAGCACCTCAGCTCTCCTCACTCTGCACCTCAGCTCTCCTCACTCTGCACCTCAGCTCTCCTCACTCAGCACCTCAACTCTCCTCACTCAGCACCTCAGCTCTCCTCACTCAGCACCTCAGCTCTCCTCACTCTGACGCTTTGTAGCTCCTTTCACTTAGCACCACAGCATCAGAGCTCTGTCCACTCAGAGCTGCAGCATTGCAGCTGTTCCCGCTCAGGACTGGAGAAGACCTGCATTGTTGAGCTTCCCATATTGCAGGCCTTGGGAACAGCTCAGGAAGCATTTCTATACACAAATATTGATTAATACCTGAAATGGGCTGAGACTAGGTGAGTTGAGACAAAAACTCTGGAGCCATACAAGAGGCTGTGATGGGGTTCTAGGTTGCTGTGCAACAAATAGCCTTTTTCACCCGTGAATATAAAGAAACCTCAGCTGAAAGGACTTTCACTGAGTATGATGGATTTGAATTTAAGTTGCAGTTCTAATAACATGTGGACAATCAGGGTTTCCCACTGTATCTGAATGTTCAAATCTAAATCTGACTGTTGTGTTAGCTTGAGATTGGTGCAGTAACAATGAATTTATGATAACCAGTCGAGCTCAGCATGTGGCTCATTTACACTTGCTGAGAAGTGACATCCATTCATTCACAGGAACCCATTCCCTGCACAAAAGGAATATGTTTAAGCCTTGTGCCTTTTTAAAATTACCTGGGAGATTGTGAATTCTTCTGTTTCCCGCTGCTTTCTCAATGCCTCAACCAATCAGAGTCAGCTTGTCAACCAATCAGCGTGCTTTATTTTCTTAGTATAAGTTGTTGTGATTGAAATTTGGCATTTGTCCTGATGAGCACAAGACGAAAAGTTTCAGTAACTTATCTCTGTTTTCAGCAAAATTCAAGTTCTGTACCACTAAGCAACAACTCAGTTGTATCCTGAAAAAATTCTGAATTAGGGAATACTAGTATTAACATTCACTTCCAGTGAATCTGGTTCTTGGAGATGATCTGCCATCATATAAAACAGTCTCTAGGGTAGTTACAAGAGGCAAGAGACATTGGACATTGAAACCGTTTTTTTCCATTGTCTCAACAGAGCATTGAAATAGTGATTATTCAGCCCCAATCTATCTTGAACAATTCTGGAAACAGCCTTTTCCCTATCCAGTGACATGGGAGACACCAATCTTTTATAAAATGTGACTAATAAGCATGACTGAGCTGCCCAAGGTTAATTTGTAACCTGGGCCATGGTTCAAGACAGAGTGTGAGTGATTGTGAGATCTGGTCTTGTGTAGCCACATGTTAATGAAACTGTAAAAGAGGATCAGTGGATGATTGGAATGCGTGTTGATATATGGATTTATTGAATATATTCAACTAAGTGGTGTCTGTTGGAGCAGATCTGAGCATGTATATTGTTAAAATGATAAGTGGTGTGGTGCACCTGAATGGTCTATCGCATACTGTGTTTTGGAACTGGAAATAAAGTGAGACATCTGTTTTGTGGTGTAACATACTGCGTTAGCTTGTAACATTAATGTGTCTGTCAGTATGTTCACATTTAATAACACGAGAGGAAGCTGTGGTGAGCACTAAGATGGCTATTGATACCAGAGCTTGGCTACAACCAATAATTTGATCGTCAAAAAATAAACATCAGGATTGGTTAACCTATCACACTAGAGGAGAAGTGAAGTCTTATATCCACCTTGGCAAGTTAGTGGACACAACTACCATTCTATGGGTTTGGTAAATGATAGTGATGATAATTGTGGTAAATCTTAACAAGCCTAGGCTATCAGTTAAATTGTGTTAAACAGTTAACTAGCTCAGTTTTCACACCAGTAAAATACAAAGAACTAGTGAACAAACTCACCACAGGAATCTCTGACTTACCTCCAAGTCAGACAGGCTGAAAACCTGTAGTAGAATTTAAATTATCCAAATTCAAGTGACCAACACATTGACTAATTGTATTTGTTATATGAAGACATCATTATCACCCTCCTTTTACAGACATGAAGCAGAATCTCTTTGTGTAGGGTTGAGAATTGAAAAGAATCATGGGTGAAATATTCAATCACATTTGGCTAGTCTGTTAGATGGGTGGTATTGGATTGGCTGCTGATTCCACACCCGCCCATTACACACCCACCATTATACACCCACCCATTAAACACCCCTGTTACACTCTTTACACACCCGCTCATTACATTCCCTCCCATTACATAACCCCATTACATACACACACCCATTACACACCTGCCTAGTACACACCCATCCTGTCACACATACATCCTTTACCCACATGCTTGTTACACAGCTGCTCATTACATGCCGGCCATTACACCCGCTTAGTTCACACCTGCCCACTACAACCTGCCCATTACACATCCCTGTTGACACCTGTCCATTACACACCCACCCATTACTAACCTGCCTGTTACACATCCATCTGGTACACACCCATCTGGTACGCACCCATCTGGTACGCACCCATCCATTCCCGCTGTCACACATATATCCATCATTGTCTGTAAGCTTATAAATTGCTACTATGGTTCAAGGAGAAGGGCCACTAGCTTCTGAGGGGAACTAGTGGTCAGCAATACATACCAACCTAGCCAGCAACACCCTCATCTCAAGAATGATATTTTTATTTAGCGTCTTTGTTATATTTGCCTCAGCTATTAATACACATTGTTTACCTTGAGCCTCAGACCACCGTGAAAATAGCCTTAACACACCAGAGGCAGAAAAGGCAGTGTCTTGCCAAGGGAGACACTGAGAGGTTGTTTCCCCTCGCAGGGGCCAAGCAATTAGGGCGGAGATGAGGACAAATTTCTTCACTCAAAGGGTTACGACTTTTTTGAATTCTCTACCCCAGGGATTTGTGGACGTACCAGGGATTTGTGGATGTACCAGGGATTTGTGGATGTACCAGGGATTTGTGGATTTTAGGCTGAGATTTTTGGTCTTTCCAGGAAACAGGGGATATAAGGAGCAGGTAGGAAAATGGAGTTGAGGCAGATGATCAGCCATGATCATACTGAATGGTAGAGTAGGCTCGATGGTCTACTCCTGCTCCAGCAACTTGTGTTTTTACTAAGTGAGCTGGGCTAAACATAACTTTTGAATGCTTTATTTGTGATGTTATTAATATTTATTATTCCAACACTGTGGATGTAGCAGATTGAGAGAAAGTGGATAATGGATGGTGAGTGTGCTGCAGAGGTCATAGTTCCAACAATTTGCTTATTTTTGCTCTGAAAGTAATATCTAACCAGTTAGTGCCTAAACTCCATTCAAACATGAATATTTAGCCCAGAAAATGGTTATTAAAAGAAAATTGTTGTTTTCACAAATACCTATCCTCTCATGCAAACCTACATTGAAACCTGTCAGGATTTGTGAACAGCTGAGATTATGACAGAATAATAAAAGTGACTGATTCTCCTATTCTGGGACTGATTCTACTGGGAATGTTCTCAGGGAGCTTGCACTGTTCTCAGAGCTTTACCAGGCCAGTCATAAACAAGTTAGCTTTTATCCCCATTCAATGCTCCCTCTTCTCTCACCAGGTCAATGACAGTACAGCTGAATACCTACTCCTCATTCTTACTACAAAGTAGTTCCATTCCCATTCAGTGCGGGTACTGGAATCACCTGATGGTCCAAGTAACACAGGCTGACCAAGATTATGGAGTCCACCTTGTTCAATAGATCTGAAGCAAACTGAAATGAGGAGAGAATTCAATCTTTTCATTAGCAGTTTATGTTGCCATCTCTCATTGTGAAAGTGGGTAGATTTTTAAAACAAATATTAAACCAATCAGAACAAAAGGTAACTGAATTGTCCCCTTTCTTTTCTGTAAATGTGTTGTCTGTGAAGCACTTTGGGATGTCCTGGGGAAATGAAAGGTACTTTATCACTGCAGACTCATTCTTCCCTTAGTGACATTCATTATTCTCAATCAGTGAAAACTGTTGAAAATGATGCCATGTAAAGGTCAGAAGATTGTCAGATACAAGGAAGGATGTTGTAGGTGTTTGATTGTTGATATAGTCTGTGGAGGCAAAAGACAATTAACATAGGATGTAACCTTTATAGGTAATTTTAAGGAGCACTCCATTTATTATGTTTGACTTTAGAATGTCGATTAGAAAGACTATCTGAAATACTCAGCAAAATGGAACTATTTGCTCCCACAGATCAGAATATTCAGCCTATGTGGCAATAAAAAGAAGTTGGTAAGTTTGATATGCATAGTTTTCATAGATTGAATACCATGACACAGAATGCTTTAAGCTGCTTTGGTGCCCATCAATCAGTCACACTCTCAGGGTTAGGGTGGGAAGTGTGTCTGTTAGTTTTAAATATGTCAGATCAAGAAGGCAAAATTGAGTTTGATTTGCTAAGATACATTTTGTTGAATCTCTAGCTCAAAGCTCCTTTTCACTTATTAAAATTCAAACCTTTATCAATGTCACCCACGTATTTGCTCCATTTATCACCTGTCACATTTAAAATCCCGAGTAGTTCCGTATTTTAACACTTGCCGTGATAAGTCTGGATACTTTCGTTAGTGAAAAGGGCACAAGGACAGTCCCGGTAATTTACTGAAACCTTCTTTGGTTAATTTATTATTCTGAGTATTTTTTGCTGAGGGAGTGTGAATGGAGCAGAAAACTTTTATACTCTGCTTGAAAAGGCTACAGAATAAAACCTGACAGAAATAAGGAGAAGGACACAATATAGTTACTGTACTTTTGTTTTGATTGGTTTAATATTTATTTTAAAAGCGACCCACTTTCACATTGAAAGCAGCAAGACTAAACTGCTATCAGCTTTTGAAAAGATTGAATTGTTTCCTCACATCAGCCTGATTGTGCCTGAAGATGGTTGAGCAACATGAATGCCAGAAACCTCTGCAGCCGAAGCTCAGGTCAAACTGCTCCTTGAGAAACCCGGCACTATTCATAGAATCATCCAGCACAGGAGAAGATCATTCAATTCATTGTGCCCATGCAAGCTCTTGGAAAGAACTATACAATTAATCCGACTTTCCACTCTTTCTCCTTAGCCCTGCATTTTTTCCTTTTTGAGTATTTATCCAATTCCCATTTGAAAATCACTGTTGAATCTACTTCAATCACCATTTCAGTTAATGTATTCCAGATTACAACTCCTGCATTAGAAATAGTTTCCTCACCTCCTCCCTGGTAACAATCTTAACTCTGCGTCCTCTGATTGCTAACACTCTTGCCAGCGAAAACAGTTTCTCCTTATTTACTCTAGCAAAGCCCTTCATAATTATAAACACCCCCATGTAATTTCCCTTAACCTTCTCTGCTCTGAGAATACAACCCCAGCTTCTCCAGTCTCTCCACATAACCAAAATGCCACATCTCTGGATCTCTAGGCCATTTTATTTGTTAATTTCTTCTGTGTTCCACTTATGCTTTTTAATGCATTCAAATTTCACATTCAACAAATTACAACTTACTAACTACAAGATTCAACTAAAATCTACCACATCCGACCCTGGACCAAGTAAATCACTCAAAATACTTTGCAATTTTCTTTCAGCCCCAAGACTAATTAATGTGTCTAGCATTTTACAACATTAAAACATTAATTATGTTCTTGTGAAATATATAACTTTATTTACAAAATTGTCTCGTGTGCCTTTGAGTGTTTCATTACTTTTTTTCTCGAAGACCCTGAGTTCCCTGAAAAACCTGAGACTGCTGTTTGCCTTTTTCTTTAGTACTGTCAATCTTAATCTTAGATCTGACTGCAGTGGCCTAATTTGATATAGTGTGATTGCCAGCATGGAACCCATCATTCACTGGAGACTGCAGAGTGCATTCGAGACATTAGGGGACCAGTTGGGTTCTAGTGAGTTCTGACACTCACCTTGTGAACAGTTTCCTGCACTGTCAGTCTTCTGGTACCACTCCCAGACCTGTCTTCACCTGTCAGTAGACTATTTATCTCTGTAAAACGTTACCTGCAGATGTTCTCTCCAAGTGCTGAGTTTCTGGATTTACCTGTGTGGTTCAGTCATCCAGCATTCAATGGGCTGTGAAAGGTAGAGGGGAAATGTGTGCTGTGATAGCCCATCCTTCACAACCTTTGGCTTTTTTCAGTGTTCCAACTTCTGGTATATTAATGACCCAAATGCTGTAAAGTTTGCCAGAATCAAGGAACTCCTGGCCCCCAGAGAGCTACCTTCATCAATGAGAAAAGAAAGAAAAAGCTTTTATTTAGATAGTGCCTTTCATAACCTCAGGACCTCCCAAAGTGCTAAACAACTAATCAAGTACTTTTGGAGTATAATCTCTGTTATAGTTTGAAAATCATTGCATCCACTTTGCACACAGTAAGCTCCCACAAACAAGAGTGTAACCAGATAATCTGTTTTGGTAAGGGATAAATATCGGTCAGGCCATCAGGAAGAGGTCATCTGCTCTTCTTTGAAATAGTGGCGTGGGATATTTTGCTTCTCCCTGAAAAGACAGATGGGGCCTCAAATGAATGTGTCATCTGAAAGACAACAACTCCAACAATGTAGCACTCCCTCAGTACTGCTCTAGGAGTGTCAGTCTAGATTATAAACTCAAGTGTCTGAATTGAACCCACAGGTTTCTGACTCAAAGGTGAGAAATTAGGAGCTGGAAAACGAACATCATCTTTTTAATATTAATTTTATATATATATATATATATATACATATATATAGACAAATATGTAATAGTTTAGTTTTAGAAATGCCACTCACTGTAAAATTCCACTTGAAGGCAAGTTTTCATTTCTTTTTATTTTCACTATAAACATAGAATCTCTGATTCTGAGTTATTAAATTCCCCCAATATAGCCTTAATTGTTAACAGACATGATGCAAATTACAACGCTAGGCAAAAGATGCTACACTTTCTATAACGACTTCTATGGCAACAGACACACATCAAGTGCAATGTACATCATGTTCAACCATGTCACAAGACAATTCACTCCTACAAAAGTTAAAGGTGATGAGAATAAAAATAAAATAGCATAGATAATTTTGCAGAATGGTTTGCAACATTTTCAATAACTGATAAAAACATTATAATGCTTGAAATAAATTCTCCAAAACATCTCTAATGTATCTGACCTTTGGAGGAAAGTCTCCAAGCTATAAGAAAATAATTTGCACCTATTGAGTCTGCTTCCACTGCCCTTTCAGGCAGCGCATTCCAGATCATAACAACTCACTATATAGAAGATGATCTCCTTGTGCCCCTTCTAGATTCTTTGCAAATTTCATTATATCTGTGGACTTTTGTTATTGACTCCCCTGCCACTGGAAACAATTTCTCCTTATTTACTCTATCAAAACATTTCATGATTTTGAACATCTCAATTAAATCTCCCCTTAACCTTCTCTGTTCTAAGGAGAACAATTGTAGCTTCTCCAGTTTCAGATATAACTGAAGAACTCCATCCCTGGTACCATCCTGGCAAATCTCCCCTGTAACTTTAGCACATTGACAACCTTCCTAATGTGTGGTTCCCATAATTAAACACAACACTCCAACTCAGCAGGGCTGTGGGAACAAGGAGATAATATCAGAGAGGAATACCAAGAGGTCAAAATACTGGGAGAGATAGGTACCACTAGAAGAGGAAATAGTAAGTTAATAGTAAGCAAAGGAGGAAGTAATAGAGTCTAAATCAGGGTTACTGTGCATGTATGTGAATGAACAGAGTGTAGTAAATAAGATTGGGGAGTTAGAGGCTCAGATTGCCATGTTGAAAAATGGTGTTGTGATTATAACCGAGACCTGGCTCAAAGAAGAGCAGGAAAATATAGGAAAGAATGAAAAGGGGGAGGGTTGGCAATATTGATGAAGGAGAGCATTGCAGTGCTGGAGAAAGAGGATGTTCCAGAGGGATCAAGGACAGAATCTATTTAGCTAGAGCTAAGGAGCAAATAATTACACTACTCGTTGTAATCTACAGGCCACCAACTTGTGGGAAGGATGTAGAGGAGCAAATCTGCCATGAAATTACAGAGAGGTGCAAAAATTATAAAGTCGTTATAATGGCGGACTTGAATTTTCTGAATATAGACTGAGATAGTGGTAGTGTAGAGCGCAGGGAGAGGAAAGAGTTCCTGGAGCATGTTCAGGGAAAATTTTCCGGCGGATGTTACGCTAGGTGTGCCTTAATTGGCCCACCCATGTAAAATGGCGGTGGGGCCCGCTTCTCTGACGGGGATCGGCTCCCCGCCCGCTGGAGATTGGACTGGGCCTGCCCGCTTGACGGACAGAAAATTCTGCCCACTGATCAAGAAAACACAGAAACAATTGTGAACCATTCAGTCTTTGTCCTCTGGCCTCTTTCCCCCACATATGAATTTACTGTCATTGGGTCCAGATGGTGCAATGCGCAGAACATGTTAATGAGGTCTGAGGCAGTCACTGACATCAGTGTTATCATCTGCACACTTATAAATAACTAATGGGACATTTTCCCATCAAATTAACAATATAGCACAATGCTGTTAATGTAAAAGTCGTACTCTCTGGTTTGTTTAATAGTCACAGTGGGATCACCTATAAGGCCCACATAAACGGACACTATTATATCATTGCTGCTCTTGATATTAATAACCCATGCTGCATATTTATCAGGCAATATTTGTGACTAGATGCCAACAATGGGCGTTATCATTTTACTAAGACCTTTCTTTGCTTGATGAATTGATTGGTGAACCTTGAAAGAGGAAAAAATAACATGAAGATTGAGGGGGAGGGTTAAAATAGGGGGCAGGGAGGGAGTTGGGAGGAATAAGGGACCCAGAAACAGGAGCAGCACCAGGGCCCATGAGTTCTCTCCCTGGCCCTGATGGTTAGAGTTTACAATGCACCGCCTGAGGGTGTGGGGGAGGCAGGTTCAATCGAAGCATTCAAAAGGAATTCGACTGTTAGCTGAAAAGGAAGAATGTGCAGGGTTACGTGGAGGTGAGGGAATGGTACAAGGCGCGTTGTTCATTTGGAGAGTTGGTGTAGACACGATGGGCTGCAGCAACTCTGTGATTCTGAGGTATAACCATTGTTTTATGAAGGTTTGCACCCTATTCACTATTTATAAACCCAACGATCCCATGGGTAGAATTTTTCATCTGGTGGGTGGGCGTGTGCACCCGAGCCGAACAGGAGTGAAATAGTGCGCGATGAGCATCCCGAGGTCCTCACACACTCTCGCCATCTTTCGGTCAGTGGGTGCACTCAAGAGGTGGCAGCGCACCCGCCGACAATAAGAGGCCTATTAAGGCCCTTAAACGAATAATTAATTTGTATTCTTTGCTGCCGGCTCAACCCTTCAGTTTCTGGGCAGGCGAATCGGCCAGGAGGCCTTTGCATTCTTTATAAAACCTCATCCATGGGTGGGATGAGGTTTCCAATGGTTACTAAAAAGCAATAAAAAAATGTTAACATGATTTTTACCATGCCTCTCTTCATGTGACTGAGACACATGTGGGACATGTTTATATCATTTGTAAAATGCTTATTTTTCATGTTAAAATTCTTCAGCTCCTGAGGCAGCTCTGTGCCTTCAGGGAGCTTTCAATGTGCGCTCCCCTGCGTGTGCGCACGCCTCAGCGCTCGCACTCCTCCTGCCCCCACCCACGCTGTTAACTGGCCAGCCAGCGTGAAATTGTGGTTGCAGCCTGATCGCAGGCAGTGGTTCGCAGGCCTGCTCGCTGCTCCTACCTGACGAGGGGTAAACCCTGCCCCATGTGTTTTTAACAGCTCTCTCAACATGTCCTATCCTCCTCAAATTTAGTTCCTGTCTAAAACATTGTTGAAAAAAATATTTACACAGTTACCTACAAAGTCATGCACTTTGGTAGGAAGAATAGAGGCATAGACTATTTTCTAAATGGGGAGAGAATTCAGAAATCTGGAGTGCAAAAGGACTTGGGAGTCCTAGTCCAGGATTCTCTGAAGGATAACTTGCAGGTTGAGTCGGTAGTTAGGAAGGCAAATGCAATGTTGGCATTTATTTCGAGAGGACTAGAATATAAAAGCAGGGATGTGCTGCTGAGGCTTTATAAGGCTCTGGTCAGACCAAATTTAGAATATTGTGAGCTATTTTGGGCCGTGGAGACGGTCCAGAGGAGGTTCACAAGAACGATCCCAGGAATGAAAGGCTTAACATATGAGGAATGTTTGAGGACTCTGGGTCTATACTCGATGGAGTTTAGAAGGATGAGGGGGTATCTGATTGAAAATTACAGAATACTGAAAAGCCTGGATAGAGTGGACGTGGGGAAGATGTTTCCATTAGTAGGAGAGACTAGGACCCGAGGGCACAGCCTCAGAGTAAAGGGAAGACCTTTTAGAACAGAGATGAGGAGAAACTTCTTTAGCCAGAGAGTGGTGAATCTATGGGATTCATTACCACAGAAGGCTGTGGAGGCCAGGTCATTGAGTGTATTTAAGACGGAGCTAGATAGGTTCTTGATTGGTAAGGGGATCAAAGGTTACGGGGAGAAGGCGGGAGAATGGGGTTGAGAAACTTATCAGCCATGATTGAATGGCGGAGCAGACTCGATGGGCCGAATGGCCTAATTTCTGCTTCTATGTCTTATGTCTTACGGTCTAAAGTCTGATCAAATTATATTACAGCAGTTTGGAAACCTTTCCAAATCTTATCCAAAAACTCATAAAATGCAAAAAAACTTGGATAAATATTTGAAAGGAAAAATTTGCTGGGCTATGAAGAAAGAATAGGGGAGAATGGGACTTCAAAGAACCAGCACAGGCACTAGGAACCAAATGACCTCCTTCCGTGCTGTAGGATTCTATGAAAACAGCAGGGATGTGATCTCAGACCCTTTGTCAGCCCCAGAAACTGCGCCTAGACACCAAACTCAGTGAAAATGACCATTGCTATTTATACACTAACAGGAAGCTGCTAATCTGCAGTTCACCACAGTATGCACCTTTCCACCACACACTCATTCAACATCAACATGCAGAACTCACTAGAAGTGCTGACTCTATGTTACCAGTTATTTTATTTATTGGGTTGCGAGAGTCACCGGCAAGGCCAACATTTGTTGCCCATCCCTAAGAAGAAGGTGGTGATGAGCTGCCTTCTTGAGCCGCTGCAGTCCATGTGGTGTAGGTACACCCACAGTGCTGTTAGGAAGGGAGTTCCAGGATTTTGACCCAGGGACAGTGAAGGAACGGCCGATATATTTCCAAGTCAGGATGGTGAGTGACTTGGAGGGGAACTTCCAGCTGGTGATTTTCCCATGTATCTGCTGCCCTTGTCCTTCTAGATGGCATTGGTCATGGGTCTGGAAGATGCTGTGGAAGGAGTCTTTGTGAGTTGCTGCAGTGCATCTTATAAATGGTACACACTGCTGCCACTGTGCGTTGGTGGTGGAGAGAGTGAATGTTTAAAGTGGTGAATTCACTGCCAATCAAGGGTCTGCTTTGTCTTGGATAGTGTCAAGCCCCTTGAGTGTGTTGGAGCTGCGCTCATTCAGGTGAGTCAAGTGGAGTAGTCATTGTAGACAGCTCCAGTTACATAGTTATGGAGAAAGGAAAGGGGCAGTGAAACTAATTAGATGACTCTTCCAAAGAGCCAGTGCAGGCATGATGGGCTGAACAGCCTCCTCTGTACTGTTAGATTCTAGTAGCCTTGGCACAGTGAGCTAAGTAACCCCATTCCTTGCTATAAATTCTATTTTCTGTGGGCAAATGTTGGTGCTCGGAGCATCCGTAATCTTTCCTCAAGTCTGTTCAAAGCAGCAGGAGCTGCTCCTGAGAGGTTAGACCCTAAAGCTCACAGCAGGAGCATGAGCAAGAGAGATGTTCCCGCTCTCTACAGCCACTGTGATTGAGATTATGATTGGAGAGGTCACAAGTACTGGAAATATCTCATGTCAAACCACAGCCAGACAGTTGATCTACAGCGATAAAAGCAAAATACTGCGGATGCTGGAAATGTGAAATAAAAATGAAAAATGCTGGAAAAGCTCAGCAGGTTTGTCAGCGTTTGTGGAGAGAGAAACAGAGTTAACATTTTGAGTCCGTATGACTCTTCTTCAGAGCTAAAGGTTGAGGGGAGATGATGGCAGAGTGGTATTGTTGCTGGACTAGTAATCCAGAAACTGAGCATCATGCTCTGGAGACCTGGGGTTGAATCCCACCCACAACAGGTGGTGAAATTTGAATTAAATGAAAATCTGAAATTGAAAGTCTAACGACCATGAAAACGATTGTCTGGTTCACTAATGTCCTTTAGGGAAGGAAATCTGCTGGTCAGGGCTGCATGTGACTCCAGACCAACAACAATGTGGTTGACTCTTAACTGCCCTCTGAGCTAGGGATGGGCAGTAAACACTGGCCTGGTCAGCAACACCCATATCCCATAAATGAACTAACAAAAAGTAGAAATCTGATGGATTTTATACTGTTCAACAGGGGGTGGAGAGATAGAAAGTTAGGAGGAATTTGACAAAGATGTCATGGACACAGGACAAAGGGAGTGTTAATGGTCATGTTAAAGACTAAAGAGGATGCTGAAAGTGGCATAAAGGTGAGATAGCAGAACAAGGGTCAGTGCTCTGTGAAAGCACAACATGGAAACCAGTGACAGATGGGCCTGTGGGGGGGGGGTGGGAAAAAGGATAAAAAGAATGAATAAATATAAAATTAAAATTAAAATAAAAAAACAATTGGATTAAAAAAGAGTAAAGATGGAGAAGAGAGCTCATGGTCTGAAGTTGTTGAACTCAATATTCAGTCCGGAAGGCTGTAAAGTGCCTATTCAGAAGATGAGGTGCTGTTCCTCCAGTTTGCGTTGAGCTTCACTGGAACAATGCAGCAGGCCAAGGACGGACATGTGGGTATGAGAGCAGGGTGGAGTGTTGAAATGGCAAGCGACAGGGAGGTCTGGGTCATTCTTGTGGACAGACCGAAGGTGTTCTGCAAAGCTGTCACCCAGTCTGCGTTTGATCTCCCCAATGTAGAGGAAACCGCATTGGGAGCAACGAATGTAGTAGACTAAATTGAAGGAGATGTAAGTGAAGCACTGCTTCATCTGAAAGGAGTGTTTGGGGCCTTGGACGGTGAGGAGGGAGGAGGTAAAGGGGCAGGTGTTGCACCTTCTGTGATTACATGGGAAGGTGCTGTGGGGAGGGGATGAGGAATTGGGGGTGATGGAGGAGTGGACAGGCTGTCCCGGAGGGAATGATCCCTATGGAATGCTGGGGGGTGGGTTGAGGGGGGTGAGGGGAAGATGTGTTTGGTGGCAGCATCATGCTGGAGTTGGCAGAAATGGTGGAGGATGATCCTTTGAATGTGGAGGCTGGTGGGGTGAAAAGTGAGGACAAGGGGGACCCTATCATGGTTCTGGGATCTACAGTGTCAGGTGTGTGGGTAAAGGCAGTACATTGCAGGGTGTTAGACTGCACCATACAATCTGAGCCAACTTTTAAGACTGTGTGTAAGTGGCTTAGTGTCTTATTTGTAATGCATGAAGTAGCAGGGTGAATAAGCAGCAGTGCTTAGCACCAGCATTTTACCTGGAGATGGTGGAGGAGCCTCCCTTCTGCAGCCCTGGAGATGGTGCAGGAGCCTCCCTTCTGCAGCTCTGGAGATGGTGCAGGAGCCTCCCTTCTGCAGCCCTGGAGATGGTGCAGGAGCCTCCCTTCTGCAGCCCTGGAGATGGTGGAGGAGCCTCCCTTCCGCAGCCCTGGAGATGGTGCAGGAGCCTCCCTTCTGCAGCCCTGGAGATGGTGCAGGAACCTCCCTTCTGCAGCCCTGGAGATGGTGCAGGAGCCTCCCTTCTGCAGCCCTGGAGATGGTGGAGGAGCCTCCCTTCTGCAGCCCTGGAGATGGTGCAGGAGCCTCCCTTCTGCAGTCCTGGAGATGGTGCAGGAGCCTCCCTTCTGCAGCCCTGGAGATGGTGCAGGAGCCTCCCTTCTGCAGCCCTGGAGATGGTGGAGGAGCCTCCCTTCTGCAGCCCTGGAGATGGTGCAGGAGCCTCCCTTCTGCAGCCCTGGAGATGGTGGACTGAAGCCATGACTGAATTGACTTGTTTAGGCTGCTTCGCACTCAGCCTCAGTTTTAAGGTTGGCAGGAGGAGTTGAGGGGTTGGGGTGTGCTGGGTGGATAGTGGAGGAAGTCTGCCAGGTCACCCTGCTTGGACCTGTGTGAGAAGCGGGGTGGTGTGCCTCCCCCTTCTCCACATTGCCCACCACCCCGCCCCCCACCACCCCAGATCTGGCCCCGCACACAAGTGCTCCCTCCCGGCCTGACCTCTGCATCAAGATCCCTGCCCCTGTTTCCTGAGACCACGTGCACTCACCTGGGCCTCGACTCTGGGACTTAGAATGGTGGGATCTGCTTTTAGTCCCCGTCCTGGCCATGGCTGTCAATCAGATTGGCCAGCAGCTCTCTGAGGTGGGACTTCACCTGAGGGCTGAAAGCCCCAACTGCAGCCAATTAACGTCCCTTGGAGCATTAATTGGCTGTGGGGCTGCTGTGATTGGTGGGAGTGTGTTCATCACTGACTCTTTGGTGGCAGGAGCAGCAAAACCCACTATCTGAAAAATCCTGCCCAGTGATTTCTCTTTAAATGCTTTTTTCTTCGAGTGTTACAGATTTGCACTAAGTGTGGTAGTGGGTGAGGAAAAGGAGCTTTACATGCTGGTTTTTAACTTTGTGTGGTCCCATTCCCGTTGCCTCCCCCCTCGTTAATAATGCATTCCTGGGAAAGGGGAAGCTTCTGATTCACCCACCCCGCCGTCACCTCAGGCCTTCAGCAATGCAGCCGCCATATTTAAAGGGAGCCCCTGCACAGAGCTCACTCTCTCTAAGGGATCGGAAGCTGCTGCAAAGTCATGGCTGCCAAAGGGAGGAAACGTGCTGCCTCCCAAATTTAGCGACACCTCCCTCGGGCGCCTACTGGATGCTGCTGTGGCTCACTGTGAAGTCCTGGACCCCTGCTCTGGGCAAAGACCAGCAAGCATGGTCACCAGCCCAGCATGGGAGGCAGTGGCAGCTGCGCTCAGTGCCAATGCCCTGCAAAAGAGTTGAGCCACCCAGTGCCACAAGAGGATGAATGATCTCCTCCATTCCGTCAGGGTAAGTCACTCTTCTCATCACTCTCAACGTACACACTCACAAACCCATCACACATCCACAGGGATGTTACTCGTTGCCAGTTGAAGGGACCTCAGCAGTCACTCTCCCACACACACCTTATCTGCCCAGCAGATCGTGTCCTTATTCCGTCCATGGCACCGCTCACCACCCACACATGCCAGGTATCCTTATCATCTGGCCTGGCAGGCATCCTGCTTACACCCTCTCCATCCGTCTTCATGCAGGACAAGCTGGCGTACAGCAAAAGGATGAGGGTGCAGACTGCTGGAGGAATGCCTGACATCAAGGACCTCACAGACTTGGAAAATAGAGTCATCCAGCTGGCCGGCGACGATCTGGACCATCCCTAGAATGAGTGGGTTGTCTTCTGAGGAAAGGTTGGACAGGCCGGGCATGTTTCCAACTTTAGAAGATTGAGCGGTAACTTGATTGAAGTATACAAGATCCTGGACAGCATTGACAAGGTGGACGTGGAAAGGATGTTTCCTCTTGTGGGTGAGTCCAGAACTAGGGGGCACTGTTTAAAAATTAGGGGTCACCCTTTTAGGACAGAGATGAGGAGAAACTTTTTCTCTCAGAGGGTTGTGTGACTTTGGAACTCTCTGTCTCAGAAGGTGGTGGAGATGGGGTCACTGAATATCTTTAAGGTGGAGATAAATAGATTCTTGTTAGGCAAGGGAATCAAAGGTAATCGGGGGAAGTTTAGAATGTGGAAGTGATGACACAAACAGATCAGCCATGATCTTGTTGAATGGCAAGCTTGACGGGCTGAATGGCCTACATCTGCTCATATTTCATATACTTGTCTGTTCGTATGTCTTGTGCTGATGGTGAGGTCGGTGATGCTCAACCAAGTGAGGATCTAGCGGTTCAACATCCATCAGACAACCATGCTGTGAGCGAGTTCCCCTGTACCGCAGTCCCCTACCTTGCACTAATTATCCCTCCTTGCTTTCGCAGGCACATCTGGGAAGCAGCCAGGGGGGTCTGCAACCCAGATCCTCGAGTCAAGCCCCGAAGACACCTTGGAAGAAGAATCTGATGACACCCCAATAGAAGACCCATCACAGCCTCACCCACACCCTCCACCAGAGCAGAGACACACACCTAATTCTAGAGTAGCCTCGGGATCACAAGCTGGTGAGCACATCACATTGTCCCATCTACAGCAGGTGATGGCAGGGACTTCCCAGGTTTCCAGCACTCAGAGGACTGCTGGAGGCCAGAAATCTGCTGAGTCCAAGTCAGGTGACGAGCCTCTGGACTCGGTCATACCTCAGTTGCTGGAGCTGCAAAAACAAGCTCGGGAACATCAGAAAGAGAGCTGCACTCCTCAGATTGCAGAGCATGATGGAGGAGTCCATCCACCTTCAGGCTGAGGTGATAGCACCAGCATGTCAAGCCACTGAGGTCATCACTGGTAGGATGGCAGCTGCCATGGAGACCTTGGTCCAGGAGATCAGGCTGAACTCCATTGCTGATGCCATAACTGGCCTCCAGCAGTGTCAATCCGAGAGGGGTGTGGGGCAGCTTGATCTCACTCAAGCTTCCCCTTCTCCTCAAGGAATCATCCACGGCCCTCAAGCACCCGCAGGGAGGTGCACACCCCAGGGTCATCCACCCAGGCGACTTTGGGAGAGTCCGGCCAATCCAAATCCCCTCTTCCTGTGAGCCCCACAACTCCAGCTCCACAGGGCGAGGAGGGTGCCACTGCCACACGGCAGGACCCTGAAAGCAGGCCGGGGCCCACCAGGTCTCAGCCCTCCAGAGGACGCCCGCCAAAGTCATCACAGACAGGGCGTCACAGTCAGCAGTCTGCCCCCACCTCCACTGTGGATGTAGGGGGAGCACCAAGACGTAGTGGCAGGGTTAGGAAAGTTAAGAAGATGTAGTTGCACAGCCTGGGCATGGGTGCACTTAATGTTCACTATTAATAAACTCCCAAGAATGTCTC
The DNA here is from genome assembly GCF_017639515.1 of Carcharodon carcharias. Taxonomy (NCBI): domain Eukaryota; kingdom Metazoa; phylum Chordata; class Chondrichthyes; order Lamniformes; family Lamnidae; genus Carcharodon; species Carcharodon carcharias. The sequence continues at coordinate 1,037,425 of NC_054467.1, read as the reverse complement.
TCTGCCTATGGCTCCTTGTTCTGATGAGCAGTGTTCGTGTCACTCAGATGTGAAACCTTGGTTCCTGCACAAGATGAAGGCAGGTGTCTTAGTCCAGGGCCTCTTCCCTGTGCAGTGTGTAACCTCCAGCAAGCAAACCTCATAATTAGATGCAAATGTATTCAAATGACATTCCCGACATGCGATGGTGGGAAACGTGACCCGCCATTGACAGGTGGAGCAGATGATCACAAACTGGTTTCAAGATGGCGTAAAACTAATTTTTGGCCTTCAGGCCATGTTGTCCACTCTGCCTTCCTGATGCCAACAGGGCCAGAGAATTCCGGCCAAGGAGTGCGTCAGAAAGCTGCTGCCTCCCAGCCTCATTGATAAATCTCCCAATTACAAGGAATTCTAACTGAGTCTCAACGTTATCTGAAGATAATTGGAAATCCGTTTATACTTTCCCTTTTTGTGGGAAAAGCAAAACCATCCAAAATTACTTCACACATTTACTTTCCAGTTACTGCCTGTCTGTGTAATTTCACAAGTACATTAGAGAGCGCAACTTATTTTGCTTTATCACACCGACAAATGATTCCCAGTATGAAGTAACTGGTTGGTGTTACAGTGTTAAATCTTTGCAGTAGCTTTGGGAGCTTATTACTGTCAGATTATTGCTATCTATCTAAACCCAGCTCACAGAGTTTTGCAGTGTTTTCACTTTGCACCTGAGATGCGTTGAGAATACGAATTTAGAACAAGTGTTGCAGCACAGTTCCTGCTTTTCAGCATTCAGAGCTAATCACCTGTGCAAGACAGCAGCGATTTGTCTCCAGTGTGAATTGGATTGAGTGCATTGGGCTCAAGAAAACAGCAGCAAACTGGGTCTACGAAGTGATGTCAAACAGACTACAAATAGTGACTGACACATTGCGGTCAACTTTGTCTTCGTTTCATGGGCAGTAATTGGCTGGAGTGGATTGGCCACCTGCTATATATTTATGCTATTGGGTCTAATGTCACCATCACTGTGAGAAAGGCTTGGCCTAAATAGCCAAGTGGTTATGGTACTGGGTTTGTAACCCTGAGATCAAGAGTTCAAATCTCACAATGGCAAACTGTGAAACATGTAACTTCATCTGAAACAGATGGAAACAGGTTTGTACTCGAAAGAGTATCACTGTGAGAATCTGTGAGGATCAGTGGGGCCTGAATTCAACATTGTTGTGCCTGTTTTTGGATGTAATTTAGTAGTGGGCATGTTCCTCTATTGATTTGATCCTGTGATAAACTTCATGCATCGGGTGAGATCCCTTTAGTTGAATTGAAATGGCAGGACCCTGAATCCCCCAGTACCTGCAGCAGTTCAGTGACCATGTGAGACCTCTATAGGTACCAAGTCTTGTAAAGCCAACATGATTTTCTCCTCGGCCCTTGCACACTGAACTCATGTTGTACTCTCTCTCCCTTTACCCTTGCTGTGCCGATTAGGGGTGTGGCATTGTGTTTGTAATGCAGAACGTTATGAGACGTGGAATTGTTCAGAGATAATAAGGGTTCCAGCAGTTCTGTGGAAAGTGAAGAGGGCAAAATGTCAGAGTTTTCCCTCAATGAATCATTTTGCAGCACAATCACTGCATGGCATTAGGCTATCTTGCCTGAATTCAATGTGATGATATGATGTTTATGGTGCTGGTCCCGAGTCAGGGGAGAGTCAGCAGCTTCACCACTCCATCAATGCTCTCCCAGGAAGTTATTTTTCATTTTGGTCTTTCAGATGGAATTAAGGTGTTGTGTCCCCTCATTCCTCCAGCAGCGTGGGACTGCTTGTGTGGGGTTCAAGGCCAGCTCATTCTCATAGGTGTACAGACATAACACAGTGAAAATACAAAGAGAACTGGAAGTCAGGGTGACCAACTCTGAGGAAATAAAATAAGGGGAGGGTGTTGGTGAGATGGGGGATGGGGTGTGGGGGTGTGTGCTGGTGAGATGGGGGATGGGGTTTGGGGGTGTGTGCTGGTGAGATGGGGGATGGGGTGTGGGGGTGTGGTGCTGGTGAGATGGGGGATGGGGTTTGGGGGTGTGTGTTGGTGAGATGGGGGATGGGGTTTGGGGGTGTGGGGGTGTGGTGCTGGTGAGATGGGGGATGGGGGATGGGGTTTGGGGGTGTGTGTTGGTGAGATGGGGGATGGGGTGTGGGGGTGTGGGGGGTGTGTGCTGGTGAGATGGGGTTTGGGGGTGTGGGGGTGTGGTGTTGGTGAGATGGGGGATGGGGTGTGGGGGTGTGTGCTGGTGAGATGGGGGATGGGGTTTGGGGGTGTGGTGTTGGTGAGATGGGGGATGGGGTGTGGGGGTGTGTGCTGGTGAGATGGGGGATGGGGTGTGGGGGTGTGTGCTGGTGAGATGGGGGATGGGGTGTGGGGGTGTGGGGGTGTGGTGTTGGTGAGATGGGGGATGGGGTGTGGGGGTGTGGTGCTGGTGAGATGGGGGATGGGGTTTGGGGGTGTGTGTTGGTGAGATGGGGGATGAGGTGTGGGGGTGTGGTGCTGGTGAGATGGGGGATGGGGTTTGGGGGTGTGGGGGTGTGGTGCTGGTGAGATGGGGGATGGGGTGTGGGGGTGTGGGGGTGTGGTGTTGGTGAGATGGGGGATGGGGTGTGGGGGGTGGGGGTGTGGTGTTGGGGAGATGGGGGATGGGGAGTGGGGGTGTGTGTTGGTGAGATGGGGGATGGGGTTTGGGGGTGTGTGCTGGTGAGATGGGGGATGGGGTTTGGGGGTGTGGTGTTGGTGAGATGGGGGATGGGGTTTGGGGGTGTGGGGGTGTGGTGTTGGTGAGATGGGGATGGGGTTTGGGGGTGTGGGGGTGTGGTGTTGTTGCGATGTGGATTGGATGTGGGGGTGTGGTGTTGGTGGGATGGGGTTTGGGGGTGTGGTGTTGGTCGGATGGGGTTTGGGGGTGTGGGCCTGTTGGTGTGTGGTGTTGGTGAGATGGGGATGGGGTGAGGGGGTGTGGTGTTGTTGCGATGTGGATTGGGTGTGGGGGTGTGGTGTTGGTGAGATGGGGGATGGGGTTTGGGGGTGTGGGGGTGTGGGGTGTGATGTTGCTGAGATGGGATTTGGGTGTGTAAGTGTGTGTTGTTGAGATGGGGGGTGGGGTTTAGGGGTGTGGGGGTGTGATGTTGGTGAGATGGGATTTTTGGGTGTGGGGGTGTGGTGTTGGTGAGATGGGGGATGGGGTTTGGGGGTGTGGGGGTGTGGGGTGTGATGTTGCTGAGATGGGATTTGGGTGTGTAAGTGTGTGTTGTTGAGATGGGGGGTGGGGTTTAGGGGTGTGGGGGTGTGATGTTGGTGAGATGGGATTTTTGGGTGTGGGGGTGTGGTGTTGGTGAGATGGGGGTTGGGATGTGGGAATATGGTGTTGGTGAGATGAGGGATGGGGTTTGGGGTTGTTGTGTTGGTGAGATGGGGATGGGGTGTGGGGGTATGGTGTTGGTAAGATGGGATTTGGGGGTGTGGGTGTGTGGTGTTGGTGAGATGGGGGATGGGGTTTGGGGGTGTGGTGTTGGTGGGATGGGGATGGGGTGAGGGGGTGTGGTGTTGTTGGGATGTGGATTGGGTGTGGGGGTGTGGTGTTGGTGGGATGGGGGATGGGGTGTGGGGTTGTGGTGTTGGTGAGATGGGGGATGGGGTGTGGGGGTGTGGTGTTGGTGAGATGGGGATGGGGTGAGGGGGTGTGGTGTTGTTGGGATGTGGATTGGGTGTGGGGGTGTGGTGTTGGTGGGATGGGGTTTGGGGGTGTGGTGTTGGTGAGATGGGGATGGGGTTTGGGGGTGTGGTGTTGGTGGGATGGGGTTTGGGGGTGTGGTGTTGGTGGGATGGGGTGTGGGGGTGTGGTGTTGGTGAGAGGGGGATGGGGTGTGGGGGTGTGGTGTTGGTGGGATGGGGTTTGGGGGTGTGGTGTTGGTGGGATGGGGTGTGGGGGTGTGGTGTTGGTGAGAGGGGGATGGGGTGTGGGGGTGTGGTGTTGGTGGGATGGGGTTTGGGGGTGTGGGCCTGTTGGTGTATGGTGTTGGTGAGATGGGGGATGGGGTTTGGGGGTGTGGAGGTGTGGGGTGTGATGTTGGTGAGATGGGATTTGGGTGTGTAAGTGTGTGTTGTTGAGATGGGGGGTGGGGTTTAGGGGTTTGGGGGTGTGATGTTGGTGAGATGGGATTTTTGGGTGTGGGGGTGTGGTGTTGGTGAGATGAGGGATGGGGTTTGGGGGTGTGGTGGTGTGGTGTTGAGATGGGGGATGGGGTTTGGGGATGTGGTGTTGGTGAGATGGGGTTTGGGGGTGTGGGAGTGTGGTGTTGATGAGATGGGGGTTGGGATGTGGGAGTGTGGTGTTGGTGAGAAAGTGTGTGGGTGTGTGGATGTGTGGTGTTGATGAAATGGGGAATGGGGTTTGGGGGTTTGGGGGTGTGCTGTTGGTGATATGGGGAATGGAGTTTGGGTTGTGGTGTTGGTGAGATGGGGGCTGCGGTTTGGGGCTGTGGTGTTGGTGAGATGGGGGATGGGGTGTGTGGGTGTGGTGTTGGTGAGATGCGATTTGGGGGTGTGGCGTGTGGTGTTGGTGAGATGCAGGATGGGGTTTGGGGGTGTGGCGTTGGTGAGATGGGCTTTGCGGGTGTGGGAGTGTGGTGTTGGTGAGATGGGGGATGGGGTGTGGGAGTGTGGGGGTGTGGTGTTGGTGAGATAGGATTTGGCGGTATGGGGGTGTGGTATTGGTGAGATGAGAGATGGAGTTTGGGGTTGTGGTGCTGGTGAGATGAGGGATGGGCTGTGGGGGTGTGTGGGTGTGGTGTTGATGAGATGGGGATGGGGTGTGTGGGTGTGGGGGTATGGTGTTGGTGAGATGGGGGATAGGCTTTGGGGGTGTGGATGTGTGGTTTTGGTGAGATGGGGTGTGGGGTGTGGGACTGTGGTGTTGGTGAGATGGGATTTGGGGCTGTGGCGTTGGTGAGATGGGGGATGGGCTGTGGGGATGTGTGGGTGTGGTGTTGGTGAGACGGGTGATGGTGTATGGGCTTGTGGTGTTGGTGAGATGGGATTTGGGGTGTTGTGTTGGTGAGATGGGGATGGTGTGTGGGGTTGTGGTGCTGGTGAGATGGGGGATGGGCTGTGGGGGTGTGTGTGTGTGGTGTTGGTGAGATGGGGATGGGGTGTGTGGGTGTGGGTCTATGGTGTTGGTGAGATTGGGGATAGAGTTTGGGGGTGTGGAAGTGTGGTGTTGGTGAGATGGGGTGTAGGGTGTGGTGTTGGTGAGGTGGGGGATGGGGAGTGAGGGTGTGGTGTTGGTAAGATGGGGGATAGGGTTTGGGGGTGTGGGGATGTGGTGATGGTGCGATGGGGGTTGGCGTGTGGGGGTATGGTGTTGGTGAGATGGGGGATGGGCAGTGGGGGTGTGGTGTTGGTGAGATGGGGGCTGGGGTTTGTGGTGTGGGTGTTTGGTGTTGGTGAGATTCGGGATGGGGTGTGGGGGTGTTGTGTTGGTGAGATGGGACTTGGGGTTGTGGGTGTGCGGTGTTGGTGCGGTGGGGCATGGGATCTGGGAGTGTGGGAGCGTGGTGTTGATGAGATGGGGGATGGAGTTTGGGGGTGTGCTGTTGGTGAGATGGTGTGTGGGGATGTGGGGGTTATGGTGTTTGTGAGATGGGGGCTGTGGTTTGGGGGTGTGGTGTTGGTGAGATGGGGGATGGGGTGTGGCGGTGTGGTGTTGGTGAGATGGGATTTGGGGGTGTGGGGGTGTGGTGTTGGTGTGATGGGCTGTGGGAGTGTAGTGTTGGTGAGATGGGGAATGGGGTGTGGGGGTGTGGTGTTGGTGAGATGGTGGATGGGGTGTTGGGGTGTGGTGTTGGTGAGATGGGGGATGGGCTGTGGGGGTGTTGTGTTGGTGAGATGGGGGATGGGCTGTGGGGTGTGGTGTTGGTGAGATGGGTAATGGGGTTTGGGGGTGCGGTGTTGGTGAAATGGGGGATGGGGTGTGGGGGTGTGGTGTTGGTGTGATGAGCATGTGGTGTGGGGTTGTTGTGTTGGTGAGATGGGATTTGGGGGTGTTGTGTTGGTGAGATGGGGGATGGGTTGTGGGGGTGTGGTGTTGGTGAGATGGGTGATGGGGTTTGGGGGTGTGCTGCTGATGAGATGGGGCATGGGGTTTGGGGGTGTGGGGTTGTGGTGTTGGTGAGATGGGGGATGGGGTGTGGGGGAGTGGTGTTGGTGAGATGGGGGATGGGGTTTGGGGGTGTGGGGGTGTGATGTTGGTGAGATGGGGGATGGGGTTTGAGGATGTGGTTTTGGTGTGATGGGGATGGGTTGTGCGGGTGTGGTGTTGATGAGATGGGAGATGGGGTTTGGTGGTGTGGGGGGTCTGGTGTTGGTGAGATGGGGGATGGGGTGCGGGGGTGTGGTGTTGGTGGGATGGGATTGGGGTTTGGGGGTCTGGGGATGTGGTGTTGGTGCGATGGGGTTTGGGATGTGGGGGTGTGGTGTTGGTGTGATGAGCATGGGGTGTGGGGTTGTTGTGTTGGTGAGATGGGATTTGGGGGTGTGGTGTTGGTGAGATGGGGGATAGGGTTTGGGGGTGTGGGGGTGTGGTGTTGGTGAGATGGGAGATGGGGTGTGCGGATGTGGTGTTGGTGAGATGGGTGATAGGGTGTTGAGGTGTGGTGTTGGTGCGATGGGTCTTGGGATTTGGGCGTGTGCTGCTGATGAGATGGGGCATGGGGTTTGGGGGTGTGGGGTGTGGTGTTGGTGAGACGGGAGATGGGGTGTGCGGGTGTGGTGTTGGTGAGATGGGATTTGGGGGTGTGGCGTTAGTGAGATGGGGGATGGGGTGTGGGGGTGTAGTGTTGGTGAGATGGGGGATGGGGTGTGGGGGTGTGGTGTTGGTGATATTGGATTTGGGGCTGTAGGGGTGTGGTATTGGTGAGATGGGGGATGCGTTTGGGGCTGTGGTGTTAATAAGATTGGTGATGGGGAGTTGGGGTGTGGTGTTGGTGAGATGGGGGATGGGGTGTGGGGTGTGGGGGTGTGGTGTTGGTGAGTTGTGATTTGGGTGTGTGGGGTGTGGTGTTGGTGAGACAGGGGATGGGATGTGGGGGTGTTGTGTTGGTGAGATGGGGAATTGTGTTTGGGGGTGTGGTTTTGGTGAGATGGAGTTTGGGGGTGTGGTGTTGGTGAGATGGAGATGGGGTGTGGGGTGTGGGGATGTGCTGTAGGTGAGATGGGGGATGGGGTGTGGAGGTGTGGGGGTGTGGTTTTGGTGAGATGGGGGATGGGGTTTTAGGGTGTGGGGGTGTGCTGTTGGTGAGCTGGTGGATGGGGTATGGGGGTGTGGTGTTAGTGAGATGGGGGATGGGGTGTGAGGGTGCATTGTTAGTGAGATGGGGGATGGGGTGTGGCAGTGTGGTGTTGGTCAGATGGGATTTGGGGGTGTGGTGTTGGTGAGATGGGGAATGGGCTTTGGGGGTGTGGTGCTGACGGGATGGGATTTGGGGGTGCGATGTTGATGAGATGAGGGATGGGGTGTGGGCATGTGTTGTTGGTGAGATGGGGGATGGGGTTTGGGTGTGTGGTGTTGGTGTGATGGGGGATGCGGTGTGGGGGTGTGGTGTTGGTGAGAGGGGTATGGGGTTTGGGGTGAGGGGCTTTAGTGTTGGTGAGATGGGGGATGGGATGTGGTGTGGGGGTGTGGTGTTGGTGAGATGGGGGATGTGGTTTGGGGTTGTGCAGGTGTGGTGTTGGTGAGATGGCGGATGGGGTATGAGGATGTGGTTTTGGTGAGTTGGGGGATGGGTTGTGGGGGTGTGGTGTTGGTGAGATGGGAGATGGGGTTTGGTGGTGTGAGGGGTGTGGTATTGGTGAGATGAGTTTGGTGGTGTGGGGTGTGGTGTTGGTGAGATGGGTGATGGGGTGTGGGGGTGTGGTGTTTGTGAGATGGGAGGTGGGGTTTGGTGGTGTGGGGGTGTGGTGTTGGTGAGATGGGGGATGGGGTGTGGGGGTGTGGTGTTGGTGAGATGGGGGATGGGGTGTGGGGGTGTGGTGTTGGTGAGATGGGGGGTGGGGTTTGGGGGTGTGGTGCTGATGAGGTGGGATTTGGGGGTGTGGTTTTGGTGAGATGGGGGATGGGGTTTGGGGGTGTGGTGTTAGTCAGATGGGGGATGGGGTATGGGGTGTGGTGTTGGTGAGATGGGATTTGGGGGTGTGATTTTGGTGAGATAGGGGATGAGGTGTGGGGGTGTGGTGTTGGTGAGATGGTGGATGGGGTTGGTGTTTGGGGCTGTGGTGTTGGTGAGATGGGGAATGGGATTTGGGGGTGTGGTGCTGATGAGATGGGGGTTGAGGAGTGGGCGTGTGATTTTGGTGAGATGGGGGATGGGGTGTGGGGTGTGGTGTTGGTGAGATGGGGAATGGGCTTTGGGGGTGTGGTGCTGACGAGATGGGATTTGGGGGTGTGGTGTTGATGAGATGGGGGATGGGGTGTGGGCATATGTTGTTGGTGAGATGGGGGATTTGGTTTGGGAGTCTGGTGTTGGTGTGATGGGGGATGTGGTGTGGGGATGTGTTGTTGGTGAGAGGGGGATGCGGTTTGTGATGAAGGGCTTTAGTGTTGGTGAGATGGGGGATGGGGTGTGGTGCTGTGGGGGTGTGGTGTTGGTGAGATGGCGGATGGGGTTTGAGGATGTGGTTTTGGTGAGATGGGGGATGGGGTGTGGGGGTGTGATGTTGGTGAGAAAGGGGATGGGGTTTGGGAGTGTGGTGTTGATGAGATGGGGGTGGGGTGTCAGGGTGTGGGGTTGGTGTGATAGGGGTTGGGGTGTGGGAGTGTGGGGGTATGGTGTTGGTGTGATGGGGGATGGGGAGCGGGGGTGTGGTGTTGGTGAGATGGGGGACGAGGTATGGGTGTGTGGTGCTGATGAGATGGGGCTGGGGTTTGGGGGTGTGGGGGTGTGGTCTTGATGCGAGGGGGATGGGGTTTGCGGTGTGGGGGTGTGGTGTTGGTGAGATGGGGTTTGGGGGTGTGGGGGTGTGGTGTTGGTGAGATGGGGGATGGGGTGTGGGAGTGTGGTGTTGGTGAGATGGGGTTTTGGGGTATAGGGGTGTGGTGTTGGTGATTTGGGAGATGGAGTTTGGGGTTGTGATATTGGTGAGATGGGGGATGGGGTTGGGGGTGTGGTGTTGCTGAGATGGGAATTGGGGGTGTGGGGGTGTGGTCTTGATGTGAGGAGGATGGGGTTTGCGGTGTGGGTGTGTGGTGTTGGTGAGGTGGGGGATGGGGTGTGGGGATGTGGGCGTGTGGTGTTGGTTAGGTGGGTGACGGGGTGTGGGGGTGTGGTGTTGGTGAGATGGGGGATGGGGTGTGGGTGTGTGGTGTTGGTGAGATCGGGGATGTGGTTTGGGTGTGTGGGTGTGCGGTGTTGGTGAGATGGGGGATGGGGTGTAGGGGTGTGGGGTTGTGGTGTTGGTGTGATGGGGGATGGGGTTTGGGGGTGTGGGGGTATGGTGTGGTGAGATGGGGATGGTATATGGGGTGTGGTGTTCGTAAGATGGGAAAGGGGTTTGGGGGTGTGGGGGTGTGGTGCTGGTAAGATGGGGAATGGGGTTTGGGGCTGTGGTTTTGGTGAGATAGGGGATGGGGTGTGGGAGTTTGGTGTCGGTGAAATGGGGGATGGGGTTTGGGGGTGTGGGGTGTGGTGTTGGTGAGATGGGGGATGGGGTTTTGGAGTGTGGTGTTGGTGAAATGCGGGATGCGGTGTGGGGTGTGGTGTTGGTGAGATGTGGTATGGGGCTTGGGGATGTGGTGTTGCTGAGATGGGGGATGGGCTTTGGTGGTGTGGGGGTGTGGTGTTGTTGAGATAGGGGATGGCGTTTGGGGGTGTGGTGTTGTTGAGATGGGGGATGGGGTTTGGGGCTGTGGTTTTGGTGAGATAGGGGATGGGGTGTGGGGTTGTGGTGTTGGTGAGATGGGGGATGGGTTTTGGGGCTGTGGTTTTGGTGAGATAAGGGATGGGGTGTGGGGTTGTGGTGTTGGTGAGATGGGGGATGGGGTTTGGGGGTGTGGGGTTGTGGTGTTGGTGAGATGGGGGATGGGGTTTGGGGCTGTGGTTTTGGTGAGACCGGGATGGGGTGTGGGGGTGTGGGATTGTGGTGTTGGTGAGATGGGGGATGGGGTTTGGGGGTGTGGGGGTGTGGTGTGGTGAGATGGGGATGGTATATGGGGCGTGGTGTTCATAAGATGGGAATGGGGTTTGGGGGTGTGGGTATGTGGTGTTGGTGAGATGGGGGTTGGGGTGGGGGGGTGTTGGTGTTGGTGAGATGGGGGACGAGGTATGGTTGTGTGGTGCTGATGAGATGGGGGCTGGGGTTTGGGGGTGTGGGGGTGTGGTGTTGGTGAGATGGGGGTTGGGGTTTGGGGGAGTGGTGTAGGTGAGATGGGGGATGGGGTGTGGGGGAGTGGTGTTGGTGAGTTGGGGGATGGGGTGTGGGGGTGTGGTGTTGGTGAGATGGGGTTTTGGGGTATAGGGGTGTGGTGTTGGTGATTTGGGGGATGGAGTTTGGGGTTGTGATGTTGATGAGATGGGGGATGGGGTTGGGGATGTGGTGTTGCTGAGATGGGAATTGGGGGTGTGGTGGTGTGGTCTTGATGCGAGGGGGATGGGGTTTGCGGTGTGGGGGTGTGGTGTTGGTGAGATGGGGTTTGGGGGTGTGGGGGAGTGGTGTTGGTGAGATGGGGTTTTGGGGTATAGGGTTGTGGTGTTGGTGATTTGGGGGATGGAGTTTGGGGTTGTGATGTTGGTGAGATGGGGGATGGGGTTGGGGGTGTGGTGTTGCTGAGATGGGAATTGGGGGTGTGGTGGTGTGGTCTTAATGCGAGGGGGATGGGGATTGCAGTGTGGGTGTGTGGTGTTGGTGAGGTGGGGGATGGGGTGTGGGGATGTGGGTGTGTGGTTTTGGTGAGGTGGGTGATGGGGTGTGGGGGTGTGGTGTTGGTGAGATGGGGGATGGGGTGTGGGGATGTGGGAGTGTCGTGTTGGTGAGATCGGGGATGTGGTTTGGGTGTGTGGGTGTGTGGTGTTGGTGAGATGGGGGATGGGGTGTAGGGGTGTGGGGTTGTGGTGTTGGTGTGATGGGTGGGGTTTGGGGGTGTGGGGGTGTGGTGTGGTGAGATGGGGATGGTATATGGGGTGTGGTGTTCGTAAGATGGGAATGGGGTTTGGGGGTGTGGGGGTGTGGTGCTGGTGAGATGGGGAATGGGGTTTGGGGCTGTGGTTTTGGTGAGATAGGGGATGGGCTGTGGGGGTTTGGTGTTGGTGAAATGGGGTATGGGGTTTGGGGGTGTGGGGTGTGGTGTTGGTGAGATGGGGGATGGGGTTTGGGAGTGTGGTGTTGGTGAGATGCGGGATGCGGTGTGGGGGTGTGGTGTTGGTGAGATGGGGTATGGGGTTTGGGGATGTGGTGTTGCTGAGATGGGGGATGGGCTTTGGTGGTGTGGGGGTGTGGTGTTGTTGAGATAGGGGATGGCGTGTGGGGGTGTGGTGTTGGTGAGATGGGGGATGGGGTTTGGGACTGTGGTTTTGGTGAGATAGGGGATGGGGTGTGGGGTTGTGGTGTTGGTGAGATGGGGGATGGGGTTTGGGGCTGTGGTTTTGGTGAGATAAGGGATGGGGTGTGGGGTTGTGCTGTTGGTGAGATGGGGGATGGGGTTTGGGGGTATGGGTTTTGGTGTTGGTGAGATGGGGAATGGGGTTTGGGAGTGAGGTGTTGGTGAGACCGGGATGGGGTGTGGGGGTGTGGGGTTGTGGTGTTGGTGAGATGGGGAATGGGGTTTGAGGTGCGGTGTTGGTGAGATGGGGAATGGGGTTTTGGGATGTGGGTGTGTGGTGTTGTTGAGATGGGCGATGGGGTGTAGGGGTGTAGGGTTGTGGTGTTGGTGAGATGGGTGATGGGGTTTGATGGTGTTGGGGTGTGGTGTTGGTGAGATGGGGGATGGGGTTTGGGGGTGTAGGGTTGTGGTGTTGGTGAGATGGGTGATGGGGTTTGATGGTGTTGGGGTGTGGTGTTGGTGAGATAGGGAATGGTGTTTGGGGTATGGTGTTGTTGAGATGGGGGATGGGGTTAGGGGGTGTGCGGGTGTGGTGTTGGTGAGATGGGGAATGGGGTTTGGGAGCGTGGGGGTATGGTGTTGTTGAGATGGGGGATGGGGTTTGGGGGTGTGGGGGTGTGGTGTGTTGAGATGGGGGATGGGGCATGGGCTGTGGTGTTGGTGAGATGGGGGATGGGGTGTGGGGGTGTGATGTTGGTGAGAAAGGGGATGGGGTTTGGGAGTGTGGTGTTGATGAGATGGGGGTGGGGTGTCAGGGTGTGGGGTTGGTGTGATAGGGGTTGGGGTGTGGGAGTGTGGGGGTATGGTGTTGGTGTGATGGGGGATGGGGAGCGGGGGTGTGGTGTTGGTGAGATGGGGGACGAGGTATGGGTGTGTGGTGCTGATGAGATGGGGCTGGGGTTTGGGGGTGTGGGGGTGTGGTCTTGATGCGAGGGGGATGGGGTTTGCGGTGTGGGGGTGTGGTGTTGGTGAGATGGGGTTTGGGGGTGTGGGGGAGTGGTGTTGGTGAGATGGGGGATGGGGTGTGGGAGTGTGGTGTTGGTGAGATGGGGTTTTGGGGTATAGGGGTGTGGTGTTGGTGATTTGGGAGATGGAGTTTGGGGTTGTGATATTGGTGAGATGGGGGATGGGGTTGGGGGTGTGGTGTTGCTGAGATGGGAATTGGGGGTGTGGGGGTGTTGTCTTGATGTGAGGAGGATGGGGTTTGCGGTGTGGGTGTGTGGTGTTGGTGAGGTGGGGGATGGGGTGTGGGGATGTGGGCGTGTGGTGTTGGTTAGGTGGGTGACGGGGTGTGGGGGTGTGGTGTTGGTGAGATGGGGGATGGGGTGTGGGTGTGTGGTGTTGGTGAGATCGGGGATGTGGTTTGGGTGTGTGGGTGTGCGGTGTTGGTGAGATGGGGGATGGGGTGTAGGGGTGTGGGGTTGTGGTGTTGGTGTGATGGGGGATGGGGTTTGGGGGTGTGGGGGTATGGTGTGGTGAGATGGGGATGGTATATGGGGTGTGGTGTTCGTAAGATGGGAAAGGGGTTTGGGGGTGTGGGGGTGTGGTGCTGGTAAGATGGGGAATGGGGTTTGGGGCTGTGGTTTTGGTGAGATAGGGGATGGGGTGTGGGAGTTTGGTGTCGGTGAAATGGGGGATGGGGTTTGGGGGTGTGGGGTGTGGTGTTGGTGAGATGGGGGATGGGGTTTTGGAGTGTGGTGTTGGTGAAATGCGGGATGCGGTGTGGGGTGTGGTGTTGGTGAGATGTGGTATGGGGCTTGGGGATGTGGTGTTGCTGAGATGGGGGATGGGCTTTGGTGGTGTGGGGGTGTGGTGTTGTTGAGATAGGGGATGGCGTTTGGGGGTGTGGTGTTGTTGAGATGGGGGATGGGGTTTGGGGCTGTGGTTTTGGTGAGATAGGGGATGGGGTGTGGGGTTGTGGTGTTGGTGAGATGGGGGATGGGTTTTGGGGCTGTGGTTTTGGTGAGATAAGGGATGGGGTGTGGGGTTGTGGTGTTGGTGAGATGGGGGATGGGGTTTGGGGGTGTGGGGTTGTGGTGTTGGTGAGATGGGGGATGGGGTTTGGGGCTGTGGTTTTGGTGAGACCGGGATGGGGTGTGGGGGGTGTGGGATTGTGGTGTTGGTGAGATGGGGGATGGGGTTTGGGGGTGTGGGGGTGTGGTGTGGTGAGATGGGGATGGTATATGGGGCGTGGTGTTCATAAGATGGGAATGGGGTTTGGGGGTGTGGGTATGTGGTGTTGGTGAGATGGGGGATGGGGTGTGGGGGTGTTGGTGTTGGTGAGATGGGGGACGAGGTATGGTTGTGTGGTGCTGATGAGATGGGGGCTGGGGTTTGGGGGTGTGGGGGTGTGGTGTTGGTGAGATGGGGGTTGGGGTTTGGGGGAGTGGTGTAGGTGAGATGGGGGATGGGGTGTGGGGGAGTGGTGTTGGTGAGTTGGGGGATGGGGTGTGGGGGTGTGGTGTTGGTGAGATGGGGTTTTGGGGTATAGGGGTGTGGTGTTGGTGATTTGGGGGATGGAGTTTGGGGTTGTGATGTTGATGAGATGGGGGATGGGTTGGGGATGTGGTGTTGCTGAGATGGGAATTGGGGGTGTGGTGGTGTGGTCTTGATGCGAGGGGGATGGGGTTTGCGGTGTGGGGGTGTGGTGTTGGTGAGATGGGGTTTGGGGGTGTGGGGGAGTGGTGTTGGTGAGATGGGGTTTTGGGGTATAGGGTTGTGGTGTTGGTGATTTGGGGGATGGAGTTTGGGGTTGTGATGTTGGTGAGATGGGGGATGGGGTTGGGGGTGTGGTGTTGCTGAGATGGGAATTGGGGGTGTGGTGGTGTGGTCTTAATGCGAGGGGGATGGGGATTGCAGTGTGGGTGTGTGGTGTTGGTGAGGTGGGGGATGGGGTGTGGGGATGTGGGTGTGTGGTTTTGGTGAGGTGGGTGATGGGGTGTGGGGGTGTGGTGTTGGTGAGATGGGGGATGGGGTGTGGGGATGTGGGAGTGTCGTGTTGGTGAGATCGGGGATGTGGTTTGGGTGTGTGGGTGTGTGGTGTTGGTGAGATGGGGGATGGGGTGTAGGGGTGTAGGGTTGTGGTGTTGGTGTGATGGGTGGGGTTTGGGGGTGTGGGGGTGTGGTGTGGTGAGATGGGGATGGTATATGGGGTGTGGTGTTCGTAAGATGGGAATGGGGTTTGGGGGTGTGGGGGTGTGGTGCTGGTGAGATGGGGAATGGGGTTTGGGGCTGTGGTTTTGGTGAGATAGGGGATGGGCTGTGGGGGTTTGGTGTTGGTGAAATGGGGTATGGGGTTTGGGGGTGTGGGGTGTGGTGTTGGTGAGATGGGGGATGGGGTTTGGGAGTGTGGTGTTGGTGAGATGCGGGATGCGGTGTGGGGGTGTGGTGTTGGTGAGATGGGGTATGGGGTTTGGGGATGTGGTGTTGCTGAGATGGGGGATGGGCTTTGGTGGTGTGGGGGTGTGGTGTTGTTGAGATAGGGGATGGCGTGTGGGGGTGTGGTGTTGGTGAGATGGGGGATGGGGTTTGGGACTGTGGTTTTGGTGAGATAGGGGATGGGGTGTGGGGTTGTGGTGTTGGTGAGATGGGGGATGGGGTTTGGGGCTGTGGTTTTGGTGAGATAAGGGATGGGGTGTGGGGTTGTGCTGTTGGTGAGATGGGGGATGGGGTTTGGGGGTATGGGTTTTGGTGTTGGTGAGATGGGGAATGGGGTTTGGGAGTGAGGTGTTGGTGAGACCGGGATGGGGTGTGGGGGTGTGGGGTTGTGGTGTTGGTGAGATGGGGAATGGGGTTTGAGGTGCGGTGTTGGTGAGATGGGGAATGGGGTTTTGGGATGTGGGTGTGTGGTGTTGTTGAGATGGGCGATGGGGTGTAGGGGTGTAGGGTTGTGGTGTTGGTGAGATGGGTGATGGGGTTTGATGGTGTTGGGGTGTGGTGTTGGTGAGATGGGGGATGGGGTTTGGGGGTGTAGGGTTGTGGTGTTGGTGAGATGGGTGATGGGGTTTGATGGTGTTGGGGTGTGGTGTTGGTGAGATAGGGAATGGTGTTTGGGGTATGGTGTTGTTGAGATGGGGGATGGGGTTAGGGGGTGTGCGGGTGTGGTGTTGGTGAGATGGGGAATGGGGTTTGGGAGCGTGGGGGTATGGTGTTGTTGAGATGGGGGATGGGGTTTGGGGGTGTGGGGGTGTGGTGTGTTGAGATGGGGGATGGGGCATGGGCTGTGGTGTTGGTGAGATGGGAATGGGGTTTGGGGGTGTGGGGGTGTGGTTCTGGTGAGATGGGGAATGGGGTTTGGGGCTGTGGTGTTGGTGAGATGGGGATGGGGTTTGGGGGTGTGGGGTTTGGTGTTGGTGAGATGGGGGATGGGGTTTGGGACTGTGGTTTTGGTGAGATAGGGGATGGGTGTGGTGTTGTGGTGTTGGTGTGATGGGGGATGTGGTTTGGGGGTGTGGGGGGTGTGGTGTTGGTGAGATGGGGATGGTATATGGGGTGTGGTGTTCGTGAGATGGGGGATGGGGTTTGGGGGTGTGAGGCTGTGGTGTTGGTGAGATGGGGGATGGGGTTTGGGGGTATGGGTTTTGGTGTTGGTGAGATGGGGAATGGGGTTTGGGAGTGAGGTGTTGGTGAGACCGGGATGGGGTGTGGGGGTGTGGGGTTGTGGTGTTGGTGAGATGGGGGATGGGGTTTGGGGGTGTGTGGTGTGGTGTTGGTGAGATGGGGAATGGGGTTTGGGGTGCGGTGTTGGTGAGATGGGGAATGGGGTTTTGGGATGTGGGTGTGTGGTGTTGTTGAGATGGGCGATGGGGTGTAGGGGTGTAGGGTTGTGGTGTTGGTGAGATGGGTGATGGGGTTTGATGGTGTAGGGTTGTGGTGTTGGTGAGATGGGTGATGGGGTTTGATGGTGTTGGGGTGTGGTGTTGGTGAGATAGGGAATGGTGTTTGGGGTATGGTGTTGTTGAGATGGGGGATGGGGTTAGGGGGTGTGCGGGTGTGGTGTTGGTGAGATGGGGAATGGGGTTTGGGAGCGTGGGGGTATGGTGTTGTTGAGATGGGGGATGGGGTTTGGGGGTGTGGGGGTGTGGTGTGTTGAGATGGGGGATGGGGCATGGGCTGTGGTGTTGGTGAGATGGGAATGGGGTTTGGGGGTGTGGGGGTGTGGTTCTGGTGAGATGGGGAATGGGGTTTGGGGCTGTGGTGTTGGTGAGATGGGGATGGGGTTTGGGGGTGTGGGGTTTGGTGTTGGTGAGATGGGGGATGGGGTTTGGGGTGCGGTGTTGGTGAGATGGGGAATGGGGTTTTGGGATGTGGGTGTGTGGTGTTGTTGAGATGGGCGATGGGGTGTAGGGGTGTAGGGTTGTGGTGTTGGTGAGATGGGTGATGGGGTTTGATGGTGTAGGGTTGTGGTGTTGGTGAGATGGGTGATGGGGTTTGATGGTGTTGGGGTGTGGTGTTGGTGAGATAGGGAATGGTGTTTGGGGTATGGTGTTGTTGAGATGGGGGATGGGGTTAGGGGGTGTGCGGGTGTGGTGTTGGTGAGATGGGGAATGGGGTTTGGGAGCGTGGGGGTATGGTGTTGTTGAGATGGGGGATGGGGTTTGGGGGTGTGGGGGTGTGGTGTGTTGAGATGGGGGATGGGGCATGGGCTGTGGTGTTGGTGAGATGGGAATGGGGTTTGGGGGTGTGGGGGTGTGGTTCTGGTGAGATGGGGAATGGGGTTTGGGGCTGTGGTGTTGGTGAGATGGGGATGGGGTTTGGGGGTGTGGGGTTTGGTGTTGGTGAGATGGGGGATGGGGTTTGGGACTGTGGTTTTGGTGAGATAGGGGATGGGTGTGGTGTTGTGGTGTTGGTGTGATGGGGGATGTGGTTTGGGGGTGTGGGGGGGTGTGGTGTTGGTGAGATGGGGATGGTATATGGGGTGTGGTGTTCGTGAGATGGGGGATGGGGTTTGGGGGTGTGAGGCTGTGGTGTTGGTGAGATGGGGGATGGGGTTTGGGGGTATGGGTTTTGGTGTTGGTGAGATGGGGAATGGGGTTTGGGAGTGAGGTGTTGGTGAGACCGGGATGGGGTGTGGGGGTGTGGGGTTGTGGTGTTGGTGAGATGGGGGATGGGGTTTGGGGGTGTGGGGTGTGGTGTTGGTGAGATGGGGAATGGGGTTTGGGGTGCGGAGTTGGTGAGATGGGGAATGGGGTTTTGGGATGTGGGTGTGTGGTGTTGTTGAGATGGGCGATGGGGTGTAGGGGTGTAGGGTTGTGGTGTTGGTGAGATGGGTGATGGGGTTTGATGGTGTTGGGGTGTGGTGTTGGTGAGATGGGGGATGGGGTTTGGGGGTGTGGGGGTGTGGTGTGTTGAGATGGGGGATGGGGCATGGGCTGTGGTGTTGGTGAGATGGGAATGGGGTTTGGGGGTGTGGGGGTGTGGTTCTGGTGAGATGGGGAATGGGGTTTGGGGCTGTGGTGTTGGTGAGATGGGGATGGGGTTTGGGGGTGTGGGGTTTGGTGTTGGTGAGATGGGGGATGGGGTTTGGGACTGTGGTTTTGGTGAGATAGGGGATGGGTGTGGTGTTGTGGTGTTGGTGTGATGGGGGATGTGGTTTGGGGGTGTGGGGGGGTGTGGTGTTGGTGAGATGGGTGATGGGGTTTGATGGTGTTGGGGTGTGGTGTTGGTGAGATAGGGAATGGTGTTTGGGGTATGGTGTTGTTGAGATGGGGGATGGGGTTAGGGGGTGTGCGGGTGTGGTGTTGGTGAGATGGGGAATGGGGTTTGGGAGCGTGGGGGTATGGTGTTGTTGAGATGGGGATGGGGTTTGGGGGTGTGGGGGTGTGGTGTGTTGAGATGGGGGATGGGGCATGGGCTGTGGTGTTGGTGAGATGGGAATGGGGTTTGGGGGTGTGGGGGTGTGGTTCTGGTGAGATGGGGAATGGGGTTTGGGGCTGTGGTTTTGGTGAGATAGGGGATGGGGTGTGGGGGTGTGGTGTTGGTGAGATGGGGATGGGGTTTGGGGGTGTGGGCTTTGGTGTTGGTGAGATGGGGGATGGGGTTTGGGACTGTGGTTTTGGTGAGATAGGGGATGGGTGTGGTGTTGTGGTGTTGGTGTGATGGGGGATGTGGTTTGGGGGTGTGGGGGGTGTGGTGTTGGTGAGATGGGGATGGTATATGGGGTGTGGTGTTGGTGAGATGGGGGATGGGGTTTGGGGGTGTGAGGCTGTGGTGTTGGTGAGATGGGGAATGTGGTTTGTGGTGTGGTGTTGCTGAGATGGGAATGGGGTTTGGGGGTGTGGGGGTGTGGTGTTGGTGAGATGGGGAATGAGGTTTAGGGTGTGGTGTTGGTGAGATGGGGAATGGGGTTTTGGGATATCGGGGTGTGGTGTTGGTGAGATGGGGGATGAGGTGTAGGGGTGTAGGGTTGTGGTGTTGGTGAGATGGTTGATGGGGTTTGATGGTGTGGGGTTGTGGTGCTGGTGAGATAGGGAATGGTGTTTGGGGTATGGTGTTGTTGATTTGGGGGATGGAGTTAGGGAGTGTGCGGGTGTTGTGTTGGTGAGATGGGGAATGGGTTTTGGGGGTGTGGGGGTGTGGTGTGTTGAGATGGGGGATGGGGCATGGGCTGTGGTGTTGGTGAGATGGGGTTTGGGGGTGTGGGGGTGTGGTGTGTTGAGATGGGGGATGGGGCATGAGGTGTGGTGTTGGTGAGATGGGAATGGGGTTTGCGGCTGTGGTTTTGGTGAGATAGGGGATGGGGTGTGGGGGTGTGATGTTGTTGAGATGGGGGATGGGGTTTGGGTGTGTGGGGTTTGGTGTTGGTGAGATGGGGGATGGGGTTTGGGAGTGTGGTGTTGGTGAGATGCGGGATGCGGTGTGGGGGTGTGGTGTTGGTGAGATGGGGTATGGGGTTTGGGGATGTGGTGTTGCTGAGTTGGGGGATGGGCTTTGGTGGTGTGGGGGTGTGGTGTTGTTGAGATAGGGGACGGCGTGTGGGGCTGTGGTGTTGTTGAGATGGGTTTTGGGGTTTGTTGGTGTGGGGGTGTGGTGTTGGTGAGATAGGGAATGGTGTTTGGGGTATGGTGTTGTTGTGATGGGGGATGGGGTTAGGGGGTGTGCGGGTGTGGTGTTGGTGAGATGGGGAATGGGGATTGTGGTGTGGTATTGCTGAGATGGGTGATGGGGTTTGGGAGTGTGGGGGTATGGTGTTGTTGAGATGGGGATGGGGTTTGGGAGTGTGGGGGTGTGGTGTGTTGAGATGGGGGATGGGTCATGAGCTGTGGTTTTGGTGAGATAGGGGATGGGGTGTGGGGGTGTGGTGTTGGTGAGTTGGAGATGGGGTTTGGGGATGTGGGGTTTGGCGTTGGTGAGATGGGGGATGGGGTTTGGGAGTGTGGTGTTGGTGAGATGCGGGATGCGGTGTGGGGGTGTGGTGTTGGTGAGATGGGGTATGGGGTTTGGGGATGTGGTGTTGCTGAGATGGGGGATGGGCTTTGGTGGTGTGGGGGTATGGTGTTGTTGAGATGGGGATGGGGTTTGGGAGTGTGGGGGTGTGGTGTGTTGAGATGGGGGATGGGTCATGAGCTGTGGTTTTGGTGAGATAGGGGATGGGGTGTGGGGGTGTGGTGTTGGTGAGTTGGAGATGGGGTTTGGGGATGTGGGGTTTGGCGTTGGTGAGATGGGGGATGGGGTTTGGGAGTGTGGTGTTGGTGAGATGCGGGATGCGGTGTGGGGGTGTGGTGTTGGTGAGATGGGGTATGGGGTTTGGGGATGTGGTGTTGCTGAGATGGGGGATGGGCTTTGGTGGTGTGGGGGTGTGGTGTTGTTGAGATAGGGGATGGGGTGTGGGAGTGTGCTGTTGGTGAGATGGGGGATGGGGTTTGGGGGTGTGGGGTTTGGTGTGATGGCGGTTGGGGTGTGGGGGTGTGGGTTTGTGTTGTTGGTCAGACAGGAGATGGGGTTTAAGGGTGTGAAGTTGGTAAGATGGGGGATGGGGTCTGGGGGTGTGGTGTTGGTGAGAGGGGAATGGGGTTTGCGGTGTGGGTGTGTGGTGTTGGTGAGGTGGGGGATGGGGTGTGGGGACGTGGAGGTGTGGTGTTGGTGAGGTGGGTGATGGGGTGTGGGGGTGTGGTTTTGTTGAGATAAGGGATGGGGTGTGGGGTTGTGGTGTTGGTGAGATGGGGAATGGGGTTTGGGGGTATGAGGTTTGGTGTTGGTGAGATGGGGAATGGGGTTTGGGAATGAGGTGTTGGTGAGACCGGGATGGGGTGTGGGGGTGTGGGGTTGTGGTGTTGGTGAGATGGGGGATGGGGTTTGGGGGTGTGGGGTGTGGTGTTGGTGAGATGGGGAATGGGTTTTGGGGTGTGGTGTTGGTGAGATGGGGAATGGGGTTTTGGGATGTGGGTGTGTGGTGTTGTTGAGATGCGGGATGGGGTGTAGGGGTGTAGGGTTGTGGTGTTGGTGAGATAGGGAATTGTGTTTGGGGTATGGTGTTGTTGAGATGGGGGATGGGGTTAGGGGGTGTGCGGGTGTGGTGTTGGTGAGATGGGGAATGGGGTTTGGGGGTGTGGGGGAGTGGTGTGTTGAGATGGGGGATGGGGCATGGGCTGTGGTGTTGGTGAGATGGGAATGGGGTTTGGGGGTGTGGGGGTTTGGTGCTGGTGAGATGGGGAATGGTGTTTGGGGCTGTGGTTTTGGTGAGATAGGGGATGGGGTGTGGGGGTGTGGTGTTGGTGAGATGGGGGATGGCATTTGGGGGTGTGGGGTTTGGTGTTGGTGAGATGGCGGATAGGATTTGGGAGTGTGGTGTTGGTGAGATGCGGGATGCGGTATGGGGGTGTGGTGTTGGTGAGATGGGGTGTGGGGTTTGGGGATGTGGTGTTGCTGAGATGGGGGATGGGCTTTGGTGGTGTGGGGGTGTGGTGTTGTTGAGATAGGGGATGGCGTGTGGGGGTGTGGTGTTGTTGAGATGGGGGATGGGGTTTGGGGCTGTGGTGTTGGTGTGATGGGGGATGGGGTTTGGGGGTGTGGGGGTGTGGTGTAGTGAGATGGGGATGGGGTTTGGGCATGTGAGGCTGTGGTGTTGGTGAGATGGGGAATGGAGTTAGTGGTGTAGGGTTGTGGTGTTGGTGAGATGGGTAATGGGGTTTGATGGCATGGGGGTGTGGTGTTGGTGAGCTAGGGAATGGTGTTTGGGGTATGGTGTTGTTGATTTGGGGGATGGGGTTAGGGGGTGTGTGGGTGTGGGGTTGGTGAGATGGGGAATGGGTTTTGGGGGTGTGGGGGTGTGGTGTGTTGAGATGGGGGATGGGGCATGGGCTGTGGTGTTGGTGAGATGGGAATGGGGTTTGGGGGTGTGGGTTGTGGTGCTGGTGAGATGGGGAATGGTGTTTGGGGCTGTGGTTTTGGTGATATAGGGGATGGGGTGTGGCGTTTGGTGTTGGTGAGATGGGGGAAGCGGTTTGGGGGTGTGTGGCTGTGGTGTTGGTTAGATGGGGAATGGGGTTTAGGGTGTGGTGTTGTTGAGATGGGGATGGGGTTTGCGGGTGTGGGGGTGTGGTGTTAGTGAGATGGGGTATGGGGATTTGGGATGTGGGGGTGTGGTGTTGGGGAGATGGGGCTGGGGTTTGGGGGTTTAGGGTTGTGGAGTTGGTGAGATGGGTGATGGGGTTTGTTGGTGTGGGGGTGTGGTGTTGGTGAGATGGGGTATAGGGTTTTGGGATGCGGTGTTGGTGAGATGGGGGATGGGGTTTGGGGGGTGTGGGGGTGTGTTGTTAGTGAGATGGGGTATGGGGATTTGGGATGTGGGGGTGTGGTGTTGGGGAGATGGGGGATGGGGTTTGGGAGTGTGGTGTTGGTGAGACGGGGATGGGGTGTGGGGCAGTGGGGTTGGTGTGATGGCAGTTGGGGTGTGGGGGTGTGGTGGTGTGGTGTTGGTGTGATGGGGGATGGGGATTGGGGGTGTGGTGTTGGTGAGAGAGGATGTGCTTTGGGGTGAGGGGGTGTGGTGTTGGTAAGATGGGGGATGGGGTGTGGGGGTGTGGTATTGCTGAGATGGGGATGGGGTTTGGGAGTGTGGGGGTGTGGTGTTGTTGAGATGGGGGATGGGGTTAGGGGGTGTGTGGGTGTGGTGTTGGTGAGATGGGGAATGGGGTTTGGGGGTGTGGGGGTGTGGGGGTGTGGTGCTGGTGAGATGGGGATTGGCGTTTGGGGCTGTGGTTTTGCTGAGATAGGGGATGGGGTGTAGGGGTGTAGTATTGGTGAGATGGGGGATGGGGTTTGGGGGTGTTGGTTTTGGTGTTGGTGAGATGGGGGATGGGGTTTGGGAGTGTGGTGTTGTTGAGATGCGGGATGCGGTGTGGGGGTGTGGTGTTGGTGAGATGGGGTATGGGGTTTGGGGATGTGGTGTTGCTGAGATGGGGGATGGGCTTTGGTGGTGTGGGGGTGTGGTGTTGTTGAGATGGGGGATGGGGTTTGGGGCTGTTGTTTTGGTGAGATAGGGGATGGGGTATGGGGTTGTGGTGTTGGTGTGATGGGGGATGGGGTTTGGGGGTGTGGGGGTGTGGTGTGGTGAGATGGGGATGGTATATGGGGTGTGGCGTTGGTGAGATGGGGAATGGGGTTTGGGGGTGTGAGTCTGTGGTGTTGCTGAGATGGGGATGGGGTTTGGGGGTGTGGGGGTGTGGTGTTGGTAAGATGGGGAATGGGGTTTGGGGTGTGGTGTTGGTGAGATGGGGAATGGGGTTTTGGGATGTGGGGGTGTGGTGTTGGTGAGATGGGGGATGGGATGTAGGGGTGTAGGGTTGTGGTGTTGGTGAGATGGGTTTTGGGGTTTGTTGGTGTGGGGGTGTGGTGTTGGTGAGATAGGGAATGGTGTTTGGGGTATGGTGTTGTTGAGATGGGGGATGGGGTTAGGGGGTGTGCGGGTGTGGTGTTGGTGAGATGGGGAATGGGGTTTGTGGTGTGGTATTGCTGAGATGGGTGATGGGGTTTGGGAGTGTGGGGGTATGGTGTTGTTGAGATGGGGATGGGGTTTGGGAGTGTGGGGGTGTGGTGTTGTTGAGATGGGGATGGGGTTTGGGGGTGTGGGGGTGTGGTGTGTTGAGATGGGGAATGGGGCATGGGCTGTGGTGTTAGTGAGATGGTGAATGGGGTTTGGGGGTGTGGGGGTGTGGTGCTGGTGAGATGGGGAATGGGGTTTGGGGCTGTGGTTTTGGTGAGATAGGGGATGGGGTGTGGGGGTGCGGTGTTGGTGAGTTGGAGATGGGGTTTGGGGGTGTGGGGTTTGGTGTTGGTGAGATGGGGGATGGGGTTTGGGAGTGTGGTGTTGGTGAGATGGGGAATGGGGTTTGGGAGTGTGGTGTTGGTGAGATAGGGGATGGGGTGTAGGGGTGTGGTGTTGGTGAGATGGTGGACGGGCTTTGGTGGTGTGGGGGTGTGGTGTTGTTGAGATAGGGGATGGCGTGTGGGGGTGTGGTGGTGTCGAGATGGGGGATGGGGTTTGGGACTGTGGTTTTGGTGAGATAGGGGATGGGTGTGGTGTTGTGGTGTTGGTGTGATGGGGGATGTGGTTTGGGGGTGTGGGGGGTGTGGTGTTGGTGAGATGGGGATGGTATATGGGGTGTGGTGTTGGTGAGATGGGGGATGGGGTTTGGGGGTGTGAGGCTGTGGTGTTGGTGAGATGGGGAATGTCGTTTGTGGTGTGGTGTTGCTGAGATGGGAATGGGGTTTGGGGGTGTGGGGGTGTGGTGTTGGTGAGATGGGGAATGGGGTTTGGGGTGTGGTGTTGGTGAGATGGGGAATGGGGTTTTGGGATGTCGGGGTGTGGTGTTGGTGAGCTATGGAATGGTGTTTGGGGTATGGTGTTGTTGATTTGGGTGATGGGGTTAGGGGGTGTGTGGGTGTGGTGTTGGTGAGATGGGGAATGGGGTTTGGGGGTGTGGGGGTGTGATGTGTTGAGATGGGGGATGGGGCATGGGCTGTGGTGTTGGTGAGATGGGGAATGGGTTTTGGGGGTGTGGGGGTGAGGTGCTGGTGAGATGGGGAATGGGGTTTGGGGCTGTGGTTTTGGTGATATAGGTGATGGGGTGTGGCGTTTGGTGTTGGTGAGATGGGGGATGCAGTTTGGGGGTGTGAGGCTGTGGTGTTGGTGAGATGGGGAATGGGATTTAGGGTGTGGTGTTGTTGAGATTGGGATGGGGTTTGGGGGTGTGAGGCTGTGGTGTTGCTGAGATGGGGATGGGGTTTGGGGGTGTGGGGGTGTGATGTTGGTGAGATGGGGAATGGGGTTTGGGGTGTGGTGTTGGTGAGATGGGGAATGGGGTTTTGGGATGTGGGTGTGTGGTGTTGGTGCGATGGGGGTTGGGTGTAGGGGTGTAGGGTTGGGGTGTTGGTGAGATGGGTTTTGGGGTTTGTTGGTGTGGTGGTGTGGTGTTGGTGAGATAGGGAATGGTGTTTGGGGTATGGTGTTGTTGAGATGGGGGATGGGGTTAGGGGGTGTGGGGGTGTGGTGTTGGTGAGATGGGGAATGGGGTTTGTGGTGTGGTATTGCTGAGATGGGTGATGGGGTTTGGGAGTGTGGGGGTATGGTGTTGTTGAGATGGGGATGGGGTTTGGGCTGTGGTTTTGGTGAGATAGGGGATGCGGTGTGGGGGTGTGGTGTTGGTGAGTTGGAGATGGGGTTTGGGGATGTGGGGTTTGGTGTTGTTGAGATGGGGATGGGGTTTGGGGGTGTGGGGGTGTGGTGTTAGTGAGATGGGGTATGGGGATTTGGGATGTGGGGGTGTGGTTTTGGGGAGATGGTGCTGGGGTTTGGGGGTTTAGGGTTGTGGAGTTGGTGAGATGGGTGATGGGGTTTGTTGGTGTGGGGGTGTGGTGTTGGTGAGATGGGGTATAGGGTTTTGGGATGCGGTGTTGGTGAGATGGGGGATGGTGTTTGGGGGGTGTGGGGGTGTGGTGTTAGTGAGATGGGGTATGGGGATTTGGGATGTGGGGGTGTGGTGTTGGGGAGATGGGGCTGGGGTTTTGTGGTTTAGGGCTGTGGAGTTGGTGAGATGGGTGATGGGGTTTGGGGGTGTGAGGCTGTGGTGTTGCTGAGATGGGGATGGGGTTTGGGGGTGTGGGGTTGTGGTGTTGGTGTGATGGGGGATGGGGTTTGGGGGTGTGAGGCTGTGGTGTTGCTGAGATGGGGATGGGGTTTGGGGGTGTGGGGGTGTGGTGTTGGTGAGTTGGAGATGGGGTTTGGGGGTGTGGGGTTGTGGTGTTGGTGAGATGGGGAATGGGGTTTGGGGTGTGGTGTTGGGGAGATGGGGCTGGGGTTTGGTGGTTTAGGGCTGTGGAGTTGGTGAGATGGGTGATGGGGTTTGTTGGTGTGGGGGTTTGGTGTTGGTGAGATGGGGTATAGGGTTTGGGGATGCGGTGTTGGTGAGATGGGGGATGGGGTTTGGGGGTGTGGGGGTGTGGTGTTGGTGAGATGGGGAATGGGGTTTAGGGTGTGGTGTTGTTGAGATGGGGATGGGGTTTGGGGGTGTGAGGCTGTGGTGTTGCTGAGATGGGGATGGGGTTTGGGGGTGTGGGGGTGTGATGTTGGTGAGATGGGGAATGGGGTTTGGGGTGTCGTGTTGGTGAGATGGGGATTGGGGTTTTGGGATGTGGGTGTGTGGTGTTGGTGAGATGGGGGATGGGGTGTAGGGGTGTAGGGTTGTGGTGTTGGTGAGATGGGTTTTGGGGTTTGTTGGTGTGGTGGTGTGGTGTTGGTGAGATAGGGAATGGTGTTTGGGGTATGGTGTTGTTGAGATGGGGGATGGGGTTAGGGGGTGTGCGGGTGTGGTGTTGGTGAGATGGGGAATGGGGTTTGTGGTGTGGTATTGCTGAGATGGGTGATGGGGTTTGGGAGTGTGGGGGTATGGTGTTGTTGAGATGGGGATGGGGTTTGGGCTGTGGTTTTGGTGAGATAGGGGATGCGGTGTGGGGGTGTGGTGTTGGTGAGTTGGAGATGGGGTTTGGGGATGTGGGGTTTGGTGTTGTTGAGATGGGGATGGGGTTTGGGGGTGTGGGGGTGTGGTGTTAGTGAGATGGGGTATGGGGATTTGGGATGTGGGGGTGTGGTTTTGGGGAGATGGTGCTGGGGTTTGGGGGTTTAGGGTTGTGGAGTTGGTGAGATGGGTGATGGGGTTTGTTGGTGTGGGGGTGTGGTGTTGGTGAGATGGGGTATAGGGATTTGGGATGCGGTGTTGGTGAGATGGGGGATGGGGTTTGGGGGGTGTGGGGGTGTGGTGTTAGTGAGATGGGGTATGGGGATTTGGGATGTGGGGGTGTGGTGTTGGGGAGATGGGGCTGGGGTTTGGTGGTTTAGGGCTGTGGAGTTGGTGAGATGGGTGATGGGGTTTGTTGGTGTGGGGTTGTGGTGTTGGTGTGATGGGGGATGGGGTTTGGGGGTGTGAGGCTGTGGTGTTGCTGAGATGGGGATGGGGTTTGGGGGTGTGGGGTTGTGGTGTTGGTGAGATGGGGAATGGGGTTTGGGGTGTGGTGTTGGGGAGATGGGGCTGGGGTTTGGTGGTTTAGGGCTGTGGAGTTGGTGAGATGGGTGATGGGGTTTGTTGGTGTGGGGGTTTGGTGTTGGTGAGATGGGGTATAGGGTTTGGGGATGCGGTGTTGGTGAGATGGGGGATGGGGTTTGGGGGTGTGGGGGTGTGGTGTTAGTGAGATGGGGTATAGGGTTTGGGGGTGTGGTGTTGGTGAGATGGGGCATAGGGTTTTGGGATGCGGTGTTGGTGAGATGGGGGATGGGGTTTGGGAGTGTGGTGTTGGTGAGACGGGGATGGGGTGTGGGGGAGTGGGGTTGGTGTGATGGCGGTTGGGGTGTGGGGGTGTGGGCGTGTGGTGTTGGTGAGATGGGTGATGGGGTGTGGGGGTGTGGTGTTGGTGAGATGGGTGATGGGGTTTGGTGGTGTGGGGGTATGGTGTTGGTGAGATGGGGGATGGGGTGTGGGGGTGTGATGTTGGTGAGATGGATTATGGGATTTAGTGGTGTGGTGTTGGTGAGATGGGCAATGGGGTTTGGGGGAGTGGTGCTGATGAGGTGGGGGATGGGGTTTCTGGGTGTGGGGATGTGGTGTTTGTGAGACAGGGGATGGGGTTTGGGGGTGTAGTGTTGGTGAGATGGGATTTGGGGGTGTGGTTTTGGTGAAATGGGGGATGCGGTTTGGGGGTGTGGTAATGTCAGACGGGGGATGGAGTATGGGGTGTGGTGTTGGTGAGATGGCAATTGGGGGTGTGGTGGTGTGGTCTTGATGAGAGGGGGAAGGGGTTTGCGGTGTGGCGTTGTGGTGTTGGTGTGATGGGGATGGGGTTTGGTGGTGTGGGGGTGTGGTGTGGTGAGATGGGGGATAGGGTTTGGGGGTGTGAGGCTGTGGTGTTGGTGAGATGGGGAATGGGGGTTTGTGGTGTGGTGTTGCTGAGATGGGGATGGGATTTGGGAGTGTGGGGGTATGGTGTTGTTGAGATGGGGGATGGGGTTAGGGGGTGTGTGGGTGTGGTGTTGGTGAGATGGGGAATGGGGTTTGGGGGTGTGGGGGTGTGGTGCTGGTGAGATGGGGATTGGGGTTTGGGGCTGTGGTTTTGGTGAGATAGGGGATGGGGTGTGGGGGTGTGGTGTTGGTGAGATGGGGGATGGGGTTTGGGGGTGTGGGGTTTGGTGTTGGTGAGATGGGGGATGGGGTTTGGGAGTGTGGTGATGGTGAGATGCGGGATGCGGTGTGGGGGTGTGGTGTTGGTGAGATGGGGTTTGGGGATGTGGTGTTGCTGAGATGGGGGATGGGCTTTGGTGGTGTGGGGGTGTGGTGTTATTGAGATAGGGGATGGCGTGTGGGGGTGTGGTGTTGTTGAGATGGGGGATGGGGTTTGGGGCTGTTGTTTTGGTGAGATAGGGGATGGGGTATGGGGTTGTGGTGTTGGTGTGATGGGGGATGGGGTTTGGGGGTGTGAGGCTGTGGTGTTGCTGAGATGGGGATGGGGTTTGGGGGTGTGGGGTTGTGGTGTTGGTGAGATGGGGAATGGGGTTTGGGGTGTGGTGTTGGGGAGATGAGGCTGGGGTTTGGTGGTTTAGGGCTGTGGAGTTGGTGAGATGGGTGATGGGGTTTGTTGGTGTGGGGGTGTGGTGTTGGTGAGATGGGGTATAGGGTTTGGGGATGCGGTGTTGGTGAGATGGGGGATGGGGTTTGGGGGTGTGGGGGTGTTGTGTTAGTGAGATGGGGTATAGGGTTTGGGGGTGTGGTGTTGGTGAGATGGGGCATAGGGTTTTGGGATGCGGTGTTGGTGAGATGGGGGATGGGGTTTGGGAGTGTGGTGTTGGTGAGACGGGGATGGGGTGTGGGGGAGTGGGGTTGGTGTGATGGCGGTTGGGGTGTGGGGGTGTGGGCGTGTGGTGTTGGTGAGATGGGTGATAGGGTGTGGGGGTGTGGTGTTGGTGAGATGGGTGATGGGGTTTGGTGGTGTGGGGGTATGGTGTTGGTGAGATGGGAAATGGGGTGTGGGGGTGTGATGTTGGTGAGATGGATTATGGGATTTAGTGGTGTGGTGTTGGTGAGATGGGCAATGGGGTTTGGGGGAGTGATGCTGATGAGGTGGGGGATGGGGTTTCTGGGTGTGGGGATGTGGTGTTTGTGAGACAGGGGATGGGGTTTGGGGGTGTAGTGTTGGTGAGATGGGATTTGGGGGTGTGGTTTTGGTGAAATGGGGGATGCGGTTTGGGGGTGTGGTAATGTCAGACGGGGGATGGAGTATGGGTTGTGGAGTTGGTGAGATGGCAATTGGGGGTGTGGTGGTGTGGTCTTGATGAGAGGGGGATGGGGTTTGCGGTGTGGCGTTGTGGTGTTGGTGTGATGGGGATGGGGTTTGGTGGTGTGGGGGTGTGGTGTGGTGAGATGGGGGATAGGGTTTGGAGGTGTGAGGCTGTGGTGTTCGTGAGATGGGGAATGGGGGTTTGTGGTGTGGTGTTGCTGAGATGGGGATGGGGTTTGGGAGTGTGGGGGTATGGTGTTGTTGAGATGGGGGATGGGGTTAGGGGGTGTGTGGGTGTGGTGTTGGTGAGATGGGGAATGGGGTTTGGGGGTGTGGGGGTGTGGTGCTGGTGAGATGGGGATTGGGGTTTGGGGCTGTGGTTTTGGTGAGATAGGGGATGGGGTGTGGGGGTGTGGTGTTGGTGAGATGGGGGATGGGGTTTGGGGGTGTGGGGTTTGGTGTTGGTGAGATGGGGGATGGGGTTTGGGAGTGTGGTGTTGTTGAGATGCGGGATGCGGTGTGGGGGTGTGGTGTTGGTGAGATGGGGTTTGGGGATGTGGTGTTGCTGAGATGGGGGATGGGCTTTGGTGGTGTGGGGGTGTGGTGTTATTGAGATAGGGGATGGCGTGTGGGGGTGTGGTGTTGTTGAGATGGGGGATGGGGTTTGGGGCTGTTGTTTTGGTGAGATAGGGGATGGGGTATGGGGTTGTGGTGTTGGTGTGATGGGGGATGGGGTTTGGGGGTGTGAGGCTGTGGTGTTGCTGAGATGGGGATGGGGTTTGGGGGTGTGGGGTTGTGGTGTTGCTGAGATGGGGAATGGGGTTTGGGGTGTGGTGTTGGTGAGATGGGGAATGGGGTTTGGGGTGTGGTGTTGCTGAGATGGGGATGGGGTTTGGGGGTGTGGGGGTGTGGTGTTTGTGAGATGGGGAATGGGGTTTGGGGTGTGGTGTTGGTGAGATGGGGAATGGGGTTTTGGGATGTGGGGGTGTGGTGTTGGTGAGATGGGGGATGGGGTGTAGGGGTGTAGGGTTGTGGCGTTGGTGAGATGGGTTTTGGGGTTTGTTGGTGTGGGGGTGTGGTGTTGGTGAGATAGGGAAAGGTGTTTGGGGTATGGTGTTGTTGAGATGGGGGATGGGGTTAGGGGATGTGCGGGTGTGGTGCTGGTGAGATGGGGAATGGGGTTTGGGAGTGTGGGGGTATGGTGTTGTTGAGATGGGGATGGGGTTAGGGGGTGTGCGGGTGTGGTGCTGGTGAGATGGGGAATGGGGTTTGGGAGTGTGGGGGTATGGTGTTGTTGAGATGGGGATGGGGTTTGGGGGTGTGTGGGTGTGGTGTGTTGAGATGGGGGATGGGGCATGGGCTGTGGTGTTGGTGAGATGGGAATGGGGTTTGGGGGTGTGGGGGTGTGGTGCTGGTGAGATGGGGAATGGGGTTTGGGGCTGTGGTTTTGGTGAAATAGGGCATGGGGTGTGCGGGTGTGGTGTTGGTGAGATGGGGATGGGGTGTGGGGGTGTGGGGTGTGGTGTTGGTGAGATGGGTATGGGGTGTGGGGGTGTGGGGTTTGGTGTTGGTGAGATGGGGAATGGGGTTTGGGAGTGTGGTGTTGGTGAGATAGGGGATGGGGTGTGGGAGTGTGGTGTTGTTGAGATGGGGTATGGGGTTTGGGGATGTGGTGTTGGTGAGATGGGGGACGGGCTTTGGTGGTGTGGGGGTGTGGTGTTGTTGAGATAATGGATGGGGTGTGGGGGTGTGGGGTGTGGTGTTGTTGAGATGGGGGATGGGGTTTGGGACTGTGGTTTTGGTGAGATAGGGGATGGGTGTGGTGTAGTGATGTTGGTGTGATGGGGGATGGGGTTTGGGGTTTGGGGGTGTGGGGGGTGTGGTGTTGGTGAGATGGGGATGGTATATGGGGTGTGGTGTTCATGAGATGGGGGATGGGGTTTGGTGATGTGAGGCTGTGGTGTTGGTGAGATGGGGAATGTGGTTTGTGGTGTGGTGTTGCTGAGATGGGAATGGGGTTAGGGGGTGTGTGGGTGTGGTGTTGGTGAGATGGGGAATGGGGTTTGGGGGTGTGGGGGTGTGGTGTTGGTGAGATGGGGATTGGGGTTTGGGGCTGTGGTTTTGGTGAGATAGGGGATGGGGTGTAGGGGTGTAGTGTTGGTGAGATGGGGGATGGGGTTTGGGGGGTGTGGGGTTTGGTGTTGGTGAGATGGGGGATGGGGCTTGGGAGTGTGGAGTTGGTGAGATGCGGGATGCGGTGTGGGGGTGTGGTGTTGGTGAGATGGGGTATGGGGTTTGGGGATGTGGTGTTGCTGAGATGGGGGATGGGCTTTGGTGGTGTGGGGGTGTGGTGTTGTTGAGATGCGGGATGGGGTTTGGGGCTGTTGTTTTGGTGAGATAGGGGATGGGGTATGGGGTTGTGGTGTTGGTGTGATGGGGATGGGGTTTGGGGGTGTGGGGGTGTGGTGTGGTGAGATGGGGATGGTATATGGGGTGTGGCGTTGGTGAGATGGGGAATGGGGTTTGGGGGTGTGAGTCTGTGGTGTTGCTGAGATGGGGATGGGGTTTGGGGGTGTGGGGGTGTGGTGCTGGTGAGATGGGGAATGGGGTTAGGGGGTGTGCGGAGGTGGTGCTGGTGAGATGGGGAATGGGGTTTGGGAGTGTGGGGGTATGGTGTTGTTGAGTTGGGGATGGGGTTTGGGGGTGTGGGGGTGTGGTGTGTTGAGATGGGGGATGGGGCATGGGCTGTGGTGTTGGTGAGATGGGGAATGGGGTTTGGGGGTGTGGGGGTGTGGTGCTGGTGAGATGGGGGATGGGGTTTGGGAGTGTGGTGTTGGTGAGATAGGGGATGGGGTTTGGAGATGTGGTGTTGGTGAGATGGGGGATGGGGTGTGGGGGTGTGGTGTTGTTGAGATAGGGGATGGGGTGTGGGGGTGTGGTGTTGTTGAGATGGGGGAATGGGGTTTGGGACTGTGGTTTTGGTGAGATAGGGGATGGGTGTGGTGTTGTGGTGTTGGTGTGATGGGGGATGGGGTTTGGGGGTGTGGGGCGTGTGGTGTTGGTGAGATGGGGATGGTATATGGGGTGTGGTGTTCGTGAGATGGGGGATGGGGTTTGGGGATGTGAGGCTGTGGCGTTGGTGAGATGGGGAATGTGGTTTGTGGTGTGGTGTTGCTGAGATGGGAATGGGGTTAGGGGGTGTGTGGGTGTGGTGTTGGTGAGATGGCGAATGGGGTTTGGGGGTGTGGGGGTGTGGTGCTGGTGAGATGGGGATTGGGGTTTGGGGCTGTGGTTTTGGTGAGATAGGGGATGCGGTGTAGGGGTGTAGTGTTGGTGAGATGGGGGATGGGGTTTGGGGGTGTGGGGTTTGGTGTTGGTGAGATGGGGGATGGGGTTTGGGAGTGTGGAGTTGGTGAGATGCGGGATGCGGTGTGGGGGTGTGGTGTTGGTGAGATGGGGTATGGGGTTTGGGGATGTGGTGTTGCTGAGATGGGGGATGGGCTTTGGTGGTGTGGGGGTGTGGTGTTGTTGAGATGGGGGATGGGGTTTGGGGCTGTTGTTTTGGTGAGATAGGGGATGGGTTATGGGGTTGTGCTGTTGGTGTGATGGGGGATGGGGTTTGGGGGTGTGGGGGTGTGGTGTGGTGAGATGGGGATGGTATATGGGGTGTGGCGTTGGTGAGATGGGGAATGGGGTTTGGGGGTGTGAGTCTGTGGTGTTGCTGAGATGGGGATGGGGTTTGGGGGTGTGGGGTGTGGTGTTGGTGAGATGGGGAATGGGGTTTGGGGTGTGGTGTTGGTGAGATGGGGAATGGGGTTTTGGGATGTGGGGGTGTGGTGTTGGTGAGATGGGGGATGGGGTGTAGGGGTGTAGGGTTGTGGTGTTGGTGAGATGGGTTTTGGGGTTTTTTGGTGTGGGGGTGTGGTGTTGGTGAGATAGGGAATGGTGTTTGGGGTATGGTGTTGTTGAGATGGGGGATGGGGTTAGGGGGTGTGCGGGTGTGGTTTTGGTGAGATGGGGAATGGGGTTTGTGGTGTGGTATTGCTGAGATGGGTGATGGGGTTTGGGAGTGTGGGGGTATGGTGTTGTTGAGATGGGGATGGGGTTTGGGGGTGTGGGTGTGTGGTGTGTTGAGATGGGGGATGGGGCATGGGCTGTGGTGTTAGTGAGATGGGAATGGGGTTTGGGGGTTTGGTGCTGTGGTTTTGGTGAGATAGGGAATGGGGTGTGGGGGTGTGGTGTTGGTGAGTTGGAGATGGGGTTTGGGGGTGTGGGGTTTGGTGTTGGTGAGATGGGGGATGGGGTTTGGGAGTGTGGTGTTGGTGAGATGGGGAATGGGGTTTGGGAGTGTGGTGTTGGTGAGATAGGGAATGGGGTTTGGGAGTGTGGTTTTGGTGAGATGGGGAATGGGGTTTGGGAGTGTGGTGTTGGTGAGATAGGGAATGGGGTTTGGGAGTGTGGTGTTGGTGAGATGGGGAATGGGGTTTTGGGATGTCGGGGTGTGGTGTTGTTGAGATGGGGGATGGGGTGTAGGGGTGTAGGGTTGTGGTGTTGGTGAGATGGGTGATGGGGTTTGATGGTGTTGGGGTGTGGTGTTGGTGAGATGGGGGATGGGGTTTGGGGGTGTGGTGTTGGTGAGATAGGGGATTGGGTGTGGGGGTGTGGTGTTGGTGAGATGGGGAATGGGGTTTGGGAGTGTGGTGTTGGTGAGATGGGGTGTGGGGTTTGGGGATGTGGTGTTGGTGAGATGGGGGACGGGCTTTGGTGGTGTGGGGGTGTGGTGTTGTTGAGATAGGGGATGGTGTGTGGGGGTGTGGATGGGGGATGGGGTTTGGGACTGTGGTTTTGGTGAGATAGGGGATGGGTGTGGTGTTGTGGTGTTGGTGTGATGGGGGATGGGGTTTGGGGTTTGGGGGTGTGGGGGGTGTGGTGTTGGTGAGATGGGGATGGTGTATGGGGTGTGGTGTTCGTGAGATGGGGGATGGGGTTTGTGGTGTGGTGTTGCTGAGATGGGAATGGGGTTTGGGGGTGTGGGGGTGTGGTGTTGGTGAGATGGGGAATGGGGTTTGTGGTGTGGTGTTGCTGAGATGGGAATGGGGTTTGGGGGTGTGGGGGTGTGGTGTTGGTGAGATGGGGAATGGGGTTTTGGGATGTTGGGGTGTGGTGTTGGTGAGCTATGGAATGGTCTTTGGGGTATGGTGTTGTTGATTTGGGTGATGGGGTTAGGGGGTGTGTGGGTGTGGTGTTGGTGAGATGGGGAATGGGATTTGGGGGTGTGGGGGTGTGGTGTGTTGAGATGGGGGATGGAGCATGGGCTGTGGTGTTGGTGAGATGGGGAATGGGTTTTGGGGGTGTGGGGGTGAGGTGCTGGTGAGATGGGGAATGGGGTTTGGGGCTGTGGTTTTGGTGATATAGGTGATGGGGTGTGGCGTTTGGTTTTGGTGAGATGGGGGATGCGGTTTGGGGGTATGAGGCTGTGGTGTTGGTGAGATGGGGAATGGGATTTAGGGTGTGGTGTTGTTGCGATGGGGAAGGGGTTTTGGGGTGTGAGGCTGTGGTGTTGCTGAGATGGGGATGGGGTTTGGGGGTGTGGGGGTGTGGTGTTGGTGAGATGGGGAATGGGGTTTGGGGTGTGGTGTTGGTGAGATGGGGAATGGGGTTTTGGGATGTGGGTGTGTGGTGTTTGGTGAGATGGGGCATGGGGTGTAGGGGTGTAGGGTTGTGGTGTTGGTGAGATGGGTTTTGGGGTTTGTTGGTGTGGGGGTGTGGTGTTGGTGAGATGGGGTATAGGGTTTTGGGATGTGGTGTTGGTGAGATGGGGGATGGGGTTTGGGAGTGTGGTGTTGGTGAGCCGGGGATGGGGTGTGGGGGAGTGGGGTTGGTGTGATGGCGGTTGGGGTGTGGGGGTGTGGTGGTGTGGTGTTGGTGTGATGGGGGATGGGGAGCGGGGGTGTGGTGTTGGTGAGAGAGGATGTGGTTTGGGGTGAGGGGGTGTGGTGTTGGTAAGATGGGGGATGGGGTGTGGGGGTGTGGTGTTGGTGAGACGGGTGATGGGGTTTGGTGGTGTGGGGGTATGGTATTGGTGAGATGGGTGATGGGGTGTGGGGGTGTGATGGTGAGATGGAGGATGGGATTTAGTGGTATGGTGTTGGTGAGATGGGCAATGGGGTTTGGGGGAGTGGTGCTGATGAGGTGGGCGATGGGGTTTCTGGGTGTGGGGATGTGGTGTTTGTGAGACAGGGGATGGGGTTTGGGGGTGTAGTGTTGGTGAGATGGGATTTGGGGGTGTGGTTTTGGTGAGATGGGGGATGCGGTTTGGGGGTGTGGTGATGTCAGACGGGGGATGGAGTATGGGGTGTGGTGTTGGTGAGATGGCAATTGGGGGTGTGGTGGTGTGGTCTTGATGAGAGGGGGATGGGGTTTGCGGTGTGGCGTTGTGGTGTTGGTGTGATGGGGATGGGGTTTGGGTGTGTGGGGGTGTGGTGTGGTGAGATGGGAATGGTATATGGGGTGTGGTGTTCGTGAGATGGGGGATGGGGTTTGGGGGTGTGAGGCTGTGGTGTTGGTGAGAAGGGGAATGGGGTTTGTGGTGTGGTGTTGCTGAGATGGGGATGGGGTTTGGGAGTGTGGGGGTGTGGTGTTGTTGAGATGGGGGATGGGGTTAGGGGGTGTGTGGGTGTGGTGTTGGTGAGATGGGGAATGGGGTTTGGGGGTGTGGGGGTGTGGTGCTGGTGAGATGGGGATTGGGGTTTGGGGCTGTGGTTTTGGTGAGATAGGGAATGGGGTGTGGGGGTGTGGTGTTGGTGAGATGGGGGATGGGGTTTGGGGGTGTGGGGTTTGGTGTTGGTGAGATGGGGGATGGGGTTTGGGAGTGTGGTGTTGGTGAGATGCGGGATGCGGTGTGGGGGTGTGGTGTTGGTGAGATGCGGTATGGGGTTTGGGGATGTGATGTTGCTGAGATGGGGGATGGGCTTTGGTAGTGTGGGGGAGTGGTGTTGTTGAGATAGGGGATGGCGTGTGGGGGTGTGGTGTTGTTGAGATGGGGGATGGGGTTTGGGGCTGTTGTTTTGGTGAGATAGGGGATAGGGTATGGGGTTGTGGTGTTGGTGTGATGGGGGATGTGGTTTGGGGTGTGGGGGTGTGGTGTGGTGAGATGGGGATGGTATATGGGGTGTGGTGTTGGTGAGATGGGGGATGGGGTTTGGGGGTGTGAGGCTGTGGTGTTGCTGAGATGGGGATGGGGTTTGGGGGTGTGGGGGTGTTGTGTTGGTGAGATGGGGAATGGGGTTTGGGGTGTGGTGTTGTTGAGATGGGGAATGGGGTTTGGGAGTGTGGTGTTGGTGAGATAGGGGATGGGGTGTGGGGGTGTGGTGTTGGTGAGATGGGGGACGTGCTTTGGTGGTGTGGTGTTGTTGAGATAGGGGATGGCGTGTGGGGGTGTGGTGTTGTTGAGATGGGGGATGGGGTTTGGGACTGTGGTTTTGGTGAGATAGGGGATGGGTGTGGTGTTGTGATGTTGGTGTGATGGGGGATGTGGTTTGGGGGTGTGGGTGGTGTGGTGTTGGTGAGATGGGGATGGTATATGGGGTGTGGTGTTCGTGAGTTGGGGGATGGGGTTTGGGGGTGTGAGGCTGTGGTGTTGGTGAGATGGGGAATGTGGTTTGTGGTGTGGTGTTGCTGAGATGGGAATGGGGTTAGGGGGTGTGTGGGTGTGGTGTTGGTGAGATGGGGAATGGGGTTTGGGGGTGTGGGGGTGTGGTGTTGGTGAGATGGGGATTGGGGTTTGGGGCTGTGGTTTTGGTGAGATAGGGGATGGGGTGTAGGGGTGTAGTGTTGGTGAGATGGGGGATGGGGTTTGGGGGTGTGGGGTTTGGTGTTGGTGAGATGGGGGATGGGGCTTGGGAGTGTGGAGTTGGTGAGATGCGGGATGCGGTGTGGGGGTGTGGTGTTGGTGAGATGGGGTATGGGGTTTGGGGGTGTGGGGGTGTGGTGTTGGTGAGATGGGGAATGGGGTTTGGGGTGTGGTGTTGGTGAGATGGGGAATGGGGTTTTGGGATGTGGGTGTGTGGTGTTTGGTGAGATGGGGCATGGGGTGTAGGGGTGTAGGGTTGTGGTGTTGGTGAGATGGGTTTTGGGGTTTGTTGGTGTGGGGGTGTGGTGTTGGTGAGATGGGGTATAGGGTTTTGGGATGTGGTGTTGGTGAGATGGGGGATGGGGTTTGGGAGTGTGGTGTTGGTGAGCCGGGGATGGGGTGTGGGGGAGTGGGGTTGGTGTGATGGCGGTTGGGGTGTGGGGGTGTGGTGGTGTGGTGTTGGTGTGATGGGGGATGGGGAGCGGGGGTGTGGTGTTGGTGAGAGAGGATGTGGTTTGGGGTGAGGGGGTGTGGTGTTGGTAAGATGGGGGATGGGGTGTGGGGGTGTGGTGTTGGTGAGACGGGTGATGGGGTTTGGTGGTGTGGGGGTATGGTATTGGTGAGATGGGTGATGGGGTGTGGGGGTGTGATGGTGAGATGGAGGATGGGATTTAGTGGTATGGTGTTGGTGAGATGGGCAATGGGGTTTGGGGGAGTGGTGCTGATGAGGTGGGCGATGGGGTTTCTGGGTGTGGGGATGTGGTGTTTGTGAGACAGGGGATGGGGTTTGGGGGTGTAGTGTTGGTGAGATGGGATTTGGGGGTGTGGTTTTGGTGAGATGGGGGATGCGGTTTGGGGGTGTGGTGATGTCAGACGGGGGATGGAGTATGGGGTGTGGTGTTGGTGAGATGGCAATTGGGGGTGTGGTGGTGTGGTCTTGATGAGAGGGGGATGGGGTTTGCGGTGTGGCGTTGTGGTGTTGGTGTGATGGGGATGGGGTTTGGGTGTGTGGGGGTGTGGTGTGGTGAGATGGGAATGGTATATGGGGTGTGGTGTTCGTGAGATGGGGGATGGGGTTTGGGGGTGTGAGGCTGTGGTGTTGGTGAGAAGGGGAATGGGGTTTGTGGTGTGGTGTTGCTGAGATGGGGATGGGGTTTGGGAGTGTGGGGGTGTGGTGTTGTTGAGATGGGGGATGGGGTTAGGGGGTGTGTGGGTGTGGTGTTGGTGAGATGGGGAATGGGGTTTGGGGGTGTGGGGGTGTGGTGCTGGTGAGATGGGGATTGGGGTTTGGGGCTGTGGTTTTGGTGAGATAGGGAATGGGGTGTGGGGGTGTGGTGTTGGTGAGATGGGGGATGGGGTTTGGGGGTGTGGGGTTTGGTGTTGGTGAGATGGGGGATGGGGTTTGGGAGTGTGGTGTTGGTGAGATGCGGGATGCGGTGTGGGGGTGTGGTGTTGGTGAGATGCGGTATGGGGTTTGGGGATGTGATGTTGCTGAGATGGGGGATGGGCTTTGGTAGTGTGGGGGAGTGGTGTTGTTGAGATAGGGGATGGCGTGTGGGGGGTGTGGTGTTGTTGAGATGGGGGATGGGGTTTGGGGCTGTTGTTTTGGTGAGATAGGGGATAGGGTATGGGGTTGTGGTGTTGGTGTGATGGGGGATGTGGTTTGGGGTGTGGGGGTGTGGTGTGGTGAGATGGGGATGGTATATGGGGTGTGGTGTTGGTGAGATGGGGGATGGGGTTTGGGGGTGTGAGGCTGTGGTGTTGCTGAGATGG
The DNA here is from genome assembly GCF_017639515.1 of Carcharodon carcharias. Classification (NCBI taxonomy): domain Eukaryota; kingdom Metazoa; phylum Chordata; class Chondrichthyes; order Lamniformes; family Lamnidae; genus Carcharodon; species Carcharodon carcharias. Next base: position 998,418 of record NC_054467.1, on the reverse strand, counting down.
GGATGGGGTTTGGGGGTGTGGGGGTGTTGTGTTGGTGAGATGGGGAATGGGGTTTGGGGTGTGGTGTTGTTGAGATGGGGAATGGGGTTTGGGAGTGTGGTGTTGGTGAGATAGGGGATGGGGTGTGGGGGTGTGGTGTTGGTGAGATGGGGGACGTGCTTTGGTGGTGTGGTGTTGTTGAGATAGGGGATGGCGTGTGGGGGTGTGGTGTTGTTGAGATGGGGGATGGGGTTTGGGACTGTGGTTTTGGTGAGATAGGGGATGGGTGTGGTGTTGTGATGTTGGTGTGATGGGGGATGTGGTTTGGGGGTGTGGGTGGTGTGGTGTTGGTGAGATGGGGATGGTATATGGGGTGTGGTGTTCGTGAGTTGGGGGATGGGGTTTGGGGGTGTGAGGCTGTGGTGTTGGTGAGATGGGGAATGTGGTTTGTGGTGTGGTGTTGCTGAGATGGGAATGGGGTTTGGGGGTGTGGGGGTGTGGTGTTGGTGAGATGGGAATGAGGTTTGGGGTGTGGTGTTGGTGAGATGGGAAATGGGGTTTTGGGATGTCGGGGTGTGGTGTTGTTGAGATGGGGGATGGGGTGTAGGGGTTTAGGGTTGTGGTGTTGGTGAGATGGGTGATGGGGTTTGATGGTGTTGGTGTGTGGTCTTGTTGAGATGGGGGATGGGGTTTGGGAGTGTGGTGTTGGTGAGATGGGGAATGGGGTTTGTGAGTGTGGTTTTGTTGAGATAGGGGATGGGTGTGGTGTTGTGGTGTTGGTGTGATGGGGGATGTGGTTTGGGAGTGTAGTGGGTGTGGTGTTGGTGAGATGGGGATGGTGTTTGGTGGTGTGGGGATGTGGTGTTGTTGAGATGGTGGATGGGGTTTGGGACTGTGGTTTTGTTGAGATAGGGGATGGGTTTGGTGTTGTGGTGTTGGTGTGATGGGGGATGTGGTTTGGGAGTGTAGTGGGTGTGGTGTTGGTGAGATGGGGATGGTATATGGGGTGTGGTGTTCGTGAGATGGGGGATGGGGTTTGGGGGTGTGAGGCTGTGGTGTTGGTGAGATGGGGAATGTGGTTTGTGGTGTGGTGTTGCTGAGATGGGAATGGGGTTTGGGGGTGTGGGGGTGTGGTGTTGGTGAGATGGGGAATGTGGTTTGTGGTGTGGTGTTGCTGAGATGGGAATGGGGTTTGGGGGTGTGGGGGTGTGGTGTTTGTGAGATGGGGAATGGGGTTTGGGGTGTGGTGTTGGTGAGATGGGGAATGGGGTTTTGGGATGTCGGGGTGTGGTGTTGTTGAGATGGGGGATGGGGTGTAGGGGTGTAGGGTTGTGGTGTTGGTGAGATGGGTGATGGGGTTTGATGGTGTTGGGATGTGGTGTTGGTGAGATGGGGGATGGGGTTTGGGAGTGTGGTGTTGGTGAGATGGAGAATGGGGTTTGGGAGTGTGGTGTTGGTGAGATAGGGGATGGGGTTTGGGAGTGTGGTGTTGGTGAGATGCGGGATGCGGTGTGGGGGTGTGGTGTTGGTGAGATGGGTTATGGGGTTTGGGGATGTGGTGTTGGTGAGATGGGGGATGGGCTTTGGTGGTGTGGGGGTGTGGTGTTGTTGAGATAGGGGATGCCGTGTGGGGGTGTGGTGCTGTTGAGATGGGGGATGGGGTTTGGGATTGTGGTTTTGGTGAGATGGGGATGGGTGTGGTGTTGTGGTGTTGGTGTGATGAGGGATGGGGTTTGGGGGTGTGGGGGGTGTGGTGTTGGTGAGATGGGGATGGTATATGGGGTGTGGTGTTGGTGAGATGGGGGATGGGGTTTGGGGGTGTGAGGCTGTGGTGTTGGTGAGATGGGGAATGTGGTTTGTGGTGTGGTGTTTGCTGAGATGGGAATGGGGTTTGGGGGTGTGGGTGTGTGGTGTTGGTGAGATGGGCAATGAGGTTTAGGGTGTGGTGTTGGTGAGATGGGGAATGGGGTTTTGGGATGTCGGGGTGTGGTGTTGGTGAGATGGGGGATGGGGTGTAGGGGTGTAGGGATGTGGTGTTGGTGAGTTGGTTGATGGGGTTTGATGGTGTGGGGGTGTGGTGTTGGTGAAATAAGGAATGGTGTTTGGGGTATGGTGTTGTTGATTTGGGGGATGGGGTTAGGGAGTGTGCGGGTGTTGTGTTGGTGAGACGGGGAATAGGTTTTGGGGGTGTGGGGGTGTGGTGTGTTGAGATGGGGATGGGGCATTGTCTGTGGTGTTGGTGAGATGGGGTTTGGGGGTGTGGGGGTGTGGTGTGTTGAGATGGGGGATGGGGCATGAGGTGTGGTGTTGGTGAGATGGGAATGGGGTTTGCGGCTGTGGTTTTGGTGAGATAGGGGATGGGGTGTGGGGGTGTGGTGTTGGCGAGATGGGGGATGGGGTTTGGGTGTGTGGGGTTTGGTGTTGGTGAGATGGGGGATGGGGTTTGGGAGTGTGGTGTTGGTGAGATGCGGGATGCGGTGTGGGGGTGTGGTGTTGGTGAGATGGGGTGTGGGGTTTGGGGATGTGGTGTTGCTGAGATGGGGGATTGGCTTTGGTAGTGTGGGGGTGTGGTGTTGTTGAGATAGGGGATGGCGTGTGGGGGTGTGGTGTTGTTGAGATGGGGGATGGGGTTTGGGGGTGTGTGGTTTGGTGTTGGTGAGATGGGGAATGGTTTTTGGGGGTGAGGTGTTGGTGAGACCGGGATGGGGTGTGGGGGTATGGGGTTGGTGTGATGGCATTTGGGGTGTGGGGGTGTGGGGTTGTTTTGTTGGTCAGACAGGAGATGGGGTTTAAGGGTGTGAAGTTGGTAAGATGGGGGATGGGGTGTGGGTGTGTGGTGTTGGTGAGAGGGGAATGGGGTTTGCGGTGTGGGTGTGTGGTGTTGGTGAGATGGGGGATGGGGTGTGGGGGTGTGGTTTTGGTGAGATAAGGGATGGGGTGTGGGGTTGTGGTGTTGGTGGGATGGGGGATGGGGTTTGGGGGTATGGGGTTTGGTGTTGGTGAGATGGGGAATGGGGTTTGGGAGTGAGGTGTTGGTGAGACTGGGATTAGGTGTGGGGGTGTGGGGTTGTGGTGTTGGTGAGATGGAGGATTGGGTTTGGGGGTGTGGGGTGTGGTGTTGGTGAGATGGGGAATGGGTTTTGGGGTGTGGTGTTGGTGAGATGGGGTATGGGGTTTGGGGATGTGGTGTTGCTGAGATGGGGGATGGGCTTTGGTGGTGTGGGGGTGTGGTGTTGTTGAGATGGGGGATGGGGTTTGGGGCTGTTGTTTTGGTGAGATAGGGGATGGGGTATGGGGTTGTGGTGTTCGTGTGATGGGGGATGGTGTTTGGGGGTGTGGGGGTGTGGAGTGGTGAGATGGGGATGGCATATGGGGTGTGGCGTTGGTGAGATGGGGAATGGGGTTTGGGAGTGTGGGGGTATGGTGTTGTTGAGATGGGGATGGGGTTTGGGAGTGTGGGGGTGTGGTGTTGTTGAGATGGGGATGGGGTTTGGGGGTGTGGGGGTGTGGTGTGTTGAGATGGGGGATGGGGCATGGGCTGTGGTGTTGGTGAGATGGGAATGGGGTTTGGGGGTGTGGGGGTGTGGTGCTGGTGAGATGGGGAATGGGGTTTGGGGCTGTGGTTTTGGTGAGATAGGGGATGGGGTGTGGGGGTGTGGTGTTGGCGAGATGGGGATGGGGTTTGGGGGTATGGGGTTTGGTGTTGGTGAGATGGGGGATGGGGTTTGGGAGTGTGGTGTTGGTGAGATGGGGAATGGGGTTTGGGAGTGTGGTGTTGGTGAGATAGGGGATGGGGTGTGGGGGTGTGGTGTTGGTGAGATGGGGGACGTGCTTTGGTGGTGTGGGTGTGTGGTGTTGTTGAGATAGGGGATGGCGTGTGGGGGTGTGGTGTTGTTGAGATGGGGGATGGGGTTTGGGACTGTGGTTTTGGTGAGATAGGGGATGGGTGTGGTGTTGTGATGTTGGTGTGATGGGGGATGTGGTTTGGGGGTGTGGGGGGTGTGGTGTTGGTGAGATGGGGATGGGGTTTGGGGGTGTGAGGCTGTGGTGTTTGTGAGATGGGAATGAGGTTTGTGGTGTGGTGTTGGTGAGATGGGAAATGGGGTTTTGGGATGTCGGGGTGTGGTGTTGTTGAGATGGGGGATGGGGTGTGGGGGTGTAGGGTTGTGGTGTTGGTGAGATGGGTGATGGGGTTTGATGGTGTTGGGGTGTGGTGTTGGTGAGATGGGGGATGGGGTTTGGGAGTGTGGTGTTGGTGAGATGGGGAATGGGGTTTGGGAGTGTGGTGTTGGTGAGATAGGGGATGGGGTTTGGGACTGTGGTTCTGGTGAGATAGGGGATGGGTGTGGTGTTGTGGTGTTGGTGTGATGAGGGATGGGGTTTGGGGGTGTGGGGGGTGTGGTGTTGGTGAGATGGGGATGGTATATGGAGTGTGGTGTTGGTGAGATGGGGGATGGGGTTTGGGGGTGTGAGGCTGTGGTGTTGGTGAGATGGGGAATGTGGTTTGTGGTGTGGTGTTGCTGAGATGGGGAATGGGGTTTGGGGTGTGGTGTTGGTGAGATGGGGAATGGGGTTTGGGGTGTGGTGTTGCTGAGATGGAGATGGGGTTTGGGGGTGTGGGGGTGTGGTGTTTGTGAGATGGGGAATGGGGTTTGGGGTGTGGTGTTGGTGAGATGGGGAATGGGGTTTTGGGATGTGGGGGTGTGGTGTTGGTGAGATGGGGGATGGGGTGTAGGGGTGTAGGGTTGTGGTGTTGGTGAGATGGGGAATGGGGTTTGGGAGTGTGGTGTTGGTGAGATAGGGGATGGGGTGTGGGGGTGTGGTGTTGGTGAGATGGGGGACGGGCTTTGGTGGTGTGGGGGTGTGGTGTTGTTGAGATAGGGGATGGCGTGTGGGGGTGTGGTGTTGAGATGGGGGATGGGGTTTGGGACTGTGGTTTTGGTGAGATAGGGAATGGGTGTGGTGTTGTGGTGTTGGTGTAATGGGGGTTGTGGTTTGGGGGTGTGGGGGGTGTGGTGTTGGTGAGATGGGGATGGTATATGGGGTGTGGTGTTCGTGAGATGGGGGATGGGGTTTGGGGGTGTGAGGCTGTGGTGTTGGTGAGATGGGGAATGTGGTTTGTGGTGTGGTGTTGCTGAGATGGGAATGGGGTTTGGGGGTGTGGTTGTGTGGTGTTGGTGAGATGGGGAATGAGGTTTGGGGTGTGGTGTTGGTGAGATGGGGAATGGGGTTTTGGGATGTCGGGGTGTGGTGTTGGTGAGTTAGGGAATGGTGTTTGGTGTATGGTGTTGTTGATTTGGGTGATGGGGTTAGGTGGTGTGTGGGTGTGGTGTTGGTGAGATAGGGAATGGGGTTTGGGGGTGTGGGGGTGTGGTGTGTTGAGATGGGGGATGGGGCATGGGCTGTGGTGTTGGTGAGATGGGGAATGGGTTTTGGGGGTGTGGGGGTGAGGTGCTGGTGAGATGGGGAATGGGGTTTGGGGCTGTGGTTTTGGTGATATAGGTGATGGGGTGTGGCGTTTGGTGTTGGTGAGATGGGGGATGCGGTTTGGGGCTGTGAGGCTGTGGTGTTGGTGAGATGGGGTTTAGGGTGTGGTGTTGTTGAGATGGGGATGGGGTTTGGGGGTGTGAGGCTGTGGTGTTGCTGAGATGGGGATGGGGTTTGGGGGTGTGGGGGTGTGGTGTTGGTGAGATGGGGAATGGGGTTTGGGGTGTGGTGTTGGTGAGATGGGGAATGGGGTTTTGGGATGTGGGTGTGTGGTGTTGGTGAGATGGGGGATGGGGTGTAGGGGTGTAGGGTTGTGGTGTTGGTGAGATGGGTTTTGGGGTTTGTTGGTGTGGTGGAGTGGTGTTGGTGAGATAGGGAATGGTGTTTGGGGTATGGTGTTGTTGAGATGGGGGATGGGGTTAGGGGGTGTGCGGGTGTGGTGTTGGTGAGATGGGGAATGGGGTTTGTGGTGTGGTATTGCTGAGATGGGTGATGGGGTTTGGGAGTGTGGGGGTATGGTGTTGTTGAGATGGGGATGGGGTTTGGGAGTGTGGGGGTGTGGTGTGTTGAGATGGGGGATGGGGCATGGGCTGTGGTTTTGGTGAGATAGGGGATGGGGTGTGGGGGTGTGGTGTTGGTGAGTTGGAGATGGGGTTTGGGGATGTGGGGTTTGGGGATGTGGGCTTTGGTGTTGGTGAGATGTGGGATGGGGTTTGGGAGTGTGGTGTTGTTGAGATGGGGATGGGGTTTGTTGGTGTGGGGTGTGTGGTATTGGTGTGATGGGGGATGGGGAGCGGGGGTGTGGTGTTGGTGAGAGAGGATGTGGTTTGGGGTGAGGGGGTGTGGTGTTGGTAAGATGGGGGATGGGGTGTGGGGGTGTGGGGTTTGGTGTTGGTGAGATGGGGGATGGGGTTTGGGAGTGTGGTGTTGGTGAGATGCGTGATGCGGTGTGGGGGTTTGGGGATGTGGTGTTGCTGAGATGGGGGATTGGCTTTGGTAGTGTGGGGGTGTGGTGTTGTTGAGATAGGGGATGGCGTGTGGGGGTGTGGTGTTGTTGAGATGGGGGATGGGGTTTGGAGCTGTTGTTTTGGTGAGATAGGGGATGGGGTATGGGGTTGTGGTGTTGGTGTGATGGGGGATGTGGTTTGGGGGTGTGGGGGTGTGGTGTGGTGAGATGGGGATGGTATATGGGGTGTGGTGTTGGTGAGATGGGGGATGGGGTTTGGGGGTGCGAGGCTGTGGTGTTGCTGAGATGGGGATGGGGTTTGGGGGTGTGGGGGTGTTGTGTTGGTGAGATGGGGAATGGGGTTTGGGGTGTGGTGTTGGTGAGATGGGGAATGGGGTTTTGGGATGTGGGGGTGTGGTGTTGGTGAGATGGGGGATGGGGTGTAGGGGTGTAGCGTTGTGGTGTTGGTGAGATTGGTTTTGGGGTTTGCTGGTGTGGGGGTGTGGTGTTGGTGAGATAGGGAATGGTGTTTGGGGTATGGTGTTGTTGAGATGGGGGATGGGGTTTGGGGGTGTGGGGGTGTGGTGTTGGTGAGATGGGGAATGGGGTTTGGGGGTGTGGTTGTGTGGTGTGTTGAGATGGGGGATGGGGCATGGGCTGTGGTGTTGGTGAGATGGGGAATGGGTTTTGGGGGTGTGGGGGTGAGGTGCTGGTGAGATGGGGAATGGGGTTTGGGGCTGTGGTTTTGGTGATATAGGTGATGGGGTGTGGCGTTTGGTGTTGGTGAGATGGGGGATGCGGTTTGGGGGTGTGAGGCTGTGGTGTTGGTGAGATGGGGTTTAGGGTGTGGTGTTGTTGAGATGGGGATGGGGTTTGGGGGTGTGGGGGTGTGGTGTTGGTGAGATGGGGAATGGGGTTTGGGGTGTGGTGTTGGTGAGATGGGGAATGGGGTTTTGGGATGTGGGTGTGTGGTGTTGGTGAGATGGGGGATGGGGTGTAGGGGTGTAGGGTTGTGGTGTTGGTGAGATGGGTTTTGGGGTTTGTTGGTGTGGTGGTGTGGTGTTGGTGAGATAGGGAATGGTGTTTGGGGTATGGTGTTGTTGAGATGGGGGATGGGGTTAGGGGGTGTGCGGGTGTGGTGTTGGTGAGATGGGGAATGGGGTTTGTGGTGTGGTATTGCTGAGATGGGTGATGGGGTTTGGGAGTGTGGGGGTATGGTGTTGTTGAGATGGGGATGGGGTTTGGGAGTGTGGGGGTGTGGTGTGTTGAGATGGGGGATGGGGCATGGGCTGTGGTTTTGGTGAGATAGGGGATGGGGTGTGGGGGTGTGGTGTTGGTGAGTTGGAGATGGGGTTTGGGGATGTGGGGTTTGGGGATGTGGGCTTTGGTGTTGGTGAGATGTGGGATGGGGTTTGGGAGTGTGGTGTTGTTGAGATGGGGATGGGGTTTGTTGGTGTGGGGTGTGTGGTATTGGTGTGATGGGGGATGGGGAGCGGGGGTGTGGTGTTGGTGAGAGAGGATGTGGTTTGGGGTGAGGGGGTGTGGTGTTGGTAAGATGGGGGATGGGGTGTGGGGTTGTGGTGTTGGTGAGATGGGGGATGGGGTTTGGGGGTGTGGGGTTTGGCGTTGGTGAGATGGGGGATGGGGTTTGGGAGTGTGGTGTTGGTGAGATGCGGGATGCGGTGTGGGGGTGTGGTGTTGGTGAGATGGGGTATGGGGTGTGGGGGTGTGGTGTTGGTGAGATGGGGGATGGGGTTTGAGGGTGTGGGGTTTGGTGTTGGTGAGATGGGGGATGGGGCTTGGGAGTGTGGTGTTGGTGAGATGCGGGATGCGGTGTGGGGGTGTGGGGGTGTGGTGTTGGTGAGATGGGGTATGGGGTTTGGGGATGTGGTGTTGCTGAGATGGGGGATTGGCTTTGGTAGTGTGGGGGTGTGGTGTTGTTGAGATAGGGGATGGCGTGTGGGGGTGTGGTGTTGTTGAGATGGGGGATGGGGTTTGGGACTGTTGTTTTGGTGAGATCGGGGATGGGGTATGGGGTTGTGGTGTTGGTGTGATGGGGGATGTGGTTTGGGGGTGTGGGGGTGTGGTGTGGTGAGATGGGGATGGTATATGGGGTGTGGTGTTGGTGAGATGGGGGATGGGGTTTGGGGGTGCGAGGCTGTGGTGTTGCTGAGATGGGGATGGGGTTTGGGGGTGTGGGGGTGTTGTGTTGGTGAGATGGGGAATGGGGTTTGGGGTGTGGTGTTGGTGAGATGGGGAATGGGGTTTTGGGATGTGGGGGTGTGGTGTTGGTGAGATGGGGGATGGGGTGTAGGGGTGTAGCGTTGTGGTGTTGGTGAGATGGGTTTTGGGGTTTGCTGGTGTGGGGGTGTGGTGTTGGTGAGATAGGGAATGGTGTTTGGGGTATGGTGTTGTTGAGATGGGGGATGGGGTTTGGGGGTGTGGGGGTGTGGTGTTGGTGAGATGGGGAATGGGGTTTGGGGGTGTGGTTGTGTGGTGTGTTGAGATGGGGGATGGGGCATGGGCTGTGGTGTTGGTGAGATGGGGAATGGGTTTTGGGGGTGTGGGGGTGAGGTGATGGTGAGATGGGGAATGGGGTTTGGGGCTGTGGTTTTGGTGATATAGGTGATGGGGTGTGGCGTTTGGTGTTGGTGAGATGGGGATGCGGTTTGGGGGTGTGAGGCTGTGGTGTTGGTGAGATGGGGTTTAGGGTGTGGTGTTGTTGAGATGGGGATGGGGTTTGGGGGTGTGAGGCTGTGGTGTTGCTGAGATGGGGATGGGGTTTGGGGGTGTGGGGGTGTGGTGTTGGTGAGATGGGGAATGGGGTTTGGGGTGTGGTGTTGGTGAGATGGGGAATGGGGTTTTGGGATGTGGGTGTGTGGTGTTGGTGAGATGGGGGATGGGGTGTAGGGGTGTAGGGTTGTGGTGTTGGTGAGATGGGTTTTGGGGTTTGTTGGTGTGGTGGTGTGGTGCTGGTGAGATGGGGAATGGGGTTTGGGGCTGTGGTTTTGGCGAGATAGGGGATGGGGTGTGGGGGTGTGGTGTTGGCGAGATGGGGATGGGGTTTGGGGGTGTGGGGTTTGGTGTTGGTGAGATGGGGGATGGGGTTTGGGAGTGTGGTGTTGGTGAGATGGGGAATGGGGTTTGGGAGTGTGGTGTTGGTGAGATAGGGGATGGGGTATGGGGGTGTGGTGTTGGTGAGATGGTGGACGTGCTTTGGTGGTGTGGGTGTGTGGTGTTGTTGAGATAGGGGATGGCGTGTGGGGGTGTGGTGTTGTTGAGATGGGGGATGGGGTTTGGGACTGTGGTTTTGGTGAGATAGGGGATGGGTGTGGTGTTGTGATGTTGGTGTGATGGGGGATGTGGTTTGGGTGTGTGGGGGGTGTGGTGTTGGTGAGATGGAGATGGTATATGGGGTGTGGTGTTCGTGAGATGGGGAATGGGGTTTGGGGGTGTGAGGCTGTGGTGTTGGTGAGATGGGGAATGTGGTTTGTGGTGTGGTGTTGCTGAGATGGGAATGGGGTTTGGGGGTGTGGGGGTGTGGTGTTGGTGAGATGGGAAATGGGGTTTTGGGATGTCGGGGTGTGGTGTTGTTGAGATGGGGGATGGGGTGTAAGGGTTTAGGGTTGTGGTGTTGGTGAGATGGTTGATGGGGTTTGATGGTGTGGGGGTGTGGTGTTGGTGAGATGGGGGATGGGGTTTGGGAGTGTGGTGTTGGTGAGATGGGGAATGGGGTTTGGGAGTGTGGTGTTGGTGAGATAGGGGATGGGGTGTGGGAGTGTGGTGTTGGTGAGATAGGGGATGGGGTGTGGGGGTGTGGGGGTGTGGTGTTGTTGAGATAGGGGATGGCGTGTGGTGGTGTGGTGTTGTTGAGATGGGGGATGGGGTTTGGGACTGTGGTTTTGGTGAGATAGGGGATGGGTGTGGTGTTGTGGTGTTGGTGTGATTAGGGATAGGGTTTGTGGGTGTGTTGGGTGTGGTGTTGGTGAGATGGGGATGGTATATGGGGTGTGGTGTTCGTGAGATGGGGAATGGGGTTTGGGGGTGTGGATGTGTGGTGTTGGTGAGATGGGGAATGAGGTTTGGGGTGTGGTGTTGGTGAGATGGGGAATGGGGTTTTGGGATGTCAGGGTGTGGTGTTGGTGAGATGGGGGATGGGGTGTAGGGGTGTAGGGTTGTGGTGTTGGTGAGATGGTTGATGGGGTTTGATGCTGTGGGGGTGTGGTGTTGGTGAGATAAGGAATGGTGTTTGGGGTATGGTGTTGTTGATTTTGGGGATGTGGTTTGGGAGTGTGCGGGTGTGGAGTTGGTGAGATGGGGAATGGGCTTTGGGGGTGTGGGGGTTTGGTGTGTTGAGATGGGGGATGGGGCATTGTCTGTGGTGTTGGTGAGATGGGGTTTGGGGGTGTGGGGGTGTGGTGTGTTGAGATGGGGGATGGGGCATGAGGTGTGGTGTTGGTGAGATGGGAATGGGGTTTGCGGCTGTGGTTTTGGTGAGATAGGGGATGGGGTGTGGGGATGTGGTGTTGGTGAGATGGGGGATGGGGTTTGGGTGTGTGGGGTTTGGTGTTGGTGAGATGGGGGATGGGGTTTGGGAGTGTGGTGTTGGTGAGATGCGGGATGTGGTGTGGGGGTGTGGTGTTGGTGAGATAGGGTATGGGGTTTGGGGATGTGGTGTTGCTGAGATGGGGGATGGGCTTTGGTGTTGTGGTGTTGTTGAGATAGGGGATGGCGTGTGGGGGTGAGGTGTTGTTGAGATGGGGGATGGGTTTTGGGGGTGTGGGGTTTGGTGTTGGTGAGATGGGGAATGGTTTTTGGGGGTGAGGTGTTGGTGAGACCGGGATGGGGTGTGGGGGTATGGGGTTGGTGTGATGGCGGTTGGGGTGTGGGTGTGTGGGGTTGTGTTGTTGGTCAGACAGGCGATGGGGTTTAAGGGTGTGAAGTTGGTAAGATGGGGGATGGGGTGTGGGGGTGTGGTGTTGGTGAGAGGGGAATGGGGTTTGCGGTGTGGGTGTGTGGTGTTGGTGAGGTGGGGGATGGGGTGTGGGGACGTGGGGGTGTGGTGTTGGTGAGGTGGGTGATGGGGTGTGGGGGTGTGGTTTTGGTGAGATAAGGGATGGGGTATGGGGTTGTGGTGTTGGTGAGATGGGGGATGGGGTTTGGGGGTATGGGGTTTGGTGTTGGTGAGATGGGGAATGGGGTTTGGGAGTGAGGTGTTGGTGAGACCGGGATGGGGTGTGGGGGTGTGGGGTTGTGGTGTTGGTGAGATGGGGGATGGGGTTTGGGGGTGTGGGCTGTGGTGTTGGTGAGATGGGGAATGAGGTTTGGGGTGTGGTGTTGGTGAGATGGGGAATGGGGTTTTGGGATGTCGGGGTGTGGTGTTGGTGAGATGGGGGATGGGGTGTAGGGGTGTAGGGTTGTGGTGTTGGTGAGATGGTTGATGGGGTTTGATGCTGTGGGGGTGTGGTGTTGGTGAGATAAGGAATGGTGTTTGGGGTATGGTGTTGTTGATTTTGGGGATGTGGTTTGGGAGTGTGCGGGTGTGGAGTTGGTGAGATGGGGAATGGGCTTTGGGGGTGTGGAGGTTTGGTGTGTTGAGATGGGGGATGGGGCATTGTCTGTGGTGTTGGTGAGATGGGGTTTGGGGATGTGGGGGTGTGGTGTGTTGAGATGGGGGATGGGGCATGAGGTGTGGTGTTGGTGAGATGGGAATGGGGTTTGCGGCTGTGGTTTTGGTGAGATAGGGGATGGGGTGTGGGGATGTGGTGTTGGTGAGATGGGGGATGGGGTTTGGGTGTGTGGGGTTTGGTGTTGGTGAGATGGGGGATGGGGTTTGGGAGTGTGGTGTTGGTGAGATGCGGGATGTGGTGTGGGGGTGTGGTGTTGGTGAGATAGGGTATGGGGTTTGGGGATGTGGTGTTGCTGAGATGGGGGATGGGCTTTGGTGGTGTGGTGTTGTTGAGATAGGGGATGGCGTGTGGGGGTGAGGTGTTGTTGAGATGGGGGATGGGTTTTGGGGGTGTGGGGTTTGGTGTTGGTGAGATGGGGAATGGTTTTTGGGGGTGAGGTGTTGGTGAGAGCGGGATGGGGTGTGGGGGTATGGGGTTGGTGTGATGGCGGTTGGGGTGTGGGTGTGTGGGGTTGTGTTGTTGGTCAGACAGGCGATGGGGTTTAAGGGTGTGAAGTTGGTAAGATGGGGGATGGGGTGTGGGGGTGTGGTGTTGGTGAGAGGGGAATGGGGTTTGCGGTGTGGGTGTGTGGTGTTGGTGAGGTGGGGGATGGGGTGTGGGGACGTGGGGGTGTGGTGTTGGTGAGGTGGGTGATGGGGTGTGGGGGTGTGGTTTTGGTGAGATAAGGGATGGGGTATGGGGTTGTGGTGTTGGTGAGATGGGGGATGGGGTTTGGGGGTATGGGGTTTGGTGTTGGTGAGATGGGGAATGGGGTTTGGGAGTGAGGTTTTGGTGAGACTGGGATGGGGTGTGGGGGTGTGGGGTTGTGGTGTTGGTGAGATGGGGGATGGGGTTTGGGGGTGTGGGGTGTGGTGTTGGTGAGATGGGGAATGGGTTTTGGGGTATGGTGTTGGTGAGATGGGGAATGGGGTTTTGGGATGTGGGTGTGTGGTGTTGTTGAGGTGGGGGATGGGGTGTAGGGGTGTAGGGTTGTGGTGTTGGTGAGATGGTTGATGGGGTTTGATGGTGTTGGGGTGTATTGTTGGTGAGATGGGGGATGGGGTTTGGGAGTGTGGTGTTGGTGAGATGGGGAATGGGGTTTGGGAGTGTGGTGTTGGTCAGATAGGGGATGGGGTGTGGGGGTGTGGTGTTGTTGAGATGGGGGATGGGGTTTGGGAGTGTGGTGTTGGTGAGATGGGGAATGGGGTTTGGGAGCGTGGTGTTGGTGAGATGCGGGATGCGGTGTGGGGGTGTGGTGTTGGTGAGATAGGGGATGCGGTGTGGGGGTGTGGTGTTGCTGAGATGGGGGATGGGCTTTGGTGGTGTGGGGGTGTGGTGTTGTTGAGATAGGGGATGGCGTGTGGGGGTGTGGTGTTGTTGAGATGGGGAATGGGGTTTGGGAGTGAGGTGTTGGTGAGACCGGGATGGCGTGTGCGGGTGTGGGGTTGTGGTGTTGGTGAGATGGGGGATGGGGTTTGGGGGTGTGGGGTGTGGTGTTGGTGAGATGGGGAATGGGTTTTGCGGTATGGTGTTGGTGAGATGGGGAATGGGGTTTTGGGATGTGGGTGTGTGGTGTTGTTGAGGTGGGGGATGGGGTGTAGGGGTGTAGGGTTGTGGTGTTGGTGAGATGGTTGATGGGGTTTGATGGTGTTGGGGTGTATTGTTGGTGAGATGGGGGATGGGGTTTGGGAGTGTGGTGTTGGTGAGATGGGGAATGGGGTTTGGGAGTGTGGTGTTGGTCAGATAGGGGATGGGGTGTGGGGGTGTGGTGTTGTTGAGATGGGGGATGGGGTTTGGGAGTGTGGTGTTGGTGAGATGGGGAATGGGGTTTGGGAGCGTGGTGTTGGTGAGATGCGGGATGCGGTGTGGGGGTGTGGTGTTGCTGAGATGGTGGATGGGCTTTGGTGGTGTGGGGGTGTGGTGTTGTTGAGATAGGGGATGGCGTGTGGGGGTGTGGTGTTGTTGAGATGGGGAATGGGGTTTGGGACTGTGGTTTTGGTGAGATAGGGGATGGGTGTGGTGTTGTGGTGTTGGTGTGATGGGGGATGGGGTTTGGGGGTGTGGGGGGTGTGGTGTTGGTGAGATGGGGGATGACGTTTGGGGGTGTGGGGGGTGTGGTGTTGGTGAGATGGGGGATGGGGTTTGGGGGTGTGAGGCTGTGGTGTTGGTGAGATGGGGAATGGGTTTTGGGGTGTGGTGTTGGTGAGTTGGGGAATGGGGTTTTGGGATGTGGGGGTGTGGTGTTGTTGAGATGGGGGATGGGGTGTAGGGGTGTAGGATTGTGGTGTTGGTGAGATGGGTGATGGGGTTTGATGGTGTTGGGGTGTGGTGTTGGTGAGATGTGGGATGGGGTTTGGGAGTGTGGTGTTGGTGAGATGGGGAATGGGGTTTGTGAGTGTGGTGTTGGTGAGATGGGGAATGGGGTTTGGGAGTGTGGTGTTGGTGAGATAGGGGATGGGGTGTGGGGGTGCGGTGTTGGTGAGATGGGGAATGGGGTTTGGGGGTGTGGTGTTGGTGAGATGGGGAATGGGGTTTGGGAGTGTGGTGTTGGTGAGATAGGGGATGGGGTGTGGGGGTGTGGTGTTGGTGAGATGGGGGATGGGCTTTGGTGGTGTGGGGGTGTGGTGTTGTTGAGATAGGGGATGGCGTGTGGGGGTGTGGTGTTGTTGAGATGGGGGATGGGGTTTGGGACTGTGGTTTTGGTGAGATAGGGGATGGGTGTGTTGTGGATGTGGGGGTGTGGTGTTGGTGAGATGGGGGATGGGGTTTGGGGGTGTGGGGTTTGGTGTTGGTGAGATGGGGGATGGGGTTTGGGAGTGTGGTGTTGGTGAGATGCGGGATGCGGTGTGGGGGTGTGGCGTTGGTGAGATGGGGTATGGGGTTTGGGGATGTGGTGTTGCTGAGATGGGGGATGGGCTTTGGTGGTGTGGGGGTGTGGTGTTGTTGAGATAGGGGGATGGGTTTTGGGGGTGTGGGGTTTGGTTTTGGTGAGATGGGGAATGGTGTTTGGGGGTGAGGTGTTGGTGAGACCGGGATGGGGTGTGGGGGTATGGGGTTGGTGTGATGGCGGTTGGGGTGTGGGTGTGTGGGGATGTGTTGTTGGTCGGACAGGAGATGGGGTTTAAGGGTGTGAAGTTGGTAAGATGGGGGATGGGGTGTGGGGGTGTGGTGTTGGTGAGAGGGGAATGGGGTTTGCGGTGTGGGTGTGTGGTGTTGATGAGGTGGGGGATGGGGTGTGGGGACGTGGGGGTGTGGTGTTGGTGATGTGGTGTGGGGGTGTGGTTTTGGTGAGATAAGGGATGGGGTGTGGGGTTGTGGTGTTGGTGAGATGGGGGATGGGGTTTGGGGGTATGGGGTTTGGTGTTGGTGAGATGGGGAATGGGGTTTGGGAGTGTGGTTTTAGTGAGATAGGGGATGGCGTGTGGGGGTGTGGTGTTGTTGAGATGGGGGATGGGGTTTGGGACTGTGGTTTTGGTGAGATAGGGGATGGGTGTGGTGTTGTGGTGTTGGTGTGATGGGGGATGTGGTTTGTGGGTGTGGGGGGTGTGGTGTTGGTGAGATGGGGATGGTATATGGGGTGTGGTGTTCGTGAGATGGGGGATGGGGTTTGGGGGTGTGAGGCTGTGGTGTTGGTGAGATGGGGAATGTGGTTTGTGGTGTGGTGTTGCTGAGATGGGAATGGGGTTTGGGGGTGTGGGTGTGTGGAGTTGGTGAGATGGGGAATGAGGTTTGGGGTGTGGTGTTGGTGAGATGGGGAATGGGGTTTTGGGATGTCGGGGTGTGGTGTTGGTGAGATGGGGGATGGGGTGTAGGGGTGTAGGGTTGTGGTGTTGGTGAGTTGGTTGATGGGGTTTGATGGTGTGGGGGTGTGGTGTTGGTGAAATAAGGAATGGTGTTTGGGGTATGGTGTTGTTGATTTGGGGGATGGGGTTAGGGAGTGTGCGGGTGTGGTGTTGGTGAGATGGGGAATGGGTTTTGGGGGTGTGGGGGTGTGGTGTGTTGAGAAGGGGATGGGGCATTGTCTGTGGTGTTGGTGAGATGGGGTTTGGGGGTGTGGGGGTGTGGGGTGTGGTGTTGGTGAGATGGGGGATGGGGTTTGGGGGTGTGGGGTGTGGTGTTGGTGAGATGGGGAATGCGGTTTGGGGTGTGGTGTTGGTGAGATGGGGAATGGGGTTTTGGGATGTGGGTGTGTGGTGTTGTTGAGATGGGGGATGGGGTGTAGGGGTGTAGGGTTGTGGTGTTGGTGAGATGGGTGATGGGGTTTGATGGTGTTGGGGTGTGGTGTTGGTGAGATGGGGGATGGAGTTTGGGGATGTAGGGTTGTGGTGTTGGTGAGATAGGGAATTGTGTTTGGGGTATGGTGTTGTTGAGATGGGGGATGGGGTTAGGGGGTGTGTGGGTGTGGTGTTGGTGAGATGGGGAATGGGGTTTGGGGGTGTGGGGGTGTGGTGTGTTGAGATGGGGGATGGGGCATGGGCTGTGTTGTTGTAGAGATGGGAATGGGGATTGGGGGTGTGGGGTTTTGGTGCTGGTGAGATGGGGAATGGTGTTTGGGGCTGTGGTTTTGGTGAGATAGGGGATGGGCTGTGGGGTTTGGTGTTGGTGAGATGGGGGATGGGATTTGGGAGTGTGGTGTTGGTGAGATGCAGGATGCGGTGTGGGGGTGTGGTGTTGGTGAGATGGGGTGTGGGGTTTGGGGATGTGGTGTTGCTGAGATGGGGGATGGGCTTTGGTGGTGTGGGGGTGTGGTGTTGTTGAGATAGGGGATGGCGTGTGGGGGTGTGGTGTTGTTGAGATTGGGGATGGGGTTTGGGGCTGTGGTGTTGGTGTGATGGGGGATGGGGTTTGGGGGTGTGGGGGTGTGGTGTGGTGAGATGGGGATGGGGTTTGGGCGTGTGAGGCTGTGGTGTTGGTGAGATGGGGAATGGAGTTTGTGGTGTGGTGTTGGTGAGATGGGGAATGGGGTTTGGGGGTGTTGGGGTGTGGTGTTGGTGAGATGGGGAATGAGGTTTGGGGTGTGGTGTTGGTGAGATGGGGAATGGGGTTTTGGGATGTTGGGGTGTGGTTTTGGTGAGATGGGGGATGGGGTGTAGGGGTGTAGGGGTGTGGTGTTGGTGAGCTAGCGAATGGTGTTTGGGGTATGGTGTTGTTGATTTGTGGGATGGGGTTAGGGAGTGTGCGGGTGTCGTGTTGGTGAGATGGGGAATGTGGTTTGTGGTGTGGTGTTGCTGAGATGGGAATGGGGTTTGGGGGTGTGGGGGTGTGATGTTGGTGAGATGGGTAATGAGGTTTGGGGTGTGGTGTTGGTGAGATGGGGAATGGGGTTTTGGGATGTCGGGGTGTGGTGTTGTTGAGATGGGGGATGGGGTGTAGGGGTGTAGGGTTGTGGTGTTGGTGAGATGGTTGATGGGGTTTGATGGTGTGGGGGTGTGGTGTTGGTGAGATAGGGAATGGTGTTTGGGGTATGGTTTTGTTGATTTGGGGGATGGGGTTAGGGAGTGTGCGGGTGTGGTGTTGGTGAGATGGGGAATGGGTTTTGGGGATGTGGGGGTGTTGTGTGTTGATATGGGGGATGGGGCATGGGCTGTGGTGTTGGTGAGATGGGGTTTGGTGGTGTGGGGGTGTGGTGTGTTGAGATGGGGGATGGGGCATGAGGTGTGGTGTTGGTGAGATGGGAATGGGGTTTGCTGCTTTGGTTTTGTTGAGATAGGGGATGGGATGTGGGGGTGTGGTGTTGGTGAGATGGAGGATGGGGTTTGGGGTTGTGGGGTTTGGTGTTGGTGAGATGGGGGATGGGGTTTGGGAGTGTGGTGTTGGTGAGATGCGGGATGCGGTGTGGGGGTGTGGTGTTGGTGAGATGGGGTATGGGGTTTGGGGATGTGGTGTTGCTGAGATGGGGGATGGGTTTTGGGGGTGTGGGGTTTGGTGTTGGTGAGATGGGGAATGGTGTTTGGGGGTGAGGTGTGTTGAGATGGGGGATGGCCATGAGGTGTGGTGTTGGTGAGATGGGAATGGGGTTTGCGGCTGTGGTTTTGTTGAGATAGGGGATGGGATGTGGGGGTGTGGTGTTGGTGAGATGGGGGATGGGGTTTGGGGGTGTGGGGGTGTGGTGTTGGTGAGATGGGCGATGGGGTTTGGGGATGTGGTGTTGCTGAGATGTGGGATGGGCTTTGGTGGTGTGGGGGTGTGGTTTTGTTGAGATAGGGGGATGGGTTTTGGGGGTGTGGGATTTGGTTTTGGTGAGATGGGGAATGGTGTTTGGGGGTGAGGTGTTGGTGAGACCGGGATGGGGTGTGGGAGTATGGGGTTGGTGTGATGGCGGTTGGGGTGTGGGGGTGTGGGGATGTGTTGTTGGTCGGACAGGAGATGGGGTTTAAGGGTGTGAAGTTGGTAAGATGGGGGATGGGGTGTGGGGGTGTGGTGTTGGTGAGAGGGGAATGGGGTTTGCGGTGTGGGTGTGTGGTGTTGATGAGGTGGGGGATGGGGTGTGGGGACATGGGGGTGAGGTGGGTGATGGGGTGTGGGAGTGTGGTTTTGGTGAGATAAGGGATGGGGTGTGGGGTTGTGGTGTTGGTGAGATGGGGGATGGGGTTTGGGGGTATGGGGTTTGGTGTTGGTGAGATGGGGAATGGGGTTTGGGAGTGAGGTGTTGGTGAGATGCGGGATGCGGTGTGGGGGTGTGGTGTTGGTGAGATGGGGGACGGGCTTTGGTGGTGTGGGGGTGTGGTGTTGTTGAGATAGGGGATGGCGTGTGGGGGTGTGGTGTTGTTGAGATGGGGGATGAGGTTTGGGACTGTGGTTTTGGTGAGATAGGGGATGGGTGTGGTGTTGTGGTGTTGGTGTGATGAGGGATGGGGTTTGTGGGTGTGGGGGGTGTGGTGTTGGTGAGATGGGGATGGTATATGGGCTGTGGTGTTCGTGAGATGGGGAATGGGGTTTGGGGGTGTGAGGCTGTGGTGTTGGTGAGATGGGGAATGTGGTTTGTGGTGTGGTGTTGCTGAGATGGGAATGGGGTTTGGGGGTGTGGGTGTGTGGAGTTGGTGAGATGGGGAATGAGGTTTGGGGTGTGGTGTTGATGAGATGGGGAATGGGATTTTGGGATGTCGGGGTGTGGTGTTGGTGAGATGGGGGATGGGGTGTAGGGGTGTAGGGTTGTGGTGTTGGTGAGTTGGTTGATGGGGTTTGATGGTGTGGGGTTGTGGTGTTGGTGAAATAAGGAATGGTGTTTGGGGTATGGGTGTTGTTGATTTGGGGGATGGGGTTAGGGAGTGTGCGGGTGTGGTGTTGGTGAGATGGGGAATGGGTTTTGGGGGTGTGGGGGTGTGGTGTGTTGAGAAGGGGGATGGGGCATTTTCTGTGGTGTTGGTGAGATGGGGTTTGGGGGTGTGGGGGTGTGGGGTGTGGTGTTGGTGAGATGGGGGATGGGGTTTGGGGGTGTGGGGTGTGGTGTTGGTGAGATGGGGAATGCGGTTTGGGGTGTGGTGTTGGTGAGATGGGGAATGGGGTTTTGGGATGTGGGTGTGTGGTGTTGTTGAGATGGGGGATGGGGTGTAGGGGTGTAGGGTTGTGGTGTTGGTGAGATGGGTGATGGGGTTTGATGATGTTGGGGTGTGGTGTTGGTGAGATGGGGGATGGGGTTTGGGGGTGTAGGGTTGTGGTGTTGGTGAGATAGGGAATTGTGTTTGGGGTATGGTGTTGTTGAGATGGGGGATGGGGTTAGGCGGTGTGTGGGTGTGGTGTTGGTGAGATGGGGAATGGGGTTTGGGGGTGTGGGGGTGTGGTGTGTTGAGATGGGGGATGGGGCATGGGCTGTGTTGTTGTAGAGATGGGAATGGGGTTTGGGGGTGTGGGGGTTTGGTGCTGGTGAGATGGGGAATGGTGTTTGGGGCTGTGGTTTTGGTGAGATAGGGGATGGGGTGTGGGGTTTGGTGTTGGTGAGATGGGGGATAGGATTTGGGAGTGTGGTGTTGGTGAGATGCGGGATGCGGTGTGGGGGTGTGGTGTTGGTGAGATGGGGTGTGGGGTTTGGGGATGTGGTGTTGCTGAGATGGGGGATGGGCTTTGGTGGTGTGGGGGTGTGGTGTTGTTGAGATAGGGGATGGCGTGTGGGGGGTGTGGTGTTGTTGAGATGGGGGATGGGGTTTGGGGCTGTGGTGTTGGTGTGATGGGGGATGGGGTTTGGGGGTGTGGGGGTGTGGTGTGGTGAGATGGGGATGGGGTTTGGGCGTGTGAGGCTGTGGTGTTGGTGAGATGGGGAATGGAGTTTGTGGTGTGGTGTTGGTGAGATGGGGAATGGGGTTTGGGGGTGTGGGGGTGTGGTGTTGGTGAGATGGTGAATGAGGTTTAGGGTGTGGTGTTGGTGAGATGGGGAATGGGGTTTTGGGATGTCGGGGTGTGGTGTTGGTGAGATGGGGGATGGGGTGTAGGGGTATAGGGTTGTGGTGTTGGTGAGATGGGTAATGAGGTTTGATGGTATGGGGGTGTGGTGTTGGTGAGCTAGGGAATGGTGTTTGGGGTATGGTGTTGTTGATTTGGGGGATGGGGTGTGGGGGTGTGTGGGTATGGTGTGTTGAGATGGGGGATGGGGCATGGGCTGTGGTGTTGGTGAGATGGGAATGGGGTTTGGGGCTGTGGTTTTGGTGATATGGGGGATGGGGTATGGCGTTTGGTGTTGGTGAGATGGGGGATGCGGTTTGGGGGTGTGGTGTTGTTGAGATGGGAATGGGGTTTGGGTGTGTGGGGGTGTGGTCTTAGTGAGATGGGGTATGTGGATTTGGGATGTTGGGGTGTGGTGTTGGGGAGATGGGGCTGGGGTTTGGGGGTTTAGGGTTGTGGAGTTGGTGAGATGGGTGATGGGGATTTGGGATGTGGGGGTGTGGTGTTGGTGAGATGGGGGATGGGGTTTGGGAGTGTGGTGTTGGTGAGACAGGGATGGCATGTGGGGTGTGTGGTGTTGGTGTGATGGGGGATGGGGAGCGGGGGTGTGGTGTTGGTGAGAGAGGATGTGGTTTGGGTTGAGGGGGTGTGGTGTTGGTAAGATGGGGGATGGTGTGTGGGGGTGTGGTGTTGGTGAGATGGGGATGGGGTTTGGGGGTGTGGGGGTGTGGTGTTGGTGAGATGAGGGATGGGGTGTAGGGGTGTGATGTTGGTGAGATGGAGGATGGGATTTATTGGTATGGTGTTGGTGAGATGGCAATTGGGGGTGTGGAGGTGTGGTCTTGATGAGAGGGGGATGGTGTTTGCGGTGTGGGGTTGTGGTGTTGGTGTGATGGGGATGGGGTTTGGGGGTGTGGGGGTGTGGTGTGGTGAGATGGGAATGGTATATGGGGTGTGGTGTTCGTGAGATGGGGGATGGGGTTTGGGGGTGTGAGGCTGTGGTGTTGGTGAATGGGGAATGGGGTTTGTGGTGTGGTGTTGTTGAGATGGGGGATGGGGTTAGGGGGTGTGTGGGTGTGGTGTTGGTGAGATGGGGAATGGGGTTTGGGGGTGTGGGGGTGTGGTGCTGGTGAGATGGGGATTGGGGTTTGGGGCTGTGGTTTTGGTGAGATAGGGGATGGGGTGTGGGGGTGTGGTGTTGGTGAGATGGGGGATGGGGTTTGGGGGTGTGGGGTTTGGTGTTGGTGAGATGGGGGATGGTGTTTGGGAGTGTGGTGTTGGTGAGATGCGGGATGCGGTGTGGGGGTGTGGTGTTGGTGAGATGGGGTTTGGGGATGTGGTGTTGCTGAGATGGGGGATGGGCTTTGGTGGTGTGGGGGTGTGGAGTTATTGAGATAGGGGATGGCGTGTGGGGGTGTGGTGTTGTTGAGATGGGGGATGGGGTTTGGGGCTGTTGTTTTGGTGAGATAGGGGATGGGGTATGGGGTTGTGGTGTTGGTGTGATGGGGGATGGGGTTTGGGGGTGTGGGGCTGTGGTGTTGCTGAGTTAGGGATGGGGTTTGGGGGTGTGGGGTTGTGGTGTTGGTGAGATGGGGAATGGGGTTTGGGGTGTGGTGTTGGTGAGATGGGGAATGGGGTTTGGGGTGTGGTGTTGGTGAGATGGGGAATGGGGTTTTGGGATGTGGGGGTGTGGTGTTGGTGAGATGGGGGATGGGGTGTAGGGGTGTAGGGTTGTGGCGTTGGTGAGATGGGTTTTGGGGTTTGTTGGTGTGGGGGTGTGGTGTTGGTGAGATAGGGAAAGGTGTTTGGGGTATGGTGTTGTTGAGATGGGGGATGGGGTTAGGGGGTGTGCGGGTGTGGTGCTGGTGAGATGGGGAATGGGGTTTGGGAGTGTGGGGGTATGGTGTTGTTGAGATGGGGATGGGGTTAGGGGGTGTGCGGGTGTGGTGCTGGTGAGATGGGGAATGGGGTTTGGGAGTGTGGGGGTATGGTGTTGTTGAGATGGGGATGGGGTTTGGGGGTGTGTGGGTGTGGTGTGTTGAGATGGGGGATGGGGCATGGGCTGTGGTGTTGCTGAGATTGGAATGGGGTTTGGTGGTGTGGGGGTGTGGTGCTGGTGAGATGGGGAATGGGGTTTGGGGCTGTGGTTTTGGTGAAATAGGGCATGGGGTGTGCGGGTGTGGTGTTGGTGAGATGGGGATGGGGTGTGGGGGTGTGGGGTTTGGTGTTGGTGAGATGGGGATGGGGTGTGGGGGTGTGGGGTTTGGTGTTGGTGAGATGGGGGATGGGGTTTGGGAGTGTGGTGTTGGTGAGATGGGGAATGGGGTTTGGGAGTGTGGTGTTGGTGAGATAGGGGATGGGGTGTGGGAGTGTGGTGTTGTTGAGATGGGGGATGGGGTTTGGTGGTGTGGGGGTGTGGTGTTGTTGAGCTAGGGGATGGCGTGTGGGGGTGTGGTGTTGTTGAGATGGGGGATGGGGTTTGGGACTGTGGTTTTGGTGAGATAGGGGATGGGTGTGGTGTTGTGGTGTTGGTGTGATGGGGGATGTGGTTTAGGGTTTGGGGGTGTGGGGGGTGTGGTGTTGGTGAGATGGGGATGGTATATGGGGTGTGGTGTTCGTGAGATGGGGGATGGGGTTTGGGGATGTGAGGCTGTGGTGTTGGTGAGATGGGGAATGTGGTTTGTGGTGTGGTGTTGCTGAGATGGGAATGGGGTTAGGGGGTGTGTGGGTGTGGTGTTGGTGAGATGGGGAATGGGGTTTGGGGGTGTGGGGGTGTGGTGCTGGTGAGATGGGGATTGGGGTTTGGGGCTGTGGTTTTGGTGAGATAAGGGATGGGGTGTAGGGGTGTAGTGTTGGTGAGATGGGGGATGGTGTTTGGGGGTGTGGGGTTTGGTGTTGGTGAGATGGGGGATGGGGTGTGGGGGTGTGGTGTTGGTGAGATGGGGGATGGGGTTTGGGGGTGTGGTGTTGCTGAGATGGGGGATGGGCTTTGGTGGTGTGGGGGTGTGGTGTTGTTGAGATGGGGGATGGGGTTTGGGGCTGTTGTTTTGGTGAGATAGGGGATGGGGTATGGGGTTGTGGTGTTGGTGTGATGGGGGATGGGGTTTGGGGGTGTGGGGGTGTGGTGTGGTGAGATGGGGATGGTATATGGGGTGTGGCGTTGGTGAGATGGGGAATGGGGTTTGGGGGTGTGAGTCTGTGGTGTTGCTGAGATGGGGATGGGGTTTGGGGGTGTGGGGGTATGGTGTTGTTGAGATGGGGATGGGGTTTTGGGGTGTGTGGGTGTGGTGTGTTGAGATGGGGGATGGGGCATGGGCTGTGGTGTTGGTGAGATGGGAATGGGGTTTGGGGGTGTGGGGGTGTGGTGCTGGTGAGATGGGGAATGGGGTTTGGGGCTGTGGTTTTCGTGAAATAGGGCATGGGGTGTGCGGGTGTGGTGTTGGTGAGATGGGGATGGGGTGTGGGGGTGTGGGGTTTGGTGTTGGTGAGATGGGGATGGGGTGTGGGTGTGTGGGGTTTGGTGTTGGTGAGATGGGGGATGGGCTTTGGTGGTGTGGGGGTGTGGTGTTGTTGAGATGGGGAATGGGGTTTGGGACTGTGGTTTTGGTGAGATAGGGGATGGGTCTGGTGTTGTGGTGTTGGTGTGATGGGAGATGTGGTTTGGGGGTGTGGGGTGTGTGGTGTTGTTGAGATGGGCATGGTATATGGGGTGTGGTGTTCGTGAGATGGGGAATGGGGTTTGGGGGTGTGAGGCTGTGGTGTTGGTGAGATGGGGAATGTGGAATGTGGTGTGGTGTTGCTGAGATGGGAATGGGGTTAGGGGGTGTGTGGGTGTGGTGTTGGTGAGATGGGGAATGGGGTTTGGGGGTGTGGGGGTGTGGTGCTGGTGAGATGGGGATTGGGGTTTGGGGCTGTGGTTTTGGTGAGATAGGGGATGGGGTGTAGTGGTGTAGTGTTGGTGAGATGGGGGATGGGGTTTGGGGGTGTGGGGTTTGGTGTTGGTGAGATGGGGGATGGGGTTTGGGAGTGTGGAGTTGGTGAGATGCGGGATGCGGTGTGGGGGTGTGGTGTTGGTGAGATGGGGTATGGGGTTTGGGGATGTGGTGTTGCTGAGATGGGGGATGGGGTTTGGGGCTGTTGTTTTGGTGAGATAGGGGCTGGGGTATGGGGTTGTGGTGTTGGTGTGATGGGGGATGGGGTTTGGGGGTGTGGGGGTGTGGTGTGGTGAGATGGGGATGGTATATGGGGTGTGGCGTTGGTGAGATGGGGAATGGGGTTTGGGGGTGTGAGTCTGTGGTGTTGCTGAGATGGGGATGGGGTTTGGGGGTGTGGGGGTGTGGTGTTTGTGAGATGGGGAATGGGGTTTGGGGTGTGGTGTTGGTGAGATGGGGAATGGGGTTTTGGGATGTGGGGGTGTGGTGTTGGTGAGATGGTGGATGGGGTGTAGGGGTGTAGCGTTGTGGTGTTGGTGAGATGGGTTTTGGGGTTTGTTGGTGTGGGGGTGTGGTGTTGGTGAGATAGGGAATGGGGTTAGGGGGTGTGCGGGTGTGGTGTTGGTGAGATGGGGAATGGGGTTTGTGGTGTGGTATTGCTGAGATGGGTGATGGGGTTTGGGAGTGTGGGGGTATGGTGTTGTTGAGATGGGGATGGGGTTTGGGAGTGTGGGGGTGTGGTGTGTTGAGATGGGGGATGGGGCATGGGCTGTGGTGTTAGTGAGATGGGAATGGGGTTTGGGGGTGTGGGGGTGTGGTGCTGGTGAGATGGTGAATGGGGTTTGGGGCTGTGGTTTTGGTGAGATAGGGAATGGGGTGTGGGGGTGTGGTGTTGGTGAGTTGGAGATGGGGTTTGGGGGTGTGGGGTTTGGTGTTGGTGAGATGGGGGATGGGGTTTGGGAGTGTGGTGTTGGTGAGATGGGGAATGGGGTTTGGGAGTGTGGTGTTGGTGAGATGGGGGATGGGGTGTGGGGTGTGGTGTTGGTGAGATGGGGGATGGGGTGTGGGGGTGTGGTGTTGGTGAGATGGGGGATGGGGTGTGGTGTTGGTGAGATGGGGATGGGCTTTGGTGGTGTGGGGCTGTGGTGTTGGTGAGATGGGGGATGGGGTGTGGGGGTGTGGTGTTGGTGAGATGGGGGATGGGGTTTGGGAGTGTGGTGTTGGTGAGATGGGGAATGGGGTTTGTGGTGTGGTATTGCTGAGATGGGTGATGGTGTTTGGGGGTGTGGGGGTGTGGTGTGTTGAGATGGGGGATGGGGCATGGGCTGTGGTTTTGATGAGATAGGGGATGGGGTGTGGGGGTGTGGTGTTGGTGAGTTGGAGATGGGGTTTGGGGATGTGAGGTTTGGTGTTGGTGAGATGTGGGATGGGGTTTGGGAGTGTGGTGTTGGTGAGATGGGGTATGGGGTTTAGGGTGTGGTGTTGTTGAGATGGGGATGGGGTTTGTGGGTGTGGGGGTGTGGTGTTAGTGAGATGGGGTATGGGGATTTGGGATGTGGGGGTGTGGTGTTGGGGAGATGGGGCTGGGGTTTGGGGGTTTAGGGTTGTGGAGTTGGTGAGATGGGTGATGGGGTTTGTTGGTGTGGGGGTGTGGTGTTGGTGAGATGGGGTATAGGGTTTTGGGATGCGGAGTTGGTGAGATGGGGGATGGGGTTTGGGAGTGTGGTGTTGGTGAGACGGGGATGGGGTGTGGGGGAGTGGGGTTGGTGTGATGGCGGTTGGGGTGTGGGGGTTTGGTGGTGTGGTGTTGGTGTGATGGGGAATGGGGAGCGGGGGTGTGGTGTTGGTGAGAGAGGATGTGGTTTGGGGTGAGGGGGTGTGGTGTTGGTAAGATGGGGGAAGGGGTGTGGGGGTGTGGTGTTGGTGAGATGGGGATGGGGTTTGGGGGTGTGGGGGTCTGGTGTTGCTAAGCTGGGGGATGGGGTGTGGGGGTGTGGTGTTCGTGAGACGGGTGATGGGGTTTGGTGGTGTGGGGGTATGGTATTGGTGAGATGGGGGATGGGGTGTGGGGGTGTGATGGTGAGATGGAGGATGGGATTTACTGGTGTGGTATTGGTGAGATGGGCAATGGGGTTTGGGGGAGTGGTGCTGATGAGGTGGGGGATGGGGTTTCTGGGTGTGGGGATGTGGTGTTTGTGAGACAGGGGATGGGGTTTGGGGGTGTAGTGTTGGTGAGATGGGATTTGGGGGTGTGGTTTTGGTGAGATGGGGGATGCGGTTTGGGGGTGTGGTGATGTCAGACGGGGGATGGAGTATGGGGTGTGGTGTTGGTGAGATGGCAATTGGTGGTGTGGTGGTGTGGTTTTGATGAGAGGGGGATGGGGTTTGCAGCGTGGGGTTGTGGTGTTGGTGTGATGGGGATGGGGTTTGGTGGTGTGGGGGTGTGGTGTGGTGAGATGGGAATGGTATATGAGGTGTGGTTTTCGTGAGATGGGGGATGGGGTTTGGGGGTGTGAGGCTGTGGTGTTGGTGAGAAGGGGAATGGGGTTTGTGGTGTGGTGTTGCTGAGATGGGGATGGGGTTTGGGAGTGTGGGGGTGTGGTGTTGTTGAGATGGGGGATGGGGTTAGGGGGTGTGTGGGTGTGGTGTTGGTGAGATGGGGAATGGGGTTTGGGGGTGTGGGGGTGTGGTGCTGGTGAGATGGGGATTGGGATTTGGGGCTGTGGTTTTGGTGAGATAGGGGATGGGGTGTGGGGGTGTGGTGTTGGTGAGATGGGGATGGTATATGGGGTGTGGTGTTGGTGTGATGGGAGATGGGGTTTGGGGGTGTGGGGGTGTGGTGTTGGTGAGATGGGGATGGTATATGGGGTGTGGTGTTGGTGAGATGGGGGATGGGGTTTGGGGGTGTGAGGCTGTGGTGTTGGTGAGATGGGGGATGGGGTTTGGGACTGTGATTTTGGTGAGATAGGGGATGGGTGTGGTGTTGTGGTGTTGGTGTGATGGGGGATGGGGTTTGGGGTTTGGGGGTGTGGGGGGTGTGGTGTTGTTGAGATGGGGATGGTATATGGGGTGTGGTGTTCGTGAGATGGGGGATGGGGTTTGGGGGTGTGAGGCTGTGGTGTTGGTGAGATTGGGAATGTGGTTTGTGGTGTGGTGTTGTTGAGATGGGAATGGGGTTTGGGGGTGTGGGTGTGTGGTGTTGCTGAGATGGGAATGGGGTTTGGGGGTGTGGGGGTGTGGTGTTGGTGAGATGGGAATGAGGTTTGGGGTGTGGTGTTGGTGAGATGGGAAATGGGGTTTTGGGATGTCGGGGTGTGGAGTTGTTGAGATGGGGGATGGGGTGTAGGGGTGTAGGGTTGTGGTGTTGGTGAGATGGGTGATGGGGTTTGATGGTGTGGGGGTGTGGTGTTGGTGAGATAGGGGATGGGGTTTGGGGGTGTGGTGTTGGTGAGATGGGGGATGGGGTGTGGGGGTGTGGTGTTGGTGAGATAGGGGATGGGGTTTGGGGGTGTGGTGTTGGTGAGATGGGGGACAGGCTTTGGTGGTGTGGGGGTGTGGTGTTGTTGAGATAGGGGATGGCGTGTGGGGGTGTGGTGTTGGTGAGATGGGGGATGGGGTTTGGGAACGTGGTTCTGGTGAGATAGGGGATGGGTGTGGTGTTGTGGTGTTGGTGTGATGAGGGATGGGGTTTGGGGGTGTGGGGGGTGTGGTGTTGGTGAGATGGGGGATGGGGTTTGGGGGTGTGAGGCTGTGGTGTTGGTGAGATGGGGAATGTGGTTTGTGGTGTGGTGTTGCTGAAATGGGAATGGGGTTTGGGGGTGTGGATGTGTGGTGTTGGTGAGATGGGGAATGAAGTTTGGGGTGTGGTGTTGGTGAGATGGGGAATGGGGTTTTGGGATGTCGGGGTGTGGTGTTGGTGAGATGGGGGATGGGGTGTAGGGGTGTAGGGTTGTGGTGTTGGTGAGATGGTTGATGGGGTTTGATGGTGTGGGGGTGTGGTGTTGGTGAGATAAGGAATGGTGTTTGGGGTATGGTGTTGTTGATTTGGGGGATGGGATTAGGGAGTGTGCGGGTGTGGTGTTGGTGAGAGGGGGAATGGGTTTTGGGGATGTGTGGGTGTGGTGTGTTGAGATGGGGGATGGGGCATTGTCTGTGGTGTTGGTGAGATGGGGCTTGGAGGTGTGGGGGTGTGGTGTGTTGAGATGGGGGATGGGGCATGAGGTGTGGTGTTGGTGAGATGGGAATGGGGTTTGCGGCTGTGGTTTTGGTGAGATAGGGGATGGGGTGTGGGGGTGTGGTGTTGGTGAGATGGGGAATGGGGTTTGTGTGTGTGGGGTTTGGTGTTGGTGAGATGGGGGATGGGTTTTGGTAGTGTGGTGTTGGTGAGATGGGAATGGGGTTTGCGGCTGTGGTTTTGGTGAGATAGGGGATGGGGTGTGGGGGTGTGGTGTTGGTGAGATGGGGGATGGGGTTTGGGTGTGTGGGGTTTGGTGTTGGTGAGATGGGGGATGGGGTTTGGTAGTGTGGTGTTGGTGAGATGCGGGATGCGGTGTGGGGATGTGGTGTTGCTGAGATGGGGGATGGGCTTTGGTGGTGTGGGGGTGTGGTGTTGTTGAGATAGGGGATGGCGTGTGGGGGTGTGGTGTTGTTGAGATGGGGGATGGGTTTTGGGGGTGTGTGGTTTGGTGTTGGTGAGATGGGGAATGGTTTTTGGGGGTGAGTTGTTGGTGAGACCGGGATGGGGTGTAGGGGTATGGGGTTGGTGTGTTGGCGGTTGGGGTGTGGGGTTGTGGGGTTGTGTTGTTGGTCAGACAGGAGATGGGGTTTAAGGGTGTGAAGTTGGTAAGATGGGGGATGGGGTGTGGGGGTGTGGTGTTGGTGAGAGTGGAATGGGGTTTGCGGTGTGGGTGTGTGGTGTTGGTGAGGTGGGGGATGGGGTGTGGGGACGTGGGGGTGTGGTGTTGGTGAGGTGGGTGATGGGGTGTGGGGGTGTGGTTTTGGTGAGATAAGGGATGGGGTGTGGGGTTGTGGTGTTGGTGAGATGGGGGATGGGGTTTGGGGTTATGGGGTTTGGTGTTGGTGAGATGGGGAATGGGGTTTGGGGTGTGGTGTTGGTGAGATGGGTTATGGGCTTTGGGGACGTGGTGTTGCTGAGATGGGGGATGGGCTTTGGTGGTGTGGGGGTGTGGTGTTGTTGAGATGGGGGATGGGGTTTGGGGCTGTTGTTTTGGTGAGATAGGGGATGGGGTATTGGGTTGTGGTGTTGGTGTGATGGGGGATGGTGTTTGGGGGTATGGGGGTGCGGTGTGGTTTGATGGGAATGGTATATGGGGTGTGGCGTTGGTGAGATGGGGAATGGGGTTTGGGGGTGTGAGTCTGTGGTGTTGCTGAGATGGGGATGGGGTTTGGGGGTGTGGGGGTGTGGTGTTTGTGAGATGGGGAATGGGGTTTGGGGTGTGGTGTTGGTGAGATGGGGAATGGGGTTTTGGGATGTGGGGGTGTGGTGTTGGTGAGATGGGGGATGGGGTGTAGGGGTGTAGGGTTGTGGTGTTGGTGAGATGGGTTTTGGGGTTTGTTGGTGTGGGGGTGTGGTGTTGGTGAGATAGGGAATGGTGTTTGGTGTATGGTGTTGTTGAGATGGGGGATGGGGTTAGGGGGTGTGCGGGTGTGGTGTTGGTGAGATGGGGAATGGGGTTTGTGGTGTGGTATTGCTGAGATGGGTGATGGGGTTTGGGAGTGTGGGGGTATGGTGTTGTTGAGATGGGGTTGGGGTTTGGGAGTGTGGGGGTGTGGTGTGTTGAGATGGGGGATGGGGCATGGGCTGTGGTGTTAGTGAGATGGAAATGGGGTTTGGGGGTGTGGGGGTGTCGTGCTGGTGAGATGGGGAAACGGTTTGGGGCTGTGGTTTTGGTGAGATAGGGGATGGGGTGTGGGGGTGTGGTGTTGGTGAGTTGGAGATGGGGTTTGGGGGTGTGGGGTTGGTGTTGGTGAGATGGGGGATGTGGTTTGGGAGTGTGGTGTTGGTGAGATGGGGAATGGGGTTTGGGAATGTGGTGTTGGTGAGGTAGGGGATGGGGTGTGGGGGTGTGGTGTTGTTGAGATGGGGGATGGGGTTTGGGACTGTGGTTTTGGTGAGATAGGGGATGGGTGTGGTGTTGTGGCGTTGGTGTAATGGGGGTTGTGGTTTGGGGGTGTGGGGGGTGTGGTGTTGGTGAGATGGGGATGGTATATGGGGTGTGGTGTTCGTGAGATGGGGTTGGGGTTTGGGGGTGTGAGGCTGTGGTGTTGGTGAGATGGGGAATGTGGTTTGTGGTGTGGTGTTGCTGAGATGGGAATGGGGTTTGGGGGTGTGGGTGTGTGGTGTTGGTGAGATGGGGAATGAGGTTTGGGGTGTGGTGTTGGTGAGATGGGGAATGGGGTTTTGGGATGTTGGGGTGTGGTGTTGGTGAGTTAGGGAATGGTGTTTGGGGTATGGTGTTGTTGATTTGGGTGATGGGGTTAGGTGGTGTGTGGGTGTGGTGTTGGTGAGATGGGGAATGGGGTTTGGGGGTGTGGGGGTGTGGTGTGTTAAGATGGGGGATGGGGCATGGGCTGTGGTGTTGGTGAGATGGGGAATGGGTTTTGGGGGTGTGGGGGTGAGGTGGTGGTGAGATGGGGAATGGGGTTTGTGGTATGGTGTTGTTGAGATGGGGGATGGGGTTAGGGGGTGTGCGGGTGTGGTGTTGGTGAGATGGGGAATGGGGTTTGTGGTGTGGTATTGCTGAGATGGGTGATGGGGTTTGGGAGTGTGGGGGTATGGTGTTGTTGAGATGGGGTTGGGGTTTGGGAGTGTGGGGGTGTGGTGTTGGTGAGTTGGAGATGGGGTTTGGGGGTGTGGGGGTGTTGTGTTGGTGAGATGGGGAATGGGGTTTAGGGTGTGGTGTTGTTGAGATGGGGATGGGGTTTGGGGGTGTGAGGCTGTGGTGTTGCTGAGATGGGGATGGGGTTTGGGGGTGTGGGGGTGTGGTGTTGGTGAGTTGGAGATGGGGTTTGGGGGTGTGGGGGTGTTGTGTTGGTGAGATGGGGAATGGGGTTTGGGGTGTGGTGTTGGTGAGATGGGGAATGGGGTTTTGGGATGTGGGTGTGTGGTGTTGGTGAGATGGGGAATGGGGTGTAGGGGTGTAGGGTTGTGGTGTTGGTGAGATGGGTTTTGGGGTTTGTTGGTGTGGTGGTGTGGTGTTGGTGAGATAGGGAATGGTGTTTGGGGTATGGTGTTGTTGAGATGGGGATATGGTTTGGGAGTGTGGGGGTGTGGTGTGTTGAGATGGGGGATGGGGCATGGGCTGTGGTTTTGGTGAGATAGGGGATGGGGTGTGGGGGTGTGGTGTTGGTGAGTTGGAGATGGGGTTTGGGGATGTGGGGTTTGGGGATGTGGGCTTTGGTGTTGGTGAGATGTGGGATGGGGTTTGGGAGTGTGGTGTTGTTGAGATGGGGATGGGGTTTGTTGGTGTGGGGTGTGTGGTATTGGTGTGATGGGGGATGGGGAGCGGGGGTGTGGTGTTGGTGAGAGAGGATGTGGTTTGGGGTGAGGGGGTGTGGTGTTGGTAAGATGGGGGATGGGGTGTGGGGGTGTGGTGTTGGTGAGATGGGGGATGGGGTTTGAGGGTGTGGGGTTTGGTGTTGGTGAGATGGGGGATGGGGTTTGGGAGTGTGGTATTGGTGAGATGCGGGATGCGGTGTGGGGGTGTGGTGTTGGTGAGATGGGGTATGGGGTTTGGGGATGTGGTGTTGCTGAGATGGGGGATTGGCTTTGGTAGTGTGGGGGTGTGGTGTTGTTGAGATAGGGGATGGCGTGTGGGGGTGTGGTGTTGTTGAGATGGGGGATGGGGTTTGGAGCTGTTGTTTTGGTGAGATCGGGGATGGGGTATGGGGTTGTGGTGTTGGTGTGATGGGGGATGTGGTTTGGGGGTGTGGGGGTGTGGTGTTGCTGAGATGGGGATGGGGTTTGGGTGTGTGGGGGTGTTGTGTTGGTGAGATGGGCAATGGGGTTTGGGGTGTGGTGTTGGTGAGATGGGGAATGGGGTTTTGGGATGTGGGGGTGTGGTGTTGGTGAGAATGGGGATGGGGTGTAGGGGTGTAGCGTTGTGGTGTTGGTGAGATGGGTTTTGGGGTTTGCTGGTGTGGGGGTGTGGTGTTGGTGAGATAGGGAATGGTGTTTGGGGTATGGTGTTGTTGAGATGGGGGATGGGGTTTGGGGGTGTGCGGGTGTGGTGTTGGTGAGATGGGGATGGGGTTTGGGGGTGTGGGGGTGTGGTGTGTTGAGATGGGGGATGGGGCATGGGCTGTGGTGTTGGTGAGATGGGAATGGGTTTTGGGGGTTTGGGGGTGTGGTGCTGGTGAGATGGGGAATGGGGTTTGGGGCTGTGGTTTTGGTGAGATAGGGGATGGGGTGTGGGGGTGTGGTGTTGGCGAGATGGGGATGGGGTTTGGAGGTGTGGGGTTTGGTGTTGGTGAGATGGGGGATGGGGTTTGGGAGTGTGGTGTTGGTGAGATGGGGAATGGGGTTTGGGAGTGTGGTGTTGGTGAGATAGGGGATGGGGTATGGGGGTGTGGTGTTGGTGAGATGGGGGACGTGCTTTGGTGGTGTGGGGGTGTGGTGTTGTTGAGATAGGGGATGGCGTGTGGGGGTGTGGTGTTGTTGAGATGGGGGATGGGGTTTGGGACTGTGGTTTTGGTGAGATAGGGGATGGGTGTGGTGTTGTGATGTTGGTGTGATGGGGGATGTGGTTTGGGGGTGTGGGGGGTGTGGTGTTGGTGAGATGGGGATGGTATATGGGGTGTGGTGTTCGTGAGATGGGGGATGGGGTTTGGGGGTGTGAGGCTGTGGTGTTGGTGAGATGGGGAATGTGGTTTGTGGTGTGGTGTTGCTGAGATGGGAATGGGGTTTGGGGGTGTGGGGGTGTGGTGTTGGTGAGATGGGAATGAGGTTTGGGGTGTGGTGTTGGTGAGATGGGAAATGGGGTTTTGGGATGTCGGGGTGTGGTGTTGTTGAGATGGTGGATGGGGTGTAGGGGTTTAGGGTTGTGGTGTTGGTGAGATGGGTGATGGGGTTTGATGGTGTGGGGGTGTGGTGTTGGTGAGATGGGGGATGGGGTTTGGGAGTGTGGTGTTGGTGAGATGGGGAATGGGGTTTGGGCGTTTGGTGTTGGTGAGATAGGGGATGGGGTTTGGGAGTGTGGTGTTGGTGAGATAGGGGATGGGGTGTGGGGGTGTGGGGGTGTGGGGGTGTGGTGTTGGTGAGATGGGGGTTGGGGTTTGGGAGTGTGGTGTTGGTGAGATGGGGAATGGGATTTGGGAGTGTGGTGTTGGTGAGATGGGGAATGGGGTTTGGGAGTGTGGTGTTGGTGAGATAGGGGATGGGGTTTGGCGATGTGGTGTTGGTGAGATGGAGTATGGGGTTTGGGGATGTGGTGTTGGTGAGATGGGGGACGTGCTTTGGTGGTGTGGGGGTGTGGTGTTGTTGAGATAGGGGATGGGGTGTGGGGGTGTGGTGTTGTTGAGATGGGGGATGGGGTTTGGGACTGTGGTTTTGGTGAGATAGGGGATGGGTGTGGTGTTGTGGTGTTGGTGTGATGAGGGATTGGGTTTGTGGGTGTGGGGGGTGTGGTGTTGGTGAGATGGGGATGGTATATGGGGTGTGGTGTTCGTGAGATGGGGAATGGGGTTTGGGGGTGTGGGTGTGTGGTGTTGGTGAGATGGGGAATGAGGTTTGGGGTGTGGTGTTGGTGAGATGGGGAATGGGGTTTTGGGATGTCGGGGTGTGGTGTTGGTGAGATGGGGGATGGGGTGTAGGGGTGTAGGGTTGTGGTGTTGGTGAGATGGTTGATGGGGTTTCATGCTGTGGGGGTGTGGTGTTGGTGAGATAAGGAATGGTGTTTGGGGTATGGTGTTGTTGATTTGGGGGATGTGGTTTGGGAGTGTGCGGGTGTGGAGTTGGTGAGATGGGGAATGGGTTTTGGGGGTGTGGGGGTTTGGTGTGTTGAGATGGGGGATGGGGCATTGTCTGTGGTGTTGGTGAGATGGGGTTTGGGGGTGTGGGGGTGTGGTGTGTTGAGATGGGGGATGGGGCATGAGGTGTGGTGTTGGTGTGATGGGAATGGGGTTTGCGGCTGTGGTTTTGGTGAGATAGGGGATGGGGTGTGGGGGTGTGATGTTGGTGAGATGGGGGATGGGGTTTGTGTGTGTGGGGTTTGGTGTTGGTGAGATGGGGGATGGGGTTTGGGAGTGTGGTGTTGGTGAGATGCGGGATGCGGTGTGGGGGTGTGGTGTTGGTGAGATAGGGTATGGGGTTTGGGGATGTGGTGTTGCTGAGATGGGGGATGGGCTTTGGTGGTGTGGTGTTGTTGAGATAGGGGATGGCGTGTGGGGGTGAGGTGTTGTTGAGATGGGGGATGGGTTTTGGGGGTGTGGGGTTTGGTGTTGGTGAGATGGGGAATGGTTTTTGGGGGTGAGGTGTTGGTGAGACCGGGATGGGGTGTGGGGGTATGGGGTTGGTGTGATGGCGGTTGGGGTGTGGGTGTGTGGGGTTGTGTTGTTGGTCAGACAGGCGATGGGGTTTAAGGGTGTGAAGTTGGTAAGATGGGGGATGGGGTGTGGGGGTGTGGTTTTGGTGAGAGGGGAATGGGGTGCGGTGTGGGTGTGTGGTGTTGGTGAGGTGGGGGATGGGTTGTGGGGACGTGGGGGTGTGGTGTTGGTGAGGTGGGTGATGGGGTGTGGGGGTGTGGTTTTGGTGAGATAAGGGATGGGGTATGGGGTTGTGGTGTTGGTGAGATGGGGGATGGGGTTTGGGGGTATGGGGTTTGGTGTTGGTGAGATGGGGAATGGGGTTTGCGGCTGTGGTTTTGGTGAGATAGGGGATGGGGTGTGGGGGTGTGGTGTTGGTGAGATGGGGGATGGGGTTTGGGTGTGTGGGGTTTGGTGTTGGTGAGATGGGGGATGGGGTTTGGTAGTGTGGTGTTGGTGAGATGGGAATGGGGTTTGCGGCTGTGGTTTTGGTGAGATGGGGTTGGGCTTTGGTGGTGTGGGGGTGTGGTGTTGTTGAGATAGGGGATGGCGTGTGGGGGTGTGGTGTTGTTGAGATGGGTGATGGGTTTTGGGGGTGTGTGGTTTGGTGTTGGTGAGATGGGGAATGGTTTTTGGGGGTGAGTTGTTGGTGAGACCCGGATGGGGTGTAGGGGTATGGGGTTGGTGTGTTGGCGGTTGGGGTGTGGGGTTGTGGGGTTGTGTTGTTGGTCAGACAGGAGATGGGGTTTAAGGGTGTGAAGTTGGTAAGATGGGGGATGGGGTGTGGGGGTGTGGTGTTGGTGAGAGTGGAATGGGGTTTGCGGTATGGGTGTGTGGTGTTGGTGAGGTGGGGGATGGGGTGTGGGGACGTGGGGGTGTGGTGTTGGTGAGGTGGGTGATGGGGTGTGGGGTTGTGGTTTTGGTGAGATAAGGGATGGGGTGTGGGGTTGTGGTGTTGGTGAGATGGGGGATGGGGTTTGGGGTTATGGGGTTTGGTGTTGGTGAGATGGGGAATGGGGTTTGGGGTGTGGTGTTGGTGAGATGGGTTATGGGCTTTGGGGACGTGGTGTTGCTGAGATGGGGGATGGGCTTTGGTGGTGTGGGGGTGTGGTGTTGTTGAGATGGGGGATGGGGTTTGGGGCTGTTGTTTTGGTGAGATAGGGGATGGGGTATGGGGTTGTGGTGTTGGTGTGATGGGGGATGGTGTTTGGGGGTATGGGGGTGCGGTGTGGTGAGATGGGAATGGTATATGGGGTGTGGCGTTGGTGAGATGGGGAATGGGGTTTGGGGGTGTGAGTCTGTGGTGTTGCTGAGATGGGGATGGGGTTTGGGGGTGTGGGGGTGTGGTGTTTGTGAGATGGGGAATGGGGTTTGGGGTGTGGTGTTGGTGAGATGGGGAATGGGGTTTTGGGATGTGGGGGTGTGGTGTTGGTGAGATGGGGGATGGGGTGTAGGGGTGTAGGGTTGTGGTGTTGGTGAGATGGGTTTTGGGGTTTGTTGGTGTGGGGGTGTGGTGTTGGTGAGATAGGGAATGGTGTTTGGTGTATGGTGTTGTTGAGATGGGGGATGGGGTTAGGGGGTGTGCGGGTGTGGTGTTGGTGAGATGGGGAATGGGGTTTGTGGTGTGGTATTGCTGAGATGGGTGATGGGGTTTGGGAGTGTGGGGGTATGGTGTTGTTGAGATGGGGTTGGGGTTTGGGAGTGTGGGGGGTGTGGTGTGTTGAGATGGGGGATGGGGCATGGGCTGTGGTGTTAGTGAGATGGAAATGGGGTTTGGGGGTGTGGGGGTGTCGTGCTGGTGAGATGGGGAAACGGTTTGG
The DNA here is from genome assembly GCF_017639515.1 of Carcharodon carcharias. Lineage (NCBI taxonomy): Eukaryota > Metazoa > Chordata > Chondrichthyes > Lamniformes > Lamnidae > Carcharodon > Carcharodon carcharias. The sequence goes on along the minus strand of NC_054467.1, from coordinate 961,667 downwards.
GGCTGTGGTTTTGGTGAGATAGGGGATGGGGTGTGGGGGTGTGGTGTTGGTGAGTTGGAGATGGGGTTTGGGGGTGTGGGGTTGGTGTTGGTGAGATGGGGGATGTGGTTTGGGAGTGTGGTGTTGGTGAGATGGGGAATGGGGTTTGGGAATGTGGTGTTGGTGAGGTGGGTGATGGGGTGTGGGGGTGTGGTTTTGGTGAGATAAGGGATGGGGTGTGGGGTTGTGGTGTTGGTGAGATGGGGGATGGGGTTTGGGGTTATGGGGTTTGGTGTTGGTGAGATGGGGAATGGGGTTTGGGGTGTGGTGTTGGTGAGATGGGTTATGGGCTTTGGGGACGTGGTGTTGCTGAGATGGGGGATGGGCTTTGGTGGTGTGGGGGTGTGGTGTTGTTGAGATGGGGGATGGGGTTTGGGGCTGTTGTTTTGGTGAGATAGGGGATGGGGTATGGGGTTGTGGTGTTGGTGTGATGGGGGATGGTGTTTGGGGGTATGGGGGTGCGGTGTGGTGAGATGGGAATGGTATATGGGGTGTGGCGTTGGTGAGATGGGGAATGGGGTTTGGGGGTGTGAGTCTGTGGTGTTGCTGAGATGGGGATGGGGTTTGGGGGTGTGGGGGTGTGGTGTTTGTGAGATGGGGAATGGGGTTTGGGGTGTGGTGTTGGTGAGATGGGGAATGGGGTTTTGGGATGTGGGGGTGTGGTGTTGGTGAGATGGGGGATGGGGTGTAGGGGTGTAGGGTTGTGGTGTTGGTGAGATGGGTTTTGGGGTTTGTTGGTGTGGGGGTGTGGTGTTGGTGAGATAGGGAATGGTGTTTGGGGTATGGTGTTGTTGAGATGGGGGATGGGGTTAGGGGGTGTGCGGGTGTGGTGTTGGTGAGATGGGGAATGGGGTTTGTGGTGTGGTATTGCTGAGATGGGTGATGGGGTTTGGGAGTGTGGGGGTATGGTGTTGTTGAGATGGGGTTGGGGTTTGGGAGTGTGGGGGTGTGGTGTGTTGAGATGGGGGATGGGGCATGGGCTGTGGTGTTAGTGAGATGGAAATGGGGTTTGGGGGTGTGGGGGTGTCGTGCTGGTGAGATGGGGAAACGGTTTGGGGCTGTGGTTTTGGTGAGATAGGGGATGGGGTGTGGGGGTGTGGTGTTGGTGAGTTGGAGATGGGGTTTGGGGGTGTGGGGTTGGTGTTGGTGAGATGGGGGATGTGGTTTGGGAGTGTGGTGTTGGTGAGATGGGGAATGGGGTTTGGGAATGTGGTGTTGGTGAGGTGGGTGATGGGGTGTGGGGTTGTGGTGTTGGTGAGATGGGGAATGGGGTTTGGGGTGTGGTGTTGCTGAGATGGGTTATGGGCTTTGGGGACGTGGTGTTGCTGAGATGGGGGATGGGCTTTGGTGGTGTGGGGGTGTGGTGTTGTTGAGATGGGGGATGGGGTTTGGGGCTGTTGTTTTGGTGAGATAGGGGATGGGGTATGGGGTTGTGGTGTTGGTGTGATGGGGGATGGGGTTCGGGGGTATGGGGGTGCGGTGTGGTGAGATGGGAATGGTATATGGGGTGTGGCGTTGGTGAGATGGGGAATGGGGTTTGGGGGTGTGAGTCTGTGGTGTTGCTGAGATGGGGATGGGGTTTGGGGGTGTGGGGGTGTGGTGTTTGTGAGATGGGGAATGGGGTTTGGGGTGTGGTGTTGGTGAGATGGGGAATGGGGTTTTGGGATGTGGGGGTGTGGTGTTGGTGAGATGGGGGATGGGGTGTAGGGGTGTAGGGTTGTGGTGTTGGTGAGATGGGTTTTGGGGTTTGTTGGTGTGGGGGTGTGGTGTTGGTGAGATAGGGAATGGTGTTTGGTGTATGGTGTTGTTGAGATGGGGGATGGGGTTAGGGGGTGTGCGGGTGTGGTGTTGGTGAGATGGGGAATGGGGTTTGTGGTATGGTATTGCTGAGATGGGTGATGGGGTTTGGGAGTGTGGGGGTATGGTGTTGTTGAGATGGGGTTGGGGTTTGGGAGTGTGGGGGTGTGGTGTGTTGAGATGGGGGATGGGGCATGGGCTGTGGTGTTAGTGAGATGGAAATGGGGTTTGGGGGTGTGGGGGTGTCGTGCTGGTGAGATGGGGAAACGGTTTGGGGCTGTGGTTTTGGTGAGATAGGGGATGGGGTGTGGGGGTGTGGTGTTGGTGAGTTGGAGATGGGGTTTGGGGGTGTGGGGTTGGTGTTGGTGAGATGGGGGATGTGGTTTGGGAGTGTGGTGTTGGTGAGATGGGGAATGGGGTTTGGGAATGTGGTGTTGGTGAGGTAGGGGATGGGGTGTGGGGGTGTGGTGTTGTTGAGATGGGGGATGGGGTTTGGGACTGTGGTTTTGGTGAGATAGGGGATGGGTGTGGTGTTGTGGTGTTGGTGTAATGGGGGTTGTGGTTTGGGGGTGTGGGGGGTGTGGTGTTGGTGAGATGGGGATGGTATATGGGGTGTGGTGTTCGTGAGATGGGGTTGGGGTTTGGGGGTGTGAGGCTGTGGTGTTGGTGAGATGGGGAATGTGGTTTGTGGTGTGGTGTTGCTGAGATGGGAATGGGGTTTGGGGGTGTGGGTGTGTGGTGTTGGTGAGATGGGGAATGAGGTTTGGGGTGTGGTGTTGGTGAGATGGGGAATGGGGTTTTGGGATGTTGGGGTGTGGTGTTGGTGAGTTAGGGAATGGTGTTTGGGGTATGGTGTTGTTGATTTGGGTGATGGGGTTAGGTGGTGTGTGGGTGTGGTGTTGGTGAGATGGGGAATGGGGTTTGGGGGTGTGGGGGTGTGGTGTGTTAAGATGGGGGATGGGGCATGGGCTGTGGTGTTGGTGAGATGGGGAATGGGTTTTGGGGGTGTGGGGGTGAGGTGCTGGTGAGATGGGGAATGGGGTTTGTGGTATGGTGTTGTTGAGATGGGGGATGGGGTTAGGGGGTGTGCGGGTGTGGTGTTGGTGAGATGGGGAATGGGGTTTGTGGTGTGGTATTGCTGAGATGGGTGATGGGGTTTGGGAGTGTGGGGGTATGGTGTTGTTGAGATGGGGTTGGGGTTTGGGAGTGTGGGGGTGTGGTGTGTTGAGATGGGGGATGGGGCATGGGCTGTGGTGTTAGTGAGATGGAAATGGGGTTTGGGGGTGTGGGGGTGTCGTGCTGGTGAGATGGGGAAACGGTTTGGGGCTGTGGTTTTGGTG